>NC_041024.1:24551464-25218964 GCF_900634625.1 Parambassis ranga | reverse complement strand
CAAAGGGTTACGTATAGAGATAAGGAAAAGCTCCAGTTGTGCCTAACGAATTCTACTGCCCTGAGTGTGCATAGGGGAGAAGATACAGTGTTGCTGAACCGTGAGAGGAGCTTTCTTCCTGTGTTCCAGTTTCAGTGTGTGAGGGGCAGGAAGAAAGTAGCAGCAGGCAGTCTGGCAGACATTGTGGTGCAGATATATCTAGCCCTGACAGACAAAACCATACACCACTGCTCTGTTTCAGGAAACCAGACCTTGTGTCAATTGCTGCAGGAGAATCATCACCTGCAAACTTGTATACGAGTTAACAGGGCTTGATGAGATTGAAGAGAAAATGAATCATTTCTCCAAAGACAGCATGACAGGGTGATGTAAAATGATTGGATTAATCTATCATTATGCCTGTGTAAAATCTGGCATTCCAGATAATTGCCTTCTTAGAGGCCACGCAGAACAGGCACACACTTGTCCAGTGACATCAGCAGTGTCACAAGCTGATGTGTCCTGGTCAGAGCAAATGTAATTATTACTCCTGCAACGTGAGTAACATACAGCCCAAAGACGCATCAGCATTCAACAGGCCCAGGGATTAGACCACCAACCTTATGGTGGAGCCACAGTCACAACACAAACAGACACCAACATGGTCCTATATCACATCATGTTATTAGTTTGGTTGCTGGGCAACCAAACTAATAACATGTCCTTGCATTTTCTTGTGTTTGTCCTGTGTTTATCACATATCAGTTTTATTTATTGGTTCAAACAAAAACTTGGGATATAATGTCATGGTGTAGGCTTGGTTTCGGCGGACCACAAGTACTGCCCAATCTACAAAGTCTTCGTCTCCTGTTAAAAGTTGGCTGGTAATAATGCCAGCAGTTTGGCTTCAGTAGTCAGGTATCTATTTCTGACACTCTGCTAAACAACCCCCTATGTTGACAATGCAAGTGAGAGTGGCCTGGTTCATTTTGTAACAACATAAACCAGCTGATCCACGTCACAAGGAAGCTGTACACAATAATGATGAGCTGCTGAAATGTTAATGAGATGAAAGGCTGCCTGCCAGACTGCTAGGCGACCAGGGCTCAGTCCTTCCATCACTCATCATTAAAGATGGATGGACACTTTTCACAGAGGTGTCAGCTGTATCTCTAAGTAGTGGCATTTTGTTTCTGTGGCCAGGTGCTGGTACACGTTATGTTGCTGTAATAACATACCTCTCTTCCCTGACCCACAGGGATGCCCACTTGTGACTTGTTTATAACAAATTTGACAAGTACTTAGACCTTTCTCTTCTTAAAAATTGCAGACGCACCAAAAGGTTGTCTGTAAGTGTTGTTAATAAGCGTTGAAGAGTCAAGCTAAAGTATATAATAATTTTAGGTTTACAAATAACACTAGAAGACTGAAACTGGGTAACTGCAAGTCTTTACACTGTCACTGTCTCATATTTCTGTGCATAACATCAGGATTCATAGAGATCATCTTGAAGCTTAATAAACAGTGGGTTCCACCAGTACAAATGACGGTGGACTTTGCACCTGCAGCTCAAAACAGTGGTGTTATCAAGTCAAAGAGTGACAGAGCGACTTTGTTCTCTGCAATATAAATTCCTGCACCTCTATGGAACCAGCAGACCTGAAACCCCAGACATGTCTTGTCAAAAGACAGAAATCAGAAAATAGGACAAAAATAACTTTGATTAATGAATTTACAAAAATGTAACTCATTCACAGCATTTTTACCAATGGCCACAGATGTTTCCCATCTTTGTGAGAATAGAAGCACCTCATGCAACAGCAATGCAATTGATTGCATTGTTACAGCCTCTACAAACTAGTTTTACGCTCTCTTCAGGCCTTCAGACAAGCCAAACTCCCTGAATTTTGTCAAATGACAGCTTATTGCAGGTGTCACTCTCACCTACCCAGTTGTACTGTGCAGCACAGAATTTAGTCATAATTTCTTTAGTAAAACAATTACGGTAATTGTAGACATATTTTTAATTGAGAGATGTAGAATAAAGTGATAAAATGTCACTAATAAAAGATTACATCTGGTTTGATACTTTCTGTTCTTACAGAACAATAGTAGCAGATAATTTCATTAAATGTGAACTTTCCTAATAATAGTGGAAACAAATCTTTAGATCTGGTTGAAAAACAGGAATTGACCATGTTTCCCTTCCCTGCTGTCCACTGCTGAGACAGATATCTTTTCAGGAAGCAGATGGAATACCTAACATTATTTTTTAAATAAAGACAAAGCTGTAAAACTTTTTGCAGAGGTTACGAGACTGTTTGACACAGACACTATCTCGCTGTGTTTCCAGCAGCAGGAAACCACTGTGGCCAATGCACATGCTAAAAACTGAACTGTTATGACGTGATTTCACCTCATCACACCATGACTCAAAAAACAAACATGGCAAACAGATACCTGAAAAAACAGAATGTGTATGTAAGTTATCTCTGTGAAGTCATGCTGTGTTTATTCTTTCCAACATATGCAATAAATAAAATGTGTGTGTGTGTGTGTGGGAGGGGGGGGCCTCAGGCAGCCTCAAACAGGAAGTAGCAAGCTGACATTTCGCTCGTGCACATGAGAATAATTTCACAAGTAATTAGATATTGTTTAAACCCAGGCATGTGATTTTCCCTCTGGTGTGGCAGAACTGGAGAGTGATACTGTGAATCAGATACTGAATGTATGCTCTCTAATCTATGATTCATTCAGCTGTGGTCTAAGGTCAGTTCTCTCTCATTAGATAACTGGTAGTATTTGGTGTATGAATAAACAGTGCACAAGACAAAAAGTCCTGGTGTGAAGGAGGACAGCTTGAAAGAAAAAAACCTTCTGTCAACCCATAAGACAGCAGTGGAGGTAAAATTATAAACCACTGGCATTTCGTATCAGAAAGGAAATGGTACCACCAAGGGTATGGATGCTAGCTGGAAAATCCATTGAAAATCCAGCATTTGTAAACATGTTAAAAAACAATATGTCAAGTATGAAACTCCAAGCTGCAAACACATTGTGGTGGGGGCGTTTGTCATTTCTACAACCAAACAGAGAAAGCTGAGGTACATCTGGAGTAGGCAGCCCCAGTCATTGACGAGCAGAACCATGCAGCCTGAGCTCAAAGAACAGGCAACAGTACACAAAAACTCTGGCAGTGGAACAAATGCTTATGCATACAAATGCATGCGCCAGCATGTCATTTATGTGTATACATGGTCACACATTTACATGTACACACACAAGCAGGTGCACACACAAACACACACAGGCAGACGTGTGTACATCCAACTGAGCACACTGCTACCAGCAGATAGAGAGCTCCTGTTGTTTTGATCACCATTGCTGTCTTGACAGACCAGTTGGACAGACTGAACTCCATTGACTACGCTGACATGATATGATACACCTGTATAGGCACAAATGTTTATATAACTCACTGGTTTTAGTTATATTAATACTTTGTCTTAAGGTATGAAATTACCACTAGCGCCTACATAACACACCTACCTCAGCTCTTGTAGCTGGATTAAGGTGGACTATGACAGTGCCATTGGTCAAAGCCTTCACACAGGCTCCAAACTGCTGTTTAGAAACCTATGGGTGGCTTCAGGGACCGTTTGTGCATAATTCTATACAGTCTGTGGTTCGAAACTGTCAGGGAATGTGTCCCCAAACACACTTCAATAAGGTGAATGCTTGTTATTAGGATCTTGTAGGGCCAGAGTGATGTATGTGGTATTAAGAAATGATGTATAGCCATGTTTATATAGTTGAGACAGCTGGTGGTAGAGCACCCTGACTGCAAGCTGTACAAGCGCCTTGGTACCCTTTGAGTAGAGGGGTATTGTAATAATCCTACTAGGTTTCAGCCTCAGCTGCACCATACACCAAACAGACCAAACCTGATCCAAAGCAAAATCCTTCCAGTTATGTAGATGACCTCATCTGTGCCTGATTACAGGCTCCTTATGATAAAGGAAATAAACAGATGGACGTCAGCCTGTGAGAAAAAACTCCATGCCAAACCCAAGGCCTGTTCAATCTTCCAGTATCTGGAAAAAATGCTGACTTCTTGTTCTAAACACAGCACAAGATGTCTCAGATCATTTAGACAAACAGCTATCCTTGGACCGTATTTGTTTCCAGTGACATGTGATCTGAATGTTAGAAGATGTTCACTGTTCCAGAAGCCGCCTACTCCAGTGTATTTTGGTGGCAGAAAGCTGTGGGAATAACATGCCCATTGCTTCTAAATTCATTTTTATGAGTAACAGTAAATGGAAGAGTTCTGGATGTTTGCCCAGGTACAGTTTGAGTGTGAAAAGATACACATAATATCCATGCCGGATCAATATAACTGTAAATTACATTATTGTGTAGGCCTGCTAAGTTTACAAATGAACAGTTGTAGTTCTATTTTGACAGCTCCAGAAGAAAGCCCATACAGTTAACATGGTTAAGTCCCATTAGAGTAAGCTATGTGGTCTCTGTTTTAAGGCTTTACAGGTGGTTTTCTTCAAGTCTCAGATAGGCCTACAGTCGTTTAAAAAACACGGCCAACAGTATGTCCCCTGTTCAGATAACGTTATGTCAAACACGCTATGAGTCAAAATATATGTTGATAGTTTAGTTTATTTTTGTTGTTGTTGTCCAGTGATAGTATTCTTGCTGCTGCTGCTGTAACATAACATCTATCAAACAAACAACATCCAGGTCTGGCGATGTAGCAACATACACATTGGAAGATAGAAGCTATAACCATATTAATAATGCTGAACTATCTACTGAACTTCAGTGCATCGTAGACAGTTTTTAATTAAGTCAGACAGTGAGTATTTACTTGTCTTTAAGCGAACGCAGACTGAATTCCCAGGTTTCTCAGGGAGCTGTGTTGTGACGTTGTCTCCCTTCAAATCGAATTTATCTGGTTTAAAAAGTACCGCTGCTTTAAAAGCTTAAAAGCTCCCAAACAACATGCAGCATCATACCCATTGGTTAGATATAAAAAAAAATATAAAGTTATATGTTTTCGCTCAATTCCGTTTACGCTTAGATGAAAACAGGGTTCACATCCAAACAACTGTTGTTATGAGCGACCAATAACAGGCGGCTCCATACCTGACTGGCTTTGTGGAACTGTTTCTTCAGCCCGGCCACAGACATCTTCGCACAACGCTGAAGGCTTCACCTCTGGAGGAAATGTTCCGTGAAACACACCGAGTACAACTACGGAAACCTGCGCTAGAGCCGAGACCACAACACTGCACTCATCAGTCACCCTGGGCACGGTAAGATTGCAGCGAGACCTGCTCGTCAAGCTAAACCACCACAGGCGTGCGACCCCGGAAACAGTCCGCGTGTTTTCAAAATAAATGTTTTACTGCCTTTTTTTAAATTAAGCGGTTCGAATAAGATACACGGTGAAAACAACTACCTTAAGTTTCTATGTAAAGTCTCTATATTTCTACGCTATATAATGTTTAAGTTCACACTTCGTTATTTATTTCTATGTTCTATGTTTTATTTTGAAAGTACAAATCGGAAATTATATTTACGCGGGCTTGCTTAATATGTACGGCGTAGAGGAGTTTCCTGAGTCACAGAGATGTCGCCACTACTCAAAGCCCATTGGCTGACAGCAGCTCGTGCGGAGGAAACAGCGAAATGACGACTTCAATTGCACATGTTCTTTTCACTTTCAGATTTGTTTTCATCGCTATTAAACATTTATAAAATAAAATAAAATAAAAGCAAGCCAAAAATCAAAAATAGCATAAGAGAGGAATGGTGTTGACACATTTGAATCATTTTTTCTCCATTGTTGGGTTTTTTGTTAGGCTACATATGTGTTGTTATCCTTTAAGACATAGTCAGCCTCTCATCATTTAATCAAACTGTGGGTAATTCGGAGATCTGAGCTGTAAATACCTGATATCATATTGAAGTGGGACTTTATTTCAGTCAAACCAGCATATAGAGAAACAGTGACCTCTACAGAGTTTTGGTGTTTTCTAAAACATAATATCTTGTAATAATGTTTTTTAAAGGACCAAGGCCCCTGTATTGTGAATGAGAGTTGACCGATGACACTGAATGACTTAATTCATTTCTTAATGATTGTATTTTTGATACTTATTCCTTCTTGTAAAGTAAATGGATAGATAATTATGAATATTGGACTTGATGCGTAAGTCACCCAGCTCCTCAGGCTCCCTTCAGACGTCGCAGCTGGCCCTGAGCCAGAGTGGGGTTCTCTCCTGGGTGAATGCTTCAGAGAGCCTTCACCCAGGAGAGAACCCACTTTGGCCAAACAGGTAGCGTGACTGCTGCAAAGGTGAGAGCCACTGTCTCCAGCCCAGTTCACCCTCAGAGTTTCAGGACAAGCATAGTAAAGGGCCCAGAGCTCAGGGGGTCTCTGAAAGGGGGACAGCAGTAATATGACAGCCACAATCTCCTCTACTGCTCTGCTGGTAAACAAGGTAACAAACAAGGTCATCAGCTAACATCGAACTAATCAGTTACTAATTTGGTTTAACTGTGTGTTTTAGGGAGCAAAACAAGAAGCTAAAGGGAGATGAGCGCCCTCTTCTGGCAGACAAACAGACAGACAGCCATGGGGGTAGGAGAGCTGCTTGGTCCTTAAAGGTGGACCCCCAGAGAGACACATCAGGTGAAGAGCAGAAGGAGCCACAGGACATCAGGAGGACAGCGGACACCAGGAGAGCCATGAGGAGAGGAGGGAGGAGCATCCACAGGAAGTGCATGGTGAGACAGAGCAGCATGATAAATGTCTCTTATTATGTTGCTGCTAGTGTCACAGGAAGACCAGAACCTGAAGTGTTTTCCTCTGGCAGGTGTACGAGCCCTTCCTGCTGAGGACAGCATGAAGACAGAGAAACACAGCAGCTGTGCATCAGAGGTATGAAATGAGAGCTGCTCATGTCCCACACACATGATCAGTCTGATGCAGTGACCGCAGTCCACACACTCTGATAACAGGACCCACACTGCTGCTGTGTGCACTCTGCCTCCTCTTCTCCTCCGTGACCCGGCCGACCCTCAGCAGGAGGGTCCCCCCTTATGAGCTGAGTCCTGCTCAGGGTTTCTTCCTGTTAAAGGGGAGTTTTTCCTTGCTACTGTTTGCCTTAAAGTGCTTGCTCGGGGGTCAGGCTCTGAATTCTCTGTCCTGCTGCTATTTTTCTATGTGGTCCTGACAGCTGGACTTGTTCAAATCCTGCAGAGGGAGCTTGATGTGTAAGTGCTGCCTGATATTTCTGAGGAATCAAATCCATGTTAGTGCTGCCTGTACTCAAATGATACTTGTGAGGGTGCTACCAAAAGAAAAAGCTTCAAATGCTTTCATCCAACAAAATGTCTGCAGTGAAGAGAAAGACATCTGAAATGGTCTTCATCATACAGTCACTGGACTTTGTCAGCTCTTCATATGTACAACAAGATTACCATGAACCAGGATGCTGCTTGATTACTATAAACAGTCTGTAAATATCTCCAAAAATCTCCCTGAGAGGAAACTCCACTATGCTTTAGCTCAAACTATCAACATGAATACATATATAACAAAGAAGTGCTGGAAAATGCTTTAATAAGCTTTTTGATGAGGAGTCCATGTTGTTTGTGGACGACTGCTATCCAGAAAGACCTGCACCTTGTTACTGATCAGTACCAGAGTGGACCTGCAGGCACACCGGGCTGTTAAAGTCTGTTCAGGTCATCTCTGTAGAAACATAACTACACACAGGGTTAATGACAAATACTTTGATAGTGTGAAGTTGTTGTGAAACAGCTCTCCTGCAAGTTTTCTTCCACTTTATCTCTGCTCAGGTGTTTTGTTTTTCCACGTTAAGTTGATCTTTACCCTTCTTCGTTCGCTCTTCTATATATATTACACACACTGACAAGTGTTTTTGATGGCTCATAAAACAAATTAATAAATAAAACAAAGTTGCATGTCCAGGTGTGTCCTGTCCCCTTGTTACTCCATGACTAATCAAGCAGATAAAAGTCCTGGAGGTTGTTCTAAGTGATACATTTGCATTTGGTAGGTGTTGACTGGAACTGTTAACCCCCATTTTGGATGCATAATAACAAACAAAATGTACACTGCTCAAAAAAATAAAGAGAAAACTAAAGTAACACCTCCTAGATCTCAATGAATGAAATATTCCAGTTGAAAATCTTCATTCATTTCATAGTGGAATACATTGAGAATAAAAAAACATAAAAATGATCAATGTAAATCAAAATTATTAACCCATGGAGGTCTGGATTTGGAACCATACTCAAAATGAAAGTGGAAAGTCACATCACAGGCTGATCCAACTTGAGTGGAAGTTCCTCGAGACAGGTCAGAATAAAGCTCAGTAGTGTGTGTGGCCTCCATGTGCCTGTATGACCTCCCTACAACACCTGGGCATGCTCCTGATGAGGCGGTGGATGTTGTCCTGAGGGATCTCCTCCCAGACCTGGATTAAAGCATCGGTCAACTCCAGGACAGTCTGTGGTGCAACGTGGTGTTGGTGGATGGAACGAGACATGATGTCCCAGATGTGCTGGATTGGATTCAGGTCTGGGGAACGGGCAGGCCAGTCCATAGCATCAATACCTTCATCATGCAGGAACTGCTGACACACTTCAGCCACATGAGGCCTACTATTGTCATCATCAGAAGGAACCCAGGGCCCACTGCACCAGCATATGGTCTCACAATAGGTCTGAGGATCCCATCCTGGTACCTGATGGCAGTCAGAGTACCTCTGGCTAGCACATAGAGGGCTGTGCGGGCCTCCAAAGAAATGCCTCCCTGCACCATTACAGACCCACTGCCAAACCAGTCATGCTGGAGGATGTTGCAGGCAGCAGAACGTTCTCCACAGCGTCTCCAGACTCTGTCACGTCTGTCACATGTGAACCTGCTCTCATCCATGAAGAGCACAGGGTGCTAATGGTGAATCTGCCAATCTTGGTGTTCTCTGGCAAATGCCAATCACCCTGTGTTGGGCTGTAAGCACAAGCCCCACTTGTGGACGTCGGGCCCTCATACCACCCTCATGGAGTCTGTTTCTGACAGTCTGAGCAGAAACATGCATATTAGTGGTGGTGCTGGAGGTCATGTTGCAGGGCTCTGGCAGTGCTCCTCCTGTTCCTCCTTGCACTAAGGAGGAGGTAGCGGTTCTGCTGCTGGGTTGTTGTCCTCCTACGGCCCCCTCCACGTCTCCTGGTGTACTGGCCTGTCTCCTGGTGTCTCCTCCATGCTCTGGACACTGTGCTGACAGACACAGCAAACCTTCTTGCCACAGCTCTCATTGATGTTCCATCCTGGATGAGCTGCACTACCTGAGCAGCTTGTGTGGGCTGTAGACATCACCTCATGCTACCTCTAGGGGTGACAGCAAACAAAGTGAGCAAACATCAGGCAGAAAGGATGAGAGCAGAGACATGGTCTGTGGTCAGCACCTGCAGAACCTCTCCTTTATAGGGCTTGTCTTGATTGGTGCAGTCTCAGTTTGTAAGGGGTTAAGGACTATTACCATGATTATCATCATGGAGTACTGTAACTGGCAAATTGTTCTGAATGGGTAATGCCTTTGACTTTGCTCATATTATGAGTGTTGTGTTATAAAATCAATGTGGAGCCCGAGGACAAATTCCACAAACTTAGCATTGTTCCAAAAAACGACTATATACTTATGTATAAATAGGCCAGAATACAGAAACTATCCAGTACTGTTGCTGTCCTCACCAGCTGAAGTGCGTGATCCTTGATAGTCTTGAAAGTAAAGTCCGATCTTGTTTACCTGCATGCACCTCTCATGTTAATGAGTCTAAAACTGTTCCCCTCCTGCACTATTGGAATCAAATCTCAAGGATTAAAGAAATCTCAGTGATGATATAAAATGTGTTTATTCATAATCAGTGAAAAATCTAACAGAATGCTGTAGGTGATTGTTTGCATCAAATACTGAAGTGCTGCCTTATGTGTAACCCAGACTGGGATGGGAAGGTTTGATCGATGACAAACCGTGGAAAAATATAGTACCAATCATGGCACAAAAAATAGTACCTGTGAAATAATGGGTTTCATTTGATGACAATCTAACAAGAGAAATGAGACATTACAGCCGATCTGAAAGAGACTGATGTCTTTGAATGTGTTCATTGCTGCGACATGTTCCAGTGAGGGAGAGGTGGCATAAACATAATAAATCACTCAGTGATGAATCCAGCTGAACAGTCAAGGTTCATGCAGCCAACAGGATTCATTAATTCACTCAGCGCTAGTTCCAAACCTCTGCTTCTTCTCATTTCATGGACTCCTGCAGCTCCTCACCGGTCCATTGCCTACAGTCTGGCCTAAAGAATAAGCCAGTCTCTCCTCCATCACAGCTCTTGCTTCAGATGGCTCGCACTGTTCCCTTGCAAGTCAGGCTTTTTGCTTTCCGTCTTCTTCTTGTTCTTTTTCTTGGTGTTGACGTCATTCTGCTGCTTGTATTTGGTGTCATCCTTCTTGCCTGCCTTTCCTGGAAACACCTGTCCTTCCACAGTAACGTCCATGCAGCGGTCCTGGGACACGAGGAAGTCTTTGACCTCCCAGGCCAAACTGCCATCGCGCAGCATGAAGATCACCCTGTTTGAGCCCACGACGAATCTGCAGGAGAAAAAGTACATTAGAACAGGTACTGTGCTTTATGCAGTCAAATACAGCTTAATACTATACTCTTATGCACTGTAACCAAATGAGATGAGAGCATTGAACTGAATTTTACATAACATATTGATTTAAAACTAATATAAATGGATATTAATTATAAACAGATGCATCACCAACCAGATGTTGCTGCTTCTGCAGCTAACAAACATAGTGACATCCAAAACACAGAATACAACTCAGGCCAAAAGGAAAATAATAAAAGAACACCTCATGGATTTATGGCATGCAAGGCATATCACAATATACAGTCGACACATCGATCATTCTTCTTAAGTCACACACGTTTCTGTTAGATTGTGTGTCAGTAGAATGGTCTTGGTGAAATGTTTACAGTGTGTGTGGTCTCAGTCTGTGTGTGTTCAAAGGATTGTGATTATACCCTGTGTGCACAATTATTAGGCTCTTGGTCAATCCAAAATATGAATAACAGTGAGGTTTAAGCTTTCTAGTTGTGTGTGCACAATTACTGGACTGCAAAAATGTAATGCAACTAAATATAAAACAAAAGAATGTCCATCTCAATTATTTTCATCTGTTCAAATGAGAATAAACACACAACTCCAACATTTTTAACTTGAAAATAAACAGCAGCCACCCTTCTTTTCAATAACAAAAGCATTCCAGTCATTAAGTTTGTTTGTTTCTTGATCTGTTTATGATCTGCTTTTTGTGCAGCAGCAACCACAGCCTCCCAGACACTGTTCAGAGAGCTGTACTGATTTTCACCGTGAATCTCCATTTACAAACGACCCACAAGTTTTCAACAGGGAGTTGATTTTGAGTCTATCCTTAACCTGAAAAGGTCCAACAGGTTCATCTTTAATAATAGTAGCCTACCAGTACCTCACCTCCCCCTTCTAGGCGTCTGAGTCGAGGTGCAGCCCATTACTGATACAGCCACAGGCCCAATTCTGATTGTAAAAAGCGCTACATAAATAAAATTGAATTAGTTTGTTTGTGTTGAGTATTTGCACCAAAATGTTTAATGGATCTGTGGTAAAAAATAATCTCTTTTTTGTCAGAGGAAAAGAAGCTGCCTGAAAATTATGCACACCATGATAGGTAGGGTAGGGTGTTGATTGTTTAGCTACAGTAAACTTATCCTGAACAACTGCTCTCCCCCCTTTGTATAATACTAAGGGGACTTTTAACCACAGACCGCTGCTTTCATAGTGCAAGAAAGAATGTTCAGACAGGTCTTTGTCCTAACAGCAGTCAGACTCTTCCATTCCATCCCCCTACAGGATCAGGAAGTGCTTAGGAAATGAGCAAGGGCTTTTTTTTATTTGTACTTATCTTGCCCTGCAAAATGTTTGATGCTGCTTTTGACAGTTAAATTGCACCTCATATCATTTAAGTCTTATCTTATCTAGCAATTCACCCATTACTGCTCAAACAGTTAACCTGTAGGTTTACACAAAACTCCTACAATTATTAACTGCAAGTGAAATTCATAGGATGTATAAGCAGATTTGCTTGTACAAGCTTAATGAGTAACTACCTCTGCAAATCATAGTTGGCGTTGAAGAGGCTGCCCTGCCACAGGCCAGTGATCTCCTCCGTCTCTTTCTCCGTTGGGTCTCCTGACACTGTGGCAAACACCATCAGAGTCCTGCCTTTCTTGGAAACCTTGAGAAGTTCCTCTGGCTTGGAGGCATCCACCTTGGAGAAATCAATGGGGGGAGAAGACCGTTTGTGCTCAGGAAGATCTCCTTCCTCGATGTCATCATCAGCCTGTGAGACAATGAGGAGAAAGTGAATGCTGATCAGAATATCTCCCAGTGGAAAAATTAGCCTAACAAACATCAGGTTTAATAATAAACACTGCAGAGACATCTGTGCTGCTGTATCTTAATAGGACATCTGGATATGTTGTCATTTTTCTGTCTTTCATTGAATTTATGATATATCACATTTCTACTATTGTTCTATCACCCTCCGCAGGGACACCCATAGTTAGTACAGCTTTGGTAGGAAGCAGTAGTAAGACTGCACGTTAAGTGCTGTTATAAAAGGTTTTATTGCTGCAGTGATGTCACAGTTTATGCGATATATCATTCATAACAGTAGTGTAGGAAAGAGACCATCGTAAAGTGAACAGAGGAGAGATACAGAGTCACTGTCACTATCCCTGCTATGAAGGAGTTTTAAATGGCATGTTCCTTCCAATCACACTTATGGCTTCCAGAGCTGATTAGCTGTAATATTAAAGCCTACTTTTGTTTCAAGCATATTTGAACCTCTTTCTCAACAGGCATTTTAAAGGTCTACCAGGACCTCAAGGTTGATCCAGCACTCCTTTGATGAGCTATAGCATTTGACTGAGAAGGGCCCTAACTGAGGGTAAATGACCCAAAGGTACCTTGGTGGCAGGCATGATAAGGATTTCTCTAAACACTGAGGAAAAAGCTGTTATCTCCTTTAGCAAAAGATACACAGGCCCACTGGCTTGTCAAACATGACAGACTGTACACATCAGACCTTTGACTCACAGAAAATGCTGCTTTTAAAAAAGAAGAAACGACTGTAACGCAGAGTGTAAATGTGTCCATTTGCAGTTTATATAGTGAGACACCTGTCTGAAAGTTGACAAAACAATCAAATCCTGTCTCCAGGAGAATCATTTGTACAGCTTAGGTTCCTCGTTTACTCATTTTTCTGTAGGACAGTTCTTTATAATACATGCTATATATTATAACGCTTAAAGGTCTCACATTCTGCTGATAAACCCTCCGTTCTTAGACTTTCTTAGTCTAAGAACTTAGACTAAGTTCTTAGTTCTTAGACAACATTTCATTTCATGTAGTATTGAGACTCACAAACGACAAGTCCTGACCGACAGCTGTCAGAAAGCAGCTGCCCTATCAGACAATCCCTGCTTTTGTTTGTCGAACCACTTCCAGGATTATTGTGTCTTCTCTTAGCAAGTAGTACACTGACTGTGGACAAACATTGAGGAGTTACAGGTCTCTTCCACAGCATTTGCTCAGTGTCGCCATTGGCTATGCTAGTAGCTAAAGTCTGACGGCAGGCCGAATGTAAACGTTAGCTTACCTCCCATTGTTCCAGCAGTCGCGCCATGTCTGCGTCATTGTAGTCTCGGATGTCCTTCTTTTTCTTTGGCTTATCGTTGCTATTACTAGCTGAAATACAAAGAAAACACACGCAGAACAGCAGCAACACACCTCTCCACCTGAAGTCGGACGCCATGTTTACAGATGGTGAGTTCTGATTGGCTCAGATTCGTATGCCGGTCACAAGACGGGAGGGGGCGGGGGCAATGGACCGCCGAGGATTTCAAAATAAAGTCAAAAATGATCAATGGAGGTTAAGAAATACGTGAAAGTTTCTCATTATATTTCCATTCTGTGTAATTATAGATAAAGTACAAGGCATCACCTGAAAATTGCAGTTTAGATAAGTGGGCAGAGCTGGCCACTGAGAATGCTGAAGATATTTAAGAATAAATAAAAAATATTTTGTACAATTAGCTGTACGTACATAAAGTTGTCACCATGTTGGCATGTACAATGCTTAACATGATTACACAAGTATATATGTACAATGTGTCACTGTGTACAAACATTATTCACACATGTTCTAGTGATGGATCTAAGGACCTCATGCAGACTTTGTTTCCCAGACTAATGTTTCAAAGAAGGACATCACATCATTTGTTGGCAGCTGGAACAGCATAACAAACCCTTAACTACACAAAACTTTATTGGGTCATGAGATCCTATCTGAAGCAGAGGAGAGAGAGTGCTGATGAAGAGAGGGTGGAGCATGTAACCTCTTATGGGAACTCTGGAACTATAACCCTTATTTTCCCACCTTGAACATGCAGCTATACTGACACACTGATAGACAGCCTTGTGTAAGAGCCAGCAGAGTTCATGGGGTTGTAGAGATCAGCAGCCTCACTGACACAAACTATAGAGCTGTTTCCTCTCTGACTGACTCCACCCAATGGCACGGTGCCCTGTGCAGCTGCGAGTCCCACTGACAATACAAAAGTGTTCTCACACACTCACTGTAGGCCAAAACTCCAGAATATGACACCAAATGTATCTATGAACCAAATTATTCACAGAGACAAACTGTGATGTTTAAATGTTTGGCTCTACTACTGCATTGACCCATACCCATACCAAAACCACATAAAGGGTTTTGGTATGGGTATAATATTTTATTTGTAGGCGATTGAGAGAAAAAATAGAAGTGATCAATGTACTAAGCATACAAAGATGTAACATACAACTAGAAAAGGGCAAAAAAAGGGGTTTGGTTGCTGCAGCTGAAGCATTGAATGCTGATGTGAAGGATTGCTCTGAATTGCTGGAGAATCAGAGCAATAAGAGCTTTGTATGCCTCTGTGTGTCAGCCTGTCACCATGGGAACAGCAGAGGAGAACTTGAAATCTGTTAATGAAGCATCACATTTTGAAAATTGATGGTGCATTCAAACTGCACATTAATAGTACCCTCTTGTTTTACCATTTGAAAGGAATCAACAAAACTTTGCTTTACGACAACGTTCAACAGAGAAAAGCAGAAAATCCTCACATTCATTCTCCCACACTGGTCCCTTACACACACAAGTCCCTCCCATACCAGATATGGATTGGTTCCCTCATCTCTTCCCTTCAACTCTTGTGATTGGATACCATCCACATATGTGTTTAGTGATTGGACGGTGACTTATTACTTTCAACAGTTACATGAATGACATTCAGGGCTCATTAAAAACACACACACACAGTGTAGAGTTATAGTGCAGTGTGGGTTTAGGTGTGTGTGTTATTTAGAAAGTCCCAAAGTTTGTCAATGTGTAACTGTGTGAAACTACCACCAATTAAAAATAAAAGTATATTTCTAAATGATGTACTGAGGAGTTTTATTTGTTGTGACACATGTTTAGATGTTGCTCTTCATGTGGCAGCTGTGTATGTATGACTATAGAAGGCATGTTAGATAGTGGAGGTGCTGCAGAATTAAACACTGCTTGAATCAGCAAGAACACATATCCACTGATACAAACTTTACCCAAATGTACAGCAGATATTATAAATTAATATCTAGTACAATATCAAGTATTATTCTTGCAACGAATAGTTTACTCTCGCTGGATTATAGTTTTTTGTATTTTGATTACAGAGTTGGCAATTCATAAACATTTCAGGAGCGTCAAAGGGTTTCAGTCATAGACCGTGGGTCAGTGCAATGCCATTCTACATCCGGTCAGCCTTCAAAATAAAGCGCTTGATAATCCTTTTTCGTATATTTAGGTTACTTTTTTTAGAATTAAAAAAAAAACCTTTAAAAAAAATCATGAAAGTCATAATTCTGACTTCATTTTTAAAGTTCTGGTTTGTTTCCCTCACAATTGTATTAACGTGTTTTGTTAGTTTTTTTGCAATGATAGTCACTTTAATCTCAGATTTCTGAGAAAAAATACATCAAAACAACATTTTTACAGTTCCTTTAATCCCCTTGAAAACACACAAGTACAATGAATTTTAATCAATAGGCTGAAAGGTTAAAGCACGTTGTTGCTCTCATGCCCCCCCCCCCCCCCAACTCCTCCGCTTTTATTCTGAAAGGCAGCTTCCGGTCTGTTAGCCAGCTAGGCTAACGCCCCGCTTGACGGCGCAGGGATGTCTCATGGCAGAGCGGCGGCAGCCAATCCTGGAAGTAAAAGCAGTCGTGAAACTACTCGGAGCTGTTTGGTTTACAGCGCAGCATCGGACTTCCCAGACGTCGTCGGCGTGAAACAACAACCTGGCCACAGACACGGTGGAGGGTTAGTTTGAAATGAAGGATTACTTGTGTTCGGTTGTTACAACTTCGCTAAGACCAGCAGCCGTTCAGCCGCGACCACACCCTCCCCGCTTCCTCATAGTGCTGCCGCGGGAGCGCGCAGCACTGCTTTGAATCTCTGGGAATTACGGCCGCTTCTTGTTGCTGAGTTCTCGCCTTGTTCGGCACTTTGGTTCCCGTCAACACAAGCGAGTTTTATGGCAAAAGACCCCCGACTGGTGTGACTATGAGAAGCGAGTCCTCACGGACGATATGCGGGGCTACACGCTCCCCAGTCCCGAGTTAAGACGCGGTGTAGACGGAGGAGGAGGAGGGGGTGGAGGGACTGACGGACGATGCATATGGAGGCGAAGCGACCTGAGCAACTGCTAGCTTCTAACCCAGGGCTCTGCTTGAAGAAGAAGAGGTTAAAAGTG
The DNA here is from genome assembly GCF_900634625.1 of Parambassis ranga. NCBI lineage: Eukaryota > Metazoa > Chordata > Actinopteri > Ambassidae > Parambassis > Parambassis ranga. Next base: position 25,201,979 of record NC_041024.1, on the reverse strand, counting down.
GATTGAGGAGTTGGTGTTGTCGGACAAACTGTGGATTTAACTTGGGAGGACTCATGAAATGATGGTGCCGGAGGGAAGCGCTCTAGTCCCCGCTGTCCAGAAGAGCTGCCCGGGTGTTGCCCCGTTTGGAACCAGCATGAGTGCGGCAGGCAGGTCAAACTCAGTGGGAACGAGGCGGACAGGATCTCGGTGCAGTTTCAGACCACTTGCTCTGACACGAGTGGACACAAAATGATGATTCTTGTCAAAACAGACTCAAAAGGGCGTATACTTAATGCCGAGGTGGTGTTTTATTGGATAGAGTCATAAAAAGACCCCAAGTAAAGACATCTAAATTGAACAGAGGCTGTTAGCAGATGTTGTTCCAAGTGGAAATGTGTTTTTAAATGATTATTTTTTCTAATCCTCAGCACTTTGCCGTTTAGAAGGCACCTTGGTGGCACTGCAGTTTTTAATTCAGCAACCTGTGAATTCTTCTGTTCCACAAAAAAACCTGGGACTACAGTTGGAATATTAGTATTTGTTGTTCAGGGCATTTAAATTAATTTACAAGCATATACTCAGAAGTTGTGGGGACATTGCTCAACTGTGTTACATTGTAAAATTACTAACAATCTCTGGGAAATGCCAGATCATAGTCTAGACATTTAATATATTTTAGAGACTCAATAACAATGGAGGCGTTGTAAGTAAATGCAGTAATTCCACATGTTTACATTTAGAATACATGTCCTGTGTGTTAGCATTTAACCTACACTCTGAAGGAAATTTAAGGAAGACTTGTGTGGCCAGTTGTTATTTAAGAGTTTGTAAAAAACAAAAAAACAAAACAAAAAAAGCAGTGAGTTCAGGTTTATTGTGGAAATGTCTTAAATAGCACAGCAGAAAACTATAAATAGCTGAACCCCTGCAGAAGAGCAGTTTAACCCTCTCCCTCCCTGACTCCCCCTTTTTATATTATGGCTAGTGGTGGCTCTGGCAAATCAGCTAGTGAGGGATCACCCAGCATACCCAGTGGTAGTTTGCAGCAAAGAAAGCGGCTCTCCTCCATCTGTGACACATGTAAGGGCAAGATGCAGCTGGTGGCCGACCTCCTCCTGCTGTCCAGTGAGACTAGGCCGGTCATGACCTCTGAAGGCGTGGCAGTGGCCGACACGTTCGATCAGTGCCGTGACACAGTCATTGCCAGGACTAAAGAGCTCTCCATTCTTACCCACGACATTCAGAGCCAGCTCAACATGGGTCGCTTCACAGAGGTGGGGGACCGCCTCCTGGAGATGGCCGACCTGGTGGTGTCTTTGACTGAATGCTCTGCTCACGCTGCTTACCTCGCAGCCGTGGAGACCCCCGGCTCTCAGCCCTGCCTGCCCGGTCTGGTGGACCGCTACAAGGTGACCCGCTGCAGACACGAAGTGGAGCAGAGCTGCAGTGTCCTCCGAGTCACGCCCCTGCTAGACCTTACCCCCCAGGTTCTCCTGGAGCTCACTCAGAACATCTCCACCAACCTAAAGACTCTGACGGACATCTCGTCGCTGGCCAGCGAGAGGTCCAGGGACCGCTTTGCAAAAGAACAGTTCAAATTCAGCGTCAAGAGCATGAGCACGAGCGGCACGGCCTTCCTAGCATGTGTCAGAGTGGTGAAAACCCAGCCCAGCGAGCTGACCAGGAACCGATGTGTCCTCTTCAGTGCCGCTCTGGTCCAGGCTGTCACCGCCCTGGTTGGGTTTGCCACAGAGCCACAGTTCCTGGGAAGAGCTGCAAGCATCTCAGCTGAAGGGAAGGGGGTACAGACTGCAGTGTTAGGGGGAGCCATGAGTGTGGTGTCTGCGTGTGTCCTCCTCACTCAGGGCCTCAGGGACGTTGCCCAGCATCCAGAGAGCAGCTCCAAAATGGCAGACTACCGGGAGCGTCTGCGTAACTCGGCATGTGCTGTGTCGGACGGCTGCACTCTGCTCACTCAGGCACTCAGAGAACGCTCTTCTCCTAGGACTCTGCCGCCAGTCAACTCTCATTCTGTGAATTAGCTTAGTAAGAGGTAACATGGTCTCCAGTCCCCTCTGTCATTTTGTGACTTACCAAAGAGACTCACTTGGGTTATCCCTGTTCATTAGGTTTAGAGTAAAATCAAGAGAAGGCTGCATGTGGGTCTGTGTGTGTCAGAATCCAGAGGAGCTCTACAACAACTGCATGGTTTTGTGTCGTGCTGGATGTGACTCAAACCTGGCTCATCCTGTCTGAGCCTGATCAGGGCTCAACTGACCCCAAACAGACAACAGCAGCCTTTAAACCTGAAAAGTTTACCTCAGTTTTCAGCTCCAGTGAAAACACCAGCCTTGATGATGGATGTAGCCTTGCTGTGTGAACCTATGGCTGACTGACCTGCTCGATTACATGTGCTTTGTGAGAGAGTGATTTGTCTTTTTTTCCAACATGTGTGAATTCATTGGTTTAAAAGCTGCTGTGAGTGTGTGCCATAGGTTTTACACTATTTACCAGACTTCCCATAGTATTTTCAAGTGTTTTGACCATGCATGTAATGGAGTATTTATTTCAATCATTAAAAATGTTGTTTCGGATATTCTGTTGTTGGGATAATGTGCTTTAAAAAGCCTAGTTCCTTTTCTCTGCAACCATCGGCATCTGCATACTAAATGTTTCGTTTTCTATCTGTCCAAGTTTGTTAAAAAATATTTTTGCCAAAAACGCATGTCAGCAGTTTTAATAGTACAAAATAATAAGCTGCTTTTATGAAAGATGTGCTGACTATTAACACTGTGTTGTTTTGAGGTAGACATCTAAGACAAATACAAATAAATCTGTAGTGCTTAATACATCTAGATCTTAGCTTAAGTCATGACATCACTCAATCTATATGAAGTATTAACTGTGTAAAACAAACAAAATTGAATATTTCTGCACTCCTGCACAGCTAGAAAACCACACATGACATGACAAGATTGTGGTCTGCTCGCTTTCTACAGTTGATGTGCAGAGTAGAGAGAAAAAACGGTTGTGTTGAGGATGTAAAAAACAAAAATACAGTTAAAATCGAAAGCATGTGTTTTGTTACACTTGGGAACACCTGTATAGGCAAATATCCATGCAGATTCTAATTAATTTACATTTTTGTCAAATCAGTAATCAGAAACTAAACTGTTCCAATTAATGATTCATGTCTTTCTAACTGTATTATCCTGCACAACCCATGTTTGACTTATCTCTGCTTGTAGCCATGGCTACACTGTTTCCATAGAGGTAAAGCACTTCAGCAGCTAACTTAACATATCAATTCAGATTGAGGTCACCTTGGTGATGTACTTCTTAGGACTATACTGAGGCAGCAAGCTGAGGGTTAAATGTGATAAATGTGAAATATCAGATGCTGAACACAATATTTTTAAATCAGTTGTTTTTGCATTTTACCATTCAATCATTATTATTGGTTATTAGTTGTGTACCACTGTAGCCAGTTTTATAAAGTTAATTATATCTTTAAATAAATATAAAATGCTATGTCAGCTGACCTTTGACCTTTAGGGAGAACAGAAAACAATTGATTACCTGGTATGATTTTTACTGTAAGTCTGTCATTCACTCCAACACACTGAACATGAACATGTGTGTTTACATCGTCAGGTCATGGTCCAGATTTTAAGTTGCATTACCCAGTTTTTTCACAGCAGACACTCTTGAACTCTGTCAATAATCTTAATCTTAATCTTAATAAGAGGAGTACAGGTGTAAATAATGAATGATGGCTGAATTCCATTTAGCTTCAGTTTCAGGGTCCTTCTGTCATTCACGCCGGCTTACTGTTTCACTGACACAGGAACCACTGTTGGTAACATTACCGTCCCCAGTACAACAGCAGTGGCTGTAAAATAGTTCAGTAATTAATGGAATGCTTAACCAAGCTTAGCATAAATATACATAACTAGTCAGCAAACATGTGAATACTATAGTGGTGTAATTTCTTAATGTGCAACAGTTGATCTATCTGATCCACTCTTGCTGTAAAGATCAGACAGACAGTGGACAGAAGTCATGGCTCTTCACACCCTTGCTGTTAAAATTGCTACAATAGCAGATGGGTCAGGGTCCATCCCTGAGGTCCTACACACTCAGACATGAACCTTCAGGCAGGTACATGATCTTTGCCAGATATCAACCTCCTGGTGTCCTGGTGAGGATGGGCTTCAGTTAAAGGGTATTTATTAATAGAGGCAACACCCCTGTCCGAGATGCTGTCCTCTATTAGAGGCAAACCATTTAATATTCATCCACATATATTTCTATTATTTCATAGGTATAATTATGATTTGAAGCTCGCTTTTCATCCTGATAAAATCAGACCCTAGCAGACAGAAAAACCAAGGGAGGTGTGGCACAAAAGGACTCAAATCATTGACATGTCAATGCATGACACAAAGTAAAAGAAAAAAAAGCAGATAAAAAATATAGCTACATACATTATGATCAAACCTTGTCTGTTGTTGTCCAGGATTATAAAGGTCGTTATGATCCTTGCTGCCAGGGTGCAAGAAAGGAGAGGCCTGCTGCTTCCATGAAGCCTACACTCTGTTCAGCTGGTAACAGTACAAAAAGAACAGAAACCTTGGTACGTGAGTAAATAACTATGGGTTCAAATATAATTGACACTTTTTCCATATCGTTCACATTTTATATAGTTTTGTGTCCCATAGAAGCAGCCAATGGTTTCATAGTGTAAATGTCCTAAACTATCTCTAACTAGGAGTTCTGGGGGTTCTACTCATCCATTCCCTGGTCATTTCCTTTTTTCTGCCAATAACATTTGTAATAAATATCTTTCTTGTCCCTTAAGCTGTGTATGCTTCCCAGATATGTCACACTTAAATCTAGCTTACCTCTACTTATTGTTTTAATCCATGTTTACCCAATAGAATGAAATTTTGGGACACTCCCAAAAATATGGAAACGATCAGCAGGATCTCAAGCTGTCTTGTGATGTGATCATGTGCTGCCTCTCGTCCATCCTCCATGACGTTAACGCCGCAGCACTAAGCGCAGCATCTCTCCTCCCTGCTCCCCAGTTCACCCGAGGTCACTCGCTTCCTTCAGGAGAAAAGCCACAGTAAGATGTGGATTGCAGAAATCTCACAGAGGCCAAATCCTCTTTTAATGAAATGTGTGAAATGGAGGGATGTCCTCTGTGAAGCCAGATCTGAGCTGAATCCTTTGATAACAGGTAACCCTGATTCTGGTTACAGGGCCAGATCCACAGTGTTGTGTGGAAATAAGTTTTACAGCCAGCACCGCTAAAATCAAAAACAAAACAAGTCACACGACTGAGGGCAGATGAGAAATACTGAAAGCACTGAAAATACATGAAAATAAATACATAATAAATACGAATGAAAATTAGGGAATTTTGGCTGATGGATGCCTAGGACATGCGTGCAGAGCTATGACCTGTAATGCCCTAAAATCCTTCCGTTCCGTTGTGTATGAAGTCAATGATTTAATGGCCTTTTGGTGAAAATGCACAGAAGTCTGTGGTTAACACAAGCTCCCAAGATTTTCTAATTAATGCAAAATTCTGTGACACAAATGTACACTTTGTGTCAACTTCAGTTTCACATATCAACATCTACTTTTCCTACCTTATGATTTACTTAAGTAAGACAATCTATTTATTTTTAAATATATTTAACGAGTAAGATTTATTTATTTATATATCTTACTCAATTTCCCCATGGGGATTAATAAAGTAAATCTTAATCTTAATCTTAATCCTAATCTTACTACCTTTGTCCAATTAGACAATCCTCAAGTCTGAAATAGTAATTTTTTAATGGGGTAAAACAGGTTTTTTTTTTATGTTCGCATGTCTTGTTACAACAACTCACCATAAATGAGCCCACAGCTATCCATAGCTGAGTTATTTGTAACATAGTGTATGCTGTGTGACCCTCTGCTGTTCTGGATCCAGCAGTTTTTAAGCCTTCCCAACAACTCTTGGTGAAGCCAAAACTCTTGGCCCACAACAGGAAACCTATAGCCTGTGCTATCAGGAGTGGCTTCCTTTGCTTGACGAAATGCTGGAGTCATAATTTCTGGCAAGGTTTCGCCCATTTCCTGCTGCAGGAGGGAAACACTTGCCTATCCGTTTCCCCAGGGGAGCTCCCATCCCCGCGGCGCTGCAGACACCCGTCTCTGAGGAGGAGGAACAGAGAATTCAGATTCACACACACTCTCTCTCTCTCTCTCTCTCTAACCTGGTCTGGCTGCCAGCTGTGCTGTGGCTCAGTTTAGGTGGGAGCAGCTTGGCAGGAAAAAAAGCCACAGATAGATCAACAGTTCTGGAATATTTGGTGTTTTATGCACATAATTTATACACATTTTTGGGACTATACACAAAATGAATGTGATGTCTGTTTGCAGGCTGGAACAACAGCTTTTCACATGTAGTGTAACCTGAGAAAAGCAAACCGATCCAGGGTGCATTATTTATGGGTGTAGCTGATTAAATGGCACTGCTGTGACACAAAGGGTGCACACACTTCAAAAGAAATACTGAACACTGCTCGTTTTACACTCAGTATTCTGAAAATATGATAGCTGTTTAGAGCTTAGCTTGTGCCTCAAACAGTGGGTGTCATTTTTGGGTGTTTACACACTTTAACAGTGTAGAGAGACAGATTGACAAACACATTACAGACTGACAATTCTATTTGCAGATATTACCTGGATTCTAGTGAAATCTCTGTGTGACATGCATTTTAATTCTACCAGATCAGGAATAAATTATACATAACTAAAAGTGCCTTAATTACAGTGCTTCTACCTCGCTACAGTGTGGTATGATTGTGGAGCTGCCTGCAGTAGGAGATTCAGCTCTTGCTACATAGGAGCTGTTCATGCAGCTTAACTGTCCAACACCTGCAACCTTTTCACATGATTTGCCACCCTTGAGATACAAATGGTGTCAGTGGTTACCATGACTACAGTTATGATCAGAACAGCCCATCCTAACATGAGGTTGATATGTCAGTCCTTAAAAAGTGGAACGTGTGCATATTTCTCCATAGGGACAGCGAGACAGTGAGATGGCAGCCAAAAATGGTGACCACACAACTGGGGCATTTGACAGTAAAAAATATGTTTCTACATTTGTGTGTTTGAAGATGCTCATCACCTAACTGCTTACCATGTATTTAATGCCTAACCTTGACCAGTAGTTTTTAAAGCCAAGTCCAACCTAGATTAAATAGATATAATAGATTTATGCTGAGTGAAAACAAAACAGCTAGAGGTGTCTGGGGGACTCAAACCTCAGACATGAGTGAAAGTCCATCATGATGCCTCCTTACTCAGACTTTTGACTGGAGACTGGATGTATCGGCCAAATGTGGCGTTTTGTTGTGGGAATGTGTTGGTCCAGTCCGATGCAGATTCTCACATCCATGTTGGATGCACAAACTGCTGGAGAAATACACTGCAGGGCTCAGAAGGCCAAGCTGAAGTGCCAGAAACTGCTGCTGCCGTGGCCTCAGGAGGCTGCCTCTATAACTAAGTCAATTCTTATGTTGAAATGTCCACATTTATAGCACATATAAGCATGTTTACAGCCTGACACAAAATAAAATACGTTTATATGACTCAGCTTAATCATATTAGGACTTCACATCCTTTAGATGCTGCCACCTGATGGTCAAGACGGCCTATCAGAAACCTAGGGGTGAGGTCATAGAAGGACGAGATGACCCAGGATCCATTCATGTCTGGTGTTGTTACTGTTATTGCACTGCAAGTTTATTTTCCAGTCACTTGATCTCCCTCTCATTTCAGGTGTCTTGTCTTCCTCTTCCTCTTCCTCGTGTGCTCCCTCCTCCTCCTGGTGATTACCTTCTCCTCCCTAATGTGGCTCACCTGTGTTTGTGTCATTGTCTCTCCCTCTGTATATCATGTGCCAAGCCTTACCAGCCTTAAGCACACATGAATCTTGAAAATCTTGTTTATGACTCTTGTGAGATTTTTTTTTTAACTTTTTGCCGTTTTTTTGGAGATTGCCTTTTGGGTACCGACCTCTGATCGAATAAAGGACTTTGTCTTTTACCACAGCAGTCCTGCTCTTGTGTCTGCCATTTTTTTGGCTGGTTTTAGTGTGGCTCCACTAATAATAATTTAATGTTGATGTAGTAATGTTATGGTGTTTTATTTTGAAAATCGAGCTGTACATGATTAAGTAATGGATGTTGGAATGATATAGAAATAATAAATGTATGGGATTAGAGACTGTCTGACACACTGTAGGCATCTTTAATCAACCCCCTTTTTGCTGTCCCTTCACCTGATGTGGCTGTGAGCAGAGATGTGAGGTGATCCTGCTGTTGTTGCAGGTGATTTTTGTTAAGGCTGCTTTATTATACTGAAAACACTCCCTGTTCAGCTGCACTGTGTGGAAACTTGGCTCTTTTTCAAGTTCATTTTTAATTCCAGGCCTAGCCCTTCTTTGGCTCCCAATACAGTACAAAACTGACCTTTAACCTCAGCCACATTGAAGCCCCTATTTTTTTTTTCTTTGGACCTTCCTGCAGATGAGAGACAGAGGAGGTCTGCTGGTCCCACACAATGACCTTTGAGCCACAATGCTCTCATGATCTTTTTTTGGATTCTGAGTAGTTGGAGAGTTTCCTCCTGATGAGCAGACAGTGTACACATTGTTAACACACACCCACTCCATATCCTTTCCCTACTCCACCCTGCTTGCTATTGTCGTAGCGGACAAACATCACACTGCTTCCGTTCACCTCCACAGCTACGTATGGAGGACCACATCATCCCTCAATACTGTGGGAAAGAGTGTGTAAGATATATGTGTGCGTTCACATATCCTGTTTCTACCAGGAGGAGAGGTAAAGGGTTATTTTTCTATCCTGACTTCCTCTTGTCTCTATGCTGTGTGTGTGTGTGTGTGCGCACTAGGGGGGGCAGGGGGGTTGTTACAGCTATTACTGGTTGGAAACAAGATAGCTGCAGCTCCTGCCTTTCCTGCTTAATGTGAAACAGCAGCCAGTCTTTCAACATAGATTAAGCACTTAAATAGTATACAAAATCAGTATCAGTACACACACACACACACACACACACACACACACATATACATATAAATAAGGAAAGGAAGCAGAGACCTACAGAAAGCCAGCTTGCCAGTGGTTTATGTTTGTGTGCCCCAGCAGCATAGTCCAGTAGCAGCATAGCTATGTTGAAGGCAAAGGCCCTACTCTAGCTGTGGCATTTTGGCAGGAACAAAACAGGTATCACTGACTGAAAAACAACTGATATCTGAGTAACAAGCCCCACCTTTTGTACTATTTGTCCTTTTTGTACACAGAAGTACAAGTTTTCAAAATGCTGTTTAGATTTTTTTTAAGTTGTTAACAGACATCTATTGGCATTGATTCACAACACTGACACCTATTATTTTTCTCCTGCTAGCTAGGACTGTGTGAGTCTCTCTAGCTTTTAGCCAGCATTGCCTTAAAATATTCACTTAAATGTCCTCACAGACGTACTGCAGGACATTTTCATGGCATCCTGTTCACAGTGCAGCCTATGGTGCCTGAAAGCCGAGGCTATGCGAAGAAGATACCCAAGCAAGTGATCCTTTAATCACACATGCACCCAGTTGTCTGTGTGATCTACATGCTGACCTGGAATCTGTTCCTCTGGTATCACCCAGTATCTGCACACGCTAATGAAACCACTGTTTGCTCATGTGTTTGTCTGGTCATTTTCTCATAGTATAGTGGGTTTTTGGAATGGCCTTGAAATATAAATAAATATGAAGTTCAATCATCAACCACCATACCTGCTGCCTTACATGAAAACTACCCACTTGTCACTGTCAGTGTTTTTACAGGAGCAAGATAGATCAAAACCTTAGTTATACATTTACCAATGACCAAAAAATCCCAAATATCTTGTCCATGGAAATTGTTTGCTTCTCATATCAAAGTTAAATATGCACTCACCCCGATATCTTCAGAAACAGCCACTGTGTGAGCAGTGCCTGCCTGTGGTCATATCTATACAGTGCATGTCAAATGTGGTAGGAATCATGACCTGGTAGTAGAAAATTGTGGAAAGCATTGGGACAATTTTGAGACAAAAGGACAAACGACACAGTCTTACCACAGTGAGACCTGCTCACCCATCTGCAGTCCTTACACAACACATAAAAACTACACATGGTCATTCCATGTGAAATCATCCACCTTCAGGCACATCAGCCAGATATTTTTTTTTTAATTCACTGATGTACATCTATCAATATTATGGAGAAATCCATAATTTTAGATCTGTACGTTTAACCATTTGCAAAATACATCTCTTTAGAATTGTAGTTATTTTTCTCAGTTTTTGCTCGATTTGCTTTCGGCCAAGTTTAAGCTTTTACTGCACGGCCTGTGTTGCATGTAGGAATCTGGTGTTTGCTGCATAGAGTTAACTTTTCCCATAGAATCAGAAAATGTAATCATTTTTTTCCTATCTCGAATAGTTTGGGTGTGATAAATGCCAAAACATAGGTATATCAGTGAATATTTTGAAAAATATCAGGGGGTCATGATTTCACATGGAACGACCCCACACTAAAAAAAAACAAAAACAATGCCATACTGTATGTGTGGCAAATTTAGTGGCAACATGAATACCAACAAGGAAGGTCCACATGGTAAGCCTTGGACTGTGTGTGTGTGTATATACACTAATGTGAACCAGCAGTAACATTCACAGGGTATGACGTCATGCCTGCCTCTGATCCCAGCGCTCTCCTTACCCATGTTACTGTACTTTCCAGTCGGCCTCACATGTTCACTGGATCTGTCCTGTTTTCCATGTAGAATTCACACCACCATACACAAAGTAAGAAGCATATTCATTAAAGGTGCAGTTTAAAACATTTAAAAAAAACAAACCCATACAGTGATCTGCTGAATATGCAAACATGGTGTCTTTGTTCTGGTAGAAGCTAAAACAAACCCCACCAGCCAGTTTACAAGTCTGATGTCCACTCTATGGGATGAACTGCATGTTGTCCTTCTTGTTTTTGCCTTGCAGACCCCCACTGAGTCCTCAACTCCACCTTGCACCGAGGGACTCGTAATCGCAGAGCCCCTGCTCAGCCTTGTCTGCTCCATGATTCACCTTGTTCAGTTGAGTTCAATTCAGTTTTGATTGTATAGCGTCTTTTACAGTAATATTTCTCTGTAGGTGCTTCCTTGAGCTGGACCCGGCACAGTATTTGAACAGTTGGTGCTTTCGGACACATGCAGCCCTTGTGTGTATTACCGGTAGTTGGTTTTGCTTTCTGTTGTTTCCCTCCTTTGTGATTGCCTGCTCCGCCCTCATTGTTTCCACCTGTGTCTCATGACCCTTTCCTGATCTGTTTAGTCCATGTGTCCTTTACACCCCACACATCACCTATAGTGTGTGGAAACATAATCATGGACAGGGGAACAGGCCAGGAAGAAAGACTATCAAAGACAGACTAAAAAGACAAAATTCCTTTCTTGCACAGATGTACACAATGAGTCTATTATGTCTGAGATTAGGCAGAGGGAGGGGAGTGTTTTAGTGTTCAATAACAGAGGTGGAAGGGAAAACAACACTGTCCCAGTCAGGGCCAAGCAGAGCAGAGCAGGCTTCCCTGCTCTCAGGCTGTTTACTGAGGAAGTTTTTAGCCTCTTTTTTCTCTAAGGTGTGGTCCGTTTCCTTCACACAGCACAGACATGAAGCTGGTCTACTGTGTGCTATTAGATCACTGTGGTTGAGTTCATTTCTCCACTGAGACATCCAGCCTAGAAAGAAACATCATAATAGATAGCCTAACATTTACAAGCCACATGGTATGTTTTAAGCTCCTAGAGTTGCTGCTAACCACAGAAGATTACACGTCTGATTACATTTTTCAAAGATAGGAAGTCATTTCCACAATAAAGTGAACTCACACCCAGCACTGTAAAATACATATTTTCAAAGGCTAAGGCCTAAAATCCAGCTGCAAGCATGCACTGTAGAACACTTTTGACAGTTGGTCATAACAACACACATTACCATTTAAAACAGTATTGTAATAGTAATATATGTAGGCCTATTTGTAAATTTTATATTGTCAAAGTAATTATTGTAAGTTTAAACTAATAATTGTATAATATAATATAATATAATATAATATAATATAATATAATATAATATAATATAATATAATATAATATAATATAATGTAAAATATATGATTCCCTTAATATTCTGCCATTAATTAATTAATTAATTGTTATTATTATTATTATTAATTATGTAATTTTAGTCCATAATTGACCATAATTTCACACATGAGGGAGACACTGTAAAACAAAATGGTGTTAAAAATGTTCTTTTTTTTCTTTCTTTTTGCAGAAAAAGATTAATGATTAATGATTAATTCTATGTTTTGTTTCTCTGGTAATAATTATACAAACTGTGTCCCAAATCGGTTCCAATAATACATTTGTAGACCCAAAATGTACAAACCCTAACGTTTGGTTGATAATTCTGAGAGGCAGACACTGTCCAGACACCTTAAACCTGAAATTCACTATATAAAGTGGTGAAGATCAGGTGATGCAGCAGACTGCACAGTGGGTGAGGTGGGAGGTCTAAAATAACAACCAGTTTTGTTCAGAGAAACAGATAAACCTGTTATTTAACTACTAAAAGTAGTAGTTATTTACTGTATACACTCATCAGCCACTTCATCAGTTCCACCTGTTCAGCTGCTCGTTAATCTAAGCAGCCAATCAGGTGTCAGCAGCTGGTTCATTTCTGCATGTAGACATGGTGAAGACGACCTGCTGAAGTTCAGAGTGAGCATCAGACTTTGAACTTCAGTCTCCATTTGTGCTGACACATTCAGACGGTCAGTCAGAGTTTGGTGTAAACAACATAAAGCATGGATCCATCCTGCCTTGTATCAGTGGTTCAGGCTGCTGCTGCTGCTGTAATGGTGTGGGGGAGGTTTTCTTGTCACACTTTGGGCCCCTTAGTACCAACTGAGTCTGGTTTAAAGACCACAGCCTACCTGAGTATTGGTGCTGACCATGTCCATCCCTTTATGAGCACAGTGTACCATCTTCTGATGGATACTTCCAGTAGGAGAACACACCATGTCACAAAGCTCACATCATCTCTAACATGACAATGAGGCTTTTACACAAATGTATAAAAATGGCCACTAGAGGGAGGCACAACAAAACACATGACACTCAGGCAGACTACAGAGATATTTGTAACTAAAATGTAACAGGTTTTTGTCAGGTGGTTCTCTGGAAGCATAATAATGACCCCCCCTTTTTTGTACTGGAAGTGTGGAAGTGCTTCTTCTTTCATGGTTTAATACCTTTTCCATGGCTGTTTTCATACATGTATAAACATAGTAAGCTGGTCACAGAAGGAAAGAGTCTTTAAAAACTCCACAGAATGCACCTACAGCACCCTGATACTCCACAAGAGCAATGAAGAATGTCATGTGCCTGTTTTGACAAAAAAACTACACTTTTTCCCCAGAGTCTGAAAATAGCTCACATATAAAGTTCCTTCATATCCTGTACTACGTGCCAAACCCAGTAAAGGCCTCACCTCCCATCAGAGTTCACCCAAAAGTGTTCTCTCCATCCACAGCATCCAAAAAAAGTTCAAACATCACTGAGCCAGACAGAAAACTGCATTCATACAAAGTGTGTGTTTGTGTTGTATACATAAACTAGAGCGAGCCACAGAGAGTCTATTCATCCTCAGCGTGTTACCCACACAGACTGTGGGCACACACACTCACAGAGCCTTGTAAAAGACTGCAGCCAGTGTGTGATGCAAGTAGGTGTGAGGTCAGGCCTAGCTAAGTGCGGTGTGTTTTCCTGTATGGAGCTGGCTCACAGGAAAGGGGCAGTGATTTTGGGGGAGCTGTGCCTCACTGAGACACACTGTTGTGGAAGGAAAAAGAGGGAGGAGGACGGAGGAGGGGGAGGAGGAGGAGGAGGAGAGGTACAAGGAACATTACTCCAGATGATTCACAGTGAGAGAGCCATGCTGTGAGTGGGACGTCTGTTTTTCGTCCTGATGTTGTGTCTGTGGAGTGAATCCATCCTTCTGTAGAAACGGTGGATGCTGCCTGAAGCATGATCGACTACGGTGAGTGGGACTTGAACTGCCAAAGCTGTCTGAAGCATGTGTTTCTGAGAAGTTAATGTGCGACTGTGGAAGGAGGTTATTGTGTAACAATCAAAATGAGTTGCAGAGCAGTGAAGTGAAGCGATGATGCACTTGTTGGCCTGTGGGCTGGGTGTGTGTAATAGCTTAATGAATCGTGTGTGTGTGTGTGTGTGTGTGTGTGTGTGTGTGTGTGTGTGTGTGTGGATCTACAGACCAAGTTACACACAGGGGTCAATAATAAAAACAAATTACATAACACTGTAAATTTAAAGCAACTTTTTGTGAAGTGAAGCCAGCAGTGGATGTGCAGTTTCCTCTCTAGCACATGCTGTCATGTGACACTGATACAGAGAGGTTTGCATTACCACGATTCAAGCTCAGCTGTGTCCCTTTAAAGCACATTAGAAAAAATGGTGGCTTGTTCGTGTGCAGCAGAGGTTTTTCCTTCAGGTGGCTCTGTTGGCTGTCCACAGTGGGCCCTGCTCTGTCTCACTGACTGGAAAAAAATCCCCAGTGAAAACAACACAGACGTTGTTTAGCTGCACCTCCACCCCACCCTCTGCTTGCTCGCTCTCTCTCTCTCTCTCTCTCTCTCAGTCAGATTCCCTGCTTTGCTAATGCTACACAGGAATATGTAAACATGTGCATATGTACACACACCAATCATTCAGCTCCACTGCTTATTCACTGCTAGGTGTGTGTGTGTGTCACAGGGAAAATTATGCATTTCTGCTGACATTTCAAAACTCTGCACTCTTCAGTGAAAGTACGAAGCCATGACTGACTCCTGTGACCAACACTGTTGTGATAAAAACACAATATATTTTCTAGATGTGTTTTACTGTGTCATACTGCACAAGTAAACCTTTGAGTTCTTTGATTATGGCGTGATCATGCCGTTTCCATAGGGGTGGTTTATATTCCTGTAAAAAAACGAGACCACAGTGACTGAAAATGTGACAGATATCATAAAACTGCAGACCTGACCTCCTTTGCATTTATCTGGAATTCAAAAAATGGAAAAAAGAATAAAAAGATGTTTCAAAAAACTTTGATTTAAGAAACATGAATTGAGATGGATTTCCACCTCTCTACTGTAAATGTTCACTGCGCTGGCATACATCAAGCTGAATAGCAAGAGAGCAGAGAGATGGAGTCTGAGTGCGGCCTCCAGCAGAGACATCAGTGTCTGTGCTTCCTGTCTATCTTGGCCAGAGCAACAGCAGACTAATGCTCTGTAATTGCTAACACACTTCCAGGGTCAGAGCCAGGATTCACCAGAAAATAGCTCTCCTTTCATACTTATTCCTGGTGGTTATTACTTGTTTACATATTTGAAATTAATTACATTAATAATGTATATTTTATGCAGCATTTGTTTGCCTGTATGTTGAGTATTTACATACACTTTAAATACAGCTTTTAGAGTTTAAATGAGACTCCAGCTCCCTGATCTGTTTTTAGTACTTCATACACTCCACTGAATCTGTTGAAGAGGACGGTTATATTCCACCTTCATGCTGTAATATTCACAGCACAGAGAGGCATTTGTCAGGCTGCCACATCACTGCAGTGCACTCAGGTCTTTATGCTACATTCATACACAAGCTCATTCACTGACCAAAAAAAACCAAAAATGCTTTTTTATGATTAAATCTTAGGTAAACAAACAAAACAATACTATTTCTTTTTTCTTTTTTTAGCACTCAGCAGTCTGGTTTAAAGACCACAGCCTACCTGAGTATTGGTGCTGACCATGTCCATCCCTTTATGAGCACAGTGTACCATCTTCTGATGGATACTTCCAGCAGGAGAACACACCATGTCACAAAGCTCACATCATCTCTAACATGAACAGGAGATTCACATCATGGATGTGCAGCCTGCAAATCTGCAGCAGCTGTGTGACGCTGTCATGTCAGTATGGAGCAAGATGTGTGGTAAATTTAACATTATAGCAGATTTCCACTTTAGAGACAGTTTTCAGTGTATAGGCTGACAGACTATAATACTATATATAATACTACTTTAGTGCTTTACTACTTTATTCCTAAAACTAACAAAGAGAAAGTGAAAGTGATTAAATCTACATTGTTCTGGTACCTGATGTATAGAATAGAATAGAATAGAATCGAAATACTTTTTTTATCCCAAGCTGGGAAAGTTTGCTATTGCAGCAGCAAAATACAGGCACTCAAGCATACTAAAAATATACCTCTAACAGAAAAAATTAACAGTTAAATAATTATTACAGTTAAACAGTAATACACACTATAAACAGTATAAACATTAGTTACATCATAATAAAAAACATAGCTGCAGAAGCAAAAGTGTGCAATTTGTAAAGCAGGTATAAATACAAGTCTAGACAAGATGCAATTTGGTAAGAAGATATGTGGACCAGCCTTCCTGGTTGACAGTCTGGTGTGAGTGCATTTAGACCACTCATCTTACATTTCTGCTAGCAGCTACTTAAATTGATGCAATGTGTGTTGAAGAAGTCATTACATTTGACAACTATAGGGATAAGTTACTATCAAAAAATCAGGGTATCAGACATAAAAATATGTAAAGATATGGTGCAAATCAGCAAAAATGGTGTAATTTTAGCCATCTTAGCAACATTTTAGAAAGCTTAGGTACCCTACCTCTCACAAACTCAGAACTGACACAGCTTCACAACATTGCTTTGATTTCTGGTGATATTTCTTACTGTAAATACAAAATAATCGGACAGTTTTAGATGATGCCTGTGGTCACACACTTGGCCATTACTTTACACAGTCATGCTCCAAAGCTGTTTCTTGATGTCCTTGATGTCTTGTATCATTTCCTGAGGTCACATGTTGGGGAACAAGTGAACCCTGAGGCGCACCATGTGATGCATCCACAGATATGACAAATCTTCTTTATTCTTCAACCTAATGAAATGAAATAGTCTGACATGGAAATTGTGTAGAGTCATGTGAACAAGGAGAATGAAGGGTTGATACATAGCTTAGCTTAGCATAAGGGAGAAGGTAGTGAGGGAGTGATGTCAGACCAAAGGCCTTATGGGTTTCATTGAAGGAGCCTCTGGACATTGTTTACTAAATGTAGAAGGTGAACGTGAGAAGCCATCTGCACTAGCATGTATAATGCATTTGAGGGTCGTCCTATAGTGCTCTCCGGGGTGCAAAATGTATGGACCATCATTCACTCTGGGTCGTTAATGGGGCCAGCCAACCATGGCTAACATCATTATGTGTTCTCACTTTGAGCAGATTATGTGTACATGAAAAAGATCATAAGCGTGCCCTCTGCTACCTCATAATTTACCATTTTAGCCTTCAATGTTCATGCACTTTGGTTCTTTCAGACCTCGGTGTGGATATTATCCAAGTGTTTCTGACAACAGCCTCCTGATTAAGCTGCTGTCATGAGGACTGGGAAAAACTTTTTTTCATTTTTTTCCCTCAAAGCAGGAAAAGAAAAGCGCTTTTATCTCCAGTAGCCTCCACAATTGCCTCAGCAGTTTCTCAGAACACTTACACACACGGATGCAGTCAGACTGTCCTAACTGAATTTTCTAATTGCCCTCCAGAGCGTCCCACTCCATTAGGCTTCAGGCCGGCTGGGAGGAGTGCGTTGGTTCCCGATTTCCCAGCGCACACACACTTGCTGACGGCCATGCCTCAGAGATACTCCCACCAGAGGAGGAAAGCCAGCACAGCGGCTGCTAGGAGGATGGAGAGGAGACGCAGGGACCAGGGGAAAAACAGCAACAACAACCCGACCAGCAGCCACAACCACCGCTCCAAGAAGCTGGCCATGCTCTCCAGGTACCAGTACTAAATGATGCTCAGGACACATTAGGATTAACTGGGATTACGGGAATAGCGCATGCAGTAGACTTTAGTTCTGCTATAGCTCTATAGCTACTCTAATCCTATTAAAATTAACCTTCTGACTTTCATTGTGCAGGTCCCTGATCCTGTGTCACTCTAAGACCAATGATGACTGCCCAGAGGAAGTGTCTGATGGCTGCAGGACATGGGCTCCAAGCTGGGGGGCAAAAGTGACGGCTGGGGACCATGCTGGGTACAGGGATGCACACAATGGACACTGGAGGGTGAACCAGCAGTCGTCTGTGGAGTGCAGTGAGGCAGATAACCAGCATCAAAGCACAGTACTCAGGGAGCATAAGAGGAGCATAAGGAGGTCCTTCAGCATCAAGGTATGACTGCAGGAGTTTGCTCTTATAAGGTCTCCTCGGGTGATGTTGCCAAAAATGGAAATGGATGCGATAGTTGTGCTGGTTAGTTTATCTTGTTTAACTAGAATTAAATATCCAGAAACAATGGTAAAGTATCATTTTTCTGACATAGATGTTCTTCCAGTGGTGGATCGTACTTTAGTGAGTCCTAAATAAGTCTTTTTACTAAACCTAACCACACACTGCATTACTGTGGACGAAGCTTCTGTATATAGGTTTCTGAAGAGCTGTTTTGAGACTCATTTCAATGTAATTAATGGCAGCATCGCGGGCCACCTAAACACCTAATACAGGCAAGGCCAAGTGAAACATGAGTGGAGCAATGGAATGTCACGAAAAAAGGAATATAATATAATTACAATGAGCAATAAAAAAACATTCAGCTCCAGTACAGTTGTCAGAAAACAGGCAACTTACCAACAGAGAACAAAACCAGTTTTTTTGTACCAGGCTGTAAACATGTTTATTTCTGCTGAAAATTTGCCCATTTTAGCACGGAGGTCTATGGGGATTGACTCACTTTAGGAGCCAGCCCCTACAGGCTGATAGGTGAACTACAATGTTACTTCCACACATGCTCCATGTCTCAGCCTCGGTTTTAACGAAAATTAAATTCAGTTTACATTTTACTAAATGTTTTAACTTTACAAAGTAGTTTTAATGTCAAGCCAAACAGATGCATAACATTCTAAAACAGTAAGACAGGCCAAAGTAAATGTCATGCATCTAATGTGTGATAAGATGGGTGTGTGAATGTGTTCCTGTCAGACCCACACGTCTGAGAATATCACACGTCCCCTTTGTATTGAAAGTACAGAGCTTTATGTTGTATGCTGCCATGAAATTTCAAAAATGAACCCATAGTGTGACCATGGAGCAACAGTCTCCTGTCAGAACATTGCCTGTTAGGTTGTACTGGGCATATCAATCATTATAACGTTGTCATTATGAGCTGATTTTACTGTTTCCTGCTTCTTTGCATGGTGGTAACATTAATCAACAAACCTGAGTGCCTCACATCAGCAAATCAGGCTGATTAAACATACATTTATTATTAAGTTTATATATTATTTAGTCATTGCACACCATGAAATTCAAGGTGCCATCTTGACCACATAAACGTGTTACAAAATCAGAAACAGATTGTATCATAGTGACAAGTCTTGTGTTTCAGTGTGTTGACACCTTTGGCCAAAGTTTTTGACTAATTTCTTTATTCGTGTAAAAGTTAGAGAAACACATGTTTCAGTACACGTGGCCCCTGCAGCCTCTCAGTAAAGGGTGATTCATTCCTGCCTGACTGAAATATCTACTGTTTCATATGGAGCCATTATTTATACCCCTATGTGACAGAATATTTTTAACCCTTTCCTTATGTAGAGATTCTTGTTTGTGTGTATTCCAAAACATAACATCCACATGCTGAGGCTGTGTTTCATCCAAATGAAATGATAATCACATGCCCTGTGTTGGTGTGTTGGTAGATTAAGAGCTGAGGCTGGCCTGAATGTCAAACATTCAGACAAAGTCGGGCTTTGTATCGCTGTGTTCGGCCTCACAGCACATTCCATTAATGTCAAGTAGGGTTACACTGTCAGTCACTAATCTTTACTTTACACAAATCACTGCTAGATACTGTGTTATCTATTTATTTAGATTTAGATTTGCGCTATTAGATTATATACGCTATGCATTTAGACAACATGTAAAAGAATCATTTAAACATCATTCATCATTTGATTGTATCATATCATTAATCTTAACATGTAAATCATTCAAAAATGTATTAAAATAAAAGTTTGATGAGGGAAGTTTTATTTTCCTTGGAAGAAAACCACTGTAAAAAAAAATAAAATCAAATAAAATTGTAACTATATTACATTTTTAAACATTGTCGGAATTCTGGATATCGAGTATTTATTTCTAAAATATATACACACAGCATAGATTTATTTTATTTACATTTATGCTGTCACAATGACAATGTGTTCAGTGTTCAGTCATTCTGGACCAAAGCATGAACATTGCTGTCCTTTTTCAACAAAGCATGCTATTGTTATACTGCCATAAACAACAGAGATTTCATGGCAGTTAAAGTGAATACTTCATAGATGGCCCTGGCAATTTATGGACTCAGGCTACTAAACATCTCTGACTGAAAGTGAGCTCAACAGTAATTTAATGATGTTTCACCTCTGGGACTAATTCCTGCTAGGTTGGACATCAATCACTCTTCTAGACAGCAACCGTCACAACCTTTCTGAGTTGTAACCAAAGCCTCTAAAAACACTTATATGCTCATGGATGAAGTCCTGAGAACAGTGAATTAAATCCTACTGTTATAAAACCTCATTTTAGGAACAGGTGTATTATTTGTCTGTCTGCTATTAAGCTTTGTTAAGCTGGCCACATCTTTATAGCCATGACTTTGCCTTCAAAACACGATGGCACCTATAAAACTTTACTCCTGTTTTCCTTGTCCCCTCACTCACCTAGTTCATGATCTCCTTGTAAAGCTTGCTAGTACAGAGGTCTCTTTTTTATGCCTGTGTTATGTGTGTGTGTGTGTGTATAGGAGAGCAGCATCTGGAGGATGTGTGTAGCCACAAGGCCTGCTGAGGAGGTGTGTGGACCACAAATGGCTGATAACAGCATGCAGATGGAGGACAAGCACACTAATGTGGAGCCAGGGAGGAACGGAGGGAACCTGAACAGGTATTAAAACACAGCACCACAACTCTTAAGTGCCCATTTCCTGTAATGTGATATAATTAGATACACAGAAAATACACTGATCAGGCATGTGCAGGAGCAAAAGAAAACATTCATGATTGCAGCAGAAGTATTGATTAGAAACCACATACACTATCTAGATATCCACAGCCGCTCTGTTAGCCATGTATGGAAATCCCTCAAGGTTCCAAAATGTGTCTGTAATGTCGTTTTCCGGCATCCGGCATGTTCTAGTTCCCACCCTGTCCTTTCTATTAAGATGTTTCTGAGTACAACAGATCAGCCCACACACACCTGTAATCTGCCAATAATCTGTGCCCAGAGATGACCATGACAGACTAAGCAACATTTCTGATTGAATGGATTTGATGGATTATGGACATGAGAGTTGGCTTAAAGAGAGGAGGGGACGGGAGTAGGAGGGGGAAATGGGTATATTGTTTCAAACATGTTTTGACAACCCAAATGCCCTCTGTGATCTCTGGTGGCCCCCTAGGGCTGTCACAGACTCCAGGTTGGAACTACGACTTTACAGCATAAAGCAGCAATGACTGATAAAGCAGAGAGTAACATGTACTAATTCAGTGATAACAACACATACAGTATAAATCCACATACAGTGTGATCCACAGTCTGTGTTTGGACCAATAAGCAAGAGGACTGTTTTTTTGTAGTGACCATGGCAGGGGTGCCCACACTTTTTCGGCTCGCGAGCTACTTTTTACAATGAACCGTTGTTCCTACTTTAGTTATGTTAATCAGCCTGTTATTGATGGACGGACTTATGTTAGCAGACGCTAGCTAACAAGTGTGTAGTAGCTAACTAACGAGCAAGAGCACCGACACCATGATTGAAGAACTTTATAAAAACACAGTGCACAGCATCCAGTCTGAACTGGCATCAGGCTACAGTCCTCTGTCTGTCCACCGCAGCACTCAACTGTCAGTCACACTTCTGTGAAATCAGCCTGTCCAGTTAGGATCAACACTGATTGTGAATCAGTTTCAGCTGCTGTTGTGCAAATGGAACAGACAACAGGTGGAAATGAGAGGCAGTTATCAAGACAACATTTCTTTGGAGGGCTGCACAGCCCTCCATGTGCTAGCCAGAGGTACCTTGACTTCCATCAGGTACCAGGATGAGAACCTCAGACCCATTGTGAGACCATATGCTGGTGCAGTGGGCCCTGGGTCCCTTCTGATGCATGACAATGCTAGGCCTCATGTGGCTGAAGTGTGTCAGCAGTTCCTGCATGTTGAACGCATTGATGCTATGGTCCTGCCCGTTCCCCAGACCTGAATCCAATCCAGCACATCTGGGACATCATGTCTCGTTCCATCCACCAACACCACGTTGCACCACAGACTGTCCAGGAGTTGACCGATGCTTTAATCCAAGTCTGGGAGGAGATCCCTCAGGAGAGCATCCTCTGCCTCATCAGGAGCATGCCCAGGTGTTGTAGGGAGGTCATACAGGCACGTGGAGGCCACACACAGTACTGAGCCTCATTCTGACTTGGCTTGAGGAACTTCCACTTAAGTTGGATCAGCCTGTAATGTGATTTTCCACTGTTATTTTGAGTATGGTTCCAAATCCAGACCTCCATGGGTTAATAATTTTGATTGAATAAAGATTTTCAACTGGACTATTTCATTCATTGTGTTATTAGGGTGTGTTATTTTAGTGTTCCCTATTTTTGAGCAGTGTAGCTGTATTTCCCTCCTAGTTTCAACCTAAAAATGAACATGTTTTTATGTTGTTTATTGGATCCTCCTATTTCTGTGCATTGTCTTCTCACACACTGCAGCTTCCTGAGCCCAGACAAGCTGGCACCCTTTAACGGACAGTTCGTAAACGGCCGCACTTGGATGGATGGAGAGGGAATAAGGAGTGTGCACATTAAAGCCTATAATGAGGTAATGGTAAGTGATGCATGAAATGCTCTACAGTGTTTGCACCACCCCCCCCTAGTTCTTTATGTATACTGCATTGCTACACAGAAAACACAGGACTGAAAATTACAGTAACTATTTCAGTGTAGGAATGGCATGTTTGTCCCAGCCTTCCCACACACACAAACACAGGGCGCTGTGGAGTCCACTGACAACTTGTTTAGCAGTGTCAGAAGTTAAAAGAAGAAATTGCAGTTTCTGGATTTTCTGAAATCATTGTGCCGAAGAAATGTAGATATTCCAGGTGGGGACATTTAGGGAATTGAATACATTCTGACATCAGGGACAAAGTAGAATCAACAACTGGGTGGAACCCCGCTGAGCCATGGAAAGTGAAAGAATGTTATATCAGGTCTTCTGTAAAGTATTATTCCAATGGCATGTTTCAGTTCCAGAGAGACACCATATGACTTTCAGATTGAGGTACTTTGGATGTTATGGTAGCTTTCCTGCTGGGCAGTGTAACACCTTCTCATCTTGCCAAGTCTATTTGAGTCATTTTAAAGAGGCTCTGGAAACCTGAACATCAGAAAAAAGGAGAACGTGAAAATAGGAGCAGTAGGAAAGAATGTCTAACATGTGATGAGGCTCAGCTAATTTAGTTTTCAACACTGTGACTGGTTTGTCCCCGTAATGCCTCTCTTCTTGTAACTGCCTCCTTCTCGTGATGTTGGACTCATAATAATACAAACAGTAGTATATGGAGTCAGTAAAAAGTCAGCTGCACAACAATGTAAAGCTTGCAAACTTTATATGTTGTTTGAGCTCTGGTCTACTGAATGGAGCAGTTTTACTGACACTGTGAACATCTTATGACACAGTTTACTGCTTTTCAAAGGCTCTGCAATGTGACTAGATAATACTGTGCTATACTACTGTCTGTATTATACTATAGTTTCGCCAGTGGCAGAACGTCTTCAAAAAACAATCCTTGAGTCCAGTTGCCTCGATTTAAACTCTTTGAAATGTACTATGCTATACTTTGCTGTGCTGTGCATGGCATCAAGGGTATATTATGTTATACTGCATACATACTGCATTACATTTGCACTGTACTGTGCCATACGTTTATATACAAAAATATAAATTATTATAAAAATTAAAGACTATTCTACACTAAATTATACACTGAGTTATTAGACACTGTACTATACTCTATAGGATGTGCTACGCCATATCATGCTCTACAATACTACACTATTGTGTGTACACTGTACTGCATTGTGTAGTACTAAACCACAATGTACTGTGCTATCCTGCACTTTACTGCACTGCTCTGTATAAGCAACAATAATACAGAAATGGCCATATCAACCAAAACTCAAGGTAAGATTGAAGAGAACCTTTCATAATGTGTCTGCAGTTTTCTGACCACACCAACCAATAACTGACTCACCCTGGTGCTGGTCTGTGTTGTGCACTTAGGATATTTCCACATGTGAGGACAGTCTCCATTCACATAGTCTGACAACAAGCCCACAGCACCCTGCTTTCTTTTCCCCTCCTGACCCCTTATCATTGCCTGGATACACAGATGAAGAACTTATGGCCAACAATAACCACCTCAAGGTAAGGTAACCTGTTGTTTAAAGGACACCATGTGTGCTTGCATGGTTATAGGTACATGAATATGTTTAAGTATTGTGGCAACCTACTTTGTCTTTGGAGCAAATATATAATAATTACTCTACTTCAGGGTACACAGCCCATGCAGTGATGTGATCCTGTGTGTGTGTAGTTACCTATTCCAGAGGTGAATGAGGAGAAATGCTGGGAGAGGGAGCAGACCGAGGCAGGTCCACCAGGACAGATGGACAACAACAGGACACGCTCCAGTTCAACAAGTGTGTTATCATGATACTGTTTTTATTTGACATTAAAATGATCAAAAATTAAACTGTTAGTTACAGTATAACATGTTCGTAAATCTGGACATACCTCCACTGTTTTTTTTTTAATAATAAAAACAATATTGAGGCAATTTAGTGTTTCTCTTTTCTGGTGATACTGTATGTACAACTAGGTGTCCACCCTTACTGGATTGGAGACCTGGACAGCATCATTATGAAGACCCCAGAGCTGTATAGCAGTCATCCTCATCCTGGAAACGTGGGATTATATGGAAACAGGAAGTCTCTGTCCCAGCAGCTGGAGTTCCCTCACACCACCACACAGGTATTTGATTTGTCTGGCAGTATAAACAGAATGAGATCACACCTGTTGACCACACATGTCAAAACAGATCCTCACACATGATTAGCATTTAATTCATTGGGCTAACATGCACATACACGGTCACCATGGTGATGAATTCAACAGATTTGACACGCACTATGTAGTTATGGGTATTACAGGGAAGAATGGCATTGTGACATTTCACATGTATGTGAGTGTGTGCTGTGTACTTCTCTGCAGCCTGTGCACCGTCCCTCTCGCTCTCTCAGCTCAGCCCAGCTGGTCCACTCCTGCAGCAATGTGCAAGCCTTCATAATCTGTAACATTGTGCTGATGAAAGGCCATGGGAAGGTAGGAAATATGCACTAACACCACCATTAGGGTGTGCTTCAACACACCTTTTCCTGCAGACAGATACTGATATCGTTATGATCATAAATGATCTGCTGCTCTTCTCAGGGTCTGGGCTTTAGTATTGTGGGTGGGAGGGACAGCTTGTATGGACCAATGGGGATCTATGTCAAGACCATTTTCCCCGAAGGAGCGGCAGCTGCTGATGGACGGCTGCAAGAAGGTAAGGGAGTACTGTGCATGAAGTTGCACTGTTGCATTTTAATGCATTTTAATGTTAATGTTTCTGCTGTAAACCTTTAAATGGAGGTCTATGGGGACTGACTTTTGGAGAGAGCCTCAGTTTTTGTCACTTCCTTTTCATTTCCCCCGTCTATAGGCTGCTGCCTGGGCTTTCAATAAGATCACCTACTTACTTCCTACTCACTATATGGGCAGTGTGTTGTATAGGACTATAAAGTGCTCATTGGCAAAATGGACACTACTTGCATACTTGCATCAATTGTGTCATTGCTGTGACATAATTAACACATGCTGCACATGCCCCCACCAGCTGAGTTGATATTTACCACAAAGGGCATATTGCTAATCCAGTGAGCACCTTCTCTTTGTGTGTCTGTGTAGGTGATGAGATCTTAGAGTTGAATGGAGAGTCACTTCATGGTCTCACTCATGATGAAGCTCTGCACAAGTTCAAAGTAAGTTCACTGCATTAGGAGCCCAACAACAGTTATCGTGCTGAGGATTCCTTCTGTTGAAATGACATGTTTGATGACATGCCTTAATATAGTAATGTATATTTCTATTAATTCTCCCCTTGATCAATGTCAGTACAAGCATTTCAAGTTGAGGTAAACCATGTAAATCTTTGTGTAGCAAATCAAAAAGGGCCTCCTGACTCTGGTGGTGAGGACTAGCCTGCGTGTGGGTGCCCTGTGCGGTCAGGTGCAGGTAGCTCAGCTGTGCAGATCCCGATCCCTCAGCTCCACCACGGGCATGGCCAGGGTCAGCGCTGACATGGGCGACTACAACTACCTAAACACATGCAATAACACACTGGCCATCCCTGGTCAGCCTGCTAAACCCAGAGACCGCATCATGATGGAGATCATCCTGGAGAAAGGTCAGCCCACAAAAACACTGCTCTCTGATTTAGAAACACTGTATTTATTAGCTGTATCCAGTAATTTCTGTAGTTTACAGAGGTTGTCTGAATAAATTAAAAGAGCTCTTTCAGTGTCATAATATAATACTGTAAGAATGTGTAATATCTCAGAGCATGGTGTTGGTCTGGGGATCGGATTGTGCTGTGTTCCTTCGGGTGATGGGTGCCCAGGGATCTTTATTCACACCCTGTCACCTGGATCTGTAGCACACATGGATGGAAGACTGAGGTAAGGAGTTCCTGAGTACCTGAGATAGCTAGAATTTATGATGCATAGTGTAAACACCACCTCTTCTTAGGCTACCAATGTATGTGAAACCATAAATGTGACTCATAAATAAAAGTTCATGTATCTACTTTACTTCTCGACAGCAGTGCCCAATTGGCCATCCTAGTTTGAAATGTAGCCTCGTTGTTGGCTGTTAGCTGCTAGCTCGGTCTTCAGGCTCATATCGTGTAATAATCAGTGAACAGAGGTGACTGTGACACTATAGTATACATCATATGGTCTATGGGTTAACCCTCCAATATGTGTAAAATCCTGTTTTTGTAAACCCTTATCCTGTAATGTTGAAGTAAATGTAGATCCTTATACACTGTCATGTTTCTCATTCCCATATTTCTTTCTTTGTCACACATGCTCTGGGACCTCTAGATGTGGGGATGAGATTATGGAGATCAATGACACCGTGGTTTACAACATGGCACTGAATGACGTCTACACGGTTCTAAGTCAATGCACTCCTGGTCCAGTCCACATAATCATCAGCCGACACCCTGACCCCAAAGTATGTAATGCCTTCATTTCCTTTCCAGTACTGTTGCCTTCAGGGTTCAGCATTGGGCCTATGTTAGCTTTTTGCCTCTTTACCAACTGCTTGTCGCCCTTGATTTTTTTAAATAAGGTTTAATCATTCTGTCTTTGAACCACTATGGCTTGGACCTATCACAGACCTATGAGAAACAAGTGGCAGCCTGGTGGGTGAAATCTAACATGTGGAAGTGATAATCTCAAGCTACATTTTGAACACATCGCTGGATGTGTGCTTTACGCAGTCCACCTTGTAATACACAGTGCAGTAAATATGACCTTACTCCTCATCCGCCTTCCTGTGAACTTCTGAAGAACCCACACCAGGACCCTGTTTAATGAGACAAGCTCTGAGACAAGCTGTGTCAGTGTGTGGGAGGTTGATCATAGTGCACATTTTATCAGTGGTAAACAGCAAACTGCACTACACAGGATGTTCTACCCATAACCCTGTTATCCATGCTTGGTCCACTTTTGGTAGGTGCTTCCCTCTGCATTACTACAGAGGAGATAATCAAAGTCATTCATCAAATACCGCCTAATGAACCCCACCACAGGTGCCATAGCAATGATGTAACTGCTCTTATTTATTTCAATTGACAGTGTTTATAATAGTTACCGTATTGTATGAAAGGCAAGACAAGCAAACCCAGTTTCTTACATTTCCTTACTATTCACTATGTGCCACAGGTATCAGAGCAGCAGCTGAACGATGCTATCGCTGAGGCAGTGGAGAACAGCAAACTGAGAAAGGAAAAAAGTCAATGGAGCATCGATGGTAAGGCATTTATTTGTTCATTATTGGGCACATATTCCTGGTGAAGGTCTTGGGTGGGCCTTTGCATCGGCCTTAGCATTCTTGCATGTTACACAGCAGAGATTCCTTAGCTGCACTTTAATCAATGGTTAATGAGCTATTTTAATATAGATAGAGACTTAATGAGCCCACATAAAAGGTTATTCTCAGCTTCTGATTCAGTTTAACCCTTGGGTTGGGGTACATTTTTAACTGGCAGTGATAATTATCAGAACTGTATGCTCAGAGTTGGTTGTATTCCTCCCTTAGGGCTGCGCAGGCTGGAGTCCTGCTCTCACAGCCGGCAGAGATGTGAGCGCTGTCTGGAGAGGAGTTTCAGTCAGCTGACAGTTCGACGAGCACAGAAAACCATGACCCGCTCCTGCAGCGACAACACCAACGGCCATCCACACAACCGCTGCATCGCCATACACAACCACCACAACACACACCACAACCCGTCCACCCGGGTCCACAGTCTGGATACACCCAAGGTAACCAAAAATAACATAGTGTCATCAGATCAGATTAGACTGTGTGTTAGTATATGTAATGAATGTTATACAGATCATTTTTAGAAGTCTATCAGCATGCTCGTGTCTTTTTCTGTCCTGTAGTCCATGACAGAGAGCTGGTCAGACAACAGACTGTCAGTGCCTGTGTATCCTGATGAAGACTACAACATCCCATACAACTCTCCTGCTGTGAACATGTCAGGTCCGCAGGTCCTAAATCCAGCCCACAGGAGCCACAAGGTAGTCTACCACACATCCATAATTCCTTTATTCCCTCCTTTCTTGGTTCATGTCCTCTTTCTGTCTATCTTTTCTATTGATTCTTCCTTCTTTCCTTCCTCCTGCCATCCCTCTTCATTATATCACACTCCTGTTCATTCCTTTCTTTCTGTTTCCCTGTGTGAGCACTAAAAGGACCAAACAACTCCACTGTGGTCTCATCTGTCCGTAGGACATTGTTCCACAGGTGTTGTTCTTAGTTCAGATGCAGTTTAGTGAACCTCAGTCGTGCTACAGTCTTTCTCCTGGTAGCAAACAAACTGTGCTTGTTCAGTCTTCTTCTAGTTGTGCTGTCACATTAACACTGAGCATGCTCAGTGAGGTCTGTAGGCTCTGACATTTTTTTTGTGTTTCTCTGATCTTTGGGTGAATTAGCTGGGACGTCCACTCCTGTGACAATTGACCACAGTACTGAACATGTTTTTTTTTGTTTTAGCTTCACTGTTGCTAAATCAATATATATATGTTTGTGTTTGTGTGAGGTTGCATTTGCTTATAATAATATATAATATATAGACATGATTTTTTATCATGCATGTATGGATGGGACTCAGTGCTACTGGCCATGTTCAGAGTCACATCAATCAATGTTTATTTACATATGTTTCTTATTGTTAATATATGAGTGTGTGTGTGTGTGTGTCTTCACAGTCCGCCTGCAGAGTGCGCGCTGGTCTGCGGAGGCACTGTTGGCCTCAGGATGTGACAGGTGAGGAGGGTTATAACGGTGACTCCAGCAGCTCCAGCAGAGGATCTCCAGATAGAGAAAAATGTCTAGAGGCCTCATCGCTCACAAACTGCCAGGTACAGAACTCTAAACACAACGACAACAAAGATAAGATAATCCTTTATTAGTCCCCCACAGGAGAAATTCACAGTGTTACAGGAAGTGATTAGAATTAACTGTGAAAAGGGGGGTTAGGTCTGTTGATGTATTTTTAGTATGTAGTTTGTTTACCTTTGACTACACACAGTTTCATCTGTGAAGGTACCTTGTGATCAAAAAATCTGCATTACAAATCTGATATATTGGAATTTTTTAGGGGTTAAATTAAACTTGTGCATCATAAGCATCTAGGAAAAGCAATCTGTTTCCATGGTTACAGTGCAGCACTATACTTCCTATTTAACACTAATTGCACGGTATGTTAAAGTGGCCCCTAAATTAAAAACAATAGCAGTGGCTGAATCTGTGAATAATATTGTTATTGTTATTTGTCTTCAGTACAACATGACATCAATAAAATGTCCATGTCCCATCTTTGTGCATTATCTCCAAGGCACAGGGTGTGGAAATATAAATGTCTAGCTGACCGATTAAAATAGAAAAGGGAAGAAAACTAAAAAAGAAACCTTTAAATTAACATATTTAGATTTAATAATATATGCAAAAAATGTCTGAAGCAAACCCTGTCAGTACCTGCTCTGTCAGACAGCACGGTGCCTTTCTGTGCCATGTTTGTGTATGTTCTTCTTGTTGGCTGCATTGACCTTTCACTGTGAGAAACGCTGCTTTAACAGTTTACTTGCTGTACCTTAGTATAGGTGCCCATATAAGGAAGGCGAAAGCACTGACAACTCTGTCTCCCTCACAGTCTTTTTCACTTCCTCATTGAAACGGAAAGCAGCGGTAGCAGCGCCTGGTCACTGTACTGATTCTGTGTGTACTAACCACATTTCCCTCACTGTGCTAACTGCTCACTGCTCCCACTGCCTGCAGCTCTTCAGCAGCATATACAAGGCCCTGCGAAAGATCCTGAGGTTTCTCTTGAGACATGTATGTGAAGGCATGTGACTTTCACTGTTTTGTCTCATAGCATGCCTGCCTGCTTTTATGAAGGAAGACAGCACAGAGAATTGGCCGGTTAGTGTAATTACTGTCATGACAGTTAGCACACTGTAAGTGTTTATTTGCTGCATTTTTGGTTCTTTTTTGACTGAGTTTATTAGCCATAGCTAATAGTTAATTAAGGATCATTGTTCTGTTGAGGACTTATAATCCACTGATCAATAAGATTTTTAATGATGAATTTAATGAATTAATATAAAGCAGCAGCACTTAGTAAATGAAAAAGACCATTGATATCACATTACTTGTGAAGATTAATACATCAGGATTTGTAATACAATGCAAAATGTGGAATTGTAATGCAGGTATACATATAGTCTAAATCGGATTGTGCAATTTGGTATGAAATAATATGATATACAAGAACAACAGTGTGCACTTTGAAAGTAAAAAAAAACCTTGTGCAGAATGTGTCTCTTACAGCAGTGAGTCCATGTTTTCTCTGGCACAGAGAGGAGGTGTTATACAGTCTTACAGCATGAGGCAGGGAAGATTTCCTGTAGTGTTCTGTGTGACAGTGAAGCTGTCTGAGCCTTTTGGAAAAGGCGCTCCGTTGTCTGTCCAGTGCAGGGAGGAGAGGGTGGTCGGGGTGATCCATGATGGATAACAGTTTGTAATCTGCGGTCGCTTAGGGTCCCCAAGAGCACCAAACGTCCATGATAAAAAATAACATTGATTAATACAAACGAGATGATATTACACATTTAGCGTGTGTTACACACAGTGCATCCACACCAAAGGACCTAAGAGATGGAGGTGACTGTGACCCTTCTTGTATAGGACACTCATGTTGTCCATCCAGTCCAGTTAATTGTTGAACACCCATATACCTGGACGTACACTGATGAGTTTGCACACTGCTTCTTTTGCCGGCCCTGGGTATAGTAATATAGTAGAATCTGAGTGTAATTCTAAATTCTAAACATCAGGTGTATGCTGTTATGTATATGCTTCTCCTTGCATGAAATAGGTCTTGAAAATTATGCAAACATGAATGAGTTTCACCAAACATCTGTGTTTATTTGTGCCAGCATGCATGCCGTGTGTGTTGTGTGATGATATGCACAAACACTAGGTAATCAGTCTGCTGCTCACCAACAGCATGAAGTGACAGGGATGTGTGTGAGCGGAAGCAGGGTACATTATTGCACGTCTGTGTGGTTGCAGCTAGAGAAGTTATCGTGATACAACACTTCCTGTTTGTGTAGCAGGAAGAAGAACGAATAAGAGAAGAGTCAGAGGGGAGCAGAGAGGATTTCACAGTCTGCACCAACAGCCAGCTACACACAGGTAAGAGATACTGCCTTACATTTAACTGAATGCCACGTCTGATCCAGGTCATCACATAGTTGTTTGAGGCATTAGACAGCAAGTTGAACCTGCTGCTATGGATCAATATTTCTATGGAGAGTTGAACTGAGATTCCATTTCCTGTTAGAGGAAGATTTTCTCTGTCAGTGAACACAACTCAATCAGAGACAGTTCAACTGAGGCTGCAGCCTGCCTGCTGATCACTGTCACAGTTCATATTGTGCAACAAGAGTGGCTCATTTAACATAATCCGATATATTTAAAGGTACCATTTTCACATTTAGACACCACACCCAGTCTGCTATGCAATATAATGACAGTGTGTTAAGGTGAAGTAAAATGTATGCTATGTAACATGCAGCTCATAGTACACTTATATGAATGCAAATCAACATCTTATATCTCAAATCAAATAAACACACTACACAGATCCGCAGCCTGTGTGTGGATTAAAAAAGACTGTGGACACTTGTGATACAAGATTGCATACATGCTACAGCTAATATGAACTGATATAGCACACAGTGTTAGCTATTTGCAGATGCACACGTAGTTGTCCAGAGTACATGGTTACATGGTTAAAGGAGCCATTTTGTGCTGGATATTTAAAAAGTGTGCAGATGGTAGGTTAACCCTCTCCACCCCAAAATGTTTTAGGTGTATTTTCCCCCTCCTTGGGCTGATTGCTGTATTTTTGTCACACATGTGAGTCAATCCTGGCTTCCTAGTTGCACTGAAGACTTTTTTTAACCAGCAGAATACAAGAAGTGATCAAATTTCACAATTTTAAAGTTAGATCTGGTTGAAGCTTACACTGGAAACCCTCCACTTCATTGACTGTTGACCTCATTGGGCTCCCCTTACCCTTCATTGTGAACACTGCCATATTAACCCTGTTTGTAGTCAGAGTAAATGTTTGTGACACCTTTTGTGCAGGTGATTCCTCAGCTGTGTCCTGCTCTCTGCCAAAGAGAGGAGCCCTGAGGAGACAGGCTTGTGTTGAACAATCTTCCCAAGATCAGCATCAGGACCCCTGGGTTCGCCTTTCAAACAGCTCCCCTAAAGAGCTGCCTGAGATCCATCAGCACCAACAGCCCACAAACGGCACACAGTCTGTCAGCGTCCACAACATCCCTGCTACCATGAGTGAGGAAGAGAGCACCCTTGAGCACAACGGCACAGCCGCAGACGTGACTTCAGATCCGCCTCCTGAAAACACATCTGACTCTTCTTCAGAGTCAAAGAAGGGTCCTCCAGTGGCACCCAAGCCTGCCTGGTTTCGTCAGAGTCTGAGGAAAATTCGTGACGAGCAGGCTAAAAGCTCAGAGCAGAGGCCTGCTACAGGCTTTGGCAGGAGCTCTGGAGTTAGATCTGCTTCAGCTGCAGCCGGCCTGTCATTTAAACAAAAGATTAGCTCATTTGAGACTTTTTCTAGTCCTGGAAGTCCAGAAAAGGGGGTCGAGAGGAGGCCTGTGGCCCCTTCCAGTTCCCTTCCTATGATGGAGAAGGAGCATAGAAGCCCCTGTCCTCCATATCCTGGGAAGGGCAAACTTGAATTCCACCAAGAGGTCCAGTCCGACCAGTCTGGATCTAGTAATGAGGTAGACAACCCCCCTCTCCCCACTGCAACCACCTTAGCCACTGAGGAAACCTGTAGTCAAAGAACAGCCTCTGAAGATGAACCTCCCTGCATCCAGTTCAATGATCTCACCACCAGCACTGATCTGAGATCAGGGATCAATGATTCTAATCCAGCTTCAGACCTCGATGACAGCACAGTCTCACCACCCAAAGAGGAGCTGAAAGCAGAGGATATCAGCAGGTCCACAGAAAGAACAACGCCTATGACATCCAATCAGACAGAGGGGGAGGATACTTCAGAGCAGACTGAGGAGGAGGGGGCCCAGGGCAACGGAAAGCTGTGGAGGACAACTCACAGGGCTGCTCCACCCACAGAGAAAGGCCCAGAGGGGGAGAGTTTAGAGAGAATCATCACCTTCAGTAACCAGGTAATTTATCACAGATGTGAGAAACGAAGGTGCTTAAACTGTGTCTGGTTTGCATTTATTTTGACTGCAAAGAGCTTGAATAACCAAACACAGTATTGTGCAGTGTGGAATACTTCAGTAGGTTGTGTGGTCACATACTGACTTTAAAGTGCAGTTGTATTTGAAAGTTTTTTTTTAAGGGCCCCAAAGACCAACAAACTTTAAACTCCTCACCTCACCAATGGGCCCCCCCGCCTGACTCCACTCACTTGTGCCATTCAAAGTGTCATTTCTAATGACAATAAAACACCTAAAATGAAATGTTTGTTGGTCAGATTATTTATAACTGCTGATGGACACTGTTGGAGGGGCCTCTCGTGTATTTATGCCTAGGGCCCCAAAAGACTAACAATGCTCTTTATAGCATGAACTAAAAATGGGTCTGAGCTACTGAGTGATATATACTGTACTTAAGCTGCTTCTAGCAAAAGTTTAGTCCAAAACTTTGGAAAAAGTTCATATACAATTGAATTAAAGTTCAGTCGGCCATGTTAACTCCCAGTTGATCCAATTAGAGGCATAGAAGTGGAGTAAGCCTTGAAGTTTACATTACTCTAAGCCTTAACATGAATAAGTTAAATTACACAGTTGCAATTATTAAACTAAATTAAGAAAACACATTTAAAACAAAATAAATAAAAAGTTAAATATTTTAGACGTTTACATACTGCTCGTACATGTTTTTATACTGTATGCCTCAGGTTGTCTCTATAGTTATTTTAACACATTCGATCTTCTATTTTTGGCACTAAAATAACCAGATTTAATCCCATCTCCTTCCATTTCATGCTTTGTTCTAGGTTTCAGAGGTGTTGATGCGGTCTCTGCCCCTCTCCTGCCATGCAGACCTGGACTCTGTGAACCAGCAAGACTCCTCTGCAGGAGAGCCGCAGGCAAATGATTCCGGCCTGGACAGCACTGACAGAGGATTTTCTGTCAGGTAAGATGTACAGTGAGAGTAATGAGCATATGTAGTTATCATTCACAGTCCACTGAAGACATAGTGTGTGTTTTATATTCACAAGGAAGTGGGTTCAGCATGAAAAAGTCACTTCCTGTTCTATAAGACGCACAAGGGTGAAGTGTTTTTCAACAGAGCGTGCACAGCGGTGTGTGACTGTCATGACACCTCATATCTAATGCGCTTGAAACACGTTTCTTTCTTAGTTTGGCCACACTGAGGGAGTGTACCATTGCACGAGGGGAGGGGAGGTCCCACAACGAGGCTGTGTTCACTTCTGCTTCTGCTCAGTCTGTCATCTCAGCCATCCCTTCTCAGGACATACAGAGGATGATCCAGGAAGTCGAAGCTTTAGACGAAGAGGCACTAAAGGTAAAAATAAATAAACATACTGTAAAAGAAATAAAAAGGAACCTCAATATTTCCCACCAGGAAAATCTATCTATCAATTTTAGATTCAGTGACTAAAAATATTCTTCTGCCCCCTGGTGGTGGTAAACCGAATCTCTAAATTACAAGGGATATATTTGTATAATGAAATCCATATTTATTACCATGCCTGCTGTCAGTGTGTGTGCGTGTGTGTATGTGTGCATGGCCTGAGGGGAAACTTGACATGTCTCTTGGTCAAATGGAAATCTTACTTACAAGTCAAATATCCGGCCATCTGGGAGTTGTCATGTGCTCCACATCTGCTATGTATTGAACACAGTGAGGTCCTTCTGTGGATGCAGATGACTTGAAAAGAGTTCTTCAGCTGTGTGTTCTATACACAGTAGCCCACCATACTGACCAAGCAGATTTTAAAAGGTGCTGCCAGTAGTGAAGGTACAGTAGGCATATACAGCTCTGTGTGTGTAACACTAGCTATACCAATGATGGCAGGGGTATGGCCTTATGACTTCTTGATCCTATCTAGCATGTCCACAAAAATCAGCATGCACCAATATATAGAATGCACCAAAAGTACCAGGATGTTGTCCCACCATCCCCACAAGGAGGAAGATACAGTGTGTCACATGACTCAAACATTAAGTCCTTTTTGGGAGCAGCCATAGCATGTGCTACACATAAAAAATAGATGTGATGTGTGATTTAATGAATTTAATAATATGTTTTTAATTTGTTGACTGAAAACATGAAGACAGTCCAACACACAGCGCCCCCATTACATTACATCCACATCCACCAGGACTGTGCAGGCGTGGTCTAAAGAAGCTGATCATAGGCTTCAGACTTAGATCTGTGTTTGTAGAATGCTGTGCAATTATAGACACTAGGTGTTACAGAGCTCGTTGTACAGCACTGCTTTTCTTTCTTTATAATCCTTTAATTTTAATGCCATTATAAGGTTAGTCTGTCACTCTTTAACAATGAAATAAAGAAGGTGATAAATATATATAATAAAATAAATGAAATGCTGTTGTTTTTCCACAGCAACTGGTGGACATCCATGTAGTGATTCTTCATAAAGAGGAGGGAGCCGGGCTGGGCTTCAGCATCGCTGGAGGGTCTGACCTGGAGAACAAATCTCCCACAGTAAGCTCACTAAAAGTCATTAAAAACTCAATGAAGGTTATTGTCATGTTCAAAAGTTGTTCCCTTTTCTTTTAATTTCAAGTTTCTCTCTGTGTGTAACAACATATTAGAAATAATCTAATTGTATTGGGTCTCTAACTAACTCCATTAAGAGGATGCAAAAAAAAAACGTGGGTAATCCTAAACAGCCTCTTACCACTTCCATAGGATTTAATTGTGTGAGCTGCAGCAGGTGCTGCTGATGATCAGTCCTTGATGAACTGATCATCAGCAGGTGTACAGACCTCTATAAAAACAGAGGTTTTGACAGTTTGCTGCTCTGGAACATTCAGGTGTGTGTTAACACAATGACGAGAGAAAGACATAAACAATGGTGTTAGAGAAGCAGCTGTTGCTGCACATCAATCTGGAAGACTTATAAAACCATTTCAGAGAAAGATTATTCACAAGTGTAAACATTCAGGACAGCTCTCAGTCTTCACAGGAGTGGACGTCCCAGCTAATTCACCACAAGATCAGAGAAATACAAAAAAACCAAGAGCTACATGTCAGAGTCTACAGACCTCACTGAGCATGCTCAGTGTTAATGTGACAGCACAACTGAACAAGTACAGTGTGTTTGTTTGTTACCAGGAGAAAGACTCTTCTGTCTAAAAAGCACATGGAAGCAGGACTGAGGTTCACTAAACTGCATCTGAACAAAGAACAACACTTGTGGAACAATGTCCTATGGACAGATGAGACCACAGTGGAGTTGTTTGGTCTTAATGATCACCACCATGTCTGCTGAAAACCAAACACAGCATGAAACACCTCATACACACTGAGGACTGATGATCTGGACTTGTTTTACAGCTACAGGATCTGGACAGCTTGCAGTCACTGAGTGGACCATGAACTCCTCTGTATACCAGAGTGTTCTAGAGACAAATGTGAGGACATCTGTCTAACAGTTAAAGCTTGGTGGGAATTGGGTCATACAACAGGACAATGAAAAAAATAGAAATTTAAATGCTTTTAAAATCCACTTATTTCATTTATATGCACCTGTCTGTGCTGCAGTACATTGACCATAAACAAATGTAATGGTCCCTTTTCAGCCTGTGTTTACTCTAAATTCTGCACTGTACCACCTCTCTAGGTCCACAGAGTGTTTCCCAGTGGCCTGGCTGCTCAGGAGGGCACCATTCAGAAAGGAGATGAGGTGTTGTCTATAAACGGACAGACACTGTGTGGCGTCACACACACTGATGCCACCACTGCTTTGCGTCAGGCTCGCAATCTAAAGCTGGCTGTGGTGGTGATCTGTAAGAGAGATGAGGCGGAGGCAGAGGGTGGAGGCAGTAAGAACGAGGAATCCAACTCTGCAGGTCAGTGTCCATGAGACTCCACTGCTGTACTATTATAAACATTATAAAGATTTTAAATGGCACTTGTTATTGTGCTGCAGTGGAGGAGCAGCAGGGGGAGCCTGTGAGTGTTGAGCTGGAGAAAAGTGCTGGAGGTGTCGGCTTCACCCTGGAGGGAGGAAAAGGCTCCATCCACGGAGACAGACCCATAGTCATCAACAGGATCTTTACAGGTACACACACACACACACACGGTGCTGTAGTGTTTTGTGATACTGTAATGGCAGCAGTCAGTGACCTCTCTGTGTTTCAGGCGGAGCGGCAGAGCAGAAAGGTCTGCAGAGTGGAGATGAGCTGCTGCAGGTTCAGGGAGTCAGTCTGCAGGACATGACTCGATACGAGGCCTGGAACATGATCAAAGCTTTACCAGAGGGACCCGTCACAGTGGTCATCAGGCGGAGGCAGGGGGGCGTGGAATGAGACGCAGCATCAGTAGCTCCAGACACACTTTGCTAAACACTTTCATAGAAATTCCACCTTTAACCCTTTAACTCAGAGGACAGCTTCTGACTGAACCTCTCATATTTCTGATCAAAATGAAACACAGGCCTTTCTATTAGAGCGAGGACTGTGTTCCAGCACTGAAATGGAAGCTGAGTTGTTATACAGAGCCAACTTGTAAAAGATGTTAGCAACGGACTGAAATCAAATACAAAATCCTGAAATACTAGACAAATAAGACAAGAGAGGAGTACAGTCAAAGATACAGTATTAAAATAAATTAGATAGAATAATTAAAGATCTCAGAAAGCATCGTCTAGTTTCAGGTTAAAGAAGATATCATGCAAAATCTACTTTTTATATGTACCCCAGTGTGTGTAGAGACCAACCAGATGGAAAAACTCGTCCTCTTGCTTTCCTTTCTTTGTTTATTAATTTTATGCCTCCGTCAAACCATCCACTCTGTTTTAATGCAGTTCACCTAGAGGGCACTCTAGAGACAGTCCACAATCAATGGGGGTAAATCCAATCCACAATATATTTTAGCAATGGTGAATTCAGTGTAAGTTATTACAGTAAACTAAATCATATTAAAAACATCCGTCCACCCATCCCTTTTCCTAACATGCTTTGTTGTATACAGAGTCACGGGGACTGGAGCCAGTCCTAGCTGTAAAACAGGGTTAAAATTATTATTTAATTTTGGGTGAAGGCCCATAGGTCCATTTATCCTGGACTATCCCCCCATCCACAGAATAGGTGCTATATAGCAACTCTCTGGGCAGCAGGTCATTAGCTTTTAAAGACACAGACAATGGGGACATTACAAAAAGGACATGATATATCCTCTTTAACACACTTCAGCCCACTGAGTGCTGAGTTGTATTGGAAATTCTTTTCATATAATAGTGTCATTCATCTTTTGCTTCCCCTATAAATTGTTTAATAGCATCACGATAAGTTACATCATTTGACTATATAAAGCATCGATGGCCCAAATGATCTCTACAATAATGAAATGAGTATGTTTTCTTGAAATAAATGGGAGCATACTCCAAGTATTACTTCAATGGACCACAAGCCACTAGTCAGGCCTCCATGTGAGCCTCCTCGTGGAGTCCTGACAGCTAATGTGAGGCAGGTGACCTACAGATTAAGTCACATCTGAAAGGAAGAACTACAGCAGACACCACAACCGAAAGACAAAAATACAGCCGGTGGTGACAGCACTGAGCTGCTGTTACACAGGACTGATGGGAACTGTGTTGTGTTTATTGCAACAATTACACAGACATGTGTTAAAGAAGAGAGTTATATATACATTAGAGTCAGTCTATTTTTCTCAGCAGTGGTACTGTATGTATATGAAAATCAAAACTTTGTCACATCAGCTCCTGCCATGTTATAATCTGTCATCTCAGCTGGGGTTGCATCTGTGTCTTAATCCTGAGCAACAAACTTTGTGTCATTATTCAGCATCTCAATAAAACTGCCGTGTTATTAAGAAAAAAACACAATATCTGACGCTGTCTAATGTACACATTCTCCCTGCACGCTTGGGATTATGACACAAATCTAATCCCACAGAATATCTTTGTATGCAACCCACAAAACAAGTGTTTTCTATTCAAGTCCACTTCAAAACAATAAAAACTATTTACAAGACATGTTTGCAGTCACTTATATCTGCTGTGGGGTTTCATAATAAACCGTTCAGAACTAATGATTGGATGTTAGGCTGCATTCTATAAATCAATAGATGGATTACAGGTTTAATTTGTAGTTAGCTTTGAGATAATAAAGCTATTCACTTATTTGTGTTTACAGACTCAATAATTTTGTGCTTTTATGTATAAATAATATTGGTATAATCATAGCAAGCATGGACATGAACCATACTCCACCAGAGAAAGAAACACTACGAAAGAAGTCCAGAAATCTGGTTTTAGTCTCGATTTAGTGAACACAAAATCCAGATAGTCCTATTTATTGTTTTGTTTTGGTTCCACATGGACTGACATCAGGGCTACGGCTGTCTGAAACCACCCCCTTCTTCACTGTATGTGCCATTTCTAGTGCTGTGTAGTGAGAATTTAAACCATAGTGGACTCCCGCAGTGCATCGTATTTATAAGTAACGCTTACAATATTAGCATTGTCTACCATCATGCATTGTGCTCAGTATTTATTAACACTGACAGCAGTGAGTGTCGTCGCTTTGGTGAGGTAGCAGTGGTGAGTTAGTGGGTGATTTCACACACAACCCTGGTCCCTACAGCAAGCAGACATCACAGAGCATTCTGACATCAACCTCAAATCTCTCTCCTTTCAGTCAATGCTGCTTTATAACCAAATAGTTCCACTAACTGCAGAGAACATCAAGCCTTTGCTGCAGTTAAAGTAACATGTTTAAATGGTTAATTAAAATTGTAGCACTAAAGGAAAATCATTTGGCTCGTCATCATATGGCCGATGTTGAACTGTCAGGAGCAAACAGCATCTCTGCTGTCAATTTCTGATACAAATCCCACGCAGCTTGTGATGATGTCATGTTTGTTGCATGCACAGCAGACAGTCGGGAAAGAAGACCACAGTTTGGCAACTTTCAGTCACTTTAATGCTGGTGAAATACAGAACAGTACAAGATAAACAGGTTCATGTTTTCTGACTATGTTGCTCTCAGAGCAGGAAAACATCTGACAGTATCATTATATTCTGTGTTATAAATTACCCAGGACAATGTGGATAACCTGCAGCTATAGTGCAACACAGAATACATGAACTGGCTGTAGGACCACATGCTGCCATGACAACGCACATGAGAAACTTTATATCTCAGCCACAGAACACAAAATGTAGTCTGGGTATTTGGTCTGAGTGGTCACATGTCATGATCTAAAGGGTTAATCTAGGACTGGTCCTGCCATGGTTCACATGCTCTTTGATCATTCCTGGGACAGCATGATATCTGTTGGTCAAAGTTCACGGAGGTCAGAGAACATACGGGGTAAATCAATACTGAATCTGTGTGCAACTGCTTGTGTTTTCATAAATGTAAGCAAAATTGCAGCTGATTAAAAATGTGCCTTGTCAGAACAAGCTGTGAGTTCAGGTTACAGTAAACAGTGCCCTCTAGTGGTGAGAAATCTGATCTGATTTTTCTGACTTCAGAAAAAAAAACAAAAGATCAAAGCAGACAGTCCAGTGTGTGTATATTCTCCAGCATGCCTGAAAAAGCCTATACAGCATCATCCAGTGAGAGGCAGACATAGAGGGGAAGATGAAAGTGCCTGTTTCCATTCATACAGCATTACCAGTTAATCTACACACAGTTACTGTAAAGGAGCTGAACACAAGTTACAGTGATTCAGTATTGATTTACAGAGACAACATTACACTAACAGAAATGTTGGAATGCCGGCTCCATTTAAACAGTACACATATGGAAATGTCTTCAGCTACAGCATCACAAGCACACGCTGGACTTGGAAACTGTGGAATGCATTTAAGAGGTGATTCCTTAATATTTCAACTGTGAGGTAAAAAGACGTTAAAGTAATCTTTCCTCTTCAGCGAAAACATGTCCTCAGATCATATATGGCTTATCACACCTAAAGACAGACGACTATGCCATGACTTTGGTCAGTTCATGCAGAGGGAGCTATTAATAAAGTGCTGATGTTATTCAAGCAATATACAGTCTTGGCTCCAATTAATTCAGTGAATACTGTCTACTCCAACCCTACTGTGGAAGGGAAGCATGGTGTCTTTCAGAGGTGTAGCTCACACAGAGCCTCAGTGTGTCATAAGAATACAGTACATCTATAACCAGTGCCTAGTTTACTTCTGAACAGAGTTCTGGCAGTCATGACGTATAAAATATGAATATATTATGTTGGAATACAGTGTTGTTATTGTAACATGATAAATGAGTATAATATACTTTATTAGGATTATGTTTAAGCTTTTCAGGCATTGATTTTATTTTGCAAGTATGAAGAAGTGACATTTTTTACTTCATTTACATTAACTACAAATAACCACAGTGTGGTGTGGTGGGACTTTTGCTTAGTTGTTACTACACCTATATCCTAATCAATGAAAATCTGTGACATATG
This sequence comes from Parambassis ranga, assembly GCF_900634625.1. Lineage (NCBI taxonomy): Eukaryota > Metazoa > Chordata > Actinopteri > Ambassidae > Parambassis > Parambassis ranga. The sequence goes on along the minus strand of NC_041024.1, from coordinate 25,159,042 downwards.
CCCTAATCTGAAGCAATCTGAGAAACTTCCAAAGCACACCTTCCAGTACTTTTTGCCTCAAATAGATCTACTATTATTATAATAGTGAGGTAGCCTGTGACAAACAACACACTGCAACAGAACAGGACTATGACTACTGCTGCTGTTCCATTCATCATCAGCATGATCTGCATTGTTACATTTTGTTTTTATGGCCTTAAATCGCCAAAACTGATGTAGAATAAGAACATCAGGCTGCAGAAGTGAGTCGATCCTTATAGACTCCATGTTAAAATGTCCAATTTCACACCAGATATAAACATGTTTACTGGCTGGTAAATAGATCAGTTTTTGCTGGGTTTACTTTAATGACAAGTGTATGGGGTTCAATTTTACTTGCTTGTTTTAATTATGTAATGGTTTTCCATAATGAATGGCATGACTGCTCAAGTGGCACAGAGTTCCCATCTCCTCCGCTCATGCTCCACCTAGCCTGTATTTGGATTACCGTATTTTCCGGACTATAAGTCGCACTTTTTTTCATCCTTGCATCCTGACCTGCAGCCACACCACTTAAGTTAGGAGGAATTCAAGAGGCAACATTATGCTAAAAACGTAGTGATTTACGCTGGCCTGCTGGTGCGACTAATACTCCGGTGCGACTTATCTATGGTTTTTCCTTTTTCATTACGCATTTTTTGGCTGGTGCGACTTATACTCCGGTGCGACCTATAGTACGGAAAATACGGTAACTGTGAGTTTGGGTGGACGACTAAAATCTGCTCTTTAGAAACCTTTTGAGGTCTCATCACCAGATGCTTGTCTGATTTTTAAACACAGTTGATAGCATGGCCATTCTTTCTGAAATCTATTTTAAGTTATAAAAGTGACAGAACACTTTAATGTCTTTTTTTCAGCAGTGTCCTCCGTTGATTTGCCAATACAGCACTATAGTTTTGAACAGTTACTTTTGTCTGACTGTCAGCAGTGAGTCATGCTTTCTTTTTCTTATTATTCCAATTGCCCTGATCTAAGCTCATCTTAAGCTGGATGTATGCTTCTACTCAATACAATGGCAAATAAATCATGTGTTTGTGTACACAACCATAAACATTCACAACCGTACAGGTCGCTTGTGGAGACTACACTGGAGGCTCTATAGCGGAAGCTTTCTAGCATATGAATATGCGACTGCCTTTGTTTATGTTACATGGGGATTGTTTATATATCAAATCCCTTTAATTATTAAAGAACAAGCTTAAGTGGAAAATCAGTCACAACTTTGTGCAGTACAGCTGGCCAGAAAAGCCTCTGCTGTTTCCTCGACTGTACATGTAAAAAACAAGAAAAGGGAAGAGCACTTCAGAGACCTTTCTATGGAAAATGGGAGAACACATTTCTCAACAAGTCCTGTTAAAAACAACAAGCTGCTTTTGTTTAAAAAGGCCACCTATCCACCTGTGCTTTCATGTTGTAGTGTGATAAGAGGCAAATGTACAGGTGAGTCAAATGAGCAAAACTATGGCATTTCAACAACAATACAGACCACGAAATATATATGAGGTATGAATAAAAATCAACTATAGTCATGTTCAAAAGTCAGCCTAACCCATCTTTAAATTCTATTGTTTTGTGTAAAAACAATCATTTTAAAATAGTGGGTCTCAGTAACATGCAACACAACCTCAGACAAACAACATTCTAATTTATTTTGCAAAAATGGTGTTCAATACTAAGTACCCCCAATGAATTATTAGCTTGTAGCTCCTCCTTTTATCATCTTAAAGTCCCACCACAGAATTTCAGTTGGATCTGGACTTTGACTAGACCTTGATTCTATGATGTTTCAGCCAGTCTGATGTAATTTGCTGCTGTGCTGCAGTTGTATGACCCAATTTTCACCAAGCTTCCACTGTCAGACAGATGTCCTCACATTTGTCTCTAGAACACTCTGGTATACAGAGGAGTTCATGGTCCACTCAATGACTGCAAGGTGTCCAGATCCTGTAGCTGTATAACAAGTCCAGATCATCATCAATAAAGCCAAACAACTGCACTTTGGTTTCATCTGTCCACATTGTTCCACAAGTGCTTAGCTTCCAGATGCATTTTTCTTTTTTTTTGGAAATGGTTTTATAAGTCTTTCAGATTGATGTGCAGCAACAGCTGCTTCTCTAACACCATTGTTTGCGTCTTTCTCTCTTGTCATTGTGTTAACACACACCTGAATGTTCCAGAGCAGAAAACTGTCAAAACCTCTGTTTTTATAGAGGTCTGTACACCTGCTGCTGATCAGTTTATCAAGGACTGATCATCAGCAGCACCTGCTGCAGCTCACACAATTAAATCCTATGGAAGCGATAAGAGGGGACGCAGTATTGAACAATTTGTTTTTGCTAAATAAATAAATGATGTAAAAAGGTTACATGTTGTTTATCTAAGATTGTTGTGTTTGCCTAATACTAAGATCTGATGGTATTTATTATGTTTTTACACAAATATGTATAATAAATACATCCAAAATTAAAGGAGGGGGTAGTAACTTTGGAACTTGACTGTATCTGATACCAGCATAGGGTAAAACAGTTCCATGCAACATGCATGTTTATGGTACACACTTAAGTAAATTGCGCAGTGGCCATGCACTGGTAAGAGTGAGGCTGCACCAGTGCACATGTAAAAATGTATCTCAATTCCATCTTTAGACTGGAAGAACCAAATTGATCCCACAAGTAGGAATAAAAAAGGGAGTTTATGTTGAGAACAAAAGCACGGGTGTGTTCTCATATATAGATATAAATCAGTGTCTACTGTTAGTATTTACTGGAATGAAGCAGCATCGTCTAGATGTGCTGTGATTGGATATTTAGCATTAATAGATCTCAGACTGCAGTGTTTGAAGTGGAATAAGATCTCACGAGGCCTCAGTTAAAGGAGACTTCTTAGCTGCTGGTGTCAGAAGTCTTTGAGGGACTTGACAGACTTGGCCAGGTTGCTGTAGAACTCTGCCATGCTGGAGGGGAAGAACGAGTCCACCACAGAGCGAGGAAGAAAGCCACCCAGGTCTGTCTGGAAAAAGCTGAAGACCTGAGTTTTGTTTGGCTCTCTGGAAACAAAATCAGAAAAAGAACCATCACACACTAAACAGGAGCAAAAGTGGCACAGTGGAGATGAGCATGTCCTCCTTGAGGGACCTGGTGTTTCTGTGTCAGTGTACTCACCCTGAAATGGGGACACAGATGCAGCCACATGGATGGTTGAACCCTCTCACGTAGCCAGACTGGGGAGGACAGCCCGGGTGGATCACATTGGTGGCTGTTCGACGTTGCACAAAATACACAAGAATACATGCACAGGTCTTTACACTGTATTGATCTTTTGATGGGCTGTACATCCACACGACATAACCACTAAACCATTAGCCTGAAGTGAATAAGGACATTTCTATTTCCAAACTGCTGAGATGTGGTAACCAGGTTGTAAACCAAGTGACAGATTATCTTAAGTTTAACTAAACATGAATAGACAGAGTTTATATTTCCCATATGTGACTGTTCCTGCTGAATTTATTGGCCCCTTAGCATGCCCTGCTGTGTCATTGTGGTTTTAAATACACAGCACATCAGCCCTATTATTACAAAGTCAACAGACCACAAAATATGTGCCAGTCAGTGGTTAATAATTATCTACAGGTTATAAGAGATAATGTGATGGCTGGGCATCTATTACGACTTTAGTAACAGACGTCAAAAGTATAATATAATGTTACATTAGACTGCTTTGGACTCAAAGAAATAATCACTTCTTGACTGATTGGGTTAATAAGACACTGAAATGGCATAAATGTTGTGCTGCAATCCTAGAAAATTAAAATACTTAGTATGCATTAAAACACGGTGTAATAACGTACTGCCCTTAAACTGGAGGGAACACAACTCATTCAACGCCTAACAGCGTCTGTGTGGTGAAATGTTCCAGGTGGTGAGAACTACTAAGTGAGAACTACTTTTTTTGAGTTTCTGAATCATGAAAGTCATTAGGGATGCAAAGGTGGGCAGCAGGCTATGAGACACTAACTTTTAGTCTATTGTATTTGCGTAAGTTAAACTAAAGCACTATGCAGCTTGTCTTATAATGGAGCTGCAGCTTCATACGCACAGGACGTATTTGTAGGGGTTGCCTGTGATTTTAGGATTATTACAAGCTGCACTGTTTCTCTGGTCTGTATCATACACACCTCCCATTGATTTGTTCAAAAACATGCCACACCAAGATACTGTAAGGGTTAGAATGAACATGCTAGACATATTTTGCCACAAAGAGACTGAAACGATGACCAAACCTACATAAATAATCATAATAACCCATATATTTTACTTCAGAAACAGGTTGGTCTTTGTATAACACCAGCAGTTGCTACTGCTACACAAGCTTTGATAACACATGCACCAAGGAGTGACAACTAGTACTGCAAGGGTGAGGACACAATACAAGCCAAGACTGTATCCAAACCTTTTTAGAGCAACCTAGAAAAGTACGACAATGTTTACCGCAGTGTTTACCCCCAGTATGCTAATGCCACTCATTCTCCAGCGGTTCATTCTAATTAATACTTCTACTCATGTACTTTGTGTGATAGCAAAGGCACCTCAACAAAAACTGTGTGAACCACACAATTCCAGATCAGTGGCTATACAAACCCAGACAGAGCAAGGGGAGGAACACCGCATCCTTTGATGTGGGGTTAGAAAACCTGCACATAAACTAAATGGGCAAAAGTCGACAGCCACAATGTTTCTTTTTCTTCAAGTCTCTGTCTTGCCATGTTGGGGCAGCAAGCCCCAATTCCTGATTAGCTCCAAAGCTGCAACATTTAGTCAGTGAATGGAAGTTTGGAATGTCAAAATAGATTTAATGATTGATTATGGACAATCAATCAATAATGTTAAAAACCACAACACATCTAGACAACCAGCTAAGTTGCACATGTTGACAGTTTACTTTTGATCACATAATGTAGATGTGATTTTTAAGTGAAGCAGACAGTCTACTCAGTCCTGTAGTGTGTCTTCAACACAGTAAAAATCAGCTTTGCACTCCTGCAAGTAAAAACAAAACAAAACAAACAGTCCCAGCCCTCCTGGAAGTCACATTAAATCGCACAGACGAAACAGAAAGAAGAGGAGTTATTACGCACCGTTTGATGAAATGGTGCCGTCTTCATACTGCTTAACCAAAATAACATCTACAAAGTCTCGTGGAGCTATGATACCCATAGCTGCTGAGGGCGTGACTGTTCGGCAGATAGAGATGTCCTGGGTAGAAGTGAGAGACAAGGGAGTGGACTCAAAGACTGAGCTACACAAAGGAAACACAAAAAACATGGATATCTCTTATGGTAACACACACACATATTTAAAGCTGCACCATGTCCTTTTTGAGTATTGTGGGAATAGAAACCTGAGAACAAGTATGGTACCAGAGGATGTGACCGTTTGTCTGTTTATTTTACTTTTTTCAAACTTGTTGCTGCCATTGTACACCTGGTGCAGCTTTAAATTAATTTTTATATTTTTACAAATTAAAAAAATGCCAGAAACCCCAATATGGAGTGAATATTCTCCCAGAACATTTAACAACCATACCTCTGTGATTTGTTCCAAAAGCTCAAACTTTTTAACATTGTTGTCCCACTTGACTCTGAGCCCATTGGGCACTGGTTTCAGACACTCCCATGCTTTCTCAGGGCTGCCGTTGATGATCCCCTCCCCCTTGTAACTGCCAAGTCAATCAGATGACAGCACAGAGTCAGGAGGGTAGATTATTAAGGCGTGACTGCTGTAAAATAGACACGTCCATGGAAAGGGAAACCATGCATGCATACGGATGAACAGTCCATTCACGTAGTTACAGGTACTACTGTCAAACCAAACTTTTATCATATGTAATAATGCTATACAACAATATATGACGCTGTGCTGATACTAATTAATATTAGAAAGGTGCATGAATATAATTTGAGAAACATTAACTTCCATTTTATATGGTCTGTTAGTTTGGTCACAGGCTAAGCTGTGCTTGACACACATCCGACCACAAGAACTGTCAGTTCTGCAAAATCTTTGTTTACTCTACACAACAGCAACTCTCACTGAAATTTGCTTCCTATAAATTTCGTCATTGTGCTCAACTGTTTATGAAACTGAAAGTAGATGAGAGAAGCTGAGGTTTTCTCACACATTCCCGGGGAACTCCGATGAGGGACGCCAGGACACAACCACATCATTCTGTTAAAGAAAACAGCAAATTAACAGTGAGCAAAGAAATTATGAGACAGAAATTATGTGAGCTGTGAAAATAAACAGGCAGAAACTGCAGTGAGCAGTACATTTTGATGAGCTCTGACTTGTGTACACACATCTGGCATTACAGCGTGTCTCCCCATTTACCACACCATTTACATACAAACACATTTTAATAGCCTGCAGCAAACTCCTGATGTGAGACTGACAAATACTGATAAAGACACTTGCTGGACCTCTGAAGTAGGGTTACAGCAATCCAACAACTCTGACAGCTACTTGCAATTTCTGCAAATTAAATGTTATCAGATATGTTGTCAGGTAAAGCAAAGCAGCAACCTCCGGGGCCAAGACACGAAGCCCATGCGAAAGTCAAAACATTGCATTTCACACCAGTGGGTTGCCGACATGGTGACTGAGTGGCCTGTGTTCTCCCACAGGGACTCAGAACTTGCTTTAGAAACCAATGAGTGGTGTCACAGAAACTTTGTCCATAGGTTTTTTTTTTACTGCCAGGGAGTAAAGCTTTTTTGTATTAGTATTATTATCAGAACAAGAGACAAACCTTCCCCTCCGTCCTATTTGAAATTACAGGTTTGTAATAAGATTTATATAATCTGCTGGATGCTCAGCTCCTATTAACATAAACCTATAAACCCAGATTATATCCAGCAGTCACCTCTCACAGTGCAGAGCAGTCATATTTGATTTAACAAGTAACTAAAGCACAGCAGATAATTATGCACCAGAGTGATAAACATCACTGATAAACATGTGTCCACTTCAAATGAAATATATATGTGGGAAGCAAACGTGTCAACACATACAGATGTGAAAGGGGGAAAACAACATTAACATTACAGATCCAAACTAAGCATTCCTGTCAGCCCTAACTACCTTTTCTAGTAAAATGTCTGGTGTATCAGACCGATCACACACACTGACTACACAGCTGTACTAAAAAGGGAAAACAGTGTTGCTGTTGTACAACATTAACTTTACTGTCAGGATTGGAGGCTCCAAATCATCACATTGCGGTTTAGCTACGCAAATAAAGTGAACTTTTTCTACTTGCTGGAACTGGATATGCAGCTGGTTTTAATCCTGCCAGGTGTGTAGGCCACATCAGTGTAATCACACTCTGTACCAGACGACTGCGTGTATGAGGGGGACGTGGACAAATATCCTATTACTATGTAACAAACAGAAACATTTACCGATTTCTTGCAGACTTTCCACCCAGATTCATCTCTCCTGTAGCCCATCAAGCAGTCAGCTACTGTCTTTGCCTTATCTTCATAATCCATATTAGCCTCAAAGTCGGGTTTTTGTCTTATTAACCTAATTTACTTTGTAGTTACGGCGGCTAAAGAATAACCCGAGACCGTTGTCGATTGTGGTAATTAAGGGTAAATGGAACAGAGCATGTAAGTCGAGCAAAGCAGCAGAAAGTACCTAACATTGGCAGGCAGCCCAAACCCTGCTCAGGTGAGGGAGAACTACAACTACCCCAAAGCTAGCCTTAGCCAAAATGAATGAAACATGCTAGGCAAAACCTGCATCCTTGAAGCAGAGCTAGCGTCGTGCTCATAAAAAGCAACAACTACAACGCTTTACAATACAGATAGCGCGAACTATAAGATATCTGCCGTCGCATGATATTCGCATTTGCTACAGATAAAGCGTTAAATTCCCGAAACAGTATTATTGATTCTCCGAAGTACGAACACAAGCCTTATTGAAGTGTCACGTCTTCCAGAAATATACACTTCCGGTTTTGACTTTCAAAGGAAAACTCATACGCGCCTGTTTAGAATACGTTCGCTGCGCTAAGGGACACTTGTGTATTTTTACTATCGAATTTAGTCATGTGATACAGCTGTGCAGAGTATATTTAAACACAGCACAATATATAGTGAAGCGCAACCGCACACGTATCTTATTTTGTAGGCGGAAGGCCCTCACTCTTGCTGTAATCTGTCCCGCTTTACGCACCTGTGGATAGAATCCTCGCGTGTTGCAGTAAAGAATGCTGGGAATTGTAGTGACCTGCGATAAAATGCTAGTCATTCAGTGTACAGGCCAGATGATTAACCATTATAATATGACTGAATTGGAAACGATTATATCTAGAATAATGTATGTTTTATTGATAATATTATACATCAATAGAGACAGTAAAATCGAAGTTTATTCTTATACACACGGTTACAATAACCAATGAAATGAGTTCATGAAACAAGACTACACATTCAGGAGAAAGAAACCGTCTTAATAACTGTGTACTTTCAATACATCAACATTTTGTATACAATACATAATATTTCAAGAAGCATTTTAATGGATTAGATATTTTTTTAAAACGTCAAACGTTAGAGCAGACCAGGTCATTTGACTCAGTGGAGTTTAGCTCAAAATTGGTTTTGGATTTCTTCTTGCCCAGCTTTCCTTGCCTGGTGGTGTCAGATTTGAGATAGCGCTCCTTGTTGTGGATGACCTGAATGTACTGATCGGTGCTGCTGTTCTGCTGGTCACTGCTGGAGGCCACAGAGGCTGAATCTGACTCAGTCAGCGGGGTCTCCAGCTTCACTCTCGTCTTAGACCTCACGTACGACTCCATGTTTCTTGTCCTGGCCGGAGTCTGACACTGTCTCCCAGGAGAATGCATGTGATGCCTGGTTCGAACAAGAAGAGGGTCAGCTGCTCTCACACTGGCCTGGGACCTAGAGCGCAACTCTGAATCTTTCCAGCCAGATTCCCCTGCACCATCCTCCTCTTCATCCTCCTCATGCCCCCCATATCTTCCTTGAGCTGCATGGCTGTCTTTAGCCGGGGTCACATGGCTTTCAACGCAGTCACCGATGTAGAAGTGTGCTGGCTGGTGGAGGTCAGACAAGGAATGTGGCCGATGAGCTTTCCCAAGTGGCACCCTTCTCCTGCCTTTTCCCTGTTCTTCCTCCTCGTCCTCTTCACTCAGATGCTGTTGTGATGAGTGGGACCGATGCGGATGTGGCTGATGGTGAGTTGTGCGGGGCATGTAGCGCCTGATGTTGCGTGGGTACAACTCGAGGATCTCTGCAGGCTCCTCCATGAGGTAGTGTCGTGGGATCCGTGTGGCTGAGCGCAGCAGCTTCTTCCTGGGCTCATGTTCGTTGACAATCACATAGCGGGTGGTGTGGCCGCGCCGTCCTCCATAACTCTGTGCAGTGATGATGCCAGCAGCCTCCACAGGATGTAAAGGGCGTATGGTCTTCCTGTACAGGGGGTCAGAGTGGATGTCAGAATAATGAGAAGGTGGAATGTATGCCATGTGGTGGAAGGACTTGGACCTGCAGGTTCCACTAGGGCCACCTAGAAATGGTGTAGGCCTGTTAAGAAGAAGGACAACAATAATAATTAGCTCATGTAATTATCATGTTTTCATCAACGAATAATAATAATAATAATAATAATAATAATAATAATAATAATAATAATAATAATAATAATAATAATGCGTTTGAATGTGAACTGAGAAAAACTGAGAAAACGTTTGCTGTATGTTAGTTCATGCAACCTGTTTTCTCTCTATCTCTCTCTCTCTTTGCAGGTCTCTCTGCCTTCAGACCTGCATGCTAAGCTGCAGTCCCTGAATATTCCTATGCTTATTGTCTGCACCAGTCTCTGTTGTTCATCCTTGTTTTTTACTATCACTACTATTACTAACTGACAATATACATCCACTCTAATATAATCACAACTGTTTCATCTTGCTCAACAACATCAACAACAATGTTTGCTCCTCTCTCTCTCTCTCTCTCCTTCATCCTCTCTGTCCTCTCTCTCTCTCTCTCTCCTTCATCCTCTCTGTCCTCTCTCTCTCTCTCTCTCCTTCATCCTCTCTGTCCTCTCTCTCTCTCTCTCTCCTTCATCCTCTCTGTCCTCTCTCTCTCTCTCTCTCTCTCTCTCCTTCATCCTCTCTGTCCTGTCTCCCTCTTCTTCTCCTCCTCTACCCGGCCGACTGTCAGCAGGAAGGTTCTCCTTATGAGTCGGGTCCTGTTCAAGGTTTCTTCCTGTTAAAGGGAGTTTTTCCTGACACTGTTGCTCTTAAGGGGGTTCAGGCTCTGGGTCTCTGTGAAGAGCTTTGAGACAATTCTGACTGTAAAATCCACTATATATGAATAAAAGAACCCAAAAATACAGATGAGCTGAAGGCTGCTATCAAAACCAGCTGGGCCTCTACAACCCCTCAGCAGTACCACAGGCTGATTACCTCCAAAGAAGAATGGGCTATGTAGAATGTAATCTTCCTACATAAAACTACTTTGTTTGGAAATGTGTTTCCAAATTCCTTTGCTCTATTAAACAGAACATGGGAAATATTTGAAAAAGAAAGACACTTTCACAGGGGGGCTATTAATTTAGTCTCCAACTGTAGTTGGCTTAAACCATCATATCAGTGTGTGAGACCTGCTGGGTGTGTGCTCCACTCGATGTTTGGGCAGTATAGTCACAGGTGGACTCCTGACAGACCCAGCGGTGCTTCCTCTGTTCAGGTCTGCCCCAGAAGCTGACTGGGTGATGGTGCGGATGCTGTTTCCACGATGAACCGGAGACTGAAAGTTTGTGACGCTGCCGTTCCTTCGAGGAGACGGGGTGTGGACAGAGGCCTCCTGGCTGGTGATGTCGCTTTCCTGCTGATCTGGCTTATTGTCAGCAGCAGACTCTGGAGCATGCAGTCTCGCTGTATGGAAGGGGATCAATTTCACAGAAGGTCACAACATAAAAGGAAATAAACAGAGCTTATAAAACACCAGAGATACCTGCAGCCATCTGGAAGACTTTCTTCTTGTCCTCAGTACGTGCCTAAGAAGATGAATGTTAAACTATAAGCTCGGATGTGTTTTGATTCACTCTAACAAAATATCCATTTAAATCTACAGATTCCTTGATGCACCATGAGGCTGTGTTGTCAGGAACTTACCGTCTGGAGCTGCATCCTCAGCTGGTTGTTGGTGAACTTCAAGGATCTGGCAATGGCCTGTAGATAGTATATCAGCATGCTGCAACACACAGACAATATAAAAGGCACACTGGCATGGAGAACTGTGCATATATTGTGTGTGTGTGTAGTTTGCGCAGCCTTACAACAGCAGCAGCAGCGCTGGCAGCACAACCACCGGGCTGGTGACATAACTCATGACTTTACTGAACCACAGTGGGAAGTCAGTGGCCACTGTCTCAGAGATGATGTCGTAAATCTTGTCTTGACCACTGTAACACACATTTAGGTCAGTTAGCTTGTGTATAGCATTATACACTGCATGTGTGTTTCATCTGTGCTTTCCTAAAGATTATTTATTTTTTTTTAGTTTAAAGATGTAAAACATATTGACTGCTGAGGTACTGAGGCAGGTGGGCAGTCGTGGATGATCACACTGTGAGTTGGCACAAGCCTGCCACTCAAGACGCCATCACACCCATAGTTATGCATAATTTATTTGTGATTTTTGATCAAAATAGGAAAATAGGAACCATTTTTTGAGTCTAAGAGCATTGACTGGCTTTGGAGCCAGCCCTTAGAGGCTGTTTTTTGTTGTCTTTTTCCATAAAGCACTTTGAATTGCCCAGTGTATGAAGTGGACTATTCACTTAAAGTTGTCCTTCATTTTACTTTTTTATGACTATTTGTTGATGTACTTGTAAGCTCCCAAAGTGTTCCATTATCCATGAAGCTATTCTTTGATACAATCTAAACTTCTGTCTTTACCTGAATGGGCCACAGTGCTGTGACGGTCTGTATCTCACTATGGCAAAAATGGTGGGCAGCATACAAAGAAACAGCATGAACAGAAGCATCGCCAGGTAGAAGTTGTTAGATCTGAAAAGCGGAGACAAGTAAAGGAAATGTGTTAAAGTCCATTTTCAGACCTTTGTGCTAACATGACATTTTTTTCCTCAGACTAAAATAAATGTGGACAGGGTTTTCTCCTAATGATGTGATCCCATTTAGATCAGCGCAGGGTCCCACTGAATATGTTTAAGGATGAACAACAACAGTGAGTAGTGTTTTTATAGACACTATCATATAATAGGTGGAAATGCTGTAGAGCCACCAACTTTAAATACACCAGCAGTTCTTTCCTGTGTTACTGTTGAAAAGTTGTAAGTATATTTGTCTTGGACAGAGTTGTATTCATGTCCCCCTATCCTCCTGCAGGATAATCCTAACAAGGACTGGTACATTTGGTTGATATTCATCTATGGCAGAAATATTAATTATTGCAGGATAGCTGGTGTGGTGAGGTAATCTGTCCACAGAGAGGACATCTACGCTAGCTTGACCAGCCATACCTATACACACACTCTGAAATGGGTCTGGAACCCCTTCCCTTTACATCCAGTTCCACTCAGTACAAACCCAAACATACCAACTGTTTATCTGAAATGAGGCAGGCTTTATGTGATAACTTGCTGCTTGCCTCATGTGCACATATCTCATTGTTTTGAATCGTTTTTGTTGACAGTAGTCTGATTGTCAATTTGCCTATGTCACATGGTTTGTTTCACTGACTGGTTGTATATCTATCCAAATGCACCCAGAGGCAGTTTATTCTGTGTCCTGGGGATCTAACTTAAATACAGACATGACCAATTCTTTCCATAGAATAAGAAAATAAAAATATAAAAATACAATGGCCAGGCTATATCTATGCATATAAAGGCTGTTTATAACCCAGGATCCAGGAAGAAATCCAGGAAGCTGGAGTATGAACCTTCACATTATGTTTTGCTCACAGTTAAAACACTTGGTTAGGTTCACATAAAGATTATGCTTTGTGTTTAGAAAGACTAAAGATGTCTTGCAAGGCAGGTTTATTACATTTTAAGCTACCATGATTAAAAGTTCTGAGAGATGCAAACAAATCCATGCCAAGGTAGGTCACCTGGTTAAGCGGGTACCCTCTAACCTAAAGCACCTATCACTGCACTCTCTCACTCACATCACTTCCCTTCTGTCCTCACTGACATGCTATTAAAGATGCAAACTGCTTTGTGCTAGAAAAAGATGTTTGTGTTTCCTTCTTGATGATTCATTGATCTGATTGGTTGAAGCTGACATGCACTATAAAATGTCACCAAAGTCCTACTTGTGCGGACGTGATAAAATAATTAGTGAGGGCCACTGTAATGATGAAATGTTTAATAAACAATTTCCATGGATGATGAGGTTCCACCTCTCTGTTCTCAGTGCTCCAATTGCATTCCTTTGCATTGTTGTATTGCTAAAACATTAATTTACTGTCATGTTGTAGTGTCTGCATGTTATTAATTCTGTAAGGAAGGTGTATCCTACTATATTGGCACCAAATGTAAGTCTCAGCTTTCCATAAATTAACTAGATTTTCCACCACATCTGGGGGTGACTGATAAGCACTGAAAGAAGCGATCGCAGCCTTGTTACATAAATCAGAGTGGGCCGAGTGCTGTGAAGCCTGTCTGTATGTGTCTATGTGCAGGGAGATGCATATATTGGACTGTGTCACTACACAGTGATCTGTCATCTCTGCTATCAGAGCAGAGCTGGGAAATGAAATAGCTGGAAATGTGCTGATGATGGGAAATAACAGCAATATATGCTGATCATCTTTATCACACATCACATTTGCACACACGCACACAAACACAAGAGGTGCAGCTACTTTCCCCATTCATTCCCAGAGAAGCAGCTCGGGAATAAATATAATAAATAATACATACACATAAATAAATAATGGGATGGTGTAATAGGTCATGTCTTGCTGTTGATCTAAGACTACTGATTTCATTTCAACCTACTAAGGATGATTTTTTTGTCCACAGAATGCAAAGAGAGTGTGCGTCAACCAAATAAAGCAAGTCAAATATATTGTTTGGGTTAGGAAAATGTTGCCTTACAAAATGTGTGTTTCATGACATGAAAGTCTGTGTACTAGACTTCCCAGCCAATTCACCCTAATATCAGACCATGCAGTGATCTGAGAAATACAAAAACAATACAAACAGCACAACTTAGCAGATAGCACCCCAGCTGTCATGTGAGCAAAAGTATCGGAACATGTGACTGGCAGGTGTGTTTTGTTCCCTTGGTGTGCCCAGTTACATTGAGTATTTAAACAATAAATAGCCCTATTTCTACGCTTAGTTTCAGATTTGGTTTAATCTGTGCAGACTGCGTTTATAAACCAGAGAGCTGTCTATGAGACAAACAGGCAATTGTGAAGTTAAGAGAAAACAGAAACTCAAGCACAGCCATTTCACAAACATTGGCCACAGCCAGTACAACAATTTGGAATGTCCTGAGGAATAAGTAACAGACCTCGAACAGGAAGACCACAGAAAAAGCAGCAGTTAATGACAGAAACAAGTTGACCATTAACTAACTATTAGTGACAAGGTTTCATAATCTCAGGTTTGCAAAAGACTTTATGAACAAAAGTACAGAGATTACACCAGAAGATGCAAACCACTCATTAGCAAGAAGAATAGGAAGTCCAGACTGGAATTTGCCCAAAAAGTGCAGAGCCTCAGATATTCTAGGACAAAGTTTTATGGACTGATGAGACAAAAATGACCAAGGTGACGAAATGGCTAATGTTTGGAGGGAGAGAGGATCTGCCCATCAGCATACATTTCATCTGCTAAAGGGGACACACAAGGGAGTAACCCTCCGAAAAGAAACAGCTGAAAGAGGCTGAAATGAAAGCCTCTAATAGCATCACCAAAGAAGAATCCAAACGGGACAAAGGGGACTCTATAGGCTAATAAACAATGTTTTTGTTTAGTATTACTATTTATTATTGCCAAATAAATAATGGCACAATGACAAAGTTACAGTTTGTTGTCGGTCAGAGGTTGTATTTACCTAACACTAAAATCCACTACTATCAGAGGATTTGTGTTGTGTTTTTACACAACATAACATAGAATTAAAAGGGGGTTCTGGCTTTTGACATGCTGCATGATCAAAAAATATGCTGAAAGCAGAACATGGATGCTGTCCTTCCCCTCCGACATTTCCTCAGCTTGCACAAACTTCACCTTCACCCTCTGAGAGTCCATCCTCATCTGTTAGCTAAAGAACCTGCCCTATGAGAATGAAGTGTGCACATCAGACCTGGATGCTCGGAACACTTGCTGATGTGGAACATTACAGGTGAGGACGGCCCAGCTCCTCAGATACATCAGACCGATCAGCTTGAACACGTTGAAGGCAGGAAGACAGGGAGAGAAAAATGCTCCCATCCTGAAGGAAACAAAGACAAACGTCATACTCACACAACCCCATATAAAAGACATTACGGTCAGGGGTTCAGGGTTTCGCTTCATTATGTTTCTTGCTGCAAGGTGACGTTTCTGAAATTAGTTGAGAAAATACAGTCACAGAGGTGTAATAGAGAGATAATAGAGGGCCACAGTCCTTTAAAGAGGGTCATGGTGATGGGTCAGCAGCAGCCAGACATTAGATCCTGTGGTATTGGACTTACCAGATCATTCCTTGGTTATAAATTAGATGCAAGACGTTCTCAGCTATTTTGAATTCTCCATATTCAGGCTGGAATAAAAGAAATAAAAACATTCAAATTAATTTTTAAAACAGGGTTGAGCATTCACTGAGTCATTGTTATAGCAAGACATACATTGATTGGGAAACAGTGTCACTTTTTGCCATCTTTCATTATTCTCTCTGTTCTGGTTGCCTGAATTGACTCCTCTCTGATTAAGGGTGAATGATGATAAACAGCTGAAATAATTATATGCATAATAGTGCAAAATTTTGGGTTCTTTAATCCTGAGTCTTAGATGAGCCTGTTTTTTTATTTTATACATATCAGTTTTCTCTGATCTGTGATCTGTGGTTCTCTATTACAGAGGAGGATTAGAGTCAATGAAAAAAGAAAGGCCATGGCTTTTTCTGAGATTAAAGTCAGATTAATCTCAAAATTCTGAGAGTACATTATTTTGTCTCTAAGCTGTCTGCATTTGTGTCCTCCTCAACACCACATCCTAACACCTAACGGATCACATTTATTCTGGACTATCCAACAGCGCCCTCTCTTAAGCAGGGAGTTCAGAGGATATGTTTTTCGTATATCCTGTAAGTCTGGACATGTTTGCCATCTATATGACACCTTCTTTTTTTTTTTTTTCCATCTGCATGTACTAGTGAGGAGTCCAGATCTTTCTGTGATTACAGCCAGCTCACCCTGTGTCTAAGTAGTGTAGGTACATAGGTATATTTTTTCAATCCTTGCAAAAGGAAGAATGTCAAAATGATGACTTGTGTGCTATTCCTTGGCAACAAACTTCCTGAAGTCTTCACTAGCTGTAGCAGTGACTGTGCAATAAAAACTGTAAAGAACTTACAAACTTGCTCTCCAAATCCCAGCAGCAGCAGTCGCTCAGGTAGCGCACCACCAGACCTCTGATGAAGTCAATGAGCAGGATGCTGGCGACTGTAAAGATCATGTCAATGATGGACAGCTTCAGCATCTCCTGGAAATACAACACACAGAAAACTATTGTCTGATGTAGAACAGAAAAATATCTGTCCCAATTCAGGGACTGCATCCTGATGGGGCAGACCAGAGGCATAGTATTGTGGTCCTCAAAGGTTGGGCAATGAGAGTCTGGTCTGCAGAACATTTCCTTTTTATCATGACACCTTGCTCCTGAACGTAGAATCCAACCACTGCCACCGCAATAAACCCTGGGATACAGGGGCCTGCAGGGAAGTGTCAGCCATGTTTGAAAAAGCTTTTGAGAAGGAACAGCCTTATTGAGTCTCTGTGAGTACAAATATATCCATTCTGTACTGGGACACAGCTACAGTCTCACGAGTGCTTCAGCACTTTCACACCATAATGGGTTATTGTTGTGGCACAATTTAGACATGCTTTGCCAGTTAAATAAATATCACTAGTACATATTACATAGTACATAGTAACCCTTGATTGTACACCACTTTTCATGATGCATTGTGGGGTAGATGGAGTGCAGCTGACAGCAGTGTTTTTCTGGCACAGTTTGCTGCTTATTGCTTAATCAAAGAGGTATCAAAGAGGTTGAAGAACTGAATATCCACGTTTGCTCTTATATATGATACTTCAGATACCTTTGTCTGTTTAGTTAAAAGATTGTATTTCACTTTGTGACATGTTTTTTGTATTACAGTATTTGTATATTGTTATGTACATTATTATTTTATTATTCATTATTCAGAAACCCTGTTCAAACCAATTACCCAGTGAACATCTGGTTAACTCCAAAAATACAGTGTCAAAATGTTGCTTTGATTGAACAATTAAAGTCCAAGTACAGGGTAGTGCAGCCCTGTGCTGTTTGCTGTTTGCTAGATGTTTGGATGAATATGCAGTAGATTTTCATCAAATCTTGAGAGGAAATTAATGTTTAGCTCTACATAAATGAAAACAATGCTGACATTTCCTGTTAAAACATTGGGTCATGTTGCTACATGAACACATTTCAGGATCCAGCTGCACTTGTCATATGTCCAAGCAAGAATTTGTAATTTAATATTTATGTGCTAATACTGACCAATGTATTACTCATATGAAAATAAAAAAGTGTGCACCAATCAGAGAAGAGAACCTGTCCGACGTAGGTCTCCCAGCACTGGTCCTGCTGTGAACGAGTGTTCTTCTCAAACAGAGCTGTCTGGTTGGAAACACTTGCTGAGCTGCTCCTGCTGCTGTTAGTAACATCGAGCATAGTGGCTATTGTTGTTCTGGTGCTGTTGTGATGCCCAGAGCTGGAGATCTCTGATACCAGAGTGGAGGCACTGTCAACACCAGGCTGAGAGATGGTGGCCAAGAAGGAGCTAGAGTCAGTCCAATTACCTGCACTAACCTGCACCTGAAATACAATATATGAGAATATTATAATGTATCAGAATTTTTTTAGTGCAGCTTAAACACACTGCTGAGATGAAAACAGAGGCAACATTTTCATTTAAGTTTGCAATATCATATTAAAATTGCCACATTAAACACAGTGTCATGTTTTACATCTGCACAGACATTGCACTACTGATGGCAAATTTGCAGCTACCAGTTTTTTTATTGATCTTTTTATGATATTTTAAATAATTGTGTTGTGTCTTAATGCATCAACTGGGTGCTTTCACAAAGGTTCGTTGTGTGTTATCATGCAATGACAGCAAAGGCTTCTGATTCTGAATATCCAATAATATTATCTATCAAAGTGAGGATTCAAGTGAATTCACACCTTCTAGCTTCCAGCAGGAACCAAGCTAGCAAGCAGAAGACTGGGAGGGCTATAAAGCTACAGCAATGACCAGCCAGTCCCTGCTCTTTCTTTCCACATCAAATATTAGTACACTATTGATTGTACTGTTTTTAATAAACAGCTACAAACAGGACATTTTTGAGGACAGATTTTCGAGGCCCAAAGCCTGCAGGGTGGATGTTTTAGGTGATAGCTATTAGAAGATGTTAACACAAGGTGTACGTGTAAGTAGACTCTACCTTCAGCAAGATTACTACTGCATAGTCTGTATGAGGTATCGCTTTTATTCATAAAAAATGACTTTTCTGAGAACTTTAGATGATGTAATTCAGAAAAAAAACTTTTCTTGAAATCTTTTAGATACATAATTATTCTAGAGATAGAGATGGTGTACATTTTACTGTACGTGTTGTGGTAGCCACACTCACAGTTGGATTTTCATCAACACAGGCCTTAATGTAGTTGTCATTGTATCTGTTCATCCAAAGTTGTCCACTCATTACAAAAAACTAAACCTGTGCTGCAATTTAACATCAAACCAGGAGCAGATTATGAAACCTTTAAACACACCCCTCCCCAGATGAATCTTTCTGTACTCACAGCAGAGCTCATACTGTTGACTTTATCAAGGAGGGCGATGATAAGGCTGTAAAGGTTCCCCAGGTACAAAACAAGTACCCTGTAGATACAGAATCATACAATGTCAGTGTGCAGCAAACCCTGCACTGTCTCTCAGAGACAAGAAAGTTGGTGGACTGTTGCAGCACCTGGCCAGCTGGAATCTCAGCGATGTCCGTGGATGGTACATCTCCAGCTGAGCCACTAGCTCAAAGGCAGAGGGAGCAATCATGGTGATGAGAGAGACCACCACGCTCACCTGGGGCGACACAAACATCACTGTCACGAGGGCATGTGGGAAAAGCTTTCTTTTAAAAAGAATTCAAGACTTTAAAAGGTTCCTGTTCACTGAGAGATTGAGCTGACATTCATTAGTTGCCCTCCACTGGATCTATGTCAAGTCTCCACTTTCATTGGTTTCTTGTATGTTGGATAATCTAATAAATCTAATGATGTTGAGGATGATGATGTCCACCCTGCTCCCCTACCTCATTCTTCTCCCACAGGGTCAGCTCCGGCTTCTCCTGCTCCAGTTTCTGGGAACGGTCCACCACAAAGTAGATGATATAGATGCTGCCAGCGAGGAACAGCAGCACCAGGATGTTGGCTAAGATACGCAGACTGATCAGGACTGCTCTGAAGAAACACACAGTGGGAGATTGGAGAAGTCTGCTGATATACTTACACTGTAATTAACACAACAAAACCCAAATTACACTGTTGCTGTCAGTGTATGGCACGTGTAGTTCTCAGTTTTCTGAAGCCATTTGAGGAATTGCACTAGGTTAATTTTTTTGTAAACCCAATCATCGAACAAATTTAACTTTTTTTTTTTTTAATTCTTTTTGGTTCTTTCTAACTGTGTCATACTGTATGGGCCATGTTCAGTTCTATCTACTTGTACATTGCTGTGAAGAATGAGTTCACACTGACTCATTCATGTGAATAATGCTCAGACTGCTTGGGTCTTGAGGATTAACATGCACAGTAGGCACACCCAGATGACACCTACAGACTGGTATCCTTCTTCTTTTCCTGCTCCTCCACAATGGCTTCCTGTGCAGAAAAACACACATCATAACTTCTGCTTTAGTCACAGTTTCTGATATATAGTATTGTCTGCACGAGTAACAGATGCATTATTATATGTCTCAAATAACCAGACACATCCATACCTGTACAAACTCAAAACAGCATGTGACAGATTTAACCGGAAAGAGCATTACAATGGAAGTCATCATTACACTGGCCTGTTTATTAGTTCCACCTGTTCAGCTGCTCGTTAATCTAAGCAGCCAATCAGGTGTCAGCAGCTGGTTCATTTCTGCATGTAGACATGGTGAAGACGACCTTCAGTGTCTTCACCATGTGAGCATCATCAGTGAGCATCAGACTTTGAACTTCAGTCTCCATTTGTGCTGACACATTCAGACGGTCAGTCAGAGTTTGGTGTAAACAACATAAAGCATGGATCCATCCTGCCTTGTATCAGTGGTTCAGGCTGCTGCTGCTGCTGTAATGGTGTGGGAGAGGTTTTGTTGTCACACTTTGGGCCCCTTAGTACCAACTGAGTCTGGTTTGAAGACCACAGCCTACCTGAGTATTGGTGCTGACCATGTCCATCCCTTTATGAGCACAGTGTACCATCTTCTGATGGATACTTCCAGCAGGAGAACACACCATGTCACAAAGCTCACATCATCTCTAACATGACAATGAGTCCACAGCACTCAGATGTCCTCCACAGTCAGCAGATCTCAGTCCAAAGAACATTTGGGATGTGCTGGAACAGGAGATACATCATGGATGTGTGGCTGACAAGAATTATGGCAGTTCCGAAGGAAAAGCCTGGCCAACCTGGTATTAGCAAGGTGGACCCGATGATGTTGCCAGTCAGTGTTTGAGTTCAGTATTCAGCCATGGTCATCACTTTAGTGTTAGAGCACATGCACTTCATGTGTATATCCTATAAGTGCAAATAGGCATATGTAGCAAAACACATGAACAGATGGTATGTATGTGTATAGTTAGTGTGCAGGTTCAGTGTGTGTATGTCTCTGACCCTGATGTTGTTTACGATGGCAGCTCCTTTGCTCTCTGCAGCCTCTGGGTTTCCTATCAGATAATCCCAGGCACAGAAAACTCTCCAACAAAAAGTGAAGTTCTCATCAGAGGCGCTGGCCAGGCTCAGACGAGAGTTCTTGGCCATCCTGAAAAAAAACATAATTTTTCAGTATATTTATATTATCAAAATAGCAATATACCACCAGTGCAACATCAGTCAAGCAGTCCAGGAGTGTTATAAATAACCTATTGACAAAACCTGAACTGATTTATATGGATTTTTGTAAACTTTTTTTTTGCCTTTGATTGTGTCTGTGATTTTTTGTAAGCTGCAGGACTGAATGTAATCTTGTGTTGTACATTAAATAATATAAACAGCAATATGATGTCAGACAGTAGATGGAATATAGATTTGCTAGCTAAGAACATAGCTATCATACTCTGAATATACAGTCAGAGACAAAATTCTTTGCTCTATTAAACAGAACATATTTGTACAAAATGATCATTTCACAGCTGGGCTAATAATTTGTCAAAAACTGTAGGCCTTAGAAATACATCAAGATAACTTGCCATTACTCAACAGCACAAATGTGCATTTCAAAGATCAGTAATATTTAACTAAGCATCTTAACTTGCTGTAGATATTGCCATCTAGTAATGAGGTAAAACAAACTTAATCAAGTATTCTTATCACATTATTTTATAATCAGATGATTACACTATCAGTGTAAAGAGTGATTACTTTCGTAAAAGAATGATGAAACTGTAGGCAAAGACAGCCATCCCAACCAGGAAGTAGGCAAGAGGCAGCCGGTACCCTGCACTGCCGATTTTTCTCACCCTGCCATAGTAACCATAGAATAACACAGAGTACTGCAGGTAGCCCTGTGGAGAGACACAGACAAAACACATTTACAAACTACTCAAAGGAACACTTAACTAATGGTGGAGTTTGATGCTAAACAGGAACTCTACCTCAGCTACATATCTGATTAATCTTCTTGTGACAATAGAAAGACAAGGCTGCAATGCATGATGATCTAGATTTTCTAGATTAGCTATGCAGCCTAGATCAGTTCTGCTGGTGTTCTGCTGATTTGTGCTACCTATTGATCTGCTGCCCAGTGCTATTTAACGTATTTAATAATTTCATTATTTTGGGCTTAACCATAAATACTGAATACAATTACACGTTCCAGTGTGCAGTTTGCAGTACCTGCTATATTGAGTATAGCAGTAATGTATAGCAGGCAAAAATGAATGTGGAACATAACTTTTGTCTCACAAAAAGCACAAAAAGAAAAACGCTGCTTTTTGAAACCTGTTAATACATAAACAATAAAATGTATCATTTTCAGTACTTAATATGTTGTCTTTGTTATTTAGTATAGTATAAACTTTCATAATTGCATTCTGTCTGTCTTTAGATTATAATCAGTGTGTCAGCTTTTTTGGAATCAGGATTGTACTGTACAGTGTATAAAGGCATTTAATAACATTTCATCAGCAGAGTGCACATAAGGAGAGAGGTTTCAATTAGCCCTGCTGTAGAGGTCAAGGAGGCAGTAAAGTAATGTTTAAATAATAGCCCATTCAATCTGTAAGTAATGTGCTATTGACAGAAAAGTAAAAGGAAAGAGAAGCTTGCCCCGAGAGACCAGATGGTGTCCAGGTCCTGGGCTGAAGCCAGGTGCTCCTTGGGGATAGTTTTACTCCTCGTCGTTCCAAATGGAGCTCCAGCCAGCAGCTAGTACACACAAACAGACTGATTATGATATACTGTATGTAATAATAATAATGATGATTATAGCCTAGATACAGTCAGGAAAGCGCAGTGAGTTAAACACCAAACAAACAGCTGTAATGTCAGATTGGTTTTGTTTGTTCAATTGAATGAGTGTGTGTTGTATAAACATGAGTGATGACTGAGCTGTACTGAGCCTACATTCCATCTCTGGTCACATAATTCATAGAACAAAACATCAAATTTGACACAACGTCCATGATGCTTGTTGGTGGATGGTCACTATAAGCAAAGGTGAGATAAAGAGGGGCTGTGTGAGAGGATACACTGGAAGGTTGGTTCCATACAATGACCACAGTGAGAGAGAGATATCAAAGTAATAAATGGAAGAATGAGATTGCCCTGTGAGAATGACAGGATAACTCATGTGTGCTGAAATTGCTTGTGTCTGCATGTCAGTGACAAACATAAATCCAGAAGTGTCTTCCACTGTTCTTGTTAGGGATTCCTTAGACCTGCACTATTTCTGCTAACATTTTGCAGATTAGTCCATTCAGATTAGGATTGAGATCTAAACAGGAGCTCTGTTCCTGCTCCATGGATGTGTTAAATAAAGAGCAGATCCCATGTAGTACTCTGAGTTGTGCGTGGGGTCAATAGTAATTCTAGAACTACTTTCTTTATTATATTTTAAACTATGGATGGCATTAATTTGGCCTCCAGTACAACTATAAGGAACCTTGGAGTTATCTTTGACCGAGACATGTCGTTTATCTCCCATATTAAACAGGTCTCCAAGACTGCCTTCTTTACCTGCGTAATATTGCTAAGTACCAGATAAAACTGAATTGAATTGAATTGAATTGAAGAAAGTATGCAGCTCATACCCTCTAGTAGTGCCACTTTACACTTTACACTACACTGACAGCAAGTCAGTGGTCTGTCCTTAGCCCAACAAGAGATAGTAACAGATCTACAGGTTTCAGATCAGAATCAGAATTGTGTTTATAGCCATGTAAGTGAGGTTTCACATCACTAGGGATTTGCCTAAGTGATTTAGTGCATACATAAAACAAAAAAATCAAGTAACAATAAGAAGCACGCATGTTTAGTATAGAACTGATCCTACAACAATCCTGCTGAATGAACTACCTGTTCAGTCTCTAATTCTCTCAAGTGCCTGATTTCTGCTCCTACAATGTTTTAATAAGTCTGTAAACACTATAACATCATCATGATGAAAGTAACTTCAGTATCTCAGAGCTAATTGACTTTAATAATTGTGTTTTTCAGAGACTTGCTGACCTCTGGTAGGACGATGAAGGCTCCTGTCATGATGGTGAGGACGATGTTGATCCCAAACAACCAGCGGAGGAAGATAAAGTAGGACGCAACACCTGACCCAAAGTGACCTGAAAAAGCCAGAGGAAAAGTCTGACTGAGAATAACTGATATGTTCCAAAGACTTCACACACAACCACTAATTATTATATATAATGATATTTCTATAAAAGATGTATCTTTTTTTCATTAGCAATACAGGGCTTAGGTTCGCCCTACTGTGATTAATGGTGGAGAGCAAAGAGAACATTTACTTTCAATTTTCTTGATCCTCACTTCCCAAGGTACAAACATAACCACAATGTTGTAGAGCCCACGGGAAAGTTTCTTCAGCAGCTGCAGGAGGGGAAACAAGGAGAAACTGACAGGAACCCAGACTCATTAAGATACTATGAGATAGATATGTATTATTCTCAAAGGATATTCTTGTGAGAATGAACAAACATATACAAACATATTGTAGTGTAAGGTGCAAAAAACAAAACACAATAACACTGACAATTGATGTCAAGATTAAGATTGCATTATGATCCCCTCCCTACTGCAAAGGGAGTAGTTATAGGTTCTGACGACCAAGAGTAAGCAGACATCCTGTGCTGCTCTGGGGTGCTCCTCAGTAGTCTCAGTCTACTGCTGAATGTGCTCGGGTAAGATATCAATGTGGCATGCAGGGGGAGTGGTATGTCATTCAGAATACTGAGAGGTTTCCTGAGTATTCCCCATTCCAGCACCTCCAAATAGACTCCAGCCTTCCTGATAAGCATGTTTAACCTGTTGGTGTCAGCCATCTTTATCCTGCTGCCCCAGCACAGCAGAAGATGAAGATGCATACAACATCTGCAGCATAGTTGTGCAGATGTTGAAGGACTCTTGCTGTACAGAGCATCAGTGATTTTGGACAGTTCAGCTTACTGTCAATGTGGACACTAAGATACTTACCTGCCAGGTTGTTATTGTAAAAAGAACATGTTGTTAATAACCTACCAGGTAAAATAAAGGTTAAATAAAATAAGATACTTGCTGTCCTAGATATCCACCTCAGTACTCATGATGCTGATATATTTTAGGGCAGTTCTCTGCCTTCTACAACCAACCTACTCCTTTGTTTTTGTGACATTGAACTGCAGGTGGGTTCATCCACCCTACTCCACCACAGTTCTAAACTCAGCCTGCTGACCTCTGTTATTACAGCCCACAAAATCAGAATCTCCCAAGACTTTCTGCAGGTGGCAGAAACTGATATACCAAGTGTCAACAGAACAAGATTTCTTGAGGGGCCCCTGTGCTGCTCACTATAAAGAATTTTAGAATGCATTAAATAATAAATTAATTAATTAATGTATTT
The DNA here is from genome assembly GCF_900634625.1 of Parambassis ranga. Lineage (NCBI taxonomy): Eukaryota > Metazoa > Chordata > Actinopteri > Ambassidae > Parambassis > Parambassis ranga. Next base: position 25,133,358 of record NC_041024.1, on the reverse strand, counting down.
GTTTTACACACAATTTTCTGTGTGTTCATGTGTTAATCGTGTTTTCAATGTAATCATGTACACACGCAGGTCACCTGAAAGCAGACATGGTGTGACTAACTGTTCATATCATGATGTGATGAAAGCTCAAATCAAATCTTGGCTGATGTTTATAAATCAAGATAAGGTCAGCTGCAGCAATGACTCTGATATTCAATTACCTGGAAGCAAAACTGTGGAATTAATAACCAATCATCAGACGGCCCACTAAAAGTCAATTTATTCTAATGGGACTGAAGCAGCCTGAACATTTTAATTAAACTGAGCTATAACAAGAGGCCATAAATTCAGTCGTGCTGCTGTGCTATTGCAGCACAGCTGCCTCTCTCTCTCTTTCTCTGTCTGTCTTTGTGTATAGTATGTAACACAGAGAAGAGGAAGACGTTTAGTGTCAGCGTACAGGAAGAGAAAAGCATTAAAAGAGCTCAGAGCTCAGCAGCCTACACAAAGAAAACTCTAACATGTTTTATTATTCTGGCTCTAAACATCAAACCACTGCAGTGCAGTGAAATAAGAGAGAAGCTTCTGTCAGCATACAGCCTGAGTAAACTGAGTTGTGGCTGTACAATACACTTCACATCTTTCACTACAATGACCCGCAATGACACAAAAGAAAAAGTTTCATGTCAGCACAACGGAACTATCTTTACTGTCTTACCATCAAGATTTGAGAAACCAGATACATTTTTATAGTATGCTGCCAATAGGGCTTACTTTTTGGTGCTTTAGCTACATAGTTAATGATTTTTTGTGCATATTAATAAGTGTGATTGGTTAGTGTGTGTACATACATCAGCTCCTGCGGTCTGGTAACCTCTGGTTCTGGTCAGTTGGCCTTCATACCTCAGAACAATCTCTCTGGCCTGCCTGGGGAAACAAATACACATATTACATTTGCTGTATGTTCACTCACAAGAAACGGTTAAATGAATGAAAATGTAACTAGTCATGGCAATTGTAACAGACACTATAACCACAAAGCACTCCTGAGCATTGCAAGGCGTGAGGACAGCCCTCAGACTGGCCCTGACCAATGTGATTTCAAAATTAATTCCTCATTAATAGATAATAACAACTGGATAATAATAGCCTAAGCTCATAATAATAATCTAAAATATAAAAATAGCTATAAATACATTAAAAACATGCAGTTAAGGACCACGCAGCCAGCATTAGGGAATGTGCATTAAACAGCGTTGAGTTCATTAACCTCATAGCCTCAGGAAAGAGGCTACACCTCAGTTTTGTTATTATCAGAGCTACTGGAACGTGAGTTTTATCTTAGTGAGGAGCATGGTCAAACCTTCTGCAAGGTGTGATACATTAGTGGCCAGCGTACAGACTTAGTGCTGAGATCTCTGCCAGCATACCCTAATGAGAAGAAAATACTGCTGTCCTAAAAAGCTGTGTTGTTTCAGCTGTCCGGCTGAAACGTAACCTATTTCTATCATAAATTATTATTTTTTTATTTTTTTTGTATTTGCAGGGCTCGTTATTGCCCTCTGCAGCCACACCGCTTCAGACAGATGGACCGATCCATGAATGGATGGATAGATGTTTGGCAAATATGTAACCCGGACATATTTGACCGTGGGACCGTTGTGAATCTGCAGCTTGGCGGTAAAACATTAAGATGTTTTAATTCAACAAAGCTTATAATAAACACCTCATTAAGGGATGTGACACACACACACATTTTAAAGACCATCATGAAAAATACTATTACAAAATGCTGCCTTCAGAGAAGCTTCACCACCCCACTCAGAGGAGAAGAATTTTTAAAACCTCAGACAAACAAAAAGGGGAATAGATATTGGGGAAATTAGATTGTTATAATTATCTGGATAATAATGTCTGGATAACAGCTCTTCGTGATGTTCTTGACCAAAATCGGCACATGGAAGAAGTCCAGAGCTGATCAGTACAGGTTTAACTGAAGTTCTGAGTTGTAGTACTGAAATCAACCAGACACCGATCATCTATAATGTGACCACATGCCTAATATTGTTTAGGTCAAAACAGCCCTCATTCATGAAAATATAGAGTCCACTACTTATTAACCTGTTACTGGGTTTGCTTTGGCATCTGCAAGATGTTAGCAGCAGATCCTTTAAGTCGCGGAGGATGTAAAGGAGTGTATAGGTCGGACTTGTTTGTCTACTGAGATCTGGGGAAAATTGAGGTCAACTCAACACCATGAACTGGTTGTTGTGTTCTTCAAGTCATTCCTGAACCACTGTTCCTTTGTGGCAGCATTATCCTGCTGAAAGACGCTAATACCATCAGGGAATACTGTTTCCATGGAAGGGTAGACACGGTCTGCTCTGTCAATAGTAACATCCACATGAATGGCAGGTTTTCTAGGATGACCCAAGTAACACTCGGGCCAACTCAAGTTCCTCCAATAGTGCATCCTGGTGCCATTTGTTCCCCAATGTAACACACAAGCACCCATTCATGTTCACATTCAGATGTCAAAGAAAGTGTGGTCCATCAGACCAGACCATCTTGTTCCATTGCTCTGTGGTCCAGTTCTGATGTTCTGTCCATTATAAGATCTTTCAGCAGTGACTGGTCTGCAGCAACACAACAAACTGTGATGCACTGTGTGTCCTGACACCTTTCTATCACAACCAGCAGGAAATTCTCCAGCAGTTTGAGATACAGTAGTTTGTCTGTTACACTACACCACACGGACCAACCTTTACTCCTCTCATCCAGCTTCAATCCCCACATGCATCAATGAGCCTTTGGCCACCCATGACCCTGTCACAGGTTCACTTTCACAAATTGTGATACATACTGACCACAGTAGACAGGGAACAGCTCACGAAAGCTATAGGTTTGGAAATGCTGTGATCCAGACTTTGTCGTTCGGTTGTCCATTTTTTTCTGTTTTTTCTGTTTTTCTGTCTACATCAACTTCTTGGGCTGTAGTACATGGTCATGGGCGGCTGGAGCCAGTCTCAGATATCTATGGACAAGAGGCGGGGTACACACCAGACAGGTCGCCAGTCCATCACAGGGCAACATAAAACAACCATTCACACTATGGCCAAGGTAGAGTCACCAATTAACCTAACATGCAGAATATGGGAGAAAGTCGGAAAACCCACGCACACAGGGAGAACGTGCCACCCCACAGCCAACCAGTCCCATCAACAGTCTGAGGAGATTCTGCAGCGTTACTGTTAATAATACAGTGAAAGCTGCTCATCCCGTCGCTGCACTGTGTGAGGGTTATGAGCCATGTATTAACTATGAGGAAGACTCTCATCATACACTTCACACACTTGCTGGCTGAGCTTTTATAACAGTGGAATACACATGGCTTTGTTTATATGGCTGAGGTCAGTCAGAAAATGGAGGTAAAAACCTCTGATTTGTGATGTGAAATACAAGCTGTTGTTGCAGAGGGAGTAATCTCAGACATTCAGCCTGAGATTAAAGAGGGTGTAAAAACATGGACCCGCTTCCCATCGCTGATGATGGTAATAAAACCTCTGCGGTAATAACAAACTGCCCATATAAAACCTGTTATCCATGGCACATAGTCAGCACATCTTAGAAGCTCTCTATCTCCTCCAGCTGTCTGTGGCTCAGATTGTTCTCTATCCACTGGTCTAATTACACTCAGTCAAAGGTCTGGATATAAAACACTTCTTCAGAAAGTTCTTTGTGGTTTTTGGACATCTGGCAGAGCAGTAGCAGCAGCACTTTACAACTGCTGAATCATTCTGCACAGACAGGTTAGTGGTTAATAAAGTTGGAGATCAAAGCATTTCTGTTAATGAATGTATTGACAATGAAATGCTTTAAATCCTGCTGCACAATGTCCCAATCTAATGAAAGAGATATACTATTTTATCTCCATGGATGTGTGAGAGCCTGTGTTTTCTATGTGCACATGTAATGTCACCTAACGTGAATGTTTATGTATTTATGTTTGTAGGTATCAAAAAAACGAGACGTACTTGAGGACTTTGAGCTTGCGTCTCATTGGCCAGGGTCTGGTCCTGATGTTAGCGATGATCTCCTTTTGATACTGAATGTTCTGGAACATCTCCTCTGGGTCATTGCTGTCCACACGGTCCTCATCTTTATCTTCATCATCAGAGGAGCTACAAGATGTAGCAGCAGAGAATAAAGGTTTGTTATCTCATGAGATAAAAAATGGCAGTGGCTTGTTTAAGTCTTAACCTCTTTTTAATCACCATGTTTACTGTAATCACTCTGCAGTGAGGACAATAAAGCCAAAAGTTGAACATGATATAAATAACATGTATATTATTCATATTCTGTCTTGTTGTCTTGTTTGTTTGTTTAGGTTTTGGACAGGGATTGTTTTTCTGCTCTTAATAATTTAATTTTGGATTTATTCTAAAATACATCAGCATTAAGTAAATGGTTTTTGTGTTTTTTATAAAACCAAATGACCAAAATCAGCCTGTTGTTATGTCAATTCAAGTCATTGACAAACCCTCTGCTGGCACACACCTACCTGCTGACAGACAGGTGACATCTGTTTTTTTTGGCATTATGTTTATTAGTATTTTATTTGCAAACCTGTGTCCAATTCTGCATTTAATCATTTAGCAGTAAATACAGTGAGTAAAATGTATATAAATTATTATGGAACCAGGTTTGAGGTTGTGCACAAAGAGGGGTTCTGTTCATATGAGACAAACTAATTTCATTTGACAGCAACACTGACTACTAAGAAATAACTGCATCCAGCATCAGAATCACATTACATTGAAAACACTTCAAGGAAAAAGTGAGAGATTTTTTGGTCAGTGTAAACCTGATCCAGATCCATGTCTTTAATTAAGAATGGATCCAGACTGATGGTGTGACCAGCAGGACAGAATGTCCCTGCATGGAAGTGCACCACACAGGAAACTCTTTGTAGTTTCCCTTATGATTTAATTTGTTAAATGGCCTAATTGTACGACTACAGGATGTCAATTAAGGCTCAGTGAGATGACAGCTGTAGAGACTGAGACGGACACAGATGGACAGAGATGGGGTGAAAAGCGTCTCGCATGATAAAAGTGGAAAAATAAAAGTGAGCAGACTCACCCATGCTGGTGGTCCTGGTAGGCAGAATAAACCCTCCTGGAGTTCTTCCTGACACTCTTGTGTCTCTTGGCTGCAGACAAAGACCTGCTGCTCCCAACCAAAGGCTCAGACACTGTGCTCATGCTGTCTCTGTTGGTCAGTGTGTGAGCAGACACTGTCAGATGCTCTACAGGGGCATCTGTGCTGGAGCAACCTGCTGCTCTGGAGCAACACTACAACACTCATCAGTCCAATCACAGCCTGTCCTGACTGCTTAAAGGGACAGCGCAAACATACAGGATTTCAGGTTTGTAGTACTTAGCAAAATGTATAAAATGTATTTTATTGACACATCGTCCCCATATATCTAATATTGTCAGACATTAACCGTGTCTCATGTTTAAAGTCAAATCAGATGCTGTTAAATGAGGCGGTCTGACCCACAGAGGATTTCCTGTTTGCCTCAGCAGCTGTCGCCATGTGTTTGCATGGCAGCTGTATTCTAAATTTTATTTAAAAACAAAAATTCATATAGTCCATTATTACCACAGTAAGAGTGTGAGGTGTGTTATGTTGGCTCTGGACTCTGTAGTTATCATTGAAGCTGAGGCGCAGAGGGCTCATCAGAGGGCTCAGTGCTGAATGAGACCTTAAAGGCTTGACAGATGTCTCTTCTTTAATTGGTGTCTCATTGAATGGACTCTGTGGAGTACTTTTGACTGAGGTGTCTCATTCACACCTAGAAGACCTGGACATTCAGCTCAGAGGTCTTATTATTTGTCCAGAGCTTGGCTAGAACAGCTGGGTTTAAAGTAGCCTTGTTAAGGCAAGACTCACTCCGGTATTGTTACATTTTTATTTTGTCTTGGTGCCAAAAAAAACATTGTTTTCCTGCTCTACTGTGGGATATACATGGAAGCGGTGCAGTTAACAGAATGTTCCATCCATGATCTGTGATGAATTTTCAGAACGACTTCATTTCTGACAGCTGAGCAAGACGACAATGAAAGGATTCTCCATCCAGTTTCTTTTAGTTTAGTGTGATGGTGTGGATATGTGTGTGTTTACCTGTGACATCATGTGATTACTAACCACTGCAGTCACACACACAGCACAGCCTGACGTAATCATTTTAAAGTGGATTTTCCTTGTGAAAATGATACGATGAGAGCATCACTCACAATGCTGTTTGAGGCTTTTATCTGTATTTCTAAAATAGAACAGCATCATCATATTGAACAATGTCGTCCTTTGTTGAGAGATCTAACCGGAAATGTGGCCAATACAATTATAAATTATTGTAGACATGATTCTAATGTCATGTCACAACATATCTGTACTGATTTATAATGTAACATTAGGCAGATTCAATAAATACATAATGTGAATAGTCTGTCTTTAGTTCTATGAATTTTATGACATCAGTGGGACTGCAAGGAAAATATGACCATAAGTATGTTATAGTGAACATTTATAGCATCATTTTCATGGACAATCCCTCCCACCCTCTCCACAACACTGTGGACAGACTGAGAAGCAGCTTCAGCAACAGACTCCTGCTGCCCTGCTGCTCTAAGGAACGGGACAGGAAGTCATTCCTGCCGTCCTCCATCAGACTCTATAACTCCTCTGTGACTGTCAGAGCTGCGCTCACTAACTCGGACTAAAGCATCATCACAGGTGCATTTCAAACTTCTCAGTTACAGTAACTGTGTTTTTATCTTCTCTTTGATCTGCTTTATGTGTGTGTATGTACATTTTCTTCTTTCTTTGTTGCTGCCATGTGTGTGTATGTGTATATAAGAGCTTTTGCTGTGTTTATTGTATTTATTGTTTTTTGATATGCTGCTACTACAACTCAATTTCCCCACGGGGATTAATGAAGTTAATCTAATCTAATCTAAACTATTTGGAGTTCAACGGTCTACAGTGAGAAAGATTATTCATAAGAGGAAACATACAATAAACTCAGGAGCAGACACTGAGCATGTTCAATGTTCCCGACTAGAAGAAGACTGAAGCCTGGATACTTATTATTAAAGAGATTTTTTAAAATTCTTTTCAGCTTAATTTTTGTTATAAACAAATAATGAGTCACCTGCAGCATCGAAACATACAGCAATGAGTAACAAAGCTTCTACAGTCATGTTCAAAAGTTAGTCGACCCTCTTTTTATTCTGTAAATAAATAATAAAATATCATCTGATTGTAGTGAATATGAGCATTAGGCATGAATTAGATAAAACACATACACACACTATGCGTTTTATCTAATTCATTCTCACGTAATCAGTAAATGAGAATGTGTCCATTGGGCTGATGCAAGGCCACCAAGCTGCCTTTATTGTATATCTACCGGTACTTGCTCTATAAGCAAGACCTACAGGGTCCATAACATTCTTATGATCATGTGTCTGTGAGGTCTAAAGGAAGTAATTCTACAAAACCCTGATCCATTAAGAAAACATACTGTAAGACCAGAATGTAAATATTCATTATCCCAGCACTAATGTGGACGCATCATTTATTTACAAAGCAAAGCATTTAAAGGTGGGACCTCAATCCAAATAAAGGCCAGATGAGAAACGACAGGAGCTACATTATTGTCAAAGACATCTGGTCATACAAACAAATCAATAAAAAGTACCAGTGATCTTGCATATTATTTTGCAGGGGTTATGAATCAGTTTTATAGCATTATGGTGCTGCCTCCTGTTTGTAATAATAAATAAATCAGCTGGCGCTGTGTGCACTGTGTGAATGAAGCAGGAAGCATCTCAGTGGTGCCCTCTAGTGGCTCACTGATTTTATACAAAGCCGACCTTTCCTGGGCAGATTATTAAAAGATGTATGAAAGATGTAGATTATTTAGATTTAACACTATACAGTTACCTATTCATGAACCACAAGTCTGTCAGTTCTCAGGTGAAGTTGTACATTATTATGGTCACACAACATAGAAAATATCAAAATAGAAATCTGTGCTGTATTGTCATGTCATTTAAATGGTATGTGTAATATTTAAGATGAAAATAGTGAAATTATCTACAGAAGGTGTATCCTGCTGCTTGCCCATAAACCGCTGGAATAGGAGGACTTTGTATATTGACACACAGCTGCTAACTGAAGCAACATGATATTTGACTGGTTAGTGCCACTGTGTTATCTGATTAAAAGACAGAAATTGCCTGTAAATGTGTACGTTTTACAGTAAAGGTCAATAATAATCCAGTTATAACTGTCACACCAAAGGATACACACTTCTGCAGAAAACATCAGTCTGTGCAGTGGTGGAGGAAGTACTGAAGCTGGGTACTTAAGTAAAAGTACAAATACCCAGCAAAAAATATACTCAAGTAAAGTAGAAGTGCTACATCAACAATCCTAAGTAAAAGTATTAAGTATTTACTTTTAAATGTACGTAAAGTATTAAAAGTAATATATATATATATATATTCGGTTCGTGAATACATATATACATATATGATGATCAATATATGTGTAGTTAGTTTTTTTCAGTCCAGACATCTTTGAAATGTACCCAGAAGCAGATATGGACAGGTCTGTGTGTCATGAGGCAGGCTGTGGGCATCAAGTGAACAGAGAGGCTGCTAATAACAAACAGGCATTCAGCACAGATGTGTTAAAAGAACAGAGGAAGTGGCAATTAAACAAAAGAAAACAGTATATGAAAATCACTGTTGTGACAACAATCAGCATATTCATTTCAACAACTTAAGCCAAACTCTGTCTACTGTGTGGGTGGAAGCATCACAGTGTGCCTTCTGTTTTTCAGAGTGGCAAATCTGTCTATGACTTTGTTGTCACTCAGTTGACTTACTAAGCCATTTTCAACAGCCAGGACTGCAAGGTTATGAAGCCTTTTCTGTCCCATTGTTTGACGCAGCCAGGTGTGCAGCCAACACAGTGCACTGAAGGACCTCTCACATGAACAGCTACTGACAGGCACAGTCAGAGCAACTTGGAGGACCTCTTTCAGAGAGGGAAACATGTCTGTGCTTAGGTTGTGCAGAGCTAGCATATCTCGGGGTGTATACCCAGCATCTGCTTTGCGAGCAACAAAGTTTCTGGCAACCACAACCTCCTCTGTTTTCAGGTCAATGTTATAGTGCCCAGCAAGTTTCTTTCAAGTTCACTTCATTCAAGAAGTTCCCAGGGCTGCATGCCTGTATGCCTTTTAGAAGCCCTGCATCTACAGTCGCAAATCTTTGTTCGAGCTCACCAACCATTCTAAACAGGGGAAAAGCAACTCTCTTTTGAAACCCTCAGACCTCACCGACTCAGTGTGTGAACCTACGGTTGTCTCACTCACAAAATCTTCCATTTTTCTCTGTTTCTGCCTTTTCTTGGCATGTGGTCCTGGAATGTTGTGTGTGAGGCACAGAGCCTTGGTTCTTTCAAACATTTCTGTGGCAAATGCATCTGTTCAGTTCAGTTCAGTTGCATTTATCACTTCAGCACTTCACAGAAACCCAGAGTGTGACACCCAGAGCCTGAACCCCCCTAAGAGCACTGTGGCAAGGAAAAACTCCCTTTAAGAGGAAGAAACCTTGAGCAGGACCCGTCAACTTAAGGGGGAACCATGAGCCAGACTAAGGAGAGTAGAGGACACGTCAGAGGGTGAGGGGGAAACTGCTCAGTGGATCATGTTGGTGCCCCCCCGGCAATGTAGGCCTAGAGCAGCATAGCTGTGCTAAAAGTTAAGATTTTATCAGCCCTATGACAGCTGTTATACCTGTGGCTGAAGCGACTGTAACAACACCTACCAGCCCTACACACTATGTTTGAGGCTAACTGTACGCCTTACTAAACAGAAAAGTTTTAAGTCTAGTCTTAAAGGTGGAGGCAGTGTCTGCCTCTGGGACCCAGATTGGTAACTGGTTCCATAGTAGTGGTGCCTGATAGCTGAAAGCTCGTCCTCCCATTCTACTTTTATGAATCCTAGGAACTACAAGTAAACCTGCACTCTGAGATCTGAGTGTCCTATTAGGAACATATGGTACAATCAGGTCCTGCAGATACAATGGACCAAGTCCATGAAGAGCCTTGAAGGTTAGACGAAGGATCTTGAAGTGTCTGTGCATTTACCTTAAGGTGTCACACATAGCATCTTTGCCAATCAGTGCTGCAGCTTGTCTGCAATAGACTGGGTATCAAAAGACATCATTTCTGAAAGTGCTAGAAAACGTTCCTTTACTTCCCCCTCTGCATGTACCTAACACAAACAGCCAGCTGCTCTGAATGCCCATCTGCCATGATGGAATACATTTTGGAACGTGTGATCTCAGACACAATGACACTGGTCACTTCCTGTTCACAACAATCAATCATCTCATTCTGAGACACTGGGGAGATGTATGTGGCATTTGATGGAGGATTGTGCATTTGCAGACATCTTCATCTGAACAACATCTCCCTGTTGCTTGGTTGCCTGATACCCTTTCCACACAATAACACTGTCATTGTGGGACTGTGTCATGTCATGCTTACTAAAGACAGACGAAGCTTTTTTCCAATTTCTGCCACCACTGCTAACCAAAGCATAATTTATTTGCCAAACACTCGACATGGGAAGCAGAAAGCAGCATTCAGCTTGACTGAATACTCTAACCTAGTGCACTTAACACACCAGCTGTGGTGAAATGTCGTTTTCTGTGTACCAAAACTGTCTTGTGGATAACTATTCAGCTTCACCTGTCTGGTCCCTGAGTCTTTGTCACCTAAATCACAAAGATGAGCTGCAGCTTCTTGATCATTTTCTTCCTCATGGCCTGCTTGTTCACCATCTCCTCTGAATCTGGATTCACCTTCTCACTCTGACTTGTATGTGCCCGATGATCACGCTCATCATACTCATACTTCTTTTGAGTCTCACTCTCAGCCTGTCTCACGGAAGCTGGAAGAAGTCAGAATTTGTTTTACTCGTCGTAGTGTATCGTCCACCTGCTGTTGCTTATTCAGAGTTCCTGCTGGAGTTTTCAGACTTCTTATCAAGTTTAGTGCTTAGCACAGATAAAGTCATTATAGTGGGTGACTTTAACATTCATATGGACGTCGACTCCGACAGTCTGAAGATTGCCTTCAACTCACTCTTGGATTCAGTTGGGTTCTCTCAGTTACAGTAGTAAATGAACCCACACACTGCCACAGTCACACCCTCGACCTGGTTCTCACCTACGGCCTGGAAGCTGAGAACCTGCTAGTGTGGTCTCAAAATCCTGTTCTTTCAGATCACTCTTTAATAACCTTTGACTTCTCTCTTTCAGACCTACCAGCACCTAAGGAAAAGGTCTACTACAGCAGATGTCTGTCTGAAGACGCCGTAAAGCAGTTTAGGACAGCAATCCTACCAGTACCAACTTAAATATTACTCCTGCAGAGCTGGACCGCTTTTTCAACAACACTGCAGACACACTACACTCAGTCTTAAACAGGATTGCTCCACTGAAGAAGAAGAAAACTACAAACCAGAAGAGGCTAGCTCCGTGGTACAACTCAAACATCCGATCACTGAAACGGATTACACGAAGGATGGAGAGGATGTGGCAGTCCTCTAAATCAGATGACTCCCGGAGGGTCTGGAGAGACAGTCTGCTGACGTATAAGAAGGCCCTTCGCAAAGCTAGGACAGCCTACTATTGATCACTAATAGAAGAAAACAAGAACAACCCGCACTTTCTCTTTAATGCTGTGGCCAGGCTGACAAAGAGCCACAGCACTGTGGAGCCTCGCATTCCTGCAGCTCTTAGTAGTGAAGACTTCATGAGCTTCTTCACCGATAAAATCACCACTATTAGAGGACAAATCAACCACAATCTCTCTGTGACCGCTGAGGATACACCGCCACTTCTGGAAACTGATCCTGATCTAACTCTGGACTGCTTCGTGCCCATCGGCCTCCCTGAGCTGACCACCAGCATCAGCAAGTCTAAACCTACTACCTGTCTTCTGGATCCGATCCCTTCACGGCTCCTCAAAGATGCTATTCCTCTGATCGGAGACTCTATATTAGGACAGATCAACTTGTCTCTGGAAACAGGATATGTACCACAGGCTTTTAAAACTGCTGTGATCATTCCGATACTTAAAAAACCTTCACTGGACCCGGACGTCCTAGGAAACTACAGACCGATCTCCAACCTCACCTTTATCTCCGAAAGAGCTGTTGTAAGTCAGCTAAACGACCACCTGCGTAGGAACAGTCTGTTCGATGCTTTCCAGTCTGGATTCAGAGCCCATCACAGCACAGAAACAGCACTGCTTAAAGTCACCAATGACCTCCTCATGGCATCGGACCGGGGTCTCGTCTCTGTACTCGTTCTACTGGATCTCAGTGCTGCCTTCGACACCGTAGATCATCGCATCCCGCTACACAGATTGGAACACGAGATCAGGATTACAGGAACATCACTGCGCTGGTTTAAATCATATTTATCTGACAGATTTCATTTTGTTCACACTAACGATGTGTCTTCCACAGGTACAAGGGTTAATCACGGTGTTCCACAGGGTTCTGTGCTCGGACCGATCCTGTTCACCCTCTACATGCTCCCTCTAGGAAACATCATCCAGAAGCACGGCATAAACTTTCATTGTTATGCTGATGATACCCAGCTGTATTTATCCATGAAGCCTGAAGAAACGGAGCCGCTAGTCAGACTACAGGCGTGTCTAAAGGACATAAAGGACTGGATGCCCTCCAACTTTTTACTATTAAACTCGGACAAGACTGAGGTCATTGTTTTTGGACCGAAACATCTCAGAACTAGTTTATCAGATAATACTTTCTCTCTGGATGGAATTACTCTGACCTCCAGTACGACTGTGAGGAACCTTGGAGTTATCTTTGATCAAGACATGTCGTTTGTCTCTCATATTAAGCAGGTCTCCAAGACCGCTTTCTTTCACCTGCGTAATATTACTAAGATCAGCAGCATCCTCTCTCAGAGTGATGCTGAAAAGCTCATCCATGCTTTTGTCACTTCAAGACTGGACTACTGCAACTCTTTATTGTCAGGATGTCCACATTCCTCCATCAACAGTCTGCAGCTGATCCAGAACGCAGCAGCTAGAGTTCTGACAGGAAGCAGCCAAAGGGATCATATCTCTCCTGTTCTAGCGTCTCTTCACTGGCTCCCAGTGGACTCAAGAATACACTTCAAGATCCTTCTTCTAACCTACAAGGCTCTTCATGGACTTGCTCCATTGTATCTGCAGGACCTGATTGTACCATATGTTCCTAATAGGACACTCAGATCTCTGAGTGCAGGTTTACTAGTAGTTCCTAGGATTCATAGAAGCAGAATGGGAGGACGAGCTTTCAGCTATCAGGCACCGCTATTATGGAACCAGTTACCATTCTGGGTCCGAGAGGCAGACACTGCCTCCACCTTTAAGACTAGACTTAAAACTTTTCTGTTTAGTAAGGCGTACAGCCTTAGACCTAGTGTGTAGCACAGCTATGCTGCTCTAGGCCTACGTTGTCGGGGGGCACAAACATGATCCACTGAGCAGTTTCCCTCTCACCCTCTAACCTCTCCTTTTCTCTCCTTAGTCTGGCTCACACTGGTCTCAAGACCTGGATGATGACCTGCAGTCCGGCCCGTGAAGTCTCTCTTGCTCTACGTTGTCGGGGGGCACAAACACGATCCTCTGAGCACCCTCTGACCTCTCCTCCACTCTCCTTAGTCTGGATCATACTGGGTAATATCATCTCATAATCTGTGTTAACTGTCTTCCTTGTAGTTCCCTGCCTCGCTCTCGCTCTCTCTCTTTGCAGGTCTCAAGACCTGCATGCTGACCTGCAGTCTGGTCCCTGATCTCTCCTGTGCTCATCGACTTCACTAGCCCCTGCTGCTCATCCTTGCTATCAAATTACTATTCCTACTTATGGACTAACGATATATATAGATATCTATTGCAATATAATCACTGTTTCATCTTGCTGTCATGTTTGCTCTGTACTGTATCATGTTTGTATCATGTTTGCTCCTCTCTCTCTCTCTCTCTCTCCTTCATCCTCTCTCTCCTCTCTCCCTCTCCTTCATCCTCTCTCTCTCTATCTCTCTCTCTCTCCCTCATCCTCTCTGACTAGCACCAGGACTGGTTCCCCCTTAAGTTGACGGGTCCTGCTCAAGGTTTCTTCCTCTTAAAGGGAGTTTTTCCTTGCCACAGTGCTCTTAGGGGGGTTCCTGTGAAGCGCTTTGAGACAATGTCTGATTGTAATATGCGCTATATAAATAAAACTGAATTGAATTGAATTGAGTCCTCAGCCTCCCTGTCTGCCTCACCCTTCAAGGAGTTTAAAAGAAGTGATGAGTTAAATTCATATCATATACATATATCACATTATATAAATATCACATCTTCCAAGATTACTATTACTAGAGCATATAGACAAGTTCTTTTTATGACTATTTAATGAAATTATGTTCTAATTAATTCATTACAGTGTGTTGTGCACTGTGTTGTATGTAGCCTGTCATGATTTGCTATTTGTTTTTATTGATGAGGCTAAATGGCAATGCATATGGAGATTACTTTCGCCTTTATATTTTATTTCCAACTGGGGGTTGATGTACTGTACGTTCGCTGTAGTACTAGACTGACCTCAATCGAGACCTCCTCTGCGTCAGCCGCTCTGTCTCTCCCCTGCTCCTCACTCACTCTCGTAAAAAATCTTTGTATATCCATCTAGCCAACAAATAGGAAAAAGTGCACATGTTTTAACTAGACTACATAAACTGAACATATTCCACTTCCACATAGCTATGACACTGTGCTACAACAGAAGTAGCAGAGTTCATATAAGGTGAGAATATTGTACATCATTTTGGCCTCAGCATCAAGTATTTAAGTCTAACATTGTGTCTGTAGACAGGTGCCAAGACTGCTTCTGCTGTCATTGTTTCATCCGGACTTAGTTTCATAAACATTGACTTCATGATTTCATAATAGGAACTATTATAGGTTCCTATTATGATGCCATGTTGAGCATCCTTCCAGGGGGTCATCGTCCATTTGGTCACAATCAACAGCATCTTCTAAAATATCTTTAACGCTGCTGCTTGTAGTGTCATTGCAGCCATAGTAAATCATCTTCAAGGACATCAACAAGAAGTATGTTGTTATCATTTTTATCCCTGCTCCTGTACCTGTACCTGCATGATATGTCTCTCTCTAGGTCTTCTAGGTCAAGACCAAATGCCCTCACCACAACAGAGAGAAACTCGACCAGCAGATCACCTATAAAGTACAGCCAGTCGAGGACTCTGTTCCGATGATTGGCTTGTTGAATGATTGGTTGAGGTGGTGGGAACCCATCTCCTCCTCCTCCCATATCTCTAGGACGTTGAAACATACGATTAAAGCTTCTGTGGGTTCCGTCTCCGCTTGCCATGGTTTTTGCTCTAAAGACTGCACAAAGTACAGTGCAGTTCTGCTGCAGCAGAGCTTCAGCTATAATCTGGGTAGTGATGTCATAGTGATGTCACATAGATGTCAGTGATGTCATAAAAGCTCCAGGTACAATCTATGTAGTGATGTCATACTGATGTCATAAAAGCTCCTTTGAAACACCAATGGTTGTTATGGCAACCATCTAGCTTTGAAGTTTACCATGAATCTTTAGCAGAGGCTCCTGCACTGTTTCCCTGAGCAGACTCTGTAGGCCTCTCTATGATTCAATCTTATTAACAACATGGCATCTAACCGCTCACCACGGCCAAATGGAATAACAACACATTTTTATACATATATTTTATATAACATTCTTGGGAAGATATACAATTCCTATTGCTCTAACATTAATTAAATGTATAAGTCAAAAAGAGCACATCCGTCTGGTTCTGGACCTTATTGATTATAATCACCTAATTGAAGATGATGGGTTTATGTTTCTTGACTTCTGCAAAGAATTTGACTCTATCGAACATGCTTTTACAGAACACATCTGTAATTTTTATAAAGATCTGTACAAGTCTAAATATGAACCTGAACATTCTGAAAACTTCTTAAACAATATCAAGGAGTCGATCCCAATGATCTCAGAAGACTTCAAGCTTCTTTGTGAAAACCCAAAATCTCAAATCTGGAACTGACTGAAGCTTTAAAACATATGAAAAATCAGAAATCTCCTGGGATTGACGGCTTATCTGCGGAATTTTACAAATTTTTCTGGGATATTATTGAAACTCCACTCATAAATATGTATAACAAATGTTTAGCAAATAATGAAATGACATCAACTATGAAACAAGGTTTAATCAGTCTAATTCCAAAACCAAACAAAGACCCTCTATGCATAGAAAATTGGAGACCCATCACACAGACTTAAGAAAACACAAAATATTATGAACATGTGGCTACAGCATGATCTGTCCATTTTTTGGAGAATTCTGTAGGCACTCTTAGCTTGAAAATTGTGTTATTCCCACAACTTTTCCCCTCACAAAACTATAATCTGGAATAACGAAGACATTCACGGTCAGGAAAAGAAATCATATTTAAACAAGAGTGGATTGACAAGAATGTTATTTTTGTATGCAACCTTTTTGATTGTAATGTAAAATGTCAAATTTTACACACTATATATCCGACAAATGTATATTTCTCTAAATTTTTAGACATTGAAAACAAATGCAGCTTTTGCAACAAAGAACCAGAATCCATAATTCATTTATTCTACTATTGTATTCATTCCAAAAATTTCTGGACTTATCTTGAGAAATACATAGTGTGTAAATCTAATACCAACATTTCCATTGATTGTGCGAGTGTAATTGTGTTTTTTTACCATAGAAAACATGATGTTACCTTTATGACAAATCTTTTTGTTTTTTATGGCAAATATTATATACATACGCAAAACATTCTACATACAACATCAGAGGTTTTTTATGTGAATTCAAAACATACATTAAAACCACTTATTAACACCAAACAAAGCAACACAACCACTTCTCCATACGAGAACTTTTTCCAGGAGGAATAATTTATAATAATTCTACTTTTATCCCCTACACTATTTAAAATGTATTTATTTATTTACCTTATTTCCTTTCTTTTACAGATGCTTTTGTCCTGAATATTGAATTTCTATATATTTATGTTATGAACTCTTACTTTTATATACTGATATCTTATTTCAAAAAGTATGTTTTCCCCTATTCCTTAGAGCCATATGTCTCCTTATTTTGACTCTCATTATATTACACTTACCACTCCTACGAATCTAGAACTGCCTAATAGCATAGGTTTATTCTACATTTATGAGCAAACACTATGTTTTAATTAAGACACTCATCCTGTGTGTACAGGAAGGCGAGAGTCGCCTCTACTTTCTGAGGCAGCTGAGGTCCTTCAACATCTGCAGGACGATGCTGAGGATGTCCTCTGAGTCTGTGGTGGCCAGTGCCATCATGTATGCTGTTGTCTGCTGGGGCAGCAGTCTGAGGGTGAGGGACATCAACAGACTCAACAGAATCATCAGGAAGGCGGCCATGTTGTGGGAGAGGAACTGGACTCTCTGACAGAGGTGTGTCAGAGGAGGACGTTGTCCAAAATAAGGACCATATGGACTGTGGATAATAACATCAACCTCTACATGAAAGAAGTGGAGAGAAGATCCCTGAGTTCCTATCCTGGAACCACCCCCACCCACTGGTTTAGATATGTGGATGACACCTGGGTCAAAATCAAGACTAACGAAGTGGAACGGTTCACAGAACACATCAACGCAGTGGATAATAACATCAAGTTCACTCGCGAGGACACCAAGGACAACAATCTGGCCTTCTTGGACTGCACAGTACATATTGAGGAGGACAGGAGCCTCAATGTGGAAGTGTACAGGAAACCCACACACACGGACCAGTACCTGTTGTTTGATTCACACCACCCACTGGAACACAAACTGGGAGTCATCAGGACCCTGCAGCACAGAGCACAAACTGTACCCACCAGCTCAGAGGGGAAGAAGAAGGAGCAACACCACATCAGGATAGGCCCTGCAAACATGTGGCTACCCGAAGTGGGCACTCATCAAAGCCACAAAAACAAGACCCCCCAACAACAAGAAGAAGGACAACGCCAGGCGGAGAAAGAACATCTCCATTCCATATGTGTCAGGAGTATCAGAGAAACTCCGCAGGATCTTCAACAACTATGACATCCCGGTCCATTTCAAACCTATGACAACACTGAGACAGAGACTGGTTCACCTGAAGGATAAAACTCCCAGGGAGAAACACAGCAATGTGATATATGCAGTCCAGTGCAGTGAGGAATGCTCTGATCTGTACATTGGAGAAACTAAACAACCACTCCACAGAAGAATGGCTCAGCACAGGAGAGCCACCTCTTCAGGACAAGACTCAGCTGTTCACCTCCACCTCAAAGACAAAGGACGCTCCTTTGAGGACAACAACGTTCACATTTTAGACAGGGAGGAAAGGTGGTATGAAAGAGGAGTTAAGGAAGCATCTATGTTAAGCTGGAAAAACCTTCCCTTAACAGAGGTGGTGGCCTCAGACATCATCTTTCTACCACATACAATGCAGTGATTCCATCCATTCCCAGGAAGTTTGCACATACTCACAGCAAGAACAAAGGGCTGTCAACCAGTCCCCCTCCGGCAGTTTCATAGTCGTTAGACACACCTGGCCCAGTCAGCCAGAACATCACAGGTAAGTATGGAAACATTTAGTGCTATTGTTTGTAAGTTTTTTAAAGCTTTACCCAGACCCACCCACTGAGGTCTGTAACCACATATAAACCATGTTTCCCCATCAAACAGTTAGAACTGATGAAGCTGCTTGGATGATTTAGATCCATGATTTAGATTTAGATATTTATTATATATTTCATATTTCAATCTATGTTTGATTCCCCCCCCCCCCCCCCCCCCCCCCCCCCCCCCGAGCTGAGTAATGAGAGGGGAGAGGGGGAGGGGATGGTTCCACCACTGTGTGATCATCCACTACAGCATAACCAGCATGCCCATGCAACACTTCCCTTGCTATACTGCCAGGTAATATAACTCCACTAAGGTTCTTCTCAAGGAGGAGTAGGAAAATGAGTGCATTTGGTTCGATTCCCCTAAAAATCACAGGTTTCTTGGTGTTCGGATGACCGTCTAGCAGCTTGACTTTTCAAGTAGGAGGCTTGAGACATCGGTGGAAGTGAAGTCTATTAAGATATTTATTTCGGCATAGTCGAAGGGAGAGCAGAGAAAGAACAGACAGACCTCAGCTCATTGAGAGGATGTTGGACAGCAGTGATTTTATGTTCTGTGTTATTTAAATGTTACTTATTAAATTGTGTATTAAATCGTTCTTGTCTCTGTGTTCTTAAACTCTTCTAACCTTGTTACATTATGTGTTTCATTACCTATTTATAATTGAAGTAAACTTTTGAACAACTTCTCAGTGGCCACAGTAAATCATTTATTGTTCTGTTATGTACAATATTTACAAAGACACAGTTTGAACATTTCTAACCATTTACCAGTGGGCATTATGAAAATGTACAGTTTATTATTTATAAAGATCAGCAGAAAATACTATTCACAAAGAACATATATATAAATGTTTGGCTGAGCAGGAGTCCTTGGTGCTGCTGGACTGGATGATGCCACGGTGAAGAACTTCTGGCTGTGAGTGGGACATCATCTGGGGGAGGGGGGTGTCTGTCTCCTCTGTCCACCACATCGTCCATCAGGGTTTGCAGAGCTGACGATCGGCGGCTGCCATGTTACTAAAGATGTTTTTAAAAAGGGCAAAAATAAAAACAATAACTTCAACAGAGCGGTTTCCAAAGCAGCTTAAAATATGAAAAGCTATAAAATATGTATCCTCACCCTCCAAAGGTGATGATGGTCAGTACACCTCCTCCAGGACAGACAGCTGGTCCTGTCAGGGAGCCCCACTCTCCTCCACCCAGCAGTAATTCTCTGGTGCAGTGACAGACCTGATGCTTAATGACACATTAAAGCAGTGGTTTCAGGGTTATTTGCAGGGTTCTTACACATTTAGCTATTTAATTTAAAGTATTAAAATTACAAACAGACCCTGTATCAAGTCTTACAATTGAATAAAAAATAAATTACATTTAATCATATTTGTCTACTGGTTATATATCTAGCGTTTGCTCAGTAACGTATATTAATTATGATCAATAATATGGTTAAACAGCAGCTTACCGTCACCTCCCCACTGCACTCTCCCAGCCTGAAGAAAATGAGCCGTCACCGGTTTTGCTGCCGCTGGAGCCGCCTCTCCTCTTCCTCCAACAACAAATAAATATATTAAAATATTCCAAATGTCTAAATCCACACTGTTGTCCCGTTTGTTGTCTAGTCCGTGTTGTGTCGCTGTCGCTGCTTTTGTTTTTCCCGGGGCAAAATTTATGACGTCGCGCCACAATCAGGAAGTGCTTTGAAGGCCAGACCGTCCCATTTACCAACGGTGGAGGATCCTCCGGAGGATCCTCAGGAGGACGCGGCCTCCTGAGACCGCGTAGGCTGCGTCCTCCGAAGGATGCAGACCCTGAATTGAGACACAGCTTACGTTGCTGTGAGCTGTGATTTTATTTTATCACTCATCCCACTGCTACAAACAAAAATCATACTCCCTACATGGGTTAAAGGTGAACCAAAGAGGAATAACTGCTAGCAAACACTGATAACAGTAATGAAGAGGCCCTTCATTACACTCGGATTCAAAAATAATGCATCAATTCAACTAGTTTGTTCAGTTCAATAGTCGTTTCCTTCACAAGCCAACTCAGGCTAGGAGGTATTTAAAAGAAACAAGAATTAAAATAAAATTCAGAGCTCTGAGGAAAAAAAAATATAAAAGAAATTGTGTGAATTTGTTCTTTGCTGTGCTGATCTGTGTGTTAGGTTGTGAGGGAGTCTTTGGCAGTCCTGACTGGACGATGGCCTCCAGGTGCACTTCGTGTCCCAGTCTTCTGCGCGGATCTTCAGGTCAGCGGGCCTCTCAGTGCCAGCACGTCTCCACCATGGCTTCCACGGAGTACAAAAAAAAGCAACCTACATAATACTCTTAATCTCTCTCCCCAAACACAATGTTACCAGATCTAGAATATCATAGACGGCAACAAGAATACAATGCTACCAGCATGGTAACATTTACTCACATTTAGTCACGCTCAGATTGTTTTTTTTCTTCTTTTAACATCTTTATCGTAACACACCAAAAATAGGCAAACAAGCATAAACAACCTGAATCCCGGTGTTAAAATGATGCCTCCATGTTAGCTAGCTAATAACTTGCTACAAACACTCACCGGAGTACGAAAAAACATCAAACAAACTTAATCCTCTGCGCCGTGTATCCTTCAGAAAGGCGTAATATGAAGATCACACTTCAAAACAACTATTATTCAGTCTCTTCAGATCAAATTTCTACTTCATAGCTTCCACTTCTCATCTTGAACTTGAACTAGTACAGTAGCTACCCTTGGCCCCATGAACACTGCCCATCTGATCACATTCCTGGACACCCTACACAACACACTCATTCCACCAGATCAGATGGCCCAGAGCAGCTCAGGTACGTTTTCATTTGGGACAACGTAAGTTTCCATAGGGCTGCTCTGGTTCGTAACTGGTTCACTGCCCACGCACGCTTTTTAGTTGTTCATCTGCCTCCATATTCTCCATTCCTCAAGCCTAGAGGAATTTTTTTCCGCCTGGAGATGGAAAGTGTATGACCGAAATCCATAAATGCGTGTACCTCTTCTCCAAAGCTATGGAGGACGCATGTGGAGATATGGCAGCTGATGCTTTTTATGGCTGGATTGGCCATGCTCGGCTATATTTCCCCCGCTGCTTGGCCAGGCAAAACATTGCTTGTGATGTGGAAGAGGTGCTGTGGCAAGACCGCAACAGAAGGGAGGATGCAGCATTGTTTTTTTTGTTTTTGTTTTTTTATTTTGTTTTTTTTTGTCAATATGGACAATAGATTGTCCATATGGTCTAATCTTTTTCACAGAAAAAATCATCATAAGGAACAATAATGCCAGTAATTTCCAAATAACCCCAATACTTGATTTGTTTATTAGGGCCCGAGCACCGAGTGGTGCGAAGGCCCTATTGTAATTGCTGTGTTTATTATTATTATTATTCTTATTATTTGCCTGCCTGTTTAACTGCATTTTTCACCCCTTTGCCATGCACGAAAACTCACGAAACTTTGCACACTCATCAGGGGTGGCGAAAAATTTGATATTTTGTGGTCGCTGCAAAGGGGCGGGGCAAAATGGCTCTACAGCGCCCCCTTGAAATTTTCAAAACACCCCTCGCATTTGGCTTAGTTTGGAGTAGGTGCACGAAAATCGGTACACATGTTTATCATACCAAGACGCACCAAAAAGTCTCTTGACACCATGACCTTAACCCAACAGGAAGTCCGCCATCTTGGATGGAAAATGGCAATTTTGGCGATTTACACCATTGGTATGTGAGCGAACTCCTCCTAGAGCTGTTGCCCGATTGACCTGAAATTTGCTGGAGGTCACCTAAAGGACCTGCTGATCAAAAGTTATCAAAAGCTTTTCTCTAACTTACAGGGCGTGGCCTCTGTGGCTCGCCAAAGTCTGGCGACGATTCATGATTTCGCCATGTAACTTTGAACGGCTCTCACGCCTGCATACTTTATCCAAACGTCTTCAAACTTTATGAGCATGACGAGGGCTCCGCCCTGAACACCTCCATATGTTGAAACCCTTACTTACTCGTGGCGCCCCCTGCTGGTAACAGGAAATGGCCTCTTTTTACTCTGACGTGTACTGCTCCTACATAGTTGACAGCATCAACTTCATTTCACCTCTAGAACCTTCCCAACTAGTTGGTGAAGCTACACTATGAAGGCCGTGAAGCTGCGTGCAATGGTGTCCGTGTGGCGGGGCGCCAACTGTCGATCCTTTGCCGTGAGATTACGTTTGAGTATTTAATGACCTAAACGACCTTCTATGATCATGAAATTTCATACACACATTCTCGGGGGCATGTACTAGCAACTGATGGGGGTCTCGTAAGTGGGCGGGGCAAAATGGCTCAATGGCGCCCCCTTGAATTTTTAAAATACCCCTCTCCATAGGGGTTTTTTTGGAGTAGGAAGACAAAAATCGGCACACACACAGAACACGTCCAGGCGCACATAAAAGTCTCTTGCACCATTGATCTAGACCACACAGGAAGTCAGCCATTTTGATTTAGGCGGTCAAATTTCAGCGATTTCCACCTTTGGTATGCGGACGAACTCCTCCTAGGGATTTCGACCGATTGACTTCATATTCGGTCGCTGTCACCTAGAGACCATGCTAATCAAAAGTTATCAAAAGCTTTTCTCTAAGTTAAAGGGCGTGGCCGCTGTGGCGTCACTTCGCCATTCATACACGAACAGCTCTCTCTCCTACATACTTGCTCCAAACGGCTTCAAACTTTCTGCACGTGGTCAGAGCCCCTCCCTGAACGTCTCTATGTCATCATGATCTATGGCGCTCCCTTGTGGTGGAGACAGGAAGTGCCATGTTCTTCACTGACATGCACTCTGTTTAATCCTTCCCTGTCATTACACAGCGAAATGAGGATCACAGATTTGACGTCCCACAGAGACACCTGTGTGGTTTTCTGTATCATGCTGCCCGTGGCGGTGGCGACTGTTGAACATTCGCCATGAAACATCAACTGCTTATAACTTCGCCGTGCATCGTCCTAGCGTCCTCAAATTTTATTCATGTCCTAACGGTCCGTCCCCCCACACGTCTGCTTGCTCATGAGTCACCTGCACAGCGCCACCTACAGGAAACCGGAAGTAACTGCTTCTGGACATTTTTCATGTATGAATCAAATGTTTTTTGAGGTTTGATGCACAGACGGGTCTCCACTATTCTCATGGTGTCTGGCTCCACCCAGTGGACACATACGGTACTGCAACTGATATAACTCCACCACGGATGCTCCTAAAATCCTCAAATTTTTTACATGTGATACAGACCCGACCCCGACCACGTGTGGACATCTGTGGACAGCGCCACCTACTGTAAAGAGGAGGTTACTGCACACTAACAATTTTTACATATATTGAGAGATTTGTTGCACTGGCACATCTCTGCTTCTGTCTGCCGGCTTTTTCCCACCGCTGGCAAAATCGCCGCAGCTCGTGGGGGGAGCAGAGGAGGGAAGGGACGGCGTGATAGGGAGGGGGCGGTCGCGCGGAGTGCGAGGGCCCGATCATCGCTGCTTGCAGCTTTAATTTATCTTATTTTTGTGTGTATGTTTAAATGTTGAAGCAGTACTTTCTTTACCTTTTTTGAATAATGTACTTATTCCTGTTCGTTTTAATATGTTCCAAAATAGAGAATAAGAAAACCTCCTACCCTTTAGGTGTAGCAGTCAATGAAATACAGAACTTACACATATCTCTGCGTTTTCTTATAAGCATCTTTATCAGAAACAAGTGTGCAAGGCAGACACAGATCCTCTGTCATCTATCCATATACATGGACAGTAATTATTGGAACAGAAAAGATTAATGTAGTATTTTACTACTGCACTTTCCATGGACTGCAGCATTAATGGACCCAAGTCACCTCCAGCACCCTGCAGCAGCGTGTCGTTTAGAAAACTTTATTTTTTATTATTTATTATACACATTTAAAATACATCGTTTACATACATATTTGTGCAGCTAGAGCAATGACATGAGGACTCTTCAGTCCAACACTGTCCTATCATGGTCCAGGTGGTTGTGACAGACAGCAGTAGATGGACTCACATGACAGCACAGCTGGCTTCTTTAGAGAGATCCTGAGGAGAAACAGAAATGTTAGCACATTTAAACTACATGTACTGTGGAACACAGTGTGGTTGGCAGTGAGCATGCAGGCAGAGAAAGCGTGGCACACAGCAGGAGCTCACTCAGGGTCCTACGTGGGTAATATGTAAATAAAAAAGTGCACAAATGTATGGTTCCCTTTCATTCTGCTCAGACTGGCTGTTTACTACTCATAAAAGCACAATATGAACACTATAAGGCTCGTTCATTTCTTCATGCGTTGTTTTTTTTAGAGCCATCTAGTGGTCACATTGTGCATTACCTGTCCATTGAATGGAACGACTTTGTGTCAACTAAAAGGAATAGGCATGTATCATGTATGACAACACCCAGGAAGGCTGCTACTTTTATTTGTACAAAAAAAATAATAATAAAAAAAACTGTATTTAGTTATGTTGTCAGAATAAAGTCTTTTTTTTTTAAAACAAGACTGACTTTCTGAACTTCTGTGTTCCTTACTGAAGAGCACCTTTGTTAGAAGGGGCTTAAAAAAATAAGCACTACACTGAACAATACTGCGTTCCCCTGATTCCATAGGATTTAACTTGTCCTTGATGAACTGATCATCAGCAGGTGTACAGACAGACACAGTTTGCTGCTCTGGAACATTCAGGTGTGACAATGACAAGAGAGAAAGACATAAACAATGGTGTTAGAGAAGCAGCTGTTGCTGCACATCAATCTGAAAGACCATCATTAATGTCCTTGACAGCACAATTAGAACAGACTGAAAAAATACAGTTTCTTTGGTTAGACTGCTGGGACAAAGCCTCCTCTGTCTAAAAAGAACAATGTCCTATAGACAGATGAGACCAAAGTGGAGTTGTCTGGTCTGGGCTCCCCACCAAACAGTGGCTAATAGTTACCCTGCGTTCATATCAAGAGCGACTAAAGCTGTAAAATCTTTTGTTGCTCATAAGTACAGCTGCTATTAAAGTTCTGTTCCCTTTTGTCACTCAAATCCCTCATGATGTGAGAAATTCAAACGTTTGATTTTGCTTATCCAATTAAAGGAGCTGTATGCTTTTAGCACAGACAGCTTGACAGCCGTATGCTAGGACTTTGCTTTCACTTTTTGTGGCACACCTTAACTAGTGAACAGACAACAGAAAACAATCATCTCTCTTTTGGGTCAGGTTCCGTTTAGTAAAAGTAACAGGTATTTAATCTCAATGGAACAAAAAATTAATCTGCAAGGAAGACTAGTGCTTGTGATAAATGCAAACACAGCAGAGGCTTGTTGCGATCATGCAAGCGATGTATTAGAGACGTGCCTCGTAGCAACAGTAACAACTAGCATGCTATGAGCTCGATTAGTATCGCGCCTCGTACTTTAAAATATTCTCACAAATTATTAACTCAGCAGGCCAACCAACAACCCGTGACACCTCGTCCCAGGACAGAGCCTTTTTGTTTGTCATACAACGCTGGGTGCCCAGCGATGGCAGCGACCAACCTCTCACACATCATCTTCATAAGAACTAAAGTACAGCAGAAACCAAAAGTAGCATGCTCCGAGCCACACAAGTGAAGAACGTCTACATTCCGATTGGTTGTCTGTGTTTTACAGCTGAAACATGTCATAGCATAAAGGTAAACCGTCTTCAACTTTTTATAGACGCTCAAGTCTTGTAGCTTTAGTCACTCTTGCCCATAGAAAGTGAACGACTTCCAGGGATTGTACAGCTCGAGTTGCTCTTGGAGTGAATGCAGGGTTAGACCCACGATGATCATATGGTTGGTTTAGTTTTGTTTTTGAGTAAAAACATAATAAAAACATAGAATTACAAAAAGGGATACTGACATTTGAACATGAACGTACTAGTCACACTTATGAACAAAGACCTGAGATGGACCATGAAGCATGATTAGCATGTTAGCCAGCCCTCTTTGTGATTAGTGTATAGGTATAACAGAAGATTCTACTTTTCTTATGATTGCCTCTCAGACTTCAGGAAGTGCTGATCCTATGACTTCTCATACGTGGACTACAACAGGAAGTTACATCACAAGCTGCATGCTGGAGGAGGACACTACCAGAGCTAGTAAATAACACTGCCTCTTTCAGATCAACACACAGACCCTTTGGGATTGCTAAGCAGCTTTGTGATACCAGTTATCCACAAATGACAACACTAATAACAAGCCAAGCATCTTGTTATATACATAGCAAAGCACAGCAGGGACATGCAGTTAAGCAGAGGGCCTGACTGGGCGTCACTGTCCTCCTCACCTACTGTACAGGATGCCGTCTGCTCTTCATCAACACACAGAGCAACATTTCTTCTTCTTTCTTTTTGGCTTCAGAGCAGGCAAAGAGAAACAGGAGTGTCAGGCTTTGTGTGTTAAATCCATCCAGTCACACCTCACTCAGGGATCAAAGCAGAAAATAAATCTGATAATTTTCTATCACTTGGGCTTGTGGCCGCATACGCCTCGATATTTAAACACCATGTTGTCCATTATCCATACTAGTTCAAAGCTAGTGCATAAAACCAATATTTCTTTGCAAGACTTATGGTACCATTCTTGTTAATGGGCTATAAATAACAAAACGTTTGAACAAGTTGTCAGAAGAGTTTTATGAAGTAGATGTCATTTCCTGCGTTCTGGTGGATTTTAACAGGTTGTTAAACACCTGTTTTACCTACAGAAGTAAACGCTTACTTTCTGTTTCTCTGTGAGAAATCTCCTTATGCCCATGGTGTCTGGGGAGGCAGCAGATATGGAAAACAACAAATATTACCGTCTACTACAACTTCTAGCTTCCTCCCAGCTTTTCTTTAAGTTGATGTTAACATTTATTGTCAGCGATTATCGGTACTTTCTACTCCATATATTTCTACAATGTTTACTCTTTACTTTATGAATATGTGTTTTTATAATGTGCATCGATTAGCTAACTAGTTAATGTCTGATTAACATGAATCAACAACATTTATCTAAAGCAGGAATATTTTGTTTGGTCTCAGGAAGTTTTAGGAGTTAAAACACACACACACACACACACATATATATATATATATATATATAAAATAAAAATAAAAATAATGAACGCCTAGATGTGCTGTGGGATTTTATTTTATTTGTAAAAATATGTGCCATGGCTTGATAAAGGGTGGGAAAAACTGCTCTAAGCTATCTTGTCCAAGTTCAAACAAAGACATTTTTGCCACAATTTGATCTTATTTTTAGCCTTACGACAGCTGACAATCCGTCATAGATACATAAAACTTTAATCCATGCTCACTGTGGTCATGGAACAATTACTGATTTGGCCCTTTTTGAAGTGTGCTTACCTGTCTCCGGTGGCGTTGGATGTCACTGCCTGCTACAAACTCTTCAAACTCCAACTCTGTTTCCTCACCACCTCTGGCCTGCATGCACACCGTGCGCTCTGCCACTTCCTGAAACAGCATCACATGACTGTATATCAAACACCGACATACGCCCAGAGCACAAATTAATCCTTCCTTCAATAATTACAGAAGTGACACAGGTACAATCATAACTGAACTTTCTGGTGGTTCTCGAATGCACCATGTGACACAGCTCATCACCTTGACCAAAAGGCCTTTAAAGGCCACCACACAGGAAATGAATCAGGGCGTGTTTAAATGCTTGACTGCACTGGTGCATTCTGGGGGATGCAGCTGTTCCACTTACCTCTTGGTCCAAATTGAGAAGAACCACCCGTACATCAGTGATGGGCCCCCAGCTCCTGTGACCCTGAAGAACCAGGTCCCCAGGCTGGACATCTGCCTCTGCCTCAGCACCTGCTGCCCAGATCTGACAGATGTGCACACACACTTCACTTTATTCCTTTTCACCATCTCTGCAGGGCTCCCACTAATGATGTTAACTACTCACTGTGAGTGTCTGCCCACCAGCCAGGACGCAGGAGGAGGGGATGTGGAAGGAAATGTCTCCAGAGTCAGGGTACATCCACCTAACCTTCCAACCACCCAGCAGCTGCTCCTGGAGAGGGACCATACAAACACCCATGCCTCAGTCTCTTTATATAAGCCAGTAATGTGTATTTTGCTTCAAAATGAATTCTTCATTCACCCCCATCCCGCTATCTTACTGTCTCAGAGTTGTTCTTCAGCCTGACATATTTGCCATCCATGTCGGTCTCTGCCACGCTCACAGCTCCGCGCTCTGTGGAGCCACTGGACATTTTGTAGGCCTGCGAACTGCCAGAGGCTTCCTCGTACTTCCGCTTTTTGCCTCTGAGCTTGCAGCTGCTGTGTTCATGTGCACGAGGTATGGTGGCATGCTGGGAGGGGCTGGGAGACAGCTGCAACCTGAGAGAATAACTAACTTACTCTATGGACTTCCAAAGACCTGCAGCCATGCGTTAGATTTATGAGAACAGATACCTCTGTTCCTCAACCTCCAGCATCTTCCTGTAGGCATTGATCTCCATGTCCAGAGCTAGCTTAATGTCCAGCAGGTTCTCGTAGTCCTCCAGCTGACTGAACATCTGGCTTCTCAGGTTCAGCAGCTCCTGCTCCTTCTGATGGAGCTTCTGCTGCCAAAGCTCCCGCTCCTGGTCCAGAGTCCTTTCCAGCTCCTGGAGCCGGCCTTCCAGCAGCATTTTCTGACAATTATACAAAGAGAAACATTAGCACTAATGACATTATAAAGTTTAAAGCTACCGATTCCTGCATATTTACATGTCTACTGTTGTTAATGTTTTTACATATGTATCTGACCCCACTGCACAGCTAACCTAGCTCTGTCTGCTAACACTGCAAAGGCCCCATTAACATCCTCTGTGAGACAGCTGTGGACACCACTTACATGTAGGTGTCAAACTATGCTAGGAGTGCATGGATACACAAACACCTTACACAAAGTCTGGCCTATCAACCTGCACATTTGATTGTTTTCATACCCCAACACACAGTCATGTTTAAAATGTTGTGTGTGTGTACCCCCTCTTAATTATATGTTTCTTGGGTAAAATATAATAAACAGTCATCTGATCATAGTGGCTCCTATTATTAGGGAACTACAATATCACATAACGTTTGTCCTGCTTCCATGTGCTTTTTAGACAGAAGAGTCTTTCTCCTGGTAACAAACAAACACACTGTACTTGTTCAGTCTTCTTCTAGTTGTGCTGTCACATTAACACTGAGCATGCTCAGTGAGGTCTATAGGCTCTGACAGGTAGCTCTTTGTTTTATAGCTCATGTAGTTTTTTGTGTTTTTCTGATTGTATTTCTGATCTTGGGCTGAATTAGCTGGGACGTCCACTCCTGTGAAGACTGACAGCTGTCCTGAATGTTTCCAATGGTGAATAATCTTTCTCACTGTAGAATGTTGAACTCCAAATAGTTTGAAATGGTTTCATAAGTCTTTCAGATTGATGTGCAGCAACAGCTGCTTCTCTAACACCATTTTTTATGTCTTTCTCTCTTGTCATTGTGTTAACACACACCTGAATGTTCCAGAGCAGCAAACTGTCAAAACCTCTGTTTTTATAGAGGTCTGTACACCTGCTGATGATCAGTTCATCAAGGACTGATCATCAGCAGCACCTGCTGCAGCTCACACAATTACATCCTATGGAAGCTGTAAAAAGGGACTCAGTATTGAACATGTGACCTACTATGATCAGATGACTTTTATTACAGTTTTAAACAAAGAAACACCAACATAAAAACAAAACTTAAATGATTAAACTTCGAACATGACTGTAATGGTCACAGTGCTGTTTATGGTGTGTTACAAAGTGAACTTACATCTTTCTGGTACTGCTGCAGCTGCAGGTTGAGGGTGTCCACTCTGGCCTTGGCGGTTTCCAGTTCATCTTTTGTGGCTGATACAACATTGTTCTTTTCCAGTGCAGCCTGCTGGGCATTCTGTAACTGTGGACCACATCAATTCAAAGCGACAATCGTTTTAAAAGAAAAACTTTACAAACAAATGTGAACACTCATACAGGTGCCACTTTCAATTTACGTTCAAACCTTAGAGCTAAAGGTCCGGTCGATTTCTTCTTTGTACTGCTGCAGCTGAAACTCGTGGTCCTGGCGAAGCTGCTGCATCGTCCCAGCCAGTTTACTCTCAAACTCTCTCCGCCGTCTTGAGTCCACCTCCACTAGACGGCTTTCATGTCTGCTTCGGATCTCTAAAATCTCCTATAAAACACCAGTGCAAGAGATGAAACTATCACCAATGTTGACATTTGTAGCCTATAGTCTGAGGTTTGTGTGCTTTACCTGCTCGCTGATGTTCTTCTGGAGCTCCAGCTGCTCTTTCAATGTTTGCACCTGGTTCTCCATGTCTATCCTCCTCAGCATCTCAGAGTTTAGCTGGTTCTTGGTGTCCGCCAGTACATTCTCCACCTGATGACAACACATAACCAAAGGTTTGAAAACCGTAGTCCACAGAGCAATATAAAGTGTCTAACCCAAACTTTTGACCTGATGCTCACACTTGTACTTGCTCTTGCAGTTTTTTTAAACACTTCATACCTTCTATACAAATAGTACAATCATGGTAACAAGAAGGGAGACACTGCACACATATCGCTGTGCAATACAACATGATTAAAAGAGAGAAATCATAAAATAACATCTTTGATATCCACCAACAAAGCAGTGGACAGTCTTATGTCCTGCTGTCTGTCAGACATGCTCTGCAGAGACACTCTATGTTGTAGGATGCAGAAACAGCATGTTTTACAGGCACAGACATGAAATAACTTATAAAATAAAACTGGCTTGTCCAGGTTACAAATGTTACCGTTTGCTTTGCCTAGAGGACACACTGTAAAAAATACTGTTTATTAATGGAAGACAGATTGATTTTCTCAGGCTCTATATTTTCTTTTCTGATTCCAGTTGTTATGTTATCCTAGGCTAATCATTTACCGATCCCCCCCCATCATTTCTGAGTCTGGGATACTTTGTGTGGGCCACAAAATGACAAAACATTTATACGTTTTCCAGCTGGCCCTGCAGGTCTGCGAAGTCATCATGCAGCCTCCTGTTCTCAGACAGCAGCTTGGTGTACTCTGCATCCTTGGAGCTCAGAGCTGACTCCACTTTCCTCCACTGAGTCAATGCATTGGCCAGATCGTTCTCCCTCTTCTGGTTCCTAAAAGAGACCATCATAAGAACTACCACAGAAAAAAAAACAAGAACAAAACAAAAAACACAAGTCGTCCCATGGCAGACCAGACTCCATTAACAAAAACATGCGGTCACGGGCCCAACTACACAAATGTAAAATTCTACACCTCCTTCAGAAGTAGGCTACAGGACTGATGTTGTTATTCATGCAAAAACAATCTGTTAAATGTGCACTTGGAAAAGATCTGAGGCTGATGTGCTGTTTAGGGACATAAGTTAATGTTAATAATTAAAAAATAAAAAATAAAGTTAATAATTTTTTCATTTCAAAATAAAATGCACATATGAAGTAAAGACACAGCCTGGACTACATTAATATAATAAATCCCTTTGCCTTGTTTTTCAACGGAGAAACATGATGTCATTTATAAATGACTAAGTTGATTCAGTTGACCGAAATGTCAACTTTGTTAAAAGGAAGTTAAGAAAGCTTTTATAGACTTCTCATGTGTAAATGTATTAAAGCCGGAAGTAGCGGTACCTACTACCTGGCTTGAAGTTTCTTCTGCTCCTCGCATAGATTCCCATAGTCGATCTGCAGACGGGCCCTCTCTCCGGCCAGAACATCCAGGGACTTTCTGACATCAGCCAGCTCCTCCTCATACAGCCGCCGCACATTGCCCAT
The DNA here is from genome assembly GCF_900634625.1 of Parambassis ranga. NCBI lineage: Eukaryota > Metazoa > Chordata > Actinopteri > Ambassidae > Parambassis > Parambassis ranga. The sequence continues at coordinate 25,100,602 of NC_041024.1, read as the reverse complement.
CTCCCGGCTTTTCGATTCCTCCTTCTCCTCCAGCTGAAACAGCATAACGGACCTTTCGCTTTCCAGCTCTTGGACCCGCTGGATGTAGTTAGCGAGGCGGTCGTTGAGGTGTCGGAGGTCATCTTTCTCCTGGATCCGGGACAGGCAGGTCGGGCTGGTGCTGGCCAGGCCGGCGGCTGCGCTGCGGCGGCTAGAGCGGCTGGAGCGGCTGCTGGAGGCGACGGGGGTGGAGGTGGCTGAGGCCATTGTGGAAGACGACCAAACGTCAAGAACCACAAATCACACAACAAGTTTAGGTGACACAACATACACAACTACGACCCGCAGTGAGGCGCGAAATAACACCACAGTGGATGCGGTGATGTAAAAAAAATGGATAAAAATCACAAAAACACTCCGGTAAAGTTTCCCGATCACCGGGGCACAGGGATCCTTCACACCTGCGCCCGTTACTTATTAATTGCGTGAAACATGTCCACAGCTGAAGTGAATCACATTTGACAAGTTGACGCATTTAGAGCGAAAGAAGCGCACAACCAGCACCAAGTCAGTCAGAATTACGCATTATCCTGGGGAATATTTTCAAAATTAAACTGTGCCAAACCTTTGTCATATAGTGGATCACTAAAATAATGTTACCATTGATTCACAGACACTATCTATATGCAGCTTCTTCAAAAGTATATTCACAGTTTAAACACCTTCAACTTTTGATACTGAAGCTTTACGTGCGTAAACATGTCGTCCAGATAATGTGCTTGGGTTCTCAGGCCTTTACTTTGAAGGCGGTATGGTGCAACTTCCGTTTCTTCTCAGTGTAACAGAGCTTGGCTTGATTACAGAGAGATTCCTGCAGGACATCATCTGACAACATAACTCGCCGAAAGCCGGCGCTGATGTCACTTATCACAAGACCACACTTAAAAAAATAATTTTAAAAATACAAACCCTGGAGACATGGGTACAAATATGAATACATGTAAATGGAAACACATTAAGTTTAGGCAATACATCCCTCTGTTTGGCTAAAACTAATTCTTACAGACAAAATAAAGACAGAATAAATTAGATGCTGTGGTAATCAAAGTTGTATATTTTAAATCATCATGTTTAAATCATCATGCACAGATGTTGGTTGGATGGTAGGGGGCGCCAGACCTCCATCAGAGTACAAGGTTCCTTGTTGATGAAGATTCTCAGTCATCCAGGTCATCATACGTAGAAAAGGTTGAAGCAAGGCGTCTGGACTTGTAGAGTTTTCTTGAAGACGTTTCACTGCTCATCCAATCAGCTTCATCAGTTCTAACTGTTTGGTGGGAAACATGGTTTATATGTGGTTACAGACCTCAGTGGGGGGGTCTGGGTAAAACTTAAATAAACAATAGCACTAAATGTTTCCATACTTACCTGTGATGTTCTGGCTGACTGGGCCAGGTGTGTCTAACGACTGGCTAACGACTATGAAACTGGCGGAGGGGGACTGGTTGACAGCCCTTTGTTCTTACTGTGAGTATGTGCAAAGTTCCTGGGAATGGATGGAATCATGTGTGTCAGGAGTATCAGAGAAACTCCGCAGGATCTTCAACAACCATGACATCCCGGTCCATTTCAAACCCATGACAACACTGAGACAGAGACTGGTTCACCCGAAGGATAAAACTCCCAGGGAGAAACACAGCAATGTGATATATGCAGTCCAGTGCAGTGAGGAATGCTCTGATCTGTACATTGGAGAAACTAAACAACCACTTAGAGAACATTGAAGCAAGGCGTCTGGACTTGTAGAGTTTTCTAGAAGACGTTTCGCTGCTCATCCAAGCAGCTTCATCAGTTCTAACTGTTTGGTGGGGAAACATGGTTTATATGTGGTTACAGACCTCAGTGGGTGGGTCTGGGTAAAACTTTAAAAAACTTACAAACAATAGCACTAAATGTTTCCATACTTACCTGTGATGTTCTGGCTGACTGGGCCAGGTGAGTCTAACGACTGGCTAACGACATACTCATACTTACACATACTCACAGTAAGAACAAAGGGCTGTCAAAGGGCTGTCAATCAGTCCCCCTCCGGCAGTTTCATAGTCGTTAGCCTATGTACAGTATTGTACATGTACATGTACAGTATTGTTGTTTTATTGTTGTTTTTCTCATTAGAGTATGGTACTACTACAAAACTTAGTGTGAGGGAACTGTACTAACCGATTCTCATCAATATGTCCTTATGATGCTTGCTACAGTGTAGTGGCTCAGGCTGAACCCGTTGTCCAGCTTCCCTCAGGGTCATTCCATGGTTGATCACATGATCCACTATTGTAGCTCCGATGACATCAGTAATTCTATTTCTTCTTACCCTTCCTCCTTCCTCTTCACCTCCTCGTCCTCTTCCTCTAAATTCACCTCCTAGTCTTCGTCCTCCTCCTCTTCCTCATGTTCCTCCTCTAATTCTCACTCTTCTGAGTTTCCTTCTCCCTCCATTGTTCTCCACACTGAAGTTTACCTGTGGCTTATTCACAGAGCTCATGCTGATTGCAAAGTGAACTAATGATGTAAAACAGTTCTCACATGTGACAGTGTAGCCAGACAGTTGGCAAAATAGTGTAAATACTAGCCATAAATGTGTGTAGTTTTACTAGGAGTGTGTTGATCATTTGGAAATTGTGTGTAAAGCAGTGAGTTGTGTTTACAGTTCAGCAAAAAGAGTGCTGTGAAGTGGATTATATTTATACATTTGCAAATTGTGTGTTACAAAAGTGCAAATTGAGTGTAAAGCAGTTTTTTGGCTTTTAGTTTTGCAAACTCAGTGAGTGATTTTGCTATAACTATTAATAGTTTTAGAAATTGTGCTATAAGAATCATTGTTAGTGTTTAAGCAATCAGAAAAAACTGTAAGCAATCAGAAAAAACTGTAATACCATCAGTGTGTAGTTGGCACATTGTGTGCTTAGTAATACAGTTTTTTCTGATTGCTTAAACACTAACAATGATTCTTATAGCACAATTTCTAAAACTATTAATAGTTATAGCAAAATCACTCACTGAGTTTGCAAAACTAAAAGCAAAAAAACTGCTTTACACTCAGTTTGCACTTTTGTAACACACAATTTGCAAATGTATAAATATAATCCACTTCACAGCACTCTTTTTGCTGAACTGTAAACACAACTCACTGCTTTACACACAATTTCCAAATGATCAACACACTCCTAGTAAAACTACACACATGTATGGCTGGTATTTACACTATTTTGCCAACTGTCTGGCTACACTGTCACATGTGAGAACTGTTTTACATCATTAGTTCACTTTGCAATCAGCATGAGCTCTGTGAATAAGCCACAGGTAAGCTTCAGTGTGGAGAACAATGGAAGGAGAAGGAGACTCAGAAGAGTGAGAATTAGAGGAGGAACATGAGGAAGAGGAGGAGGACGAAGACTAGGAGGTGAATTTAGAGGAAGAGGACGAGGAGGGGAAGAGGAAGGAGGAAGAGTAAGAAGAAATAGAATTACTGATGTCATCAGAGCTACAATAGTGGATCATGTGATCAACCACTGAGGGAAGCTGGACAACGGGTTCAGCCTGAGCCGCTACACTGTAGCAAGCATCATAAGGACATATTGATGAGAATGGGTTAGTACAGTTCCCTCACACTAAGTTTTGTAGGTGTACCATACTCTAATGAGAAAAACAACAATACTGTACATGTAAAACTGAAACTGTTACTCCACAGAATTACTAGACATCCAGCATCTGGAAGGAGGCATGCGAGGATATGGACCAGGCATCATGTCAGGCCTGGATACGGCACTCCAGGAGACATGTTCCCCGGTGCCTTGGACTAGAAGACATTGCATGTGATGTTGATGAAATTCTGTGGCCGGACCCAGAGAGACAATGAGACTGATTTTCTCTCTCTCTCTCTCTTTCAGTGAAATTGTATGTTTTCTTGTGTTTGTTTTGATGTGTGTGAATAAACATTCATACTTGAAATTTGAATCCCTGTGTTTATAGAACTATTTATGACAAAGGTTTGACCTCACATGGACAGACCTTGTGCACAGAGAAAGCAAAAGCCAGATGTGTTTTCAGTTAATACCATCAGTGTGTAGTTGGCACATTGTGTGCTTAGTAATATGATGGTTTGTGTTAACTGTGTGGTACAAAAATACCATTTTTACAAAGGTTTGAAGAGTTAAGCAAGATGTATTAGCTTTTGCAAGAGATCTACAATGTTTTGCTGATTTGGTGTAAGGTTTTTTTATTTGTGTGTAGAGTTTTGCACAAATAGCCAATAGTTACAGAAATGTGCTTAAGCAATCAGAAAAAACTGTAAGCAATCAGAAAAAACTGTAACTAACTCTGTGTCCGTATTACAGTTGTGGTCGGTATCAGTCATTGTCCCTGCTGTTACTGGCTTGTCGGTTTACTGCCTGAGTAATTTGTTATGTCTATACAGATGTATTCCTCGCCATCTCCTCCCCTTTTTGTCATTATCGTCAAGTGGGACATGTTCTCAATCTTTTTGACCTTTTTGCTGATATGGCCATGATCTTCTTCTTCTTCATCATCTCTGGGTCTTTTTTTGGATTGACTAAGAAGAGGGCCCTGTTCTGTTTCCTCCTCCAGTGTTTAGCATCCTTCCAGGGGGTTGTGTCTTCCCCTTTGGTCATGTTCAACAGCACCATCCAAAGTATCCAGGGTTACTAGAAGTAGAAGGTGAGACAGCAGTGTTCTTGTGTCCTTTGACTTTTTTGCTGCTGCACTCATCTGCTTCTTCAACATCCTCTCTGGGTCTTTTTTGGGATCTTCTAGACAGGGGGTGCTCTGCTCTGGCCTGCTGACACACATCTACCTGACCAGGCCCTGCGTCAGCACCTATGTCACTGTCTCACTGAGTCAGTGTCAGAGTGTGTGACAGAGACTTCTACATGGAACATACAATGACTAGGAATACATATGATCCTAGGAAATGGGGGGGAAAACTACAATATAAGATGTCAATATATAAAAATAAGTAGAATTCATTAAGCAAATATACAGATATTCAATAGTCAAGAAAATAAGCATCTGTAAAAGAAATAAAATAAAATAAATACATTTTAAATGAGATGGCATGGGGGAAAAAAAGTCGAGTAAATATTACAAGTTAGAAAAACAAATCACTGTTTTTCTTTATTAGAGCTCTGGTTTAAAAGAGAAAACACCTCTACAGTCTCTGCGGAGTGAATGAATGTAGTTCTTGGCTCTGCATGTTGTGAAACTCACAAACTGAGTCACTCTGTCAGGAAGTTGTTCCTCCCCTTCACAGATCTGTCTGCATCAGGACGGGTGATGATGAGCTGCCCCCATCATCAAGGACCCCACCCACCCCCAACAAGGTCTGTTCACTCTCCGCCCCTCAGGCTGGAGGTACAGGAGTGCGAAGTGCAGGACCAGCAGACTCAGGAACTCTTTCTTCCCCTCCGACATCAGACTCCTCAACAGCTGACAGGAGTCTGTAACAATGGACTGTACCCCGCACACACACACTGACTGTTTACATGCAGTAACAGTAACTGCAATACTGTTAATCTGTTTATTTCTTTATGCACCTTAATATCCAATCCAATAACTGCACATGTACAGTTGTTTACCTCCTGACAGTTTTTGCACTATGGTTCATTCTCTGCTCAATTTGCACAACAGCATATGACACATGCACATTTATATATATATATATATATATATATATATATATATATATATATATATATATATATAGCTTCATTTACTTCCATAGTTTATATTTTGTCTACTTATTTGCATCTTTTTGCTCTTTTGCAAATTATTCTATTTTGACTTCTTAAACCTTTGTGGCATTCAGTGTGAGCAGCAAAGTAAGAATTTCACTGTACAGAATCTTGACTCTTGTTGTTCCAGGCTTCTCCTCGTTGCGCCGCTGTCCTTAAAGGAGTGTCCCGGATCATTCATTCGAGCTTTCAGCTGAATCTCATGTATGTAACAGTGTTTCATGTACTTCATCACAACATGTGTACAGATGTTTGTTTTGTGTTTTGTTCCCCCGCGTTTCGACGACGTCATCAGTGGGCGTCACCAGTAGCGCGACTGTTCTCAATCACGTCGTCAGCAGACCACTTTATGGCGCCGCGCATGATGGAGACTCCACATAAGTTTTCCTCATTTCTCTGCGGTCAAAGGAGAGAAAGAGGACTCGGACAGTGAAGCTGCTGCTGCTACAAGTGCTCTGTAAGTTTACCACTTTGTTCACGTGTTGGCTACAGTTGGACCAATCACCATTTATGACTTATTGATTATGAAAAAGAGCTGATGGCAGCTAAATGTGGTACATTACTGTGAACTGAGGGCCAGAACTTCCCACACTGTTCCAGGTGCACCAGGTCAAATCATGACTCACTGAAATAATCGATTTATTCTGCTGTCTCCTGCAGGTGCTGGTTTCAGTACAGTTCTTCACCTGTGTCCCTGCTATCAAGAGCTGACATGAACCACAACAGTGTTTGTCTGGAGCGGGAAGCTTTCTGCTGCTCCATCTGTCTGGATCTACTGAGGGATCCGGTGACGATTCCCTGTGGACACAGCTACTGCATGAACTGTATTCAAAGCTGCTGGAACAGAGAGGATGAGCAGAGAATCCACAGCTGCCCTCAGTGCAGGAAGACTTTCACACCGAGGCCTGTCCTGGTGAAAAGCACCATGTTAGCAGGTTTAGTGGAGGAGCTGAAGAAGACTGGATTCCAAGCTGCTCCTGCTGATCACTGCTATGCTGGACCTGAAGATGTGGCCTGTGATTTCTGCACTGGAAGAAAACTGAAAGCCTTCAAATCCTGCATGCAGTGTTTGGCTTCATACTGTGAGGAACACCTGCAGCCTCATTATGGTGCAGCTACGTTCAAGAAACACAAGCTGGTGGAGCCCTCCAAGAACCTCCAGGAGAACATCTGCTCTCGTCATGATGAGGTGATGAAGATGTTCTGCCGCACTGATCAGCAGTCTGTCTGTTATCTCTGCTCTGTGGATGAACATAAAGGCCACGACACAGTCTCAGCTGCAGCCCGAGCACCGAGTGGTGCGAAGACCCTATTGTAATTGCTGTGTTTATTAGGGCCCGAGCACCGAGTGGTGCGAAGGCCCTATTGTAATTGCTGTGTTTATTAGGGCCCGAGCACCGAGTGGTGCGAAGGCCCTATTGTAATTGCTGTGTTTATTATTATTATTATTCTTATTATTTGCCTGCCTGTTTAACTGCATTTTTCACCCCTTTGCCATGCACGAAAACTCACGAAACTTTGCACACTCATCAGGGGTGGCGAAAAATTTGATATTTTGTGGTCGCTGCAAAGGGGCGGGGCAAAATGGCTCTACAGCGCCCCCTTGAAATTTTCAAAACACCCCTCGCATTTGGCTTAGTTTGGAGTAGGTGCACGAAAATCGGTACACATGTTTATCATACCAAGACGCACCAAAAAGTCTCTTGACACCATGACCTTAACCCAACAGGAAGTCCGCCATCTTGGATGGAAAATGGCAATTTTGGCGATTTACACCATTGGTATGTGAGCGAACTCCTCCTAGAGCTGTTGCCCGATTGACCTGAAATTTGCTGGAGGTCACCTAAAGGACCTGCTGATCAAAAGTTATCAAAAGCTTTTCTCTAACTTACAGGGCGTGGCCTCTGTGGCTCGCCAAAGTCTGGCGACGATTCATGATTTCGCCATGTAACTTTGAACGGCTCTCACGCCTGCATACTTTATCCAAACGTCTTCAAACTTTATGAGCATGACGAGGGCTCCGCCCTGAACACCTCCATATGTTGAAACCCTTACTTACTCGTGGCGCCCCCTGCTGGTAACAGGAAATGGCCTCTTTTTACTCTGACGTGTACTGCTCCTACATAGTTGACAGCATCAACTTCATTTCACCTCTAGAACCTTCCCAACTAGTTGGTGAAGCTACACTATGAAGGCCGTGAAGCTGCGTGCAATGGTGTCCGTGTGGCGGGGCGCCAACTGTCGATCCTTTGCCGTGAGATTACGTTTGAGTATTTAATGACCTAAACGACCTTCTATGATCATGAAATTTCATACACACATTCTCGGGGGCATGTACTAGCAACTGATAGGGGTCTCGTAAGTGGGCGGGGCAAAATGGCTCAATGGCGCCCCCTTGAATTTTTAAAATACCCCTCTCCATAGGGGTTTTTTTGGAGTAGGAAGACAAAAATCGGCACACACACAGAACACGTCCAGGCGCACATAAAAGTCTCTTGCACCATTGATCTAGACCACACAGGAAGTCAGCCATTTTGATTTAGGCGGTCAAATTTCAGCGATTTCCACCTTTGGTATGCGGACGAACTCCTCCTAGGGATTTCGACCGATTGACTTCATATTCGGTCGCTGTCACCTAGAGACCATGCTAATCAAAAGTTATCAAAAGCTTTTCTCTAAGTTAAAGGGCGTGGCCGCTGTGGCGTCACTTCGCCATTCATACACGAACAGCTCTCTCTCCTACATACTTGCTCCAAACGGCTTCAAACTTTCTGCACGTGGTCAGAGCCCCTCCCTGAACGTCTCTATGTCATCATGATCTATGGCGCTCCCTTGTGGTGGAGACAGGAAGTGCCATGTTCTTCACTGACATGCACTCTGTTTAATCCTTCCCTGTCATTACACAGCGAAATGAGGATCACAGATTTGACGTCCCACAGAGACACCTGTGTGGTTTTCTGTATCATGCTGCCCGTGGCGGTGGCGACTGTTGAACATTCGCCATGAAACATCAACTGCTTATAACTTCGCCGTGCATCGTCCTAGCGTCCTCAAATTTTTTTCACGTCCTAACGGTCCGTCCCCCCACACGTCTGCTTGCTCATGAGTCACCTGCACAGCGCCACCTACAGGAAACCGGAAGTAACTGCTTCTGGACATTTTTCATGTATGAATCAAATGTTTTTTGAAGTTTGATGCACAGACGGGTCTCCACTATTCTCATGGTGTCTGGCTCCACCCAGTGGACACATACGGTACTGCAACTGATATAACTCCACCACGGATGCTCCTAAAATCCTCAAATTTTTTACATGTGATACAGACCCGACCCCGACCACGTGTGGACATCTGTGGACAGCGCCACCTACTGTAAAGAGGAGGTTACTGCACACTAACAATTTTTACATATATTGAGAGATTTGTTGCACTGGCACATCTCTGCTTCTGTCTGCCGGCTTTTTCCCACCGCTGGCAAAATCGCCGCAGCTCGTGGGGGGAGCAGAGGAGGGAAGGGACGGCGTGATAGGGAGGGGGCGGTCGCGCGGAGTGCGAGGGCCCGATCATCGCTGCTTGCAGCTTTAATTTATCTTATTTTTGTGTGTATGTTTAAATGTTGAAGCAGTACTTTCTTTACCTTTTTTGAATAATGTACTTATTCCTGTTCGTTTTAATATGTTCCAAAATAGAGAATAAGAAAACCTCCTACCCTTTAGGTGTAGCAGTCAATGAAATACAGAACTTACACATATCTCTGCGTTTTCTTATAAGCATCTTTATCAGAAACAAGTGTGCAAGGCAGACACAGATCCTCTGTCATCTATCCATATACATGGACAGTAATTATTGGAACAGAAAAGATTAATGTAGTATTTTACTACTGCACTTTCCATGGACTGCAGCATTAATGGACCCAAGTCACCTCCAGCACCCTGCAGCAGCGTGTCGTTTAGAAAACTTTATTTTTTATTATTTATTATACACATTTAAAATACATCGTTTACATACATATTTGTGCAGCTAGAGCAATGACATGAGGACTCTTCAGTCCAACACTGTCCTATCATGGTCCAGGTGGTTGTGACAGACAGCAGTAGATGGACTCACATGACAGCACAGCTGGCTTCTTTAGAGAGATCCTGAGGAGAAACAGAAATGTTAGCACATTTAAACTACATGTACTGTGGAACACAGTGTGGTTGGCAGTGAGCATGCAGGCAGAGAAAGCGTGGCACACAGCAGGAGCTCACTCAGGGTCCTACGTGGGTAATATGTAAATAAAAAAGTGCACAAATGTATGGTTCCCTTTCATTCTGCTCAGACTGGCTGTTTACTACTCATAAAAGCACAATATGAACACTATAAGGCTCGTTCATTTCTTCATGCGTTGTTTTTTTTAGAGCCATCTAGTGGTCACATTGTGCATTACCTGTCCATTGAATGGAACGACTTTGTGTCAACTAAAAGGAATAGGCATGTATCATGTATGACAACACCCAGGAAGGCTGCTACTTTTATTTGTACAAAAAAAATAATAATAAAAAAAACTGTATTTAGTTATGTTGTCAGAATAAAGTCTTTTTTTTTTTAAAACAAGACTGACTTTCTGAACTTCTGTGTTCCTTACTGAAGAGCACCTTTGTTAGAAGGGGCTTAAAAAAATAAGCACTACACTGAACAATACTGCGTTCCCCTGATTCCATAGGATTTAACTTGTCCTTGATGAACTGATCATCAGCAGGTGTACAGACAGACACAGTTTGCTGCTCTGGAACATTCAGGTGTGACAATGACAAGAGAGAAAGACATAAACAATGGTGTTAGAGAAGCAGCTGTTGCTGCACATCAATCTGAAAGACCATCATTAATGTCCTTGACAGCACAATTAGAACAGACTGAAAAAATACAGTTTCTTTGGTTAGACTGCTGGGACAAAGCCTCCTCTGTCTAAAAAGAACAATGTCCTATGGACAGATGAGACCAAAGTGGAGTTGTCTGGTCTGGGCTCCCCACCAAACAGTGGCTAATAGTTACCCTGCGTTCATATCAAGAGCGACTAAAGCTGTAAAATCTTTTGTTGCTCATAAGTACAGCTGCTATTAAAGTTCTGTTCCCTTTTGTCACTCAAATCCCTCATGATGTGAGAAATTCAAACGTTTGATTTTGCTTATCCAATTAAAGGAGCTGTATGCTTTTAGCACAGACAGCTTGACAGCCATATGCTAGGACTTTGCTTTCACTTTTTGTGGCACACCTTAACTAGTGAACAGACAACAGAAAACAATCATCTCCCTTTTGGGTCAGGTTCCGTTTAGTAAAAGTAACAGGTATTTAATCTCAATGGAACAAAAAATTAATCTGCAAGGAAGACTAGTGCTTGTGATAAATGCAAACACAGCAGAGGCTTGTTGCGATCATGCAAGCGATGTATTAGAGACGTGCCTCGTAGCAACAGTAACAACTAGCATGCTATGAGCTCGATTAGTATCGCGCCTCGTACTTTAAAATATTCTCACAAATTATTAACTCAGCAGGCCAACCAACAACCCGTGACACCTCGTCCCAGGACAGAGCCTTTTTGTTTGTCATACAACGCTGGGTGCCCAGCGATGGCAGCGACCAACCTCTCACACATCATCTTCATAAGAACTAAAGTACAGCAGAAACCAAAAGTAGCATGCTCCGAGCCACACAAGTGAAGAACGTCTACATTCCGATTGGTTGTCTGTGTTTTACAGCTGAAACATGTCATAGCATAAAGGTAAACCGTCTTCAACTTTTTATAGACGCTCAAGTCTTGTAGCTTTAGTCACTCTTGCCCATAGAAAGTGAACGACTTCCAGGGATTGTACAGCTCGAGTTGCTCTTGGAGTGAATGCAGGGTTAGACCCACGATGATCATATGGTTGGTTTAGTTTTGTTTTTGAGTAAAAACATAATAAAAACATAGAATTACAAAAAGGGATACTGACATTTGAACATGAACGTACTAGTCACACTTATGAACAAAGACCTGAGATGGACCATGAAGCATGATTAGCATGTTAGCCAGCCCTCTTTGTGATTAGTGTATAGGTATAACAGAAGATTCTACTTTTCTTATGATTGCCTCTCAGACTTCAGGAAGTGCTGATCCTATGACTTCTCATACGTGGACTACAACAGGAAGTTACATCACAAGCTGCATGCTGGAGGAGGACACTACCAGAGCTAGTAAATAACACTGCCTCTTTCAGATCAACACACAGACCCTTTGGGATTGCTAAGCAGCTTTGTGATACCAGTTATCCACAAATGACAACACTAATAACAAGCCAAGCATCTTGTTATATACATAGCAAAGCACAGCAGGGACATGCAGTTAAGCAGAGGGCCTGACTGGGCGTCACTGTCCTCCTCACCTACTGTACAGGATGCCGTCTGCTCTTCATCAACACACAGAGCAACATTTCTTCTTCTTTCTTTTTGGCTTCAGAGCAGGCAAAGAGAAACAGGAGTGTCAGGCTTTGTGTGTTAAATCCATCCAGTCACACCTCACTCAGGGATCAAAGCAGAAAATAAATCTGATAATTTTCTATCACTTGGGCTTGTGGCCGCATACGCCTCGATATTTAAACACCATGTTGTCCATTATCCATACTAGTTCAAAGCTAGTGCATAAAACCAATATTTCTTTGCAAGACTTATGGTACCATTCTTGTTAATGGGCTATAAATAACAAAACGTTTGAACAAGTTGTCAGAAGAGTTTTATGAAGTAGATGTCATTTCCTGCGTTCTGGTGGATTTTAACAGGTTGTTAAACACCTGTTTTACCTACAGAAGTAAACGCTTACTTTCTGTTTCTCTGTGAGAAATCTCCTTATGCCCATGGTGTCTGGGGAGGCAGCAGATATGGAAAACAACAAATATTACCGTCTACTACAACTTCTAGCTTCCTCCCAGCTTTTCTTTAAGTTGATGTTAACATTTATTGTCAGCGATTATCGGTACTTTCTACTCCATATATTTCTACAATGTTTACTCTTTACTTTATGAATATGTGTTTTTATAATGTGCATCGATTAGCTAACTAGTTAATGTCTGATTAACATGAATCAACAACATTTATCTAAAGCAGGAATATTTTGTTTGGTCTCAGGAAGTTTTAGGAGTTAAAACACACACACACACACACACACATATATATATATATATATATATAAAATAAAAATAAAAATAATGAACGCCTAGATGTGCTGTGGGATTTTATTTTATTTGTAAAAATATGTGCCATGGCTTGATAAAGGGTGGGAAAAACTGCTCTAAGCTATCTTGTCCAAGTTCAAACAAAGACATTTTTGCCACAATTTGATCTTATTTTTAGCCTTACGACAGCTGACAATCCGTCATAGATACATAAAACTTTAATCCATGCTCACTGTGGTCATGGAACAATTACTGTTTTGGCCCTTTTTGAAGTATGCTTACCTGTCTCCGGTGGCGTTGGATGTCACTGCCTGCTACAAACTCTTCAAACTCCAACTCTGTTTCCTCACCACCTCTGGCCTGCATGCACACCGTGCGCTCTGCCACTTCCTGAAACAGCATCACATGACTGTATATCAAACACCGACATACGCCCAGAGCACAAATTAATCCTTCCTTCAATAATTACAGAAGTGACACAGGTACAATCATAACTGAACTTTCTGGTGGTTCTCGAATGCACCATGTGACACAGCTCATCACCTTGACCAAAAGGCCTTTAAAGGCCACCACACAGGAAATGAATCAGGGCGTGTTTAAATGCTTGACTGCACTGGTGCATTCTGGGGGATGCAGCTGTTCCACTTACCTCTTGGTCCAAATTGAGAAGAACCACCCGTACATCAGTGATGGGCCCCCAGCTCCTGTGACCCTGAAGAACCAGGTCCCCAGGCTGGACATCTGCCTCTGCCTCAGCACCTGCTGCCCAGATCTGACAGATGTGCACACACACTTCACTTTATTCCTTTTCACCATCTCTGCAGGGCTCCCACTAATGATGTTAACTACTCACTGTGAGTGTCTGCCCACCAGCCAGGACGCAGGAGGAGGGGATGTGGAAGGAAATGTCTCCAGAGTCAGGGTACATCCACCTAACCTTCCAACCACCCAGCAGCTGCTCCTGGAGAGGGACCATACAAACACCCATGCCTAAGTCTCTTTATATAAGCCAGTAATGTGTATTTTGCTTCAAAATGAATTCTTCATTCACCCCCATCCCGCTATCTTACTGTCTCAGAGTTGTTCTTCAGCCTGACATATTTGCCATCCATGTCGATCTCTGCCACGCTCACAGCTCCGCGCTCTGTGGAGCCACTGGACATTTTGTAGGCCTGCGAACTGCCAGAGGCTTCCTCGTACTTCCGCTTTTTGCCTCTGAGCTTGCGGCTGCTGTGTTCATGTGCACGAGGTATGGTGGCATGCTGGGAGGGGCTGGGAGACAGCTGCAACCTGAGAGAATAACTAACTTACTCTATGGACTTCCAAAGACCTGCAGCCATGCGTTAGATTTATGAGAACAGATACCTCTGTTCCTCAACCTCCAGCATCTTCCTGTAGGCATTGATCTCCATGTCCAGAGCTAGCTTAATGTCCAGCAGGTTCTCGTAGTCCTCCAGCTGACTGAACATCTGGCTTCTCAGGTTCAGCAGCTCCTGCTCCTTCTGATGGAGCTTCTGCTGCCAAAGCTCCCGCTCCTGGTCCAGAGTCCTTTCCAGCTCCTGGAGCCGGCCTTCCAGCAGCATTTTCTGACAATTATACAAAGAGAAACATTAGCACTAATGACATTATAAAGTTTAAAGCTACCGATTCCTGCATATTTACATGTCTACTGTTGTTAATGTTTTTACATATGTATCTGACCCCACTGCACAGCTAACCTAGCTCTGTCTGCTAACACTGCAAAGGCCCCATTAACATCCTCTGTGAGACAGCTGTGGACACCACTTACATGTAGGTGTCAAACTATGCTAGGAGTGCATGGATACACAAACACCTTACACAAAGTCTGGCCTATCAACCTGCACATTTGATTGTTTTCATACCCCAACACACAGTCATGTTTAAAATGTTGTGTGTGTGTACCCCCTCTTAATTATATGTTTCTTGGGTAAAATAATAAAAAGTCATCTGATCATAGTGGCTCCTATTATTAGGGAACTACAATATCACATAACGTTTGTCCTGCTTCCATGTGCTTTTTAGACAGAAGAGTCTTTCTCCTGGTAACAAACAAACACACTGTACTTGTTCAGTCTTCTTCTAGTTGTGCTGTCACATTAACACTGAGCATGCTCAGTGAGGTCTATAGGCTCTGACAGGTAGCTCTTTGTTTTATAGCTCATGTAGTTTTTTGTGTTTTTCTGATTGTATTTCTGATCTTGGGCTGAATTAGCTGGGACGTCCACTCCTGTGAAGACTGACAGCTGTCCTGAATGTTTCCACTTGTGAATAATCTTTCTCACTGTAGAATGTTGAACTCCAAATAGTTTGAAATGGTTTCATAAGTCTTTCAGATTGATGTGCAGCAACAGCTGCTTCTCTAACACCATTTTTTATGTCTTTCTCTCTTGTCATTGTGTTAACACACACCTGAATGTTCCAGAGCAGCAAACTGTCAAAACATCTGTTTTTATAGAGGTCTGTACACCTGCTGCTGATCAGTTCATCAAGGACTGATCATCAGCAGCACCTGCTGCAGCTCACACAATTACATCCTATGGAAGCTGTAAAAAGGGACTCAGTATTGAACATGTGACCTACTATGATCAGATGACTTTATTACGGTTTTAAACAAAGAAACACCAACATAAAAACAAAACTTAAATGATTAAACTTCGAACATGACTGTAATGGTCACAGTGCTGTTTATGGTGTGTTACAAAGTGAACTTACATCTTTCTGGTACTGCTGCAGCTGCAGGTTGAGGGTGTCCACTCTGGCCTTGGCGGTTTCCAGTTCATCTTTTGTGGCTGATACAACATTGTTCTTTTCCAGTGCAGCCTGCTGGGCATTCTGTAACTGTGGACCACATCAATTCAAAGCGACAATCGTTTTAAAAGAAAAACTTTACAAACAAATGTGAACACTCATACAGGTGCCACTTTCAATTTACGTTCAAACCTTAGAGCTAAAGGTCCGGTCGATTTCTTCTTTGTACTGCTGCAGCTGAAACTCGTGGTCCTGGCGAAGCTGCTGCATCGTCCCAGCCAGTTTACTCTCAAACTCTCTCCGCCGTCCTGAGTCCACCTCCACTAGACGGCTTTCATGTCTGCTTCGGATCTCTAAAATCTCCTATAAAACACCAGTGCAAGAGATGAAACTATCACCAATGTTGACATTTGTAGCCTATAGTCTGAGGTTTGTGTGCTTTACCTGCTCGCTGATGTTCTTCTGGAGCTCCAGCTGCTCTTTCAGTGTTTGCACCTGGTTCTCCATGTCTATCCTCCTCAGCATCTCAGAGTTTAGCTGGTTCTTGGTGTCCGCCAGTACATTCTCCACCTGATGACAACACATAACCAAAGGTTTGAAAACCGTAGTCCACAGAGCAATATAAAGTGTCTAACCCAAACTTTTGACCTGATGCTCACACTTGTACTTGCTCTTGCAGTTTTTTTAAACACTTCATACCTTCTATACAAATAGTACAATCATGGTAACAAGAAGGGAGACACTGCACACATATCGCTGTGCAATACAACATGATTAAAAAGAGAGAAATCATAAAATAACATCTTTGATATCCACCAACAAAGCAGTGGACAGTCTTATGTCCTGCTGTCTGTCAGACATGCTCTGCAGAGACACTCTATGTTGTAGGATGCAGAAACAGCATGTTTTACAGGCACAGACATGAAATAACTTATAAAATAAAACTGGCTTGTCCAGGTTACAAATGTTACCGTTTGCTTTGCCTAGAGGACACACTGTAAAAAATACTGTTTATTAATGGAATACAGATTGATTTTCTCAGGCTCTATATTTTCTTTTCTGATTCCAGTTGTTATGTTATCCTAGGCTAATCATTTACCGATCCCCCCCCATCATTTCTGAGTCTGGGATACTTTGTGTGGGCCACAAAATGACAAAACATTTATACGTTTTCCAGCTGGCCCTGCAGGTCTGCGAAGTCATCATGCAGCCTCCTGTTCTCAGACAGCAGCTTGGTGTACTCTGCATCCTTGGAGCTCAGAGCTGACTCCACTTTCCTCCACTGAGTCAATGCATTGGCCAGATCGTTCTCCCTCTTCTGGTTCCTAAAAGAGACCATCATAAGAACTACCACAGAAAAAAAAACAAGAACAAAACAAAAAACACAAGTCGTCCCATGGCAGACCAGACTCCATTAACAAAAACATGCGGTCACGGGCCCAACTACACAAATGTAAAATTCTACACCTCCTTCAGAAGTAGGCTACAGGACTGATGTTGTTATTCATGCAAAAACAATCTGTTAAATGTGCACTTGGAAAAGATCTGAGGCTGATGTGCTGTTTAGGGACATAAGTTAATGTTAATAATTAAAAAATAAAAAATAAAGTTAATAATTTTTTCATTTCAAAATAAAATGCACATATGAAGTAAAGACACAGCCTGGACTACATTAATATAATAAATCCCTTTGCCTTGTTTTTCAACGGAGAAACATGATGTCATTTATAAATGACTAATATTCAGTTGACCGAAATGTCAACTTTGTTAAAAGGAAGTTAAGAAAGCTTTTATAGACTTCTCATGTGTAAATGTATTAAAGCCGGAAGTAGCGGTACCTACTACCTGGCTTGAAGTTTCTTCTGCTCCTCGCATAGATTCCCATAGTCGATCTGCAGACCGGCCCTCTCTCCGGCCAGAACATCCAGGGACTTTCTGACATCAGCCAGCTCCTCCTCATACAGCCGCCGCACATTGCCCATCTCCCGGCTTTTCGATTCCTCCTTCTCCTCCAGCTGAAACAGCATAACGGACCTTTCGCTTTCCAGCTCTTGGACCCGCTGGATGTAGTTAGCGAGGCGGTCGTTGAGGTGTCGGAGGTCATCTTTCTCCTGGATCCGGGACAGGCAGGTCGGGCTGGTGCTGGCCAGGCCGGCGGCTGCGCTGCGGCGGCTAGAGCGGCTGGAGCGGCTGCTGGAGGCGACGGGGGTGGAGGTGGCTGAGGCCATTGTGGAAGACGACCAAACGTCAAGAACCACAAATCACACAACAAGTTTAGGTGACACAACATACACAACTACGACCCGCAGTGAGGCGCGAAATAACACCACAGTGGATGCGGTGATGTAAAAAAAATGGATAAAAATCACAAAAACACTCCGGTAAAGTTTCCCGATCACCGGGGCACAGGGATCCTTCACACCTGCCCCCTTTACTTATTAATTGCGTGAAACATGTCCACAGCTGAAGTGAATCACATTTGACAAGTTGACGCATTTAGAGCGAAAGAAGCGCACAACCAGCACCAAGTCAGTCAGAATTACGCATTATCCTGGGGAATATTTTCAAAATTAAACTGTGCCAAACCTTTGTCATATAGTGGATCACTAAAATAATGTTACCATTGATTCACAGACACTATCTATATGCAGCTTCTTCAAAAGTATATTCACAGTTTAAACACCTTCAACTTTTGATACTGAAGCTTTACGTGCGTAAACATGTCGTCCAGATAATGTGCTTGGGTTCTCAGGCCTTTACTTTGAAGGCGGTATGGTGCAAGTTCCGTTTCTTCTCAGTGTAACAGAGCTTGGCTTGATTACAGAGAGATTCCTGCAGGACATCATCTGACAACATAACTCGCCGAAAGCCGGCGCTGATGTCACTTATCACAAGACCACACTTAAAAAAATAATTTTAAAAATACAAACCCTGGAGACATGGGTACAAATATGAATACATGTAAATGGAAACACATTAAGTTTAGGCAATACATCCCTCTGAAAGGCTAAAACTAATTCTTACAGACAAAATAAAGACAGAATAAATTAGATGCTGTGGTAATCAAAGTTGTATATTTTAAATCATCATGTTTAAATCATCATGCACAGATGTTGGTTGGATGGTAGGGGGCGCCAGACCTCCATCAGAGTACAAGGTTCCTTGTTGATGAAGATTCTCAGTCATCCAGGTCATCATACGTAGAGAAGATTGAAGCAAGGCGTCTGGACTTGTAGAGTTTTCTTGAAGACGTTTCGCTCTCATCCCAGCAGCTTCATCAGTTCTAACTGTTTGGTGGGAAACATGGTTTATATGTGGTTACAGACCTCAGTGGGTGGGTCTGGGTAAAACTTAAATAAACAATAGCACTAAATGTTTCCATACTTACCTGTGATGTTCTGGCTGACTGGGCCAGGTGTGTCTAACGACTGGCTAACGACTATGAAACTGGCGGAGGGGGACTGGTTGACAGCCCTTTGTTCTTACTGTGAGTATGTGCAAACTTCCTGGGAATGGATGGAATCATGTGTGTCAGGAGTATCAGAGAAACTCCGCAGGATCTTCAACAACCATGACATCCCGGTCCATTTCAAACCTATGACAACACTGAGACAGAGACTGGTTCACCCGAAGGACAAGATTCCCAGGGAGAAACACAGCAATGTGATATATGCAGTCCAGTGCAGTGAGGAATGCTCTGATCTGTACATTGGAGAAACTAAACAGCCACTCCACAGAAGAATGGCTCAGCACAGGAGAGCCACCTCCTCAGGACAAGACTCAGCTGTTCACCTCCACCTCAAAGACAAAGGACACTCCTTTGAGGACAACAACGTTCACATTTTAGACAGGGAGGAAGCCATCTATGTTAAGCTGGAAAAACCTTCCCTTAACAGAGGTGGTGGCCTCAGACATCATCTTTCTACCACATACAATGCAGTGATTCCATCCATTCCCAGGAAGTTTGCACATACTCACAGTAAGAACAAAGGGCTGTCAACCAGTCCCCCTCCGGCAGTTTCATAGTCGTTAGCCAGTCGTTAGACACACCTGGCCCAGTCAGCCAGAACATCACAGGTAAGTATGGAAACATTTAGTGCTATTGTTTATTTAAGTTTTACCCAGACCCCCCCACTGAGGTCTGTAGCCACATATAAACCATGTTTCCCACCAAACAGTTAGAACTGATGAAGCTGATTGGATGAGCAGCGAAACGTCTTCAAGAAAACTCTACAAGTCCAGACGCCTTGCTTCAATCTTCTCTACAAGGTTCCTTCGTATTTGTTCCAATCCAATCCATCTTTATTTATAGAGCACTATACAAAACAAGGTCAGCCAAAGTGCTGTACACAGCCTAACAAGAGTGGAATAAATTACTAATAAAAATAAGTATCAATTTGATAAAACACAGGAATATAAAACAGTACAATAAAAACACCAGTCAGGAGTAAAAACAATAAAACAAATAAAATTTCGTTTTAATATGTTCCAAAATAGAGAATAAGAAAACCTCCTACCCTTTAGGTGTAGCAGTCAATGAAATACAGAACTTACACATATCTCTGCGTTTTCTTATAAGCATCTTTATCAGAAACAAGTGTGCAAGGCAGACACAGATCCTCTGTCATCTATCCATATACATGGACAGTAATTATTGGAACAGAAAAGATTAATGTAGTATTTTACTACTGCACTTTCCATGGACTGCAGCATTAATGGACCCAAGTCACCTCCAGCACCCTGCAGCAGCGTGTCGTTTAGAAAACTTTATTGGTTAGATTTCACATACAGTGGGGAAAAAAAGTATTTAGTCAGCCACCAATTGTGCAAGTTCTCCTATTTAAAAAGATGAGAGAGCCCTGTAATTTTCATCACAGGTATACCTCAACTATGAGAGACAAAATGAGAAACAAAAATCCAGAAAATCACATTGTAGGATTTTTAAAGAATTTATTTGCAAATTATGGTGGAAAATAAGTATTTGGTTAATAACAAAATGTCATCTCAATACTTTGTTATATACCCTTTGTTGGCAATGACAGAGGTCAAACGTTTTCTGTAAGTCTTCACAAGGTTTTCACACACTTTTGCTGGTATTTTGGCCCATTCCTCCATGCAGATCTCCTCTAGAGCAGTAATGTTTTGGGGCTGACGCTGGGTAACACGGACTTTCAACTTCCTCCAAAGATTTTCTATGGGGTTGAGATCTGGAGACTGGCTAGGCCACTCCAGGACCTTGAAATGCTTCTTACGAAGCCACTCCTTTGTTGCCCGGGCGGTGTGTTTGGGATCATTGTCATGTTGAAAGACCCAGCCACGTTTCATCTTCAATGCCCTTGCTGATGGAAGGAGGTTTTCACTCAAAATCTCACGATACATGGCCCCATTCATTCTTTCATTTACACGGATCAGTCGTCCAGGTCCCTTTGCAGAAAAACAGCCCCAAAGCATGATGTTTCCACCCCCATGCTTCACAGTAGGTATGGTGTTCTTCGGATGCAACTCAGCATTCTTTCTCCTCCAAACACGACAAGTTGAGTTTTTACCAAAAAGTTCTATTTTGGTTTCATCTGACCATATGACATTCTCCCAATCCTCTTCTGGATCATCCAAATGCTCTCTAGCAAACTTCAAACGGGCCTGGATATGTACTGGTTTAAGCAGGGGGACACGTCTGGCACTGCAGGATTTGAGTCCCTGGCGGCGCAGTGTGTTACTGATGGTAGCTTTTGTTACTTTGGTCCCAGCTCTCCGGAGGTCATTCACTAGGTCCCCCCGTGTGGTTCTGGGATTTTTGCTCACAGTTCTGATGATCATTTTGACCCCACGGGGTGAGATCTTGCGTGGAGCCCCAGATCGAGGGAGATTATCAGTGGTCTTATATGTCTTCCATTTTCTAATAATTGCTCCCACAGTTGATTTCTTCACACCAAGCTGCTTACCTATTGCAGATTCAGTCTTCCCAGCCTGGTGCAGGTCTACAATTTTGTTTCTGGTGTCCTTTGACAGCTCTTTGGTCTTGGCCATAGTGGAGTTTGGAGTGTGACTGTTTGAGGTTGTGGACAGGTGTCTTTTATACTGATAACGACTCCAAACAGATGCCATTAATACAGGTAACGAGTGGAGGACAGAGGAGCCTCTTAAAGAAAAAGTTACAGGTCTGTGAGAGCCAGAAATCTTGCTTGTTTGTAGGTGACCAAATACTTCTTTTACTGAGGAATGTACCAATTAATTCATTAAAAATCCTACAATGTGATTTTCTACATTTTCTTTTCTTATTTTGTCTCTCATAGTTCAGGTATACATATGATGAAAATTACAGGCCTCTCTCATCTTTTTAAGTGGGAGAACTTGCACAATTGGTGGCTGACTAAATACTTTTTTTCCCCACTGTACATGGACAGTAATTATTGGAACAGAAAAGATTAATGTAGTATTTTACTACTGCACTTTCCATGGACTGCAGCATTAATGGACCCAAGTCACCTCCAGCACCCTGCAGCAGCATGTCGTTTAGAAAACTTTATTGGTTAGATTTCACATACAGTGGGGAAAAAAAGTATTTAGTCAGCCACCAATTGTGCAAGTTCTCCTATTTAAAAAGATGAGAGAGCCCTGTAATTTTCATCACAGGTATACCTCAACTATGAGAGACAAAATGAGAAACAAAAATCCAGAAAATCACATTGTAGGATTTTTAAAGAATTTATTTGCAAATTATGGTGGAAAATAAGTATTTGGTCAATAACAAAATGTCATCTCAATACTTTGTTATATACCCTTTGTTGGCAATGACAGAGGTCAAACGTTTTCTGTAAGTCTTCACAAGGTTTTCACACACTTTTGCTGGTATTTTGGCCCATTCCTCCATGCAGATCTCCTCTAGAGCAGTAATGTTTTGGGGCTGACGCTGGGTAACACGGACTTTCAACTCCCTCCAAAGATTTTCTATGGGGTTGAGATCTGGAGACTGGCTAGGCCACTCCAGGACCTTGAAATGCTTCTTACGAAGCCACTCCTTTGTTGCCCGGGCGGTGTGTTTGGGATCATTGTCATGTTGAAAGACCCAGCCACGTTTCATCTTCAATGCCCTTGCTGATGGAAGGAGGTTTTCACTCAAAATCTCACGATACATGGCCCCATTCATTCTTTCATTTACACGGATCAGTCGTCCAGGTCCCTTTGCAGAAAAACAGCCCCAAAGCATGATGTTTCCACCCCCATGCTTCACAGTAGGTATGGTGTTCTTCGGATGCAACTCAGCATTCTTTCTCCTCCAAACACGACAAGTTGAGTTTTTACCAAAAAGTTCTATTTTGGTTTCATCTGACCATATGACATTCTCCCAATCCTCTTCTGGATCATCCAAATGCTCTCTAGCAAACTTCAAACGGGCCTGGATATGTACTGGTTTAAGCAGGGGGACACGTCTGGCACTGCAGGATTTGAGTCCCTGGCGGCGCAGTGTGTTACTGATGGTAGCTTTTGTTACTTTGGTCCCAGCTCTCCGGAGGTCATTCACTAGGTCCCCCCGTGTGGTTCTGGGATTTTTGCTCACAGTTCTGGTGATCATTTTGACCCCACGGGGTGAGATCTTGCGTGGAGCCCCAGATCGAGGGAGATTATCAGTGGTCTTATATGTCTTCCATTTTCTAATAATTGCTCCCACAGTTGATTTCTTCACACCAAGCTGCTTACCTATTGCAGATTCAGTCTTCCCAGCCTGGTGCAGGTCTACAATTTTGTTTCTGGTGTCCTTTGACAGCTCTTTGGTCTTGGCCATAGTGGAGTTTGGAGTGTGACTGTTTGAGGTTGTGGACAGGTGTCTTTTATACTGATAACGACTCCAAACAGATGCCATTAATACAGGTAACGAGTGGAGGACAGAGGAGCCTCTTAAAGAAAAAGTTACAGGTCTGTGAGAGCCAGAAATCTTGCTTGTTTGTAGGTGACCAAATACTTCTTTTACTGAGGAATGTACCAATTAATTCATTAAAAATCCTACAATGTGATTTTCTACATTTTCTTTTCTTATTTTGTCTCTCATAGTTCAGGTATACATATGATGAAAATTACAGGCCTCTCTCATCTTTTTAAGTGGGAGAACTTGCACAATTGGTGGCTGACTAAATACTTTTTTTCCCCACTGTACATGGACAGTAATTATTGGAACAGAAAAGATTAATGTAGTATTTTACTACTGCACTTTCCATGGACTGCAGCATTAATGGACCCAAGTCACCTCCAGCACCCTGCAGCAGCATGTCGTTTAGAAAACTTTATTGGTTAGATTTCACATACAGTGGGGAAAAAAAGTATTTAGTCAGCCACCAATTGTGCAAGTTCTCCTATTTAAAAAGATGAGAGAGCCCTGTAATTTTCATCACAGGTATACCTCAATTATGAGAGACAAAATGAGAAACAAAAATCCAGAAAATCACATTGTAGGATTTTTAAAGAATTTATTTGCAAATTATGGTGGAAAATAAGTATTTGGTCAATAACAAAATGTCATCTCAATACTTTGTTATATACCCTTTGTTGGCAATGACAGAGGTCAAACGTTTTCTGTAAGTCTTCACAAGGTTTTCACACACTTTTGCTGGTATTTTGGCCCATTCCTCCATGCAGATCTCCTCTAGAGCAGTAATGTTTTGGGGCTGACGCTGGGTAACACGGACTTTCAACTCCCTCCAAAGATTTTCTATGGGGTTGAGATCTGGAGACTGGCTAGGCCACTCCAGGACCTTGAAATGCTTCTTACGAAGCCACTCCTTTGTTGCCCGGGCGGTGTGTTTGGGATCATTGTCATGTTGAAAGACCCAGCCACGTTTCATCTTCAATGCCCTTGCTGATGGAAGGAGGTTTTCACTCAAAATCTCACGATACATGGCCCCATTCATTCTTTCATTTACACGGATCAGTCGTCCAGGTCCCTTTGCAGAAAAACAGCCCCAAAGCATGATGTTTCCACCCCCATGCTTCACAGTAGGTATGGTGTTCTTCGGATGCAACTCAGCATTCTTTCTCCTCCAAACACGACAAGTTGAGTTTTTACCAAAAAGTTCTATTTTGGTTTCATCTGACCATATGACAGTCTCCCAATCCTCTTCTGGATCATCCAAATGCTCTCTAGCAAACTTCAAACGGGCCTGGATATGTACTGGTTTAAGCAGGGGGACACGTCTGGCACTGCAGGATTTGAGTCCCTGGCGGCGCAGTGTGTTACTGATGGTAGCTTTTGTTACTTTGGTCCCAGCTCTCCGGAGGTCATTCACTAGGTCCCCCCGTGTGGTTCTGGGATTTTTGCTCACAGTTCTGATGATCATTTTGACCTCACGGGGTGAGATCTTGCGTGGAGCCCCAGATCGAGGGAGATTATCAGTGGTCTTATATGTCTTCCATTTTCTAATAATTGCTCCCACAGTTGATTTCTTCACACCAAGCTGCTTACCTATTGCAGATTCAGTCTTCCCAGCCTGGTGCAGGTCTACAATTTTGTTTCTGGTGTCCTTTGACAGCTCTTTGGTCTTGGCCATAGTGGAGTTTGGAGTGTGACTGTTTGAGGTTGTGGACAGGTGTCTTTTATACTGATAACGACTCCAAACAGATGCCATTAATACAGGTAACGAGTGGAGGACAGAGGAGCCTCTTAAAGAAAAAGTTACAGGTCTGTGAGAGCCAGAAATCTTGCTTGTTTGTAGGTGACCAAATACTTCTTTTACTGAGGAATTTACCAATTAATTCATTAAAAATCCTACAATGTGATTTTCTACATTTTCTTTTCTTATTTTGTCTCTCATAGTTCAGGTATACATATGATGAAAATTACAGGCCTCTCTCATCTTTTTAAGTGGGAGAACTTGCACAATTGGTGGCTGACTAAATACTTTTTTTCCCCACTGTACACATTTAAAATAGATCTAATTGACTTTGTGCAGCTAGAGCAATGACATGAGGAATACTGAGGTTGATACACACTCTCAGAAATAATGTGTTAAATTTGTACCTTTAAGGGTCCAATGGCTTGTCACTGGGGCAGTACCCTCAAAGGTACACGTATTGTACCCCTTAACCCGGGAACATTTCTGTACCTTTCCTGTTTGTACCTCATAGAGACATTTATGCACCCTGGGGTACAAAAATGGACTTAAATGGACTAGGGACTAATATGTACCCCTGAAAAGGGTACAAATTTTGTCTCTAATGGGTACTGCCCCAGTGACAAACAATTTGTACCTTATGATGGCAAATTTGTACTAAAACAACACAAAATGGTCCAAACATATTTTATCCAGTTTATTGATTTGAAAAAGTTATTAAAACATATTAAACAATCAGATTTTCACATTTATAAATCTCTTCTTCAAACATGTCTCGGGGTGACATATAACTTGTCTTCAATATGGTACATGTCAAGGGACTGAAAGTCCATTTCTTGTCCTGGTTTGATTACACTCCATTCCAGATCAACACTGACTCTGTATGCATGCAGGTGTGAATCATAAACAGTTGGGATAAGAAGCTTTCCACACAGAAACCACAGTGTGTTAACATTTAAAATATATTTGATCATGAAAAAAAGAGGAATATCCTCTGCATGCAAGTAATCAACAATGAAAACATCTTTACATGCATATTTTACACTGTCAACAAAGACCCCTGAAACACGCTGCATGTTTTTAAATGCATCCTCACTTCCTTGTATATCAACAAGACATCTCTGTAGCCCAAGTGGGAGCGATGAAAGTAGGGTATGTGTACTTGTCCCTATCACAATCTCAAATTCATCAAGAACGTTGGTTTGAGAAAACTCCCAGCATTGCCGCATCTGGTGCCTGTCACTTAAGGTTTTTGCTACATTAATAAAATTTCTGCAGCTACTCGCAACAGTCTTGAAATATTGGTGCTTTGCCTCAAAGCGCATGCACCATACCCTTCTTAGGGGGCCGTACATGGCTATAAGTCTTGCGTAATGTGTCATGTAGTGGCATTTTGGAGTGATGACATTGCCAAAAACATCCTTAAGTTTTGTTAAAAATTCACAAACAAGCAAGTTCAAAACTGATAAATGTTCTCTTTTGATTTTAGGGGCAGTTACTATATCAACTATGTCACAACAGAGCAGGAATACATTCCAATAACTGCAACCAGGTGGAACGCGGTGTGCTATTAAAAGAGGCAACAGCCTAAAAAGACACCATTTCTGAGCAGCAGACCCTGAAATTCCTAAGCCCTGCATTAGTCTCTCTGACAGTTGTACTGGTTTGTTTTTTTGGTCATTTTGACCAATTTTGAGATGTTGCAGTTCTTCGTTGATTTCTTGTATAGTTATGTGTTTGTCTTTGTGTGCTTGGCACACAACTAGTTTCAGTACAAGTGGGATGACTCCTTCTAACAAGTCATGCATTATATCAGGTGGAAATGACTTTGTCACATCAAAATAGCTTAACTCACTCAAAGGAGAAGGACCAGTTACTCCATATGTCACTTTATGCTCAGGGTTTTCGGTACACGATTTCAGATGATACTCGTGTGCCTCTGGGCTTCTCAAGACAAAGTCACTCTCATTGAATTTTTCTTTGATATTTGTGTAAGTTGCCATGCAAAAACGACAAACTCTGTGTGAGTTAAACGACATAGTAAACCCACCTAACATGTGGGCCGAAAGGTTATCGGCTGAAAATGTTGCTATTGCAGCATATAAAGTCTGCTCAATCCCATTAACTGTGATAGTGATGCCATCTCTTTCAAGTTTTTTAAGGTCGTCTAACATGGGTTTTAAAATAGTTTGTAAACCACAACGTTTCACAAATGTTTGACGAACTAAAAGAGCAAGATGAATATGCTTAAGCTTTGATTGATGTTTGTTATCAAGGTTGCCTATAGTATAGTAGAAAGCACATAGCTTATGCTTGGTACGCTTTGAGCCTAAAGGATTGGTCACTTCAAATTCATCTTCATAAAAATGAAGACGTAATGCATTTGGATTATCTTTGAAGACGGGATGTTCCATGAAGTAACTACCATCACAGAAGTTGCTCAAGTATTCAGTGTCTCTTTCCATATGCCTGTTGGCCTGAATTTCATCAAAGATGTCCTCACGTGAACAGTAGTGTGCCAAAACCTTTGTGATGGGCACGTAAGAATATGTACCTATTTTGTGTCCACTTTCTGACCTCAAAATGTGATGCACAGGTTCAACCAAATTTAGCTTAGACTTACAATGTTCTTTCAACATGTATGGTGATTTGACAGCTGCTGATGCTTTTTCAAAAAAGTCATTTGATTGTATCACATCTCTTAGTTCAGGATACTCCAAAATACTGAACCCATTTTCTTGAAGATGGTATGTAATAAAAGCATCGTAATTTTCCTTAAAATAACTAAATAGAAAATTTATATCATTTAAAATTTCCTGCTGGACAGCCTGTGGAATGTTATTTTTTTCTCTACATTTTAGAATGAAGCTGCAAAGATTTTCTTTAAAGTTTCTAAATAGTGCATCCATGGTAGGTGGTACATCTGCCTGAGGCTGCAAATCATTGTCCAAGTTATCCTCCTCACATAGGTCAGTGTCATTTCCATTGTTTAGGTCAGTGTCATTTCCATTGTTTAGGTCAGTGTCATTTCCATTGTTTAGGTCAGTGTCATTGCTGTTGCTCTGAGGTAGCACATGTTCCCTGTGCTTACGGTACACATGACGCCTGTAAGACTCATACAATTTAAAAGATGTCTTACAGCCATTTAGTCCACAATTGATATTAAAGTTGGATTCATGTGCATGGATAAGACCAACATGTTGAATCAGTTTCATTAAGGTGAAGGTGGTTCTTCTACACTTGGGACATCTATATGGTCGAGGCATATTTAGAAGAGTAGATTGATTGTTCTGGTAATGGTGACTGGAAGGGCCTTGTCACCCACCTCAGTAATGTTCAGTATAGTGCGTTGGAGAAAGGTCAGCGTCTTCTTCAAGTAGGGTGGGTAAGCCAGGTTGAAAACAAAGTAGGCACAGAAGGCTGCAATTACCCCCTCTTCAACTCCTGTTCCTTGGCACAGATCCACACCATCCACCCTGACTGAAATGGGAACCTTCCTGGCAGAGGCCATTTTCCAGTCACTGTCTCCCAGTTGTACAGTTGGATAGGGACTCCAACTAACACGCTGCAAAAAATGTCAAAACAGTGGTGAAACAGATTAATTAAACAGATACAGCTTCATGATCAAAGTTTTAAACCTTCTTCATAATTTATCCAAAAATATGAAAGCATAGCGATTAGAAAAGCACTTTGTAAACCTGCTTTAAAACAGAAGGGCAATATTACCTGTCCTACTGAAATGAAGTGGTCCACCTTTTCTTTAAAGATGAGAGGAAGCATGACTAGCGCTGCACGAAAGTCAACTTCTGTAAGAGACAATGAAATGCCTTTAAAGTCAGTTTAGTAGATCTTAGTAAATTAACATTAATATTTTTTTAAGTAAGTGAGTTAAAAAAAAAACATTAATTACTCGTAGGCACAAAAAGAACATAACAAAAAGAAAATAACAGGAGAATACCTGGTAGTTGTTCTGCCAGCAGTTCCTCCCTAAGTTCAGAGTAAATTTTGGCCAATGTGGATTTTCCTTCCACCAGCTTGATCACTTTTGGTACTATGCAGGTAAAGCCCTCTTTCAAGCGATGGCACAGGTTCACAGCAGATGGATGGATTCTGTCAACCTCTTCCCACAGCTGAAAGAGTTAACAATAAGGGGAAATTCATTGCTCATTTAACCAAGTAATCTAAACATTCATGCACAAGGCCAGTAAAAACTAAAAACTATTGCATTTTAACTGTATTTCATAGAGTTACATTAGTTTTTAGCATTCCAAGTGATATGATTTTGTATCACTTACGCCTGAAGGTGTTCCCAAAAAAGGGTATTTCCTCAGTACATCCTCAACTTTCATGCCATCCGTGATCTCTTTTCGACGCCATACAAAAGTACGCTGCATCCGGTCTTTGACCACAGAGTTGTCTGGTTGTATCTTTTCATACTGCATATGTAGATCATGCACATGCCTCTCAATAGAGGTTGCATCCTCACCAATTACAGCAGGCACCTGCTGGAATAAAAAAAAAACACAACAAACAAAAACACCAATTCATTGTCCTTTAAAATTCACTGGCATAGATGTCCATGGACCCCACAATGTAAGTCAGCATAAGAAACCTGTTGTTGACAAATAATACAAACG
This sequence comes from Parambassis ranga, assembly GCF_900634625.1. NCBI lineage: Eukaryota > Metazoa > Chordata > Actinopteri > Ambassidae > Parambassis > Parambassis ranga. Next base: position 25,070,624 of record NC_041024.1, on the reverse strand, counting down.
AATTTCCATTTGTGCACAATAACTTAGCTACATGAATCCACCCACCTCTGACACAGGTCTGGGACAGGTTCCTGCAGTTTCCGTGGACCCTCTTGACCCTCTGTTCCCAAATTTTTCCTTACTTCTTTTCACCTCGTCGTTGTGAATCAAAGGTGCACGCTCCGCTTTGAATTTGCGTTTGAGGGATTGATGCCAGGTATCCTAATATGAAAAAGTAAAAGAATGATAACTCAATTAAATGTAATTAGATTAACATGCAAGCATTACTGAATTAAAACATTGTAACTTACATAGCCATTTCCCTCCATATCCATGAGAAAAGGGTACTTCATAATAAGTGCTTTAACTACTTGCACATATTCCGCATTAGTAGGATACCTGTGATTAAAAAAAAAAAAGAATAGTGTTATGAATACTTTGCCATATAACTACTGTTTAAAAGTCACAAGTGTCTTTCATCATGGATGTGCCTTGATCTTCCTGTTAGGAGCAAATCTGCCTCTACAACTCAACAGTTTGAAGTATATACTTATAGCACTGACAGTGACACTATAACAAATATATGGGCTACTTCTAAATTGTGGACATTTATGACTCACATTGTGTATTCTAACATTGCTTCATGGAGAACACGAATTATCTTATGTCGATCTCTGGATGACTTCTGACATGCTTCCTTGTTATCAAGCCTGGTCTGAATGTCTCTAGGAAAAGGAGGAATCACGAAAACAGCAGGAAGTCTCCTATTTGCCTGATTTCTGACATAGGATGGGAAAGGGAGAGGAACTTATGTTACCAACACATTAGTAGTGGAATATGGTATATTTAATCTACCAACAATCTTGTATAAATTTGATATGGAGCCAATCAGGTGTCAGTCAAGTATTATTTATTTATACAAAACTTACCTCTCTTCAGCCAAAGGTTGTACATAAAACTCTTCAGGTACTGGTTGTAAAGTTAGTGTGACAACGTCATCCTTCAGTTCCTTAACAAATTTGTTGAATTTGGCCTGTTTTTTAAATGATCCAGAAAAAAGGAATGCTATCATGTTGTCTGTCAAGCCACACTCTATTGTTTCTCCATCCACTTCATTGTCTGAAAACAACAGAGGAGGGAGGGAGAGACAGTTATTTTTCAAAGCATAAAAACGTAAACATTTTAGGTGTTTTATACAATACAGTGTACAATGGCTTCTCTTTCTCTCTCATCTTCCTCACCCTCTCTTTGCCTCTGTCCCCTCAGCTTTATCAGCTGTGTCTCCCTTACTAAATGTAACCTTCACCTGCTGTTCTTTTTATTAAGTCTATCAGTAGAGGTAGACAGTTTAGCCTCACACACATTATACTGACAGTCCACGATGCTCTGACCCATTAGGATGATGATAAAAGGCAATCAAAAATAACGTCCCCCGTTTTTTACCAAGTATTTTAACTCATAAAACTAGCAAGCAAAGTTTTGATACTGTATTCTAATGTGAATGACCTCGACATTAACGGATGGACTTATGTTAGCAGACAGTCATTCACGTAAGGTAAAGTAAGGAGGCAGCGCGCCTTGATCGTGATTGAGATCAACACAGCGCGCAGCAGCTTTGCTGTCATGGCCCAAAAACGTGCGCGTTGTTTAAAGATCTTGTATGAACCGTAAGGGCTCTCACTCCTCCAATAATTTACCCTCCAACATACATACACAAACACGCAACGATGCAAGCGACGAGAACAGTGTGAGCTACTCTCTCTTCAAGTGTTCCACCTATCAGAGCTATTACCATTGTACTAGGCGGTGTATGGAGGGGTTAGCGCGAAGTTTTGCTTTTTTCCTCGACGAAGGCAGAGCCGACAGACACTTCACGGTGCTTGCATAGTTATGAAGCGGGAGGGGCTCAGTCTGTGGAAGGGGCTTGCTGTGTCACCCGGATTTGCTTCCCATCGTGCACCCAAACGAGGGTTCCTCTTCCACACGAAAACAGCATTGCAAATTATGCCAAATTCCGCAGTATTCCGCGTTAAAACAGATTCTGTTTTAATCTGACAATCGCGAAAAAAACATATTCACTGGCATATGCGACCAAAACTGGCGCACTAAAGAGCTCTGCTCAAGAACCTCCATTTATGGATCGTCCCTACGTATGTCAACTAGCCAGGCAATGATGTCAGCGATTTTTAGCTAACATTAGCTACCTAACAATTAGCATTAGCAAAATCGTTTTTTTTTCCAGCAACCAAAAAAGCCAATAAAACGTTACTTTACATGTCACAAGACATTGTCTCAAAATCATATCTTTGGTCATGTTACCCTGTTACTTTATAGATTTGATTTCTGACTTTAGTAGGCCAATTCAATTTTTTAGACAAGGTCAATGCTAATGCTAATTGATAAAGCAATTCCGTAACTGGTTTATTAAAAAAAACAACTTTCCAGCTCAATCAAATGATAAAATTAACTTACCTCTGAATCTCTGGGCCTCTTCTTCTGTCACATTTATTCCACGTTCCTGAAGCTTTTGAAGGAGCTCCTCTGTAGAGAGCTCCATCTCGAATTTGGATTTGGATTTGGATTAATGGACCCAAGTCACCTCCAGCACCCTGCAGCAGCATGTCGTTTAGAAAACTTTATTGGTTAGATTTCACATACAGTGGGGAAAAAAAGTATTTAGTCAGCCACCAATTGTGCAAGTTCTCCTATTTAAAAAGATGAGAGAGCCCTGTAATTTTCATCACAGGTATACCTCAACTATGAGAGACAAAATGAGAAACAAAAATCCAGAAAATCACATTGTAGGATTTTTAAAGAATTTATTTGCAAATTATGGTGGAAAATAAGTATTTGGTCAATAACAAAATGTCATCTCAATACTTTGTTATATACCCTTTGTTGGCAATGACAGAGGTCAAACGTTTTCTGTAAGTCTTCACAAGGTTTTCACACACTTTTGCTTGTATTTTGGCCCATTCCTCCATGCAGATCTCCTCTAGAGCAGTAATGTTTTGGGGCTGACGCTGGGTAACACGGACTTTCAACTCCCTCCAAAGATTTTCTATGGGGTTGAGATCTGGAGACTGGCTAGGCCACTCCAGGACCTTGAAATGCTTCTTACGAAGCCACTCCTTTGTTGCCCGGGCGGTGTGTTTGGGATCATTGTCATGTTGAAAGACCCAGCCACGTTTCATCTTCAATGCCCTTGCTGATGGAAGGAGGTTTTCACTCAAAATCTCACGATACATGGCCCCATTCATTCTTTCATTTACACGGATCAGTCGTCCAGGTCCCTTTGCAGAAAAACAGCCCCAAAGCATGATGTTTCCACCCCCATGCTTCACAGTAGGTATGGTGTTCTTCGGATGCAACTCAGCATTCTTTCTCCTCCAAACACGACAAGTTGAGTTTTTACCAAAAAGTTCTATTTTGGTTTCATCTGACCATATGACATTCTCCCAATCCTCTTCTGGATCATCCAAATGCTCTCTAGCAAACTTCAAACGGGCCTGGATATGTACTGGTTTAAGCAGGGGGACACGTCTGGCACTGCAGGATTTGAGTCCCTGGCGGCGCAGTGTGTTACTGATGGTAGCTTTTGTTACTTTGGTCCCAGCTCTCCGGAGGTCATTCACTAGGTCCCCCCGTGTGGTTCTGGGATTTTTGCTCACAGTTCTGGTGATCATTTTGACCCCACGGGGTGAGATCTTGCGTGGAGCCCCAGATCGAGGGAGATTATCAGTGGTCTTATATGTCTTCCATTTTCTAATAATTGCTCCCACAGTTGATTTCTTCACACCAAGCTGCTTACCTATTGCAGATTCAGTCTTCCCAGCCTGGTGCAGGTCTACAATTTTGTTTCTGGTGTCCTTTGACAGCTCTTTGGTCTTGGCCATAGTGGAGTTTGGAGTGTGACTGTTTGAGGTTGTGGACAGGTGTCTTTTATACTGATAACGACTCCAAACAGATGCCATTAATACAGGTAACGAGTGGAGGACAGAGGAGCCTCTTAAAGAAAAAGTTACAGGTCTGTGAGAGCCAGAAATCTTGCTTGTTTGTAGGTGACCAAATACTTCTTTTACTGAGGAATGTACCAATTAATTCATTAAAAATCCTACAATGTGATTTTCTACATTTTCTTTTCTTATTTTGTCTCTCATAGTTCAGGTATACATATGATGAAAATTACAGGCCTCTCTCATCTTTTTAAGTGGGAGAACTTGCACAATTGGTGGCTGACTAAATACTTTTTTTCCCCACTGTACATGGACAGTAATTATTGGAACAGAAAAGATTAATGTAGTATTTTACTACTGCACTTTCCATGGACTGCAGCATTAATGGACCCAAGTCACCTCCAGCACCCTGCAGCAGCATGTCGTTTAGAAAACTTTATTGGTTAGATTTCACATACAGTGGGGAAAAAAAGTATTTAGTCAGCCACCAATTGTGCAAGTTCTCCTATTTAAAAAGATGAGAGAGCCCTGTAATTTTCATCACAGGTATACCTCAACTATGAGAGACAAAATGAGAAACAAAAATCCAGAAAATCACATTGTAGGATTTTTAAAGAATTTATTTGCAAATTATGGTGGAAAATAAGTATTTGGTCAATAACAAAATGTCATCTCAATACTTTGTTATATACCCTTTGTTGGCAATGACAGAGGTCAAACGTTTTCTGTAAGTCTTCACAAGGTTTTCACACACTTTTGCTGGTATTTTGGCCCATTCCTCCATGCAGATCTCCTCTAGAGCAGTAATGTTTTGGGGCTGACGCTGGGTAACACGGACTTTCAACTCCCTCCAAAGATTTTCTATGGGGTTGAGATCTGGAGACTGGCTAGGCCACTCCAGGACCTTGAAATGCTTCTTACGAAGCCACTCCTTTGTTGCCCGGGCGGTGTGTTTGGGATCATTGTCATGTTGAAAGACCCAGCCACGTTTCATCTTCAATGCCCTTGCTGATGGAAGGAGGTTTTCACTCAAAATCTCACGATACATGGCCCCATTCATTCTTTCATTTACACGGATCAGTCGTCCAGGTCCCTTTGCAGAAAAACAGCCCCAAAGCATGATGTTTCCACCCCCATGCTTCACAGTAGGTATGGTGTTCTTCGGATGCAACTCAGCATTCTTTCTCCTCCAAACACGACAAGTTGAGTTTTTACCAAAAAGTTCTATTTTGGTTTCATCTGACCATATGACATTCTCCCAATCCTCTTCTGGATCATCCAAATGCTCTCTAGCAAACTTCAAACGGGCCTGGATATGTACTGGTTTAAGCAGGGGGACACGTCTGGCACTGCAGGATTTGAGTCCCTGGCGGCGCAGTGTGTTACTGATGGTAGCTTTTGTTACTTTGGTCCCAGCTCTCCGGAGGTCATTCACTAGGTCCCCCCGTGTGGTTCTGGGATTTTTGCTCACAGTTCTGGTGATCATTTTGACCCCACGGGGTGAGATCTTGCGTGGAGCCCCAGATCGAGGGAGATTATCAGTGGTCTTATATGTCTTCCATTTTCTAATAATTGCTCCCACAGTTGATTTCTTCACACCAAGCTGCTTACCTATTGCAGATTCAGTCTTCCCAGCCTGGTGCAGGTCTACAATTTTGTTTCTGGTGTCCTTTGACAGCTCTTTGGTCTTGGCCATAGTGGAGTTTGGAGTGTGACTGTTTGAGGTTGTGGACAGGTGTCTTTTATACTGATAACGACTCCAAACAGATGCCATTAATACAGGTAACGAGTGGAGGACAGAGGAGCCTCTTAAAGAAAAAGTTACAGGTCTGTGAGAGCCAGAAATCTTGCTTGTTTGTAGGTGACCAAATACTTCTTTTACTGAGGAATGTACCAATTAATTCATTAAAAATCCTACAATGTGATTTTCTACATTTTCTTTTCTTATTTTGTCTCTCATAGTTCAGGTATACATATGATGAAAATTACAGGCCTCTCTCATCTTTTTAAGTGGGAGAACTTGCACAATTGGTGGCTGACTAAATACTTTTTTTCCCCACTGTACATGGACAGTAATTATTGGAACAGAAAAGATTAATGTAGTATTTTACTACTGCACTTTCCATGGACTGCAGCATTAATGGACCCAAGTCACCTCCAGCACCCTGCAGCAGCATGTCGTTTAGAAAACTTTATTGGTTAGATTTCACATACAGTGGGGAAAAAAAGTATTTAGTCAGCCACCAATTGTGCAAGTTCTCCTATTTAAAAAGATGAGAGAGCCCTGTAATTTTCATCACAGGTATACCTCAATTATGAGAGACAAAATGAGAAACAAAAATCCAGAAAATCACATTGTAGGATTTTTAAAGAATTTATTTGCAAATTATGGTGGAAAATAAGTATTTGGTCAATAACAAAATGTCATCTCAATACTTTGTTATATACCCTTTGTTGGCAATGACAGAGGTCAAACGTTTTCTGTAAGTCTTCACAAGGTTTTCACACACTTTTGCTGGTATTTTGGCCCATTCCTCCATGCAGATCTCCTCTAGAGCAGTAATGTTTTGGGGCTGACGCTGGGTAACACGGACTTTCAACTCCCTCCAAAGATTTTCTATGGGGTTGAGATCTGGAGACTGGCTAGGCCACTCCAGGACCTTGAAATGCTTCTTACGAAGCCACTCCTTTGTTGCCCGGGCGGTGTGTTTGGGATCATTGTCATGTTGAAAGACCCAGCCATGTTTCATCTTCAATGCCCTTGCTGATGGAAGGAGGTTTTCACTCAAAATCTCACGATACATGGCCCCATTCATTCTTTCATTTACACGGATCAGTCGTCCAGGTCCCTTTGCAGAAAAACAGCCCCAAAGCATGATGTTTCCACCCCCATGCTTCACAGTAGGTATGGTGTTCTTCGGATGCAACTCAGCATTCTTTCTCCTCCAAACACGACAAGTTGAGTTTTTACCAAAAAGTTCTATTTTGGTTTCATCTGACCATATGACAGTCTCCCAATCCTCTTCTGGATCATCCAAATGCTCTCTAGCAAACTTCAAACGGGCCTGGATATGTACTGGTTTAAGCAGGGGGACACGTCTGGCACTGCAGGATTTGAGTCCCTGGCGGCGCAGTGTGTTACTGATGGTAGCTTTTGTTACTTTGGTCCCAGCTCTCCGGAGGTCATTCACTAGGTCCCCCCGTGTGGTTCTGGGATTTTTGCTCACAGTTCTGATGATCATTTTGACCTCACGGGGTGAGATCTTGCGTGGAGCCCCAGATCGAGGGAGATTATCAGTGGTCTTATATGTCTTCCATTTTCTAATAATTGCTCCCACAGTTGATTTCTTCACACCAAGCTGCTTACCTATTGCAGATTCAGTCTTCCCAGCCTGGTGCAGGTCTACAATTTTGTTTCTGGTGTCCTTTGACAGCTCTTTGGTCTTGGCCATAGTGGAGTTTGGAGTGTGACTGTTTGAGGTTGTGGACAGGTGTCTTTTATACTGATAACGACTCCAAACAGATGCCATTAATACAGGTAACGAGTGGAGGACAGAGGAGCCTCTTAAAGAAAAAGTTACAGGTCTGTGAGAGCCAGAAATCTTGCTTGTTTGTAGGTGACCAAATACTTCTTTTACTGAGGAATTTACCAATTAATTCATTAAAAATCCTACAATGTGATTTTCTACATTTTCTTTTCTTATTTTGTCTCTCATAGTTCAGGTATACATATGATGAAAATTACAGGCCTCTCTCATCTTTTTAAGTGGGAGAACTTGCACAATTGGTGGCTGACTAAATACTTTTTTTCCCCACTGTACACATTTAAAATAGATCTAATTGACTTTGTGCAGCTAGAGCAATGACATGAGGAATACTGAGGTTGATACACACTCTCAGAAATAATGTGTTAAATTTGTACCTTTAAGGGTCCAATGGCTTGTCACTGGGGCAGTACCCTCAAAGGTACACGTATTGTACCCCTTAACCCGGGAACATTTCTGTACCTTTCCTGTTTGTACCTCATAGAGACATTTATGCACCCTGGGGTACAAAAATGGACTTAAATGGACTAGGGACTAATATGTACCCCTGAAAAGGGTACAAATTTTGTCTCTAATGGGTACTGCCCCAGTGACAAACAATTTGTACCTTATGATGGCAAATTTGTACTAAAACAACACAAAATGGTCCAAACATATTTTATCCAGTTTATTGATTTGAAAAAGTTATTAAAACATATTAAACAATCAGATTTTCACATTTATAAATCTCTTCTTCAAACATGTCTCGGGGTGACATATAACTTGTCTTCAATATGGTACATGTCAAGGGACTGAAAGTCCATTTCTTGTCCTGGTTTGATTACACTCCATTCCAGATCAACACTGACTCTGTATGCATGCAGGTGTGAATCATAAACAGTTGGGATAAGAAGCTTTCCACACAGAAACCACAGTGTGTTAACATTTAAAATATATTTGATCATGAAAAAAAGAGGAATATCCTCTGCATGCAAGTAATCAACAATGAAAACATCTTTACATGCATATTTTACACTGTCAACAAAGACCCCTGAAACACGCTGCATGTTTTTAAATGCATCCTCACTTCCTTGTATATCAACAAGACATCTCTGTAGCCCAAGTGGGAGCGATGAAAGTAGGGTATGTGTACTTGTCCCTATCACAATCTCAAATTCATCAAGAACGTTGGTTTGAGAAAACTCCCAGCATTGCCGCATCTGGTGCCTGTCACTTAAGGTTTTTGCTACATTAATAAAATTTCTGCAGCTACTCGCAACAGTCTTGAAATATTGGTGCTTTGCCTCAAAGCGCATGCACCATACCCTTCTTAGGGGGCCGTACATGGCTATAAGTCTTGCGTAATGTGTCATGTAGTGGCATTTTGGAGTGATGACATTGCCAAAAACATCCTTAAGTTTTGTTAAAAATTCACAAACAAGCAAGTTCAAAACTGATAAATGTTCTCTTTTGATTTTAGGGGCAGTTACTATATCAACTATGTCACAACAGAGCAGGAATACATTCCAATAACTGCAACCAGGTGGAACGCGGTGTGCTATTAAAAGAGGCAACAGCCTAAAAAGACACCATTTCTGAGCAGCAGACCCTGAAATTCCTAAGCCCTGCATTAGTCTCTCTGACAGTTGTACTGGTTTGTTTTTTTGGTCATTTTGACCAATTTTGAGATGTTGCAGTTCTTCGTTGATTTCTTGTATAGTTATGTGTTTGTCTTTGTGTGCTTGGCACACAACTAGTTTCAGTACAAGTGGGATGACTCCTTCTAACAAGTCATGCATTATATCAGGTGGAAATGACTTTGTCACATCAAAATAGCTTAACTCACTCAAAGGAGAAGGACCAGTTACTCCATATGTCACTTTATGCTCAGGGTTTTCGGTACACGATTTCAGATGATACTCGTGTGCCTCTGGGCTTCTCAAGACAAAGTCACTCTCATTGAATTTTTCTTTGATATTTGTGTAAGTTGCCATGCAAAAACGACAAACTCTGTGTGAGTTAAACGACATAGTAAACCCACCTAACATGTGGGCCGAAAGGTTATCGGCTGAAAATGTTGCTATTGCAGCATATAAAGTCTGCTCAATCCCATTAACTGTGATAGTGATGCCATCTCTTTCAAGTTTTTTAAGGTCGTCTAACATGGGTTTTAAAATAGTTTGTAAACCACAACGTTTCACAAATGTTTGACGAACTAAAAGAGCAAGATGAATATGCTTAAGCTTTGATTGATGTTTGTTATCAAGGTTGCCTATAGTATAGTAGAAAGCACATAGCTTATGCTTGGTACGCTTTGAGCCTAAAGGATTGGTCACTTCAAATTCATCTTCATAAAAATGAAGACGTAATGCATTTGGATTATCTTTGAAGACGGGATGTTCCATGAAGTAACTACCATCACAGAAGTTGCTCAAGTATTCAGTGTCTCTTTCCATATGCCTGTTGGCCTGAATTTCATCAAAGATGTCCTCACGTGAACAGTAGTGTGCCAAAACCTTTGTGATGGGCACGTAAGAATATGTACCTATTTTGTGTCCACTTTCTGACCTCAAAATGTGATGCACAGGTTCAACCAAATTTAGCTTAGACTTACAATGTTCTTTCAACATGTATGGTGATTTGACAGCTGCTGATGCTTTTTCAAAAAAGTCATTTGATTGTATCACATCTCTTAGTTCAGGATACTCCAAAATACTGAACCCATTTTCTTGAAGATGGTATGTAATAAAAGCATCGTAATTTTCCTTAAAATAACTAAATAGAAAATTTATATCATTTAAAATTTCCTGCTGGACAGCCTGTGGAATGTTATTTTTTTCTCTACATTTTAGAATGAAGCTGCAAAGATTTTCTTTAAAGTTTCTAAATAGTGCATCCATGGTAGGTGGTACATCTGCCTGAGGCTGCAAATCATTGTCCAAGTTATCCTCCTCACATAGGTCAGTGTCATTTCCATTGTTTAGGTCAGTGTCATTTCCATTGTTTAGGTCAGTGTCATTTCCATTGTTTAGGTCAGTGTCATTGCTGTTGCTCTGAGGTAGCACATGTTCCCTGTGCTTACGGTACACATGACGCCTGTAAGACTCATACAATTTAAAAGATGTCTTACAGCCATTTAGTCCACAATTGATATTAAAGTTGGATTCATGTGCATGGATAAGACCAACATGTTGAATCAGTTTCATTAAGGTGAAGGTGGTTCTTCTACACTTGGGACATCTATATGGTCGAGGCATATTTAGAAGAGTAGATTGATTGTTCTGGTAATGGTGACTGGAAGGGCCTTGTCACCCACCTCAGTAATGTTCAGTATAGTGCGTTGGAGAAAGGTCAGCGTCTTCTTCAAGTAGGGTGGGTAAGCCAGGTTGAAAACAAAGTAGGCACAGAAGGCTGCAATTACCCCCTCTTCAACTCCTGTTCCTTGGCACAGATCCACACCATCCACCCTGACTGAAATGGGAACCTTCCTGGCAGAGGCCATTTTCCAGTCACTGTCTCCCAGTTGTACAGTTGGATAGGGACTCCAACTAACACGCTGCAAAAAATGTCAAAACAGTGGTGAAACAGATTAATTAAACAGATACAGCTTCATGATCAAAGTTTTAAACCTTCTTCATAATTTATCCAAAAATATGAAAGCATAGCGATTAGAAAAGCACTTTGTAAACCTGCTTTAAAACAGAAGGGCAATATTACCTGTCCTACTGAAATGAAGTGGTCCACCTTTTCTTTAAAGATGAGAGGAAGCATGACTAGCGCTGCACGAAAGTCAACTTCTGTAAGAGACAATGAAATGCCTTTAAAGTCAGTTTAGTAGATCTTAGTAAATTAACATTAATATTTTTTTAAGTAAGTGAGTTAAAAAAAAAACATTAATTACTCGTAGGCACAAAAAGAACATAACAAAAAGAAAATAACAGGAGAATACCTGGTAGTTGTTCTGCCAGCAGTTCCTCCCTAAGTTCAGAGTAAATTTTGGCCAATGTGGATTTTCCTTCCACCAGCTTGATCACTTTTGGTACTATGCAGGTAAAGCCCTCTTTCAAGCGATGGCACAGGTTCACAGCAGATGGATGGATTCTGTCAACCTCTTCCCACAGCTGAAAGAGTTAACAATAAGGGGAAATTCATTGCTCATTTAACCAAGTAATCTAAACATTCATGCACAAGGCCAGTAAAAACTAAAAACTATTGCATTTTAACTGTATTTCATAGAGTTACATTAGTTTTTAGCATTCCAAGTGATATGATTTTGTATCACTTACGCCTGAAGGTGTTCCCAAAAAAGGGTATTTCCTCAGTACATCCTCAACTTTCATGCCATCCGTGATCTCTTTTCGACGCCATACAAAAGTACGCTGCATCCGGTCTTTGACCACAGAGTTGTCTGGTTGTATCTTTTCATACTGCATATGTAGATCATGCACATGCCTCTCAATAGAGGTTGCATCCTCACCAATTACAGCAGGCACCTGCTGGAATAAAAAAAAAACACAACAAACAAAAACACCAATTCATTGTCCTTTAAAATTCACTGGCATAGATGTCCATGGACCCCACAATGTAAGTCAGCATAAGAAACCTGTTGTTGACAAATAATACAAACGAATTTCCATTTGTGCACAATAACTTAGCTACATGAATCCACCCACCTCTGACACAGGTCTGGGACAGGTTCCTGCAGTTTCCGTGGACCCTCTTGACCCTCTGTTCCCAAATTTTTCCTTACTTCTTTTCACCTCGTCGTTGTGAATCAAAGGTGCACGCTCCGCTTTGAATTTGCGTTTGAGGGATTGATGCCAGGTATCCTAATATGAAAAAGTAAAAGAATGATAACTCAATTAAATGTAATTAGATTAACATGCAAGCATTACTGAATTAAAACATTGTAACTTACATAGCCATTTCCCTCCATATCCATGAGAAAAGGGTACTTCATAATAAGTGCTTTAACTACTTGCACATATTCCGCATTAGTAGGATACCTGTGATTAAAAAAAAAAAAGAATAGTGTTATGAATACTTTGCCATATAACTACTGTTTAAAAGTCACAAGTGTCTTTCATCATGGATGTGCCTTGATCTTCCTGTTAGGAGCAAATCTGCCTCTACAACTCAACAGTTTGAAGTATATACTTATAGCACTGACAGTGACACTATAACAAATATATGGGCTACTTCTAAATTGTGGACATTTATGACTCACATTGTGTATTCTAACATTGCTTCATGGAGAACACGAATTATCTTATGTCGATCTCTGGATGACTTCTGACATGCTTCCTTGTTATCAAGCCTGGTCTGAATGTCTCTAGGAAAAGGAGGAATCACGAAAACAGCAGGAAGTCTCCTATTTGCCTGATTTCTGACATAGGATGGGAAAGGGAGAGGAACTTATGTTACCAACACATTAGTAGTGGAATATGGTATATTTAATCTACCAACAATCTTGTATAAATTTGATATGGAGTCAATCAGGTGTCAGTCAAGTATTATTTATTTATACAAAACTTACCTCTCTTCAGCCAAAGGTTGTACATAAAACTCTTCAGGTACTGGTTGTAAAGTTAGTGTGACAACGTCATCCTTCAGTTCCTTAACAAATTTGTTGAATTTGGCCTGTTTTTTAAATGATCCAGAAAAAAGGAATGCTATCATGTTGTCTGTCAAGCCACACTCTATTGTTTCTCCATCCACTTCATTGTCTGAAAACAACAGAGGAGGGAGGGAGAGACAGTTATTTTTCAAAGCATAAAAACGTAAACATTTTAGGTGTTTTATACAATACAGTGTACAATGGCTTCTCTTTCTCTCTCATCTTCCTCACCCTCTCTTGCCTCTGTCCCCTCAGCTTTATCAGCTGTGTCTCCCTTACTAAATGTAACCTTCACCTGCTGTTCTTTTTATTAAGTCTATCAGTAGAGGTAGACAGTTTAGCCTCACACACATTATACTGACAGTCCACGATGCTCTGACCCATTAGGATGATGATAAAAGGCAATCAAAAATAACGTCCCCCGTTTTTTACCAAGTATTTTAACTCATAAAACTAGCAAGCAAAGTTTTGATACTGTATTCTAATGTGAATGACCTCGACATTAACGGATGGACTTATGTTAGCAGACAGTCATTCACGTAAGGTAAAGTAAGGAGGCAGCGCGCCTTGATCGTGATTGAGATCAACACAGCGCGCAGCAGCTTTGCTGTCATGGCCCAAAAACGTGCGCGTTGTTTAAAGATCTTGTATGAACCGTAAGGGCTCTCACTCCTCCAATAATTTACCCTCCAACATACATACACAAACACGCAACGATGCAAGCGACGAGAACAGTGTGAGCTACTCTCTCTTCAAGTGTTCCACCTATCAGAGCTATTACCATTGTACTAGGCGGTGTATGGAGGGGTTAGCGCGAAGTTTTGCTTTTTTCCTCGACGAAGGCAGAGCCGACAGACACTTCACGGTGCTTGCATAGTTATGAAGCGGGAGGGGCTCAGTCTGTGGAAGGGGCTTGCTGTGTCACCCGGATTTGCTTCCCATCGTGCACCCAAACGAGGGTTCCTCTTCCACACGAAAACAGCATTGCAAATTATGCCAAATTCCGCAGTATTCCGCGTTAAAACAGATTCTGTTTTAATCTGACAATCGCGAAAAAAACATATTCACTGGCATATGCGACCAAAACTGGCGCACTAAAGAGCTCTGCTCAAGAACCTCCATTTATGGATCGTCCCTACGTATGTCAACTAGCCAGGCAATGATGTCAGCGATTTTTAGCTAACATTAGCTACCTAACAATTAGCATTAGCAAAATCGTTTTTTTTTCCAGCAACCAAAAAAGCCAATAAAACGTTACTTTACATGTCACAAGACATTGTCTCAAAATCATATCTTTGGTCATGTTACCCTGTTACTTTATAGATTTGATTTCTGACTTTAGTAGGCCAATTCAATTTTTTAGACAAGGTCAATGCTAATGCTAATTGATAAAGCAATTCCGTAACTGGTTTATTAAAAAAACAACTTTCCAGCTCAATCAAATGATAAAATTAACTTACCTCTGAATCTCTGGGCCTCTTCTTCTGTCACATTTATTCCACGTTCCTGAAGCTTTTGAAGGAGCTCCTCTGTAGAGAGCTCCATCTCGAATTTGGATTTGGATTTGGATTAATGGACCCAAGTCACCTCCAGCACCCTGCAGCAGCATGTCGTTTAGAAAACTTTATTGGTTAGATTTCACATACAGTGGGGAAAAAAAGTATTTAGTCAGCCACCAATTGTGCAAGTTCTCCTATTTAAAAAGATGAGAGAGCCCTGTAATTTTCATCACAGGTATACCTCAACTATGAGAGACAAAATGAGAAACAAAAATCCAGAAAATCACATTGTAGGATTTTTAAAGAATTTATTTGCAAATTATGGTGGAAAATAAGTATTTGGTCAATAACAAAATGTCATCTCAATACTTTGTTATATACCCTTTGTTGGCAATGACAGAGGTCAAACGTTTTCTGTAAGTCTTCACAAGGTTTTCACACACTTTTGCTTGTATTTTGGCCCATTCCTCCATGCAGATCTCCTCTAGAGCAGTAATGTTTTGGGGCTGACGCTGGGTAACACGGACTTTCAACTCCCTCCAAAGATTTTCTATGGGGTTGAGATCTGGAGACTGGCTAGGCCACTCCAGGACCTTGAAATGCTTCTTACGAAGCCACTCCTTTGTTGCCCGGGCGGTGTGTTTGGGATCATTGTCATGTTGAAAGACCCAGCCACGTTTCATCTTCAATGCCCTTGCTGATGGAAGGAGGTTTTCACTCAAAATCTCACGATACATGGCCCCATTCATTCTTTCATTTACACGGATCAGTCGTCCAGGTCCCTTTGCAGAAAAACAGCCCCAAAGCATGATGTTTCCACCCCCATGCTTCACAGTAGGTATGGTGTTCTTCGGATGCAACTCAGCATTCTTTCTCCTCCAAACACGACAAGTTGAGTTTTTACCAAAAGTTCTATTTTGGTTTCATCTGACCATATGACATTCTCCCAATCCTCTTCTGGATCATCCAAATGCTCTCTAGCAAACTTCAAACGGGCCTGGATATGTACTGGTTTAAGCAGGGGGACACGTCTGGCACTGCAGGATTTGAGTCCCTGGCGGCGCAGTGTGTTACTGATGGTAGCTTTTGTTACTTTGGTCCCAGCTCTCCGGAGGTCATTCACTAGGTCCCCCCGTGTGGTTCTGGGATTTTTGCTCACAGTTCTGGTGATCATTTTGACCCCACGGGGTGAGATCTTGCGTGGAGCCCCAGATCGAGGGAGATTATCAGTGGTCTTATATGTCTTCCATTTTCTAATAATTGCTCCCACAGTTGATTTCTTCACACCAAGCTGCTTACCTATTGCAGATTCAGTCTTCCCAGCCTGGTGCAGGTCTACAATTTTGTTTCTGGTGTCCTTTGACAGCTCTTTGGTCTTGGCCATAGTGGAGTTTGGAGTGTGACTGTTTGAGGTTGTGGACAGGTGTCTTTTATACTGATAACGACTCCAAACAGATGCCATTAATACAGGTAACGAGTGGAGGACAGAGGAGCCTCTTAAAGAAAAAGTTACAGGTCTGTGAGAGCCAGAAATCTTGCTTGTTTGTAGGTGACCAAATACTTCTTTTACTGAGGAATGTACCAATTAATTCATTAAAAATCCTACAATGTGATTTTCTACATTTTCTTTTCTTATTTTGTCTCTCATAGTTCAGGTATACATATGATGAAAATTACAGGCCTCTCTCATCTTTTTAAGTGGGAGAACTTGCACAATTGGTGGCTGACTAAATACTTTTTTTCCCCACTGTACATGGACAGTAATTATTGGAACAGAAAAGATTAATGTAGTATTTTACTACTGCACTTTCCATGGACTGCAGCATTAATGGACCCAAGTCACCTCCAGCACCCTGCAGCAGCATGTCGTTTAGAAAACTTTATTGGTTAGATTTCACATACAGTGGGGAAAAAAGTATTTAGTCAGCCACCAATTGTGCAAGTTCTCCTATTTAAAAAGATGAGAGAGCCCTGTAATTTTCATCACAGGTATACCTCAACTATGAGAGACAAAATGAGAAACAAAAATCCAGAAAATCACATTGTAGGATTTTTAAAGAATTTATTTGCAAATTATGGTGGAAAATAAGTATTTGGTCAATAACAAAATGTCATCTCAATACTTTGTTATATACCCTTTGTTGGCAATGACAGAGGTCAAACGTTTTCTGTAAGTCTTCACAAGGTTTTCACACACTTTTGCTGGTATTTTGGCCCATTCCTCCATGCAGATCTCCTCTAGAGCAGTAATGTTTTGGGGCTGACGCTGGGTAACACGGACTTTCAACTCCCTCCAAAGATTTTCTATGGGGTTGAGATCTGGAGACTGGCTAGGCCACTCCAGGACCTTGAAATGCTTCTTACGAAGCCACTCCTTTGTTGCCCGGGCGGTGTGTTTTGGGATCATTGTCATGTTGAAAGACCCAGCCACGTTTCATCTTCAATGCCCTTGCTGATGGAAGGAGGTTTTCACTCAAAATCTCACGATACATGGCCCCATTCATTCTTTCATTTACACGGATCAGTCGTCCAGGTCCCTTTGCAGAAAAACAGCCCCAAAGCATGATGTTTCCACCCCCATGCTTCACAGTAGGTATGGTGTTCTTCGGATGCAACTCAGCATTCTTTCTCCTCCAAACACGACAAGTTGAGTTTTTACCAAAAAGTTCTATTTTGGTTTCATCTGACCATATGACATTCTCCCAATCCTCTTCTGGATCATCCAAATGCTCTCTAGCAAACTTCAAACGGGCCTGGATATGTACTGGTTTAAGCAGGGGGACACGTCTGGCACTGCAGGATTTGAGTCCCTGGCGGCGCAGTGTGTTACTGATGGTAGCTTTTGTTACTTTGGTCCCAGCTCTCCGGAGGTCATTCACTAGGTCCCCCCGTGTGGTTCTGGGATTTTTGCTCACAGTTCTGGTGATCATTTTGACCCCACGGGGTGAGATCTTGCGTGGAGCCCCAGATCGAGGGAGATTATCAGTGGTCTTATATGTCTTCCATTTTCTAATAATTGCTCCCACAGTTGATTTCTTCACACCAAGCTGCTTACCTATTGCAGATTCAGTCTTCCCAGCCTGGTGCAGGTCTACAATTTTGTTTCTGGTGTCCTTTGACAGCTCTTTGGTCTTGGCCATAGTGGAGTTTGGAGTGTGACTGTTTGAGGTTGTGGACAGGTGTCTTTTATACTGATAACGACTCCAAACAGATGCCATTAATACAGGTAACGAGTGGAGGACAGAGGAGCCTCTTAAAGAAAAAGTTACAGGTCTGTGAGAGCCAGAAATCTTGCTTGTTTGTAGGTGACCAAATACTTCTTTTACTGAGGAATGTACCAATTAATTCATTAAAAATCCTACAATGTGATTTTCTACATTTTCTTTTCTTATTTTGTCTCTCATAGTTCAGGTATACATATGATGAAAATTACAGGCCTCTCTCATCTTTTTAAGTGGGAGAACTTGCACAATTGGTGGCTGACTAAATACTTTTTTTCCCCACTGTACATGGACAGTAATTATTGGAACAGAAAGATTAATGTAGTATTTTACTACTGCACTTTCCATGGACTGCAGCATTAATGGACCCAAGTCACCTCCAGCACCCTGCAGCAGCATGTCGTTTAGAAAACTTTATTGGTTAGATTTCACATACAGTGGGGAAAAAAAGTATTTAGTCAGCCACCAATTGTGCAAGTTCTCCTATTTAAAAAGATGAGAGAGCCCTGTAATTTTCATCACAGGTATACCTCAATTATGAGAGACAAAATGAGAAACAAAAATCCAGAAAATCACATTGTAGGATTTTTAAAGAATTTATTTGCAAATTATGGTGGAAAATAAGTATTTGGTCAATAACAAAATGTCATCTCAATACTTTGTTATATACCCTTTGTTGGCAATGACAGAGGTCAAACGTTTTCTGTAAGTCTTCACAAGGTTTTCACACACTTTTGCTGGTATTTTGGCCCATTCCTCCATGCAGATCTCCTCTAGAGCAGTAATGTTTTGGGGCTGACGCTGGGTAACACGGACTTTCAACTCCCTCCAAAGATTTTCTATGGGGTTGAGATCTGGAGACTGGCTAGGCCACTCCAGGACCTTGAAATGCTTCTTACGAAGCCACTCCTTTGTTGCCCGGGCGGTGTGTTTGGGATCATTGTCATGTTGAAAGACCCAGCCATGTTTCATCTTCAATGCCCTTGCTGATGGAAGGAGGTTTTCACTCAAAATCTCACGATACATGGCCCCATTCATTCTTTCATTTACACGGATCAGTCGTCCAGGTCCCTTTGCAGAAAAACAGCCCCAAAGCATGATGTTTCCACCCCCATGCTTCACAGTAGGTATGGTGTTCTTCGGATGCAACTCAGCATTCTTTCTCCTCCAAACACGACAAGTTGAGTTTTTACCAAAAAGTTCTATTTTGGTTTCATCTGACCATATGACAGTCTCCCAATCCTCTTCTGGATCATCCAAATGCTCTCTAGCAAACTTCAAACGGGCCTGGATATGTACTGGTTTAAGCAGGGGGACACGTCTGGCACTGCAGGATTTGAGTCCCTGGCGGCGCAGTGTGTTACTGATGGTAGCTTTTGTTACTTTGGTCCCAGCTCTCCGGAGGTCATTCACTAGGTCCCCCCGTGTGGTTCTGGGATTTTTGCTCACAGTTCTGATGATCATTTTGACCTCACGGGGTGAGATCTTGCGTGGAGCCCCAGATCGAGGGAGATTATCAGTGGTCTTATATGTCTTCCATTTTCTAATAATTGCTCCCACAGTTGATTTCTTCACACCAAGCTGCTTACCTATTGCAGATTCAGTCTTCCCAGCCTGGTGCAGGTCTACAATTTTGTTTCTGGTGTCCTTTGACAGCTCTTTGGTCTGGCCATAGTGGAGTTTGGAGTGTGACTGTTTGAGGTTGTGGACAGGTGTCTTTTATACTGATAACGACTCCAAACAGATGCCATTAATACAGGTAACGAGTGGAGGACAGAGGAGCCTCTTAAAGAAAAAGTTACAGGTCTGTGAGAGCCAGAAATCTTGCTTGTTTGTAGGTGACCAAATACTTCTTTTACTGAGGAA
The DNA here is from genome assembly GCF_900634625.1 of Parambassis ranga. Classification (NCBI taxonomy): domain Eukaryota; kingdom Metazoa; phylum Chordata; class Actinopteri; family Ambassidae; genus Parambassis; species Parambassis ranga. Next base: position 25,050,962 of record NC_041024.1, on the reverse strand, counting down.
TTTACCAATTAATTCATTAAAAATCCTACAATGTGATTTTCTACATTTTCTTTTCTTATTTGTCTCTCATAGTTCAGGTATACATATGATGAAAATTACAGGCCTCTCTCATCTTTTTAAGTGGGAGAACTTGCACAATTGGTGGCTGACTAAATACTTTTTTTCCCCACTGTACACATTTAAAATAGATCTAATTGACTTTGTGCAGCTAGAGCAATGACATGAGGAATACTGAGGTTGATACACACTCTCAGAAATAATGTGTTAAATTTGTACCTTTAAGGGTCCAATGGCTTGTCACTGGGGCAGTACCCTCAAAGGTACACGTATTGTACCCCTTAACCCGGGAACATTTCTGTACCTTTCCTGTTTGTACCTCATAGAGACATTTATGCACCCTGGGGTACAAAAATGGACTTAAATGGACTAGGGACTAATATGTACCCCTGAAAAGGGTACAAATTTTGTCTCTAATGGGTACTGCCCCAGTGACAAACAATTTGTACCTTATGATGGCAAATTTGTACTAAAACAACACAAAATGGTCCAAACATATTTTATCCAGTTTATTGATTTGAAAAAGTTATTAAAACATATTAAACAATCAGATTTTCACATTTATAAATCTCTTCTTCAAACATGTCTCGGGGTGACATATAACTTGTCTTCAATATGGTACATGTCAAGGGACTGAAAGTCCATTTCTTGTCCTGGTTTGATTACACTCCATTCCAGATCAACACTGACTCTGTATGCATGCAGGTGTGAATCATAAACAGTTGGGATAAGAAGCTTTCCACACAGAAACCACAGTGTGTTAACATTTAAAATATATTTGATCATGAAAAAAAGAGGAATATCCTCTGCATGCAAGTAATCAACAATGAAAACATCTTTACATGCATATTTTACACTGTCAACAAAGACCCCTGAAACACGCTGCATGTTTTTAAATGCATCCTCACTTCCTTGTATATCAACAAGACATCTCTGTAGCCCAAGTGGGAGCGATGAAAGTAGGGTATGTGTACTTGTCCCTATCACAATCTCAAATTCATCAAGAACGTTGGTTTGAGAAAACTCCCAGCATTGCCGCATCTGGTGCCTGTCACTTAAGGTTTTTGCTACATTAATAAAATTTCTGCAGCTACTCGCAACAGTCTTGAAATATTGGTGCTTTGCCTCAAAGCGCATGCACCATACCCTTCTTAGGGGGCCGTACATGGCTATAAGTCTTGCGTAATGTGTCATGTAGTGGCATTTTGGAGTGATGACATTGCCAAAAACATCCTTAAGTTTTGTTAAAAATTCACAAACAAGCAAGTTCAAAACTGATAAATGTTCTCTTTTGATTTAGGGGCAGTTACTATATCAACTATGTCACAACAGAGCAGGAATACATTCCAATAACTGCAACCAGGTGGAACGCGGTGTGCTATTAAAAGAGGCAACAGCCTAAAAAGACACCATTTCTGAGCAGCAGACCCTGAAATTCCTAAGCCCTGCATTAGTCTCTCTGACAGTTGTACTGGTTTGTTTTTTTGGTCATTTTGACCAATTTTGAGATGTTGCAGTTCTTCGTTGATTTCTTGTATAGTTATGTGTTTGTCTTTGTGTGCTTGGCACACAACTAGTTTCAGTACAAGTGGGATGACTCCTTCTAACAAGTCATGCATTATATCAGGTGGAAATGACTTTGTCACATCAAAATAGCTTAACTCACTCAAAGGAGAAGGACCAGTTACTCCATATGTCACTTTATGCTCAGGGTTTTCGGTACAACGATTTCAGATGATACTCGTGTGCCTCTGGGCTTCTCAAGACAAAGTCACTCTCATTGAATTTTTCTTTGATATTGTGTAAGTTGCCATGCAAAAACGACAAACTCTGTGTGAGTTAAACGACATAGTAAACCCACCTAACATGTGGGCCGAAAGGTTATCGGCTGAAAATGTTGCTATTGCAGCATATAAAGTCTGCTCAATCCCATTAACTGTGATAGTGATGCCATCTCTTTCAAGTTTTTTAAGGTCGTCTAACATGGGTTTTAAAATAGTTTGTAAACCACAACGTTTCACAAATGTTTGACGAACTAAAAGAGCAAGATGAATATGCTTAAGCTTTGATTGATGTTTGTTATCAAGGTTGCCTATAGTATAGTAGAAAGCACATAGCTTATGCTTGGTACGCTTTGAGCCTAAAGGATTGGTCACTTCAAATTCATCTTCATAAAAATGAAGACGTAATGCATTTGGATTATCTTTGAAGACGGGATGTTCCATGAAGTAACTACCATCACAGAAGTTGCTCAAGTATTCAGTGTCTCTTTCCATATGCCTGTTGGCCTGAATTTCATCAAAGATGTCCTCACGTGAACAGTAGTGTGCCAAAACCTTTGTGATGGGCACGTAAGAATATGTACCTATTTTGTGTCCACTTTCTGACCTCAAAATGTGATGCACAGGTTCAACCAAATTTAGCTTAGACTTACAATGTTCTTTCAACATGTATGGTGATTTGACAGCTGCTGATGCTTTTTGAAAAAGTCATTTGATTGTATCACATCTCTTAGTTCAGGATACTCCAAAATACTGAACCCATTTTCTTGAAGATGGTATGTAATAAAAGCATCGTAATTTTCCTTAAAATAACTAAATAGAAAATTTATATCATTTAAAATTTCCTGCTGGACAGCCTGTGGAATGTTATTTTTTTCTCTACATTTTAGAATGAAGCTGCAAAGATTTTCTTTAAAGTTTCTAAATAGTGCATCCATGGTAGGTGGTACATCTGCCTGAGGCTGCAAATCATTGTCCAAGTTATCCTCCTCACATAGGTCAGTGTCATTTCCATTGTTTAGGTCAGTGTCATTTCCATTGTTTAGGTCAGTGTCATTTCCATTGTTTAGGTCAGTGTCATTGCTGTTGCTCTGAGGTAGCACATGTTCCCTGTGCTTACGGTACACATGACGCCTGTAAGACTCATACAATTTAAAAGATGTCTTACAGCCATTTAGTCCACAATTGATATTAAAGTTGGATTCATGTGCATGGATAAGACCAACATGTTGAATCAGTTTCATTAAGGTGAAGGTGGTTCTTCTACACTTGGGACATCTATATGGTCGAGGCATATTTAGAAGAGTAGATTGATTGTTCTGGTAATGGTGACTGGAAGGGCCTTGTCACCCACCTCAGTAATGTTCAGTATAGTGCGTTGGAGAAAGGTCAGCGTCTTCTTCAAGTAGGGTGGGTAAGCCAGGTTGAAAACAAAGTAGGCACAGAAGGCTGCAATTACCCCCTCTTCAACTCCTGTTCCTTGGCACAGATCCACACCATCCACCCTGACTGAAATGGGAACCTTCCTGGCAGAGGCCATTTTCCAGTCACTGTCTCCCAGTTGTACAGTTGGATAGGGACTCCAACTAACACGCTGCAAAAAATGTCAAAACAGTGGTGAAACAGATTAATTAAACAGATACAGCTTCATGATCAAAGTTTTAAACCTTCTTCATAATTTATCCAAAAATATGAAAGCATAGCGATTAGAAAAGCACTTTGTAAACCTGCTTTAAAACAGAAGGGCAATATTACCTGTCCTACTGAAATGAAGTGGTCCACCTTTTCTTTAAAGATGAGAGGAAGCATGACTAGCGCTGCACGAAAGTCAACTTCTGTAAGAGACAATGAAATGCCTTTAAAGTCAGTTTAGTAGATCTTAGTAAATTAACATTAATATTTTTTTAAGTAAGTGAGTTAAAAAAAAAACATTAATTACTCGTAGGCACAAAAAGAACATAACAAAAAGAAATAACAGGAGAATACCTGGTAGTTGTTCTGCCAGCAGTTCCTCCCTAAGTTCAGAGTAAATTTTGGCCAATGTGGATTTTCCTTCCACCAGCTTGATCACTTTTGGTACTATGCAGGTAAAGCCCTCTTTCAAGCGATGGCACAGGTTCACAGCAGATGGATGGATTCTGTCAACCTCTTCCCACAGCTGAAAGAGTTAACAATAAGGGGAAATTCATTGCTCATTTAACCAAGTAATCTAAACATTCATGCACAAGGCCAGTAAAAACTAAAAACTATTGCATTTTAACTGTATTTCATAGAGTTACATTAGTTTTTAGCATTCCAAGTGATATGATTTTGTATCACTTACGCCTGAAGGTGTTCCCAAAAAGGGTATTTCCTCAGTACATCCTCAACTTTCATGCCATCCGTGATCTCTTTTCGACGCCATACAAAAGTACGCTGCATCCGGTCTTTGACCACAGAGTTGTCTGGTTGTATCTTTTCATACTGCATATGTAGATCATGCACATGCCTCTCAATAGAGGTTGCATCCTCACCAATTACAGCAGGCACCTGCTGGAATAAAAAAAAAACACAACAAACAAAAACACCAATTCATTGTCCTTTAAAATTCACTGGCATAGATGTCCATGGACCCCACAATGTAAGTCAGCATAAGAAACCTGTTGTTGACAAATAATACAAACGAATTTCCATTTGTGCACAATAACTTAGCTACATGAATCCACCCACCTCTGACACAGGTCTGGGACAGGTTCCTGCAGTTTCCGTGGACCCTCTTGACCCTCTGTTCCCAAATTTTTCCTTACTTCTTTTCACCTCGTCGTTGTGAATCAAAGGTGCACGCTCCGCTTTGAATTTGCGTTTGAGGGATTGATGCCAGGTATCCTAATATGAAAAAGTAAAAGAATGATAACTCAATTAAATGTAATTAGATTAACATGCAAGCATTACTGAATTAAAACATTGTAACTTACATAGCCATTTCCCTCCATATCCATGAGAAAAGGGTACTTCATAATAAGTGCTTTAACTACTTGCACATATTCCGCATTAGTAGGATACCTGTGATTAAAAAAAAAAAAGAATAGTGTTATGAATACTTTGCCATATAACTACTGTTTAAAAGTCACAAGTGTCTTTCATCATGGATGTGCCTTGATCTTCCTGTTAGGAGCAAATCTGCCTCTACAACTCAACAGTTTGAAGTATATACTTATAGCACTGACAGTGACACTATAACAAATATATGGGCTACTTCTAAATTGTGGACATTTATGACTCACATTGTGTATTCTAACATTGCTTCATGGAGAACACGAATTATCTTATGTCGATCTCTGGATGACTTCTGACATGCTTCCTTGTTATCAAGCCTGGTCTGAATGTCTCTAGGAAAAGGAGGAATCACGAAAACAGCAGGAAGTCTCCTATTTGCCTGATTTCTGACATAGGATGGGAAAGGGAGAGGAACTTATGTTACCAACACATTAGTAGTGGAATATGGTATATTTAATCTACCAACAATCTTGTATAAATTTGATATGGAGTCAATCAGGTGTCAGTCAAGTATTATTTATTTATACAAAACTTACCTCTCTTCAGCCAAAGGTTGTACATAAAACTCTTCAGGTACTGGTTGTAAAGTTAGTGTGACAACGTCATCCTTCAGTTCCTTAACAAATTTGTTGAATTTGGCCTGTTTTTTAAATGATCCAGAAAAAAGGAATGCTATCATGTTGTCTGTCAAGCCACACTCTATTGTTTCTCCATCCACTTCATTGTCTGAAAACAACAGAGGAGGGAGGGAGAGACAGTTATTTTTCAAAGCATAAAAACGTAAACATTTTAGGTGTTTTATACAATACAGTGTACAATGGCTTCTCTTTCTCTCTCATCTTCCTCACCCTCTCTTTGCCTCTGTCCCCTCAGCTTTATCAGCTGTGTCTCCCTTACTAAATGTAACCTTCACCTGCTGTTCTTTTTATTAAGTCTATCAGTAGAGGTAGACAGTTTAGCCTCACACACATTATACTGACAGTCCACGATGCTCTGACCCATTAGGATGATGATAAAAGGCAATCAAAAATAACGTCCCCCGTTTTTTACCAAGTATTTTAACTCATAAAACTAGCAAGCAAAGTTTTGATACTGTATTCTAATGTGAATGACCTCGACATTAACGGATGGACTTATGTTAGCAGACAGTCATTCACGTAAGGTAAAGTAAGGAGGCAGCGCGCCTTGATCGTGATTGAGATCAACACAGCGCGCAGCAGCTTTGCTGTCATGGCCCAAAAACGTGCGCGTTGTTTAAAGATCTTGTATGAACCGTAAGGGCTCTCACTCCTCCAATAATTTACCCTCCAACATACATACACAAACACGCAACGATGCAAGCGACGAGAACAGTGTGAGCTACTCTCTCTTCAAGTGTTCCACCTATCAGAGCTATTACCATTGTACTAGGCGGTGTATGGAGGGGTTAGCGCGAAGTTTTGCTTTTTTTCCTCGACGAAGGCAGAGCCGACAGACACTTCACGGTGCTTGCATAGTTATGAAGCGGGAGGGGCTCAGTCTGTGGAAGGGGCTTGCTGTGTCACCCGGATTTGCTTCCCATCGTGCACCCAAACGAGGGTTCCTCTTCCACACGAAAACAGCATTGCAAATTATGCCAAATTCCGCAGTATTCCGCGTTAAAACAGATTCTGTTTTAATCTGACAATCGCGAAAAAAACATATTCACTGGCATATGCGACCAAAACTGGCGCACTAAAGAGCTCTGCTCAAGAACCTCCATTTATGGATCGTCCCTACGTATGTCAACTAGCCAGGCAATGATGTCAGCGATTTTTAGCTAACATTAGCTACCTAACAATTAGCATTAGCAAAATCGTTTTTTTTTCCAGCAACCAAAAAAGCCAATAAAACGTTACTTTACATGTCACAAGACATTGTCTCAAAATCATATCTTTGGTCATGTTACCCTGTTACTTTATAGATTTGATTTCTGACTTTAGTAGGCCAATTCAATTTTTTAGACAAGGTCAATGCTAATGCTAATTGATAAAGCAATTCCGTAACTGGTTTATTAAAAAAAACAACTTTCCAGCTCAATCAAATGATAAAATTAACTTACCTCTGAATCTCTGGGCCTCTTCTTCTGTCACATTTATTCCACGTTCCTGAAGCTTTTGAAGGAGCTCCTCTGTAGAGAGCTCCATCTCGAATTTGGATTTGGATTTGGATTAATGGACCCAAGTCACCTCCAGCACCCTGCAGCAGCATGTCGTTTAGAAAACTTTATTGGTTAGATTTCACATACAGTGGGGAAAAAAAGTATTTAGTCAGCCACCAATTGTGCAAGTTCTCCTATTTAAAAAGATGAGAGAGCCCTGTAATTTTCATCACAGGTATACCTCAACTATGAGAGACAAAATGAGAAACAAAAATCCAGAAAATCACATTGTAGGATTTTTAAAGAATTTATTTGCAAATTATGGTGGAAAATAAGTATTTGGTTAATAACAAAATGTCATCTCAATACTTTGTTATATACCCTTTGTTGGCAATGACAGAGGTCAAAGTTTTCTGTAAGTCTTCACAAGGTTTTCACACACTTTTGCTGGTATTTTGGCCCATTCCTCCATGCAGATCTCCTCTAGAGCAGTAATGTTTTGGGGCTGACGCTGGGTAACACGGACTTTCAACTTCCTCCAAAGATTTTCTATGGGGTTGAGATCTGGAGACTGGCTAGGCCACTCCAGGACCTTGAAATGCTTCTTACGAAGCCACTCCTTTGTTGCCCGGGCGGTGTGTTTGGGATCATTGTCATGTTGAAAGACCCAGCCACGTTTCATCTTCAATGCCCTTGCTGATGGAAGGAGGTTTTCACTCAAAATCTCACGATACATGGCCCCATTCATTCTTTCATTTACACGGATCAGTCGTCCAGGTCCCTTTGCAGAAAAACAGCCCCAAAGCATGATGTTTCCACCCCCATGCTTCACAGTAGGTATGGTGTTCTTCGGATGCAACTCAGCATTCTTTCTCCTCCAAACACGACAAGTTGAGTTTTTACCAAAAAGTTCTATTTTGGTTTCATCTGACCATATGACATTCTCCCAATCCTCTTCTGGATCATCCAAATGCTCTCTAGCAAACTTCAAACGGGCCTGGATATGTACTGGTTTAAGCAGGGGGACACGTCTGGCACTGCAGGATTTGAGTCCCTGGCGGCGCAGTGTGTTACTGATGGTAGCTTTTGTTACTTTGGTCCCAGCTCTCCGGAGGTCATTCACTAGGTCCCCCCGTGTGGTTCTGGGATTTTTGCTCACAGTTCTGGTGATCATTTTGACCCCACGGGGTGAGATCTTGCGTGGAGCCCCAGATCGAGGGAGATTATCAGTGGTCTTATATGTCTTCCATTTTCTAATAATTGCTCCCACAGTTGATTTCTTCACACCAAGCTGCTTACCTATTGCAGATTCAGTCTTCCCAGCCTGGTGCAGGTCTACAATTTTGTTTCTGGTGTCCTTTGACAGCTCTTTGGTCTTGGCCATAGTGGAGTTTGGAGTGTGACTGTTTGAGGTTGTGGACAGGTGTCTTTTATACTGATAACGACTCCAAACAGATGCCATTAATACAGGTAACGAGTGGAGGACAGAGGAGCCTCTTAAAGAAAAAGTTACACGTCTGTGAGAGCCAGAAATCTTGCTTGTTTGTAGGTGACCAAATACTTCTTTTACTGAGGAATGTACCAATTAATTCATTAAAAATCCTACAATGTGATTTTCTACATTTTCTTTTCTTATTTTGTCTCTCATAGTTCAGGTATACATATGATGAAAATTACAGGCCTCTCTCATCTTTTTAAGTGGGAGAACTTGCACAATTGGTGGCTGACTAAATACTTTTTTTCCCCACTGTACATGGACAGTAATTATTGGAACAGAAAAGATTAATGTAGTATTTTACTACTGCACTTTCCATGGACTGCAGCATTAATGGACCCAAGTCACCTCCAGCACCCTGCAGCAGCATGTCGTTTAGAAAACTTTATTGGTTAGATTTCACATACAGTGGGGAAAAAAAGTATTTAGTCAGCCACCAATTGTGCAAGTTCTCCTATTTAAAAAGATGAGAGAGCCCTGTAATTTTCATCACAGGTATACCTCAACTATGAGAGACAAAATGAGAAACAAAAATCCAGAAAATCACATTGTAGGATTTTTAAAGAATTTATTTGCAAATTATGGTGGAAAATAAGTATTTGGTTAATAACAAAATGTCATCTCAATACTTTGTTATATACCCTTTGTTGGCAATGACAGAGGTCAAACGTTTTCTGTAAGTCTTCACAAGGTTTTCACACACTTTTGCTGGTATTTTGGCCCATTCCTCCATGCAGATCTCCTCTAGAGCAGTAATGTTTTGGGGCTGACGCTGGGTAACACGGACTTTCAACTTCCTCCAAAGATTTTCTATGGGGTTGAGATCTGGAGACTGGCTAGGCCACTCCAGGACCTTGAAATGCTTCTTACGAAGCCACTCCTTTGTTGCCCGGGCGGTGTGTTTGGGATCATTGTCATGTTGAAAGACCCAGCCACGTTTCATCTTCAATGCCCTTGCTGATGGAAGGAGGTTTTCACTCAAAATCTCACGATACATGGCCCCATTCATTCTTTCATTTACACGGATCAGTCGTCCAGGTCCCTTTGCAGAAAAACAGCCCCAAAGCATGATGTTTCCACCCCCATGCTTCACAGTAGGTATGGTGTTCTTCGGATGCAACTCAGCATTCTTTCTCCTCCAAACACGACAAGTTGAGTTTTTACCAAAAAGTTCTATTTTGGTTTCATCTGACCATATGACATTCTCCCAATCCTCTTCTGGATCATCCAAATGCTCTCTAGCAAACTTCAAACGGGCCTGGATATGTACTGGTTTAAGCAGGGGGACACGTCTGGCACTGCAGGATTTGAGTCCCTGGCGGCGCAGTGTGTTACTGATGGTAGCTTTTGTTACTTTGGTCCCAGCTCTCCGGAGGTCATTCACTAGGTCCCCCCGTGTGGTTCTGGGATTTTTGCTCACAGTTCTGGTGATCATTTTGACCCCACGGGGTGAGATCTTGCGTGGAGCCCCAGATCGAGGGAGATTATCAGTGGTCTTATATGTCTTCCATTTTCTAATAATTGCTCCCACAGTTGATTTCTTCACACCAAGCTGCTTACCTATTGCAGATTCAGTCTTCCCAGCCTGGTGCAGGTCTACAATTTTGTTTCTGGTGTCCTTTGACAGCTCTTTGGTCTTGGCCATAGTGGAGTTTGGAGTGTGACTGTTTGAGGTTGTGGACAGGTGTCTTTTATACTGATAACGACTCCAAACAGATGCCATTAATACAGGTAACGAGTGGAGGACAGAGGAGCCTCTTAAAGAAAAAGTTACAGGTCTGTGAGAGCCAGAAATCTTGCTTGTTTGTAGGTGACCAAATACTTCTTTTACTGAGGAATGTACCAATTAATTCATTAAAAATCCTACAATGTGATTTTCTACATTTTCTTTTCTTATTTTGTCTCTCATAGTTCAGGTATACATATGATGAAAATTACAGGCCTCTCTCATCTTTTTAAGTGGGAGAACTTGCACAATTGGTGGCTGACTAAATACTTTTTTTCCCCACTGTACATGGACAGTAATTATTGGAACAGAAAAGATTAATGTAGTATTTTACTACTGCACTTTCCATGGACTGCAGCATTAATGGACCCAAGTCACCTCCAGCACCCTGCAGCAGCATGTCGTTTAGAAAACTTTATTGGTTAGATTTCACATACAGTGGGGAAAAAAAGTATTTAGTCAGCCACCAATTGTGCAAGTTCTCCTATTTAAAAAGATGAGAGAGCCCTGTAATTTTCATCACAGGTATACCTCAACTATGAGAGACAAAATGAGAAACAAAAATCCAGAAAATCACATTGTAGGATTTTTAAAGAATTTATTTGCAAATTATGGTGGAAAATAAGTATTTGGTTAATAACAAAATGTCATCTCAATACTTTGTTATATACCCTTTGTTGGCAATGACAGAGGTCAAACGTTTTCTGTAAGTCTTCACAAGGTTTTCACACACTTTTGCTGGTATTTTGGCCCATTCCTCCATGCAGATCTCCTCTAGAGCAGTAATGTTTTGGGGCTGACGCTGGGTAACACGGACTTTCAACTTCCTCCAAAGATTTTCTATGGGGTTGAGATCTGGAGACTGGCTAGGCCACTCCAGGACCTTGAAATGCTTCTTACGAAGCCACTCCTTTGTTGCCCGGGCGGTGTGTTTGGGATCATTGTCATGTTGAAAGACCCAGCCACGTTTCATCTTCAATGCCCTTGCTGATGGAAGGAGGTTTTCACTCAAAATCTCACGATACATGGCCCCATTCATTCTTTCATTTACACGGATCAGTCGTCCAGGTCCCTTTGCAGAAAAACAGCCCCAAAGCATGATGTTTCCACCCCCATGCTTCACAGTAGGTATGGTGTTCTTCGGATGCAACTCAGCATTCTTTCTCCTCCAAACACGACAAGTTGAGTTTTTACCAAAAAGTTCTATTTTGGTTTCATCTGACCATATGACATTCTCCCAATCCTCTTCTGGATCATCCAAATGCTCTCTAGCAAACTTCAAACGGGCCTGGATATGTACTGGTTTAAGCAGGGGGACACGTCTGGCACTGCAGGATTTGAGTCCCTGGCGGCGCAGTGTGTTACTGATGGTAGCTTTTGTTACTTTGGTCCCAGCTCTCCGGAGGTCATTCACTAGGTCCCCCCGTGTGGTTCTGGGATTTTTGCTCACAGTTCTGGTGATCATTTTGACCCCACGGGGTGAGATCTTGCGTGGAGCCCCAGATCGAGGGAGATTATCAGTGGTCTTATATGTCTTCCATTTTCTAATAATTGCTCCCACAGTTGATTTCTTCACACCAAGCTGCTTACCTATTGCAGATTCAGTCTTCCCAGCCTGGTGCAGGTCTACAATTTTGTTTCTGGTGTCCTTTGACAGCTCTTTGGTCTTGGCCATAGTGGAGTTTGGAGTGTGACTGTTTGAGGTTGTGGACAGGTGTCTTTTATACTGATAACGACTCCAAACAGATGCCATTAATACAGGTAACGAGTGGAGGACAGAGGAGCCTCTTAAAGAAAAAGTTACAGGTCTGTGAGAGCCAGAAATCTTGCTTGTTTGTAGGTGACCAAATACTTCTTTTACTGAGGAATGTACCAATTAATTCATTAAAAATCCTACAATGTGATTTTCTACATTTTCTTTTCTTATTTTGTCTCTCATAGTTCAGGTATACATATGATGAAAATTACAGGCCTCTCTCATCTTTTTAAGTGGGAGAACTTGCACAATTGGTGGCTGACTAAATACTTTTTTTCCCCACTGTACATGGACAGTAATTATTGGAACAGAAAAGATTAATGTAGTATTTTACTACTGCACTTTCCATGGACTGCAGCATTAATGGACCCAAGTCACCTCCAGCACCCTGCAGCAGCATGTCGTTTAGAAAACTTTATTGGTTAGATTTCACATACAGTGGGGAAAAAAAGTATTTAGTCAGCCACCAATTGTGCAAGTTCTCCTATTTAAAAAGATGAGAGAGCCCTGTAATTTTCATCACAGGTATACCTCAATTATGAGAGACAAAATGAGAAACAAAAATCCAGAAAATCACATTGTAGGATTTTTAAAGAATTTATTTGCAAATTATGGTGGAAAATAAGTATTTGGTCAATAACAAAATGTCATCTCAATACTTTGTTATATACCCTTTGTTGGCAATGACAGAGGTCAAACGTTTTCTGTAAGTCTTCACAAGGTTTTCACACACTTTTGCTGGTATTTTGGCCCATTCCTCCATGCAGATCTCCTCTAGAGCAGTAATGTTTTGGGGCTGACGCTGGGTAACACGGACTTTCAACTCCCTCCAAAGATTTTCTATGGGGTTGAGATCTGGAGACTGGCTAGGCCACTCCAGGACCTTGAAATGCTTCTTACGAAGCCACTCCTTTGTTGCCCGGGCGGTGTGTTTGGGATCATTGTCATGTTGAAAGACCCAGCCACGTTTCATCTTCAATGCCCTTGCTGATGGAAGGAGGTTTTCACTCAAAATCTCACGATACATGGCCCCATTCATTCTTTCATTTACACGGATCAGTCGTCCAGGTCCCTTTGCAGAAAAACAGCCCCAAAGCATGATGTTTCCACCCCCATGCTTCACAGTAGGTATGGTGTTCTTCGGATGCAACTCAGCATTCTTTCTCCTCCAAACACGACAAGTTGAGTTTTTACCAAAAAGTTCTATTTTGGTTTCATCTGACCATATGACAGTCTCCCAATCCTCTTCTGGATCATCCAAATGCTCTCTAGCAAACTTCAAACGGGCCTGGATATGTACTGGTTTAAGCAGGGGGACACGTCTGGCACTGCAGGATTTGAGTCCCTGGCGGCGCAGTGTGTTACTGATGGTAGCTTTTGTTACTTTGGTCCCAGCTCTCCGGAGGTCATTCACTAGGTCCCCCCGTGTGGTTCTGGGATTTTTGCTCACAGTTCTGATGATCATTTTGACCTCACGGGGTGAGATCTTGCGTGGAGCCCCAGATCGAGGGAGATTATCAGTGGTCTTATATGTCTTCCATTTTCTAATAATTGCTCCCACAGTTGATTTCTTCACACCAAGCTGCTTACCTATTGCAGATTCAGTCTTCCCAGCCTGGTGCAGGTCTACAATTTTGTTTCTGGTGTCCTTTGACAGCTCTTTGGTCTTGGCCATAGTGGAGTTTGGAGTGTGACTGTTTGAGGTTGTGGACAGGTGTCTTTTATACTGATAACGACTCCAAACAGATGCCATTAATACAGGTAACGAGTGGAGGACAGAGGAGCCTCTTAAAGAAAAAGTTACAGGTCTGTGAGAGCCAGAAATCTTGCTTGTTTGTAGGTGACCAAATACTTCTTTTACTGAGGAATTTACCAATTAATTCATTAAAAATCCTACAATGTGATTTTCTACATTTTCTTTTCTTATTTTGTCTCTCATAGTTCAGGTATACATATGATGAAAATTACAGGCCTCTCTCATCTTTTTAAGTGGGAGAACTTGCACAATTGGTGGCTGACTAAATACTTTTTTTCCCCACTGTACACATTTAAAATAGATCTAATTGACTTTGTGCAGCTAGAGCAATGACATGAGGAATACTGAGGTTGATACACACTCTCAGAAATAATGTGTTAAATTTGTACCTTTAAGGGTCCAATGGCTTGTCACTGGGGCAGTACCCTCAAAGGTACACGTATTGTACCCCTTAACCCGGGAACATTTCTGTACCTTTCCTGTTTGTACCTCATAGAGACATTTATGCACCCTGGGGTACAAAAATGGACTTAAATGGACTAGGGACTAATATGTACCCCTGAAAAGGGTACAAATTTTGTCTCTAATGGGTACTGCCCCAGTGACAAACAATTTGTACCTTATGATGGCAAATTTGTACTAAAACAACACAAAATGGTCCAAACATATTTTATCCAGTTTATTGATTTGAAAAAGTTATTAAAACATATTAAACAATCAGATTTTCACATTTATAAATCTCTTCTTCAAACATGTCTCGGGGTGACATATAACTTGTCTTCAATATGGTACATGTCAAGGGACTGAAAGTCCATTTCTTGTCCTGGTTTGATTACACTCCATTCCAGATCAACACTGACTCTGTATGCATGCAGGTGTGAATCATAAACAGTTGGGATAAGAAGCTTTCCACACAGAAACCACAGTGTGTTAACATTTAAAATATATTTGATCATGAAAAAAAGAGGAATATCCTCTGCATGCAAGTAATCAACAATGAAAACATCTTTACATGCATATTTTACACTGTCAACAAAGACCCCTGAAACACGCTGCATGTTTTTAAATGCATCCTCACTTCCTTGTATATCAACAAGACATCTCTGTAGCCCAAGTGGGAGCGATGAAAGTAGGGTATGTGTACTTGTCCCTATCACAATCTCAAATTCATCAAGAACGTTGGTTTGAGAAAACTCCCAGCATTGCCGCATCTGGTGCCTGTCACTTAAGGTTTTTGCTACATTAATAAAATTTCTGCAGCTACTCGCAACAGTCTTGAAATATTGGTGCTTTGCCTCAAAGCGCATGCACCATACCCTTCTTAGGGGGCCGTACATGGCTATAAGTCTTGCGTAATGTGTCATGTAGTGGCATTTTGGAGTGATGACATTGCCAAAAACATCCTTAAGTTTTGTTAAAAATTCACAAACAAGCAAGTTCAAAACTGATAAATGTTCTCTTTTGATTTTAGGGGCAGTTACTATATCAACTATGTCACAACAGAGCAGGAATACATTCCAATAACTGCAACCAGGTGGAACGCGGTGTGCTATTAAAAGAGGCAACAGCCTAAAAAGACACCATTTCTGAGCAGCAGACCCTGAAATTCCTAAGCCCTGCATTAGTCTCTCTGACAGTTGTACTGGTTTGTTTTTTTGGTCATTTTGACCAATTTTGAGATGTTGCAGTTCTTCGTTGATTTCTTGTATAGTTATGTGTTTGTCTTTGTGTGCTTGGCACACAACTAGTTTCAGTACAAGTGGGATGACTCCTTCTAACAAGTCATGCATTATATCAGGTGGAAATGACTTTGTCACATCAAAATAGCTTAACTCACTCAAAGGAGAAGGACCAGTTACTCCATATGTCACTTTATGCTCAGGGTTTTCGGTACACGATTTCAGATGATACTCGTGTGCCTCTGGGCTTCTCAAGACAAAGTCACTCTCATTGAATTTTTCTTTGATATTTGTGTAAGTTGCCATGCAAAAACGGCAAACTCTGTGTGAGTTAAACGACATAGTAAACCCACCTAACATGTGGGCCGAAAGGTTATCGGCTGAAAATGTTGCTATTGCAGCATATAAAGTCTGCTCAATCCCATTAACTGTGATAGTGATGCCATCTCTTTCAAGTTTTTTAAGGTCGTCTAACATGGGTTTTAAAATAGTTTGTAAACCACAACGTTTCACAAATGTTTGACGAACTAAAAGAGCAAGATGAATATGCTTAAGCTTTGATTGATGTTTGTTATCAAGGTTGCCTATAGTATAGTAGAAAGCACATAGCTTATGCTTGGTACGCTTTGAGCCTAAAGGATTGGTCACTTCAAATTCATCTTCATAAAAATGAAGACGTAATGCATTTGGATTATCTTTGAAGACGGGATGTTCCATGAAGTAACTACCATCACAGAAGTTGCTCAAGTATTCAGTGTCTCTTTCCATATGCCTGTTGGCCTGAATTTCATCAAAGATGTCCTCACGTGAACAGTAGTGTGCCAAAACCTTTGTGATGGGCACGTAAGAATATGTACCTATTTTGTGTCCACTTTCTGACCTCAAAATGTGATGCACAGGTTCAACCAAATTTAGCTTAGACTTACAATGTTCTTTCAACATGTATGGTGATTTGACAGCTGCTGATGCTTTTTCAAAAAAGTCATTTGATTGTATCACATCTCTTAGTTCAGGATACTCCAAAATACTGAACCCATTTTCTTGAAGATGGTATGTAATAAAAGCATCGTAATTTTCCTTAAAATAACTAAATAGAAAATTTATATCATTTAAAATTTCCTGCTGGACAGCCTGTGGAATGTTATTTTTTTCTCTACATTTTAGAATGAAGCTGCAAAGATTTTCTTTAAAGTTTCTAAATAGTGCATCCATGGTAGGTGGTACATCTGCCTGAGGCTGCAAATCATTGTCCAAGTTATCCTCCTCACATAGGTCAGTGTCATTTCCATTGTTTAGGTCAGTGTCATTTCCATTGTTTAGGTCAGTGTCATTTCCATTGTTTAGGTCAGTGTCATTGCTGTTGCTCTGAGGTAGCACATGTTCCCTGTGCTTACGGTACACATGACGCCTGTAAGACTCATACAATTTAAAAGATGTCTTACAGCCATTTAGTCCACAATTGATATTAAAGTTGGATTCATGTGCATGGATAAGACCAACATGTTGAATCAGTTTCATTAAGGTGAAGGTGGTTCTTCTACACTTGGGACATCTATATGGTCGAGGCATATTTAGAAGAGTAGATTGATTGTTCTGGTAATGGTGACTGGAAGGGCCTTGTCACCCACCTCAGTAATGTTCAGTATAGTGCGTTGGAGAAAGGTCAGCGTCTTCTTCAAGTAGGGTGGGTAAGCCAGGTTGAAAACAAAGTAGGCACAGAAGGCTGCAATTACCCCCTCTTCAACTCCTGTTCCTTGGCACAGATCCACACCATCCACCCTGACTGAAATGGGAACCTTCCTGGCAGAGGCCATTTTCCAGTCACTGTCTCCCAGTTGTACAGTTGGATAGGGACTCCAACTAACACGCTGCAAAAAATGTCAAAACAGTGGTGAAACAGATTAATTAAACAGATACAGCTTCATGATCAAAGTTTTAAACCTTCTTCATAATTTATCCAAAAATATGAAAGCATAGCGATTAGAAAAGCACTTTGTAAACCTGCTTTAAAACAGAAGGGCAATATTACCTGTCCTACTGAAATGAAGTGGTCCACCTTTTCTTTAAAGATGAGAGGAAGCATGACTAGCGCTGCACGAAAGTCAACTTCTGTAAGAGACAATGAAATGCCTTTAAAGTCAGTTTAGTAGATCTTAGTAAATTAACATTAATATTTTTTTAAGTAAGTGAGTTAAAAAAAAAACATTAATTACTCGTAGGCACAAAAAGAACATAACAAAAAGAAAATAACAGGAGAATACCTGGTAGTTGTTCTGCCAGCAGTTCCTCCCTAAGTTCAGAGTAAATTTTGGCCAATGTGGATTTTCCTTCCACCAGCTTGATCACTTTTGGTACTATGCAGGTAAAGCCCTCTTTCAAGCGATGGCACAGGTTCACAGCAGATGGATGGATTCTGTCAACCTCTTCCCACAGCTGAAAGAGTTAACAATAAGGGGAAATTCATTGCTCATTTAACCAAGTAATCTAAACATTCATGCACAAGGCCAGTAAAAACTAAAAACTATTGCATTTTAACTGTATTTCATAGAGTTACATTAGTTTTTAGCATTCCAAGTGATATGATTTTGTATCACTTACGCCTGAAGGTGTTCCCAAAAAAGGGTATTTCCTCAGTACATCCTCAACTTTCATGCCATCCGTGATCTCTTTTCGACGCCATACAAAAGTACGCTGCATCCGGTCTTTGACCACAGAGTTGTCTGGTTGTATCTTTTCATACTGCATATGTAGATCATGCACATGCCTCTCAATAGAGGTTGCATCCTCACCAATTACAGCAGGCACCTGCTGGAATAAAAAAAAAACACAACAAACAAAAACACCAATTCATTGTCCTTTAAAATTCACTGGCATAGATGTCCATGGACCCCACAATGTAAGTCAGCATAAGAAACCTGTTGTTGACAAATAATACAAACGAATTTCCATTTGTGCACAATAACTTAGCTACATGAATCCACCCACCTCTGACACAGGTCTGGGACAGGTTCCTGCAGTTTCCGTGGACCCTCTTGACCCTCTGTTCCCAAATTTTTCCTTACTTCTTTTCACCTCGTCGTTGTGAATCAAAGGTGCACGCTCCGCTTTGAATTTGCGTTTGAGGGATTGATGCCAGGTATCCTAATATGAAAAAGTAAAAGAATGATAACTCAATTAAATGTAATTAGATTAACATGCAAGCATTACTGAATTAAAACATTGTAACTTACATAGCCATTTCCCTCCATATCCATGAGAAAAGGGTACTTCATAATAAGTGCTTTAACTACTTGCACATATTCCGCATTAGTAGGATACCTGTGATTAAAAAAAAAAAGAATAGTGTTATGAATACTTTGCCATATAACTACTGTTTAAAAGTCACAAGTGTCTTTCATCATGGATGTGCCTTGATCTTCCTGTTAGGAGCAAATCTGCCTCTACAACTCAACAGTTTGAAGTATATACTTATAGCACTGACAGTGACACTATAACAAATATATGGGCTACTTCTAAATTGTGGACATTTATGACTCACATTGTGTATTCTAACATTGCTTCATGGAGAACACGAATTATCTTATGTCGATCTCTGGATGACTTCTGACATGCTTCCTTGTTATCAAGCCTGGTCTGAATGTCTCTAGGAAAAGGAGGAATCACGAAAACAGCAGGAAGTCTCCTATTTGCCTGATTTCTGACATAGGATGGGAAAGGGAGAGGAACTTATGTTACCAACACATTAGTAGTGGAATATGGTATATTTAATCTACCAACAATCTTGTATAAATTTGATATGGAGCCAATCAGGTGTCAGTCAAGTATTATTTATTTATACAAAACTTACCTCTCTTCAGCCAAAGGTTGTACATAAAACTCTTCAGGTACTGGTTGTAAAGTTAGTGTGACAACGTCATCCTTCAGTTCCTTAACAAATTTGTTGAATTTGGCCTGTTTTTTAAATGATCCAGAAAAAAGGAATGCTATCATGTTGTCTGTCAAGCCACACTCTATTGTTTCTCCATCCACTTCATTGTCTGAAAACAACAGAGGAGGGAGGGAGAGACAGTTATTTTTCAAAGCATAAAAACGTAAACATTTTAGGTGTTTTATACAATACAGTGTACAATGGCTTCTCTTTCTCTCTCATCTTCCTCACCCTCTCTTTGCCTCTGTCCCCTCAGCTTTATCAGCTGTGTCTCCCTTACTAAATGTAACCTTCACCTGCTGTTCTTTTTATTAAGTCTATCAGTAGAGGTAGACAGTTTAGCCTCACACACATTATACTGACAGTCCACGATGCTCTGACCCATTAGGATGATGATAAAAGGCAATCAAAAATAACGTCCCCCGTTTTTTACCAAGTATTTTAACTCATAAAACTAGCAAGCAAAGTTTTGATACTGTATTCTAATGTGAATGACCTCGACATTAACGGATGGACTTATGTTAGCAGACAGTCATTCACGTAAGGTAAAGTAAGGAGGCAGCGCGCCTTGATCGTGATTGAGATCAACACAGCGCGCAGCAGCTTTGCTGTCATGGCCCAAAAACGTGCGCGTTGTTTAAAGATCTTGTATGAACCGTAAGGGCTCTCACTCCTCCAATAATTTACCCTCCAACATACATACACAAACACGCAACGATGCAAGCGACGAGAACAGTGTGAGCTACTCTCTCTTCAAGTGTTCCACCTATCAGAGCTATTACCATTGTACTAGGCGGTGTATGGAGGGGTTAGCACGAAGTTTTGCTTTTTTCCTCGACGAAGGCAGAGCCGACAGACACTTCACGGTGCTTGCATAGTTATGAAGCGGGAGGGGCTCAGTCTGTGGAAGGGGCTTGCTGTGTCACCCGGATTTGCTTCCCATCGTGCACCCAAACGAGGGTTCCTCTTCCACACGAAAACAGCATTGCAAATTATGCCAAATTCCGCAGTATTCCGCGTTAAAACAGATTCTGTTTTAATCTGACAATCGCGAAAAAAACATATTCACTGGCATATGCGACCAAAACTGGCGCACTAAAGAGCTCTGCTCAAGAACCTCCATTTATGGATCGTCCCTACGTATGTCAACTAGCCAGGCAATGATGTCAGCGATTTTTAGCTAACATTAGCTACCTAACAATTAGCATTAGCAAAATCGTTTTTTTTCCAGCAACCAAAAAAGCCAATAAAACGTTACTTTACATGTCACAAGACATTGTCTCAAAATCATATCTTTGGTCATGTTACCCTGTTACTTTATAGATTTGATTTCTGACTTTAGTAGGCCAATTCAATTTTTTAGACAAGGTCAATGCTAATGCTAATTGATAAAGCAATTCCGTAACTGGTTTATTAAAAAAAACAACTTTCCAGCTCAATCAAATGATAAAATTAACTTACCTCTGAATCTCTGGGCCTCTTCTTCTGTCACATTTATTCCACGTTCCTGAAGCTTTTGAAGGAGCTCCTCTGTAGAGAGCTCCATCTCGAATTTGAGCGCGAACTGGTGAGGGTGATTAAGACCTCTCAAATTTATTCCACGTTCCTGAAGCTTTTGAAGGAGCTCCTCTGTAGAGAGCTCCATCTCGAATTTGAGCGCGAACTGGTGAGGGTGATTAAGACCTCTCGTTGGTGCGCGTGCATATGCTGCTGCATAAGGAACGCGCTTGTGTGAGCCGTTATTGGTCACATGGTCATAGATCACATGGTCATTGGTCACATCATTGTGATTCAACCCTTTAATAATATCTCAAGGATCATTTTTGAAATTGGGCTTTTTACTGTAAAATTTTAATAGGTTCTGTAGCTGGGTTCATCTTAAATATTAGTAATGTGTGATACCACTGATTTTCTTTATTTTATTTTTGTGTGACTTGGAATATTAAGTTTAGTCCAACCGCATCACCTACATTTTGGAAACTGGGATTAATATTGGAAATTTGGGATTAAAAATAAAAGTGTGAACAAAATACATTTCCCAGTTCTGGTGCACAAACCATACAGTCCCCCAACTGTCACTGACAGCTTCACCTTGTAATTGTACCCCTGATTGTGGAAAAAATGGTACAGATGTTGACCATTGATCATTTTGGATCTTAAATGTACCATTTTGACACAAAAACGGTACATTTAAGTATCATGGGGATCAGCTTGGAACCTGTGATGGTAAATCATCGGCAGTTGTACCTTAGGGAACAAAAATGGACCTCAGTTGTACCCTTTTTTCTGACAGTGCAGTTGTTAAGGCATGAGCTCTTCAGTCCAACACTGTCCCATCGTGGTCCAGGTGGTTGTGACAGACAGCAGTAGATGGATTCACATGACAGCACAGCTGGCTTCTTTAGAGAGATCCTGAGGAGAAACAGAAATGTTAGCACATTTAAACTACATGTACTGTGGAACACAGTGTGGTTGGCAGTGAGCATGCAGGCAGAGAAAGCGTGGCACACAGCAGGAGCTCACTCAGGGTCCTACGTGGGTAATATGTAAATAAAAAAGTGCACAAATGTATGGTTCCCTTTCATTCTGCTCAGACTGGCTGTTTACTACTCATAAAAGCACAATATGAACACTATAAGGCTCGTTCATTTCTTCATGCCTTGTTTTTTTTAGAGCCATCTAGTGGTCACATTGTGCATTACCTGTCCATTGAATGGAACGACTTTGTGTCAACTAAAAGGAATAGGCATGTATCATGTATGACAACACCCAGGAAGGCTGCTACTTTTATTTGTAAAAAAAAATAATAATAAAAAAACTGTATTTGGTTATGTTGTCAGAATAAAGTCTTTTTTTTTTTAAACAAGACTGACTTTCTGAACTTCTGTGTTCCTTACTGAAGAGCACCTTTGTTAGAAGGGGCTTAAAAAAATAAGCACTACACTGAACAATACTGCGTTCCCCTGATTCCATAGGATTTAACTTGTCCTTGATGAACTGATCATCAGCAGGTGTACAGACAGACACAGTTTGCTGCTCTGGAACATTCAGGTGTGACAATGACAAGAGAGAAAGACATAAACAATGGTGTTAGAGAAGCAGCTGTTGCTGCACATCAATCTGAAAGACCATCTTTAATGTCCTTGACAGCACAATTAGAACAGACTGAAAAAATACAGTTTCTTTGGTTAGACTGCTGGGACAAAGCCTCCTCTGTCTAAAAAGAACAATGTCCTATGGACAGATGAGACCAAAGTGGAGTTGTCTGGTCTGGGCTCCCCACCAAACAGTGGCTAATAGTTACCCTGCGTTCATATCAAGAGCGACTAAAGCTGTAAAATCTTTTGTTGCTCATAAGTACAGCTGCTATTAAAGTTCTGTTCCCTTTTGTCACTCAAATCCCTCATGATGTGAGAAATTCAAACGTTTGATTTTGCTTATCCAATTAAAGGAGCTGTATGCTTTTAGCACAGACAGCTTGACAGCCGTATGCTAGGACTTTGCTTTCACTTTTTGTGGCACACCTTAACTAGTGAACAGACAACAGAAAACAATCATCTCTCTTTTGGGTCAGGTTCCGTTTAGTAAAAGTAACAGGTATTTAATCTCAATGGAACAAAAAATTAATCTGCAAGGAAGACTAGTGCTTGTGATAAATGCAAACACAGCAGAGGCTTGTTGCGATCATGCAAGCGATGTATTAGAGACATGCCTCATAGCAACAGTAACAACTAGCATGCTATGAGCTCGATTAGTATCGCGCCTCGTACTTTAAAATATTCTCACAAATTATTAACTCAGCAGGCCAACCAACAACCCGTGACACCTCGTCCCAGGACAGAGCCTTTTTGTTTGTCATACAATGCTGGGTGCCCAGCGATGGCAGCGACCAACCTCTCACACATCATCTTCATAAGAACTAAAGTACAGCAGAAACCAAAAGTAGCATGCTCCGAGCCACACAAGTGAAGAACGTCTACATTCCGATTGGTTGTCTGTGTTTTACAGCTGAAACATGTCATAGCATAAAGGTAAACCGTCTTCAACTTTTTATAGACGCTCAAGTCTTGTAGCTTTAGTCACTCTTGCCCATAGAAAGTGAACGACTTCCAGGGATTGTACAGCTCGAGTTGCTCTTGGAGTGAATGCAGGGTTAGACCCACGATGATCATATGGTTGGTTTAGTTTTGTTTTTGAGTAAAAACATAATAAAAACATAGAATTACAAAAAGGGATACTGACATTTGAACATGAACGTACTAGTCACACTTATGAACAAAGACCTGAGGTGGACCATGAAGCATGATTAGCATGTTAGCCAGCCCTCTTTGTGATTAGTGTATAGGTATAACAGAAGATTCTACTTTTCTTATGATTGCCTCTCAGACTTCAGGAAGTGCTGATCCTATGACTTCTCATACGTGGACTACAACAGGAAGTTACATCACAAGCTGCATGCTGGAGGAGGACACTACCAGAGCTAGTAAATAACACTGCCTCTTTCAGATCAACACACAGACCCTTTGGGATTGCTAAGCAGCTTTGTGATACCAGTTATCCACAAATGACAACACTAATAACAAGCCAAGCATCTTGTTATATACATAGCAAAGCACAGCAGGGACATGCAGTTAAGCAGAGGGCCTGACTGGGCGTCACTGTCCTCCTCACCTACTGTACAGGATGCCGTCTGCTCTTCATCAACACACAGAGCAACATTTCTTCTTCTTTCTTTTTGGCTTCAGAGCAGGCAAAGAGAAACAGGAGTGTCAGGCTTTGTGTGCTAAATCCATCCAGTCACACCTCACTCAGGGATCAAAGCAGAAAATAAATCTGATAGTTTTCTATCACTTGGGCTTGTGGCCGCATACGCCTCGATATTTAAACACCATGTTGTCCATTATCCATACTAGTTCAAAGCTAGTGCATAAAACCAATATTTCTTTGCAAGACTTATGGTACCATTCTTGTTAATGGGCTATAAATAACAAAACGTTTGAACAAGTTGTCAGAAGAGTTTTATGAAGTAGATGGCATTTCCTGCGTTCTGGTGGATTTTAACAGGTTGTTAAACACCTGTTTTACCTACAGAAGTAAACGCTTACTTTCTGTTTCTCTGTGAGAAATCTCCTTATGCCCATGGTGTCTGGGGAGGGAGCAGATATGGAAAACAACAAATATTACCGTCTACTACAATTTCTAGCTTCCTCCCAGCTTTTCTTTAAGTTGATGTTAACATTTATTGTCAGCGATTATCAGTACTTTCTACTCCATATATTACTACAATGTTTACTCTTTACTTTATGAATATGTGTTTTTATAATTTGCATCGATTAGCTAACTAGTTAATGTCTGATTAACATGAATCAACAACATTTATCTAAAGCAGGAAAACACATATATATATATATATATATATACACACATATATATAAAAAATAAAAATAAAAATAATCAACGCCTAGATGTGCTGTGGGATTTTATTTTATTTGTAAAAATATGTGCCATGGCTTGATAAAGGGTGGCAAAAACTGCTCTAAGCTATCTTGTCCAAGTTCAAACAAAGACATTTTTGCCACAATTTGATCTAATTTTTAGCCTTACGACAGCTGACAATCCGTCATAGATACATAAAACTTTAATCCATGCTCACTGTGGTCATGGAACAATTACTGTTTTGGCCCTTTTTGAAGTATGCTTACCTGTCTCCGGTGGCGTTGGATGTCACTGCCTGCTACAAACTCTTCAAACTCCAACTCTGTTTCCTTACCACCTCTGGCCTGCATGCACACCCTGCGCTCTGCCTCTTCCTGAAACAGCATCACATGACTGTATATCAAACACCGACATACGCCCAGAGCACAAATTAATCCTTCCTTCAATAATTACAGAAGTGACACAGGTACAATCATAACTGAACTTTCTGGTGGTTCTCGAATGCACCATATGACACAGCTCATCACCTTGACCAAAAGGCCTTTAAAGGAAAAATGCCACCACACAGGAAATGAATCAGGGCGTGTTTAAATGCTTGACTGCACTGGTGCATTCTGGGGGATGCAGTTGTTCCACTTACCTCTTGGTCCAAATTGAGAAGAACCACCCGTACATCAGTGATGGGCCCCCAGGTCCTGTGACCCTGAAGAACCAGGTCCCCAGGCTGGACATCTGCCTCTGCCTCAGCACCTGCTGCCCAGATCTGACAGATGTGCACACACACTTGACTTTATTCCTTTTCACCATCTCTGCAGGGCTCCCACTAATGATGTTAACTACTCACTGTGAGTGTCTGCCCACCAGCCAGGACGCAGGAGGAGGGGATGTGGAAGGAAATGTCTCCAGAGTCAGGGTACATCCACCTAACCTTCCAACCACCCAGCAGCTGCTCCTGGAGAGGGACCATACAAACACCCATGCCTAAGTCTCTTTATATAAGCCAGTAATGTGTATTTTGCTTCAAAATGAATTCTTCATTCACCCCCATCCCGCTATCTTACTGTCTCAGAGTTGTTCTTCAGCCTGACATATTTGCCATCCATGTCGATCTCTGCCACGCTCACAGCTCCGCGCTCTGTGGAGCCACTGGACATTTTGTAGGCCTGCGAACTGCCAGAGGCTTCCTCGTACTTTCGCTTTTTGCCTCTGAGCTTGCGGCTGCTTTGTTCATGTGCACGAGGTATGGTGGCATGCTGGGAGGGGCTGGGAGACAGCTGCAACCTGAGAGAATAACCAACTTACTCTATGGACTTCCAAAGACCTGCAGCCATGCGTTAGATTTATGAGAACAGATACCTCTGTTCCTCAACCTCCAGCATCTTCCTGTAGGCATTGATCTCCATGTCCAGAGCTAGCTTAACATCCAGCAGGTTCTCGTAGTCCTCCAGCTGACTGAACATCTGGCTTCTCAGGTTCAGCAGCTCCTGCTCCTTCTGATGGAGCTTCTGCTGCCAAAGCTCCCGCTCCTGGTCCAGAGTCCTTTCCAGCTCCTGGAGCCGGCCTTCCAGCAGCATTTTCTGACAATTATACAAAGAGAAACATTAGCACTAATGACATTATAAAGTTTAAAGCTACCGATTCCTGCATATTTACATGTCTGCTGTTGTTAATGTTTTTACATATGTATCTGACCCCACTGCACAGCTAACCTAGCTCTGTCTGCTAACACTGCAAAGGCCCCATTAACATCCTCTGTGAGACAGCTGTGGACACCACTTACATGTAGGTGTCAAACTATGCTAGGAGTGCATGGATACACAAACACCTTACACAAAGTCTGGCCTATCAACCTGCACATTTGATTGTTTTCATACCCCAACACACAGTCATGTTTAAAATGTTGTGTGTGTGTACCCCCTCTTAATTATATGTTTCTTGGGTAAAATATAATAAACAGTCATCTGATCATAGTGGCTCCTATTATTAGGGAACTACAATATCACATAACGTTTGTCCTGCTTCCATGTGCTTTTTAGACAGAAGAGTCTTTCTCCTGGTAACAAACAAACACACTGTACTTGTTCAGTCTTCTTCTAGTTGTGCTGTCACATTAACACTGAGCATGCTCAGTGAGGTCTATAGGCTCTGACATGTAGCTCTTTGTTTTGTAGCTCATGTAGTTTTTTGTGTTTTTCTGATTGTATTTCTGATCTTGGGCTGAATTAGCTGGGACGTCCACTCCTGTGAAGACTGACAGCTGTCCTGAATGTTTCCACTTGTGAATAATCTTTCTCTCTGTAGAACGTTGAACTCCAAATAGTTTGAAATGGTTTCATAAGTCTTTCAGATTGATGTGCAGCAACAGCTGCTTCTCTAACACCATTGTTTATGTCTTTCTCTCTTGTCGTTGTGTTAACACACACACCTGAATGTTCCAGAGCAGAAAACTGTCAAAACATCTGTTTTTATAGAGGTCTGTACACCTGCTGCTGATCAGTTCATCAAGGACTCATCATCAGCAGCACCTGCTGCAGCTCACACAATTACATCCTATGGAAGCTGTAAAAAGGGACTCAGTATTGAACATGTGACCTACTATGATCAGATGACTTTTATTACGGTTTTAAACAAAGAAACACCAACATAAAAACAAAACTTAAATGATTAAACTTCAAACACGACTGTGATGGTCACAGTGCTGTTTATGGTGTGTTACAAAGTGAACTTACATCTTTCTGGTACTGCTGCAGCTGCAGGTTGAGGGTGTCCACTCTGGCCTTGGCGGTTTCCAGTTCATCTTTTGTGGCTGATACAACATTGTTCTTTTCCAGTGCAGCCTGCTGGGCATTCTGTAACTGTGGACCACATCAATTCAAAGCGACAATCGTTTTAAAAGAAAAACTTTACAAACAAATGTGAACACTCATACAGGTGCCACTTTTAATTTATGTTCAAACCTTTGAGCTAAAGGTCCGGTCGATTTCTTCTTTGTACTGCTGCAGCTGAAACTCGTGGTCCTGGCGAAGCTGCTGCATCGTCCCAGCCAGTTTACTCTCAAACTCTCTCCGCCGTCTTGAGTCCACCTCCACTAGACGGCTTTCATGTCTGCTTCGGATCTCTAAAATCTCCTATAAAACACCAGTGCAAGAGATGAAACTATCACCAATGTTGACATTTGTAGCCTATAGTCTGAGGTTTGTGTGCTTTACCTGCTCGCTGATGTTCTTCTGCAGCTCCAGCTGCTCTTTCAGTGTTTGCACCTGGTTCTCCATGTCTATCCTCCTCAGCATCTCAGAGTTTAGCTGGTTCTTGGTGTCCGCCAGTACACTCTCCACCTGATGACAACACATAACCAAAGGTTTGAAAACCGTAGTCCACAGAGCAATATAAAGTGTCTAACCCAAACTTTTGACCTGATGCTCACACTTGTACTTGCTCTTGCAGTTTTTTTAAACACTTCATACCTTCTATACAAATAGTACAATCATGGTAACAAGAAGGGAGACACTGCACACATATCGCTGTGCAATACAACATGATTAAAAAGAGAGAAATAACATCTTTGATATCCACCAACAAAGCAGTGGACAGTCTTATGTCCTGCTGTCTGTCAGACATGCTCTGCAGAGACACTCTATGTTGTAGGATGCAGAAACAGCATGTTTTACAGGCACAGACATGAAATAACTTATAAAATAAAACTGGCTTGTCCAGGTTACAAATGTTACCGTTTGCTTTGCCTAGAGGACACACTGTAAAAAATACTGTTTATTAATGGAATACAGATTGATTTTCTCAGGCTCTATATTTTCTTTTCTGATTCCAGTTGTTATGTTATCCTAGGCTAATCATTTACCGATCCCCCCCCATCATTTCTGAGTCTGGGATACTTTGTGTGGGCCACAAAATGACAAAACATTTATACGTTTTCCAGCTGGCCCTGCAGGTCTGCGAAGTCATTGTGCAGCCTCCTGTTCTCAGACAGCAGCTTGGTGTACTCTGCATCCTTGGAGCTCAGAGCTGACTCCACTTTCCTCCACTGAGTCAATGCATTGGCCAGATCGTTCTCCCTCTTCTGGTTCCTAAAAGAGACCATCATAAGAACTACCACAGAAAAAAAAACAAGAACAAAACAAAAAACACAAGTCGTCCCATGGCAGACCAGACTCCATTAACAAAAACATGCGGTCACGGGCCCAACTACACAAATGTAAAATTCTACACCTCCTTCAGAAGTAGGCTACAGGACTGATGTTGTTATTCATGCAAAAACAATCTGTTAAATGTGCACTTGGAAAAGATCTGAGGCTGATGTGCTGTTTAGGGACATAAGTTAATGTTAATAATTAAAAAATAAAAAATAAAGTTAATAATTTTTTCATTTCAAAATAAAATGCACATATGAAGTAAAGACACAGCCTGGACTACATTAATATAATAAATCCCTTTGCCTTGTTTTTCAACGGAGAAACATGATGTCATTTATAAATGACTAATATTCAGTTGACCGAAATGTCAACTTTGTTAAAAGGAAGTTAAGAAAGCTTTTATAGACTTCTCATGTGTAAATGTATTAAAGCCGGAAGTAGCGGTACCTACTACCTGGCTTGAAGTTTCTTCTGCTCCTCGCATAGATTCCCATAGTCGATCTGCAGACCGGCCCTCTCTCCGGCCAGAACATCCAGGGACTTTCTGACATCAGCCAGCTCCTCCTCATACAGCCGCCGCACATTGCCCATCTCCCGGCTTTTCGATTGCTCCTTCTCCTCCAGCTGAAACAGCATAACGGACCTTTCGCTTTCCAGCTCTTGGACCCGCTGGATGTAGTTAGCGAGGCGGTCGTTGAGGTGTCGGAGGTCATCTTTCTCCTGGATCCGGGACAGGCAGGTCGGGCTGGTGCTGGCCAGGCCGGCGGCTGCGCTGCGGCGGCTAGAGCGGCTGGAGCGGCTGCTGGAGGCGAAGGGGGTGGAGGTGGCTGAGGCCATTGTGGAAGACGACCAAACGTCAAGAACCACAAATCACACAACAAGTTTAGGTGACACAACATACACAACTACGACCCGCAGTGAGGCGCGAAATAACACCACAGTGGATGCGGTGATGTAAAAAAAAATGGATAAAAATCACAAAAACACTCCGGTAAAGTTTCCCGATCACCGGGGCACAGGGATCCTTCACACCTGCGCCCTTTACTTATTAATTGCTCTGGATCCTGCGTGAAACATGTCCACAGCTGAAGTGAATCACATTTGACAAGTTGACGCATTTAGAGCGAAAGAAGCGCACAACCAGCACCAAGTCAGTCAGAATTACGCATTATCCTGGGGAAGATTTTCAAAATTAAACTGTGCCAAACCTTTGTCATATAGTGGATCACTAAAATAATGTTACCATTGATTCACAGACACTATCTATATGCAGCTTCTTCAAAAGTATATGTTCACAGTTTAAACACCTTCAACTTTTGATACTGAAGCTTTACGTGCGTAAACATGTCGTCCAGATAATGTGCTTGGGTTCTCAGGCCTTTACTTTGAAGGCGGTATGGTGCAACTTCCGTTTCTTCTCAGTGTAACAGAGCTTGGCTTGATTACAGAGAGATTCCTGCAGGACATCATCTGACAACATAACTCGCCGAAAGCCGGCGCTGATGTCACTTATCACAAGACCACACTTAAAAAAATAATTTTAAAAATACAAACCCTGGAGACATGGGTACAAATATGAATACATGTAAATGGAAACACATTAAGTTTAGGCAATACATCCCTCTGAAAGGCTAAAACTAATTCTTACAGACAAAATAAAGACAGAATAAATTAGATGCTGTGGTAATCAAAGTTGTATATTTTAAATCATCATGTTTAAATCATCATGCACAGATGTTGGTTGGATGGTAGGGGGCGCCAGACCTCCATCAGAGTACAAGGTTCCTTGTTGATGAAGATTCTCAGTCATCCAGGTCATCATACGTAGAGAAGATTGAAACAAGGCGTCTGGACTTGTAGAGTTTTCTTGAAGACGTTTCGCTCTCATCCCAGCAGCTTCATCAGTTCTGACTGTTTGGTGGGAAACATGGTTTATATGTGGTTACAGACCTCAGTGGGTGGGTCTGGGTAAAACTTAAATAAACAATAGCACTAAATGTTTCCATACTTACCTGTGATGTTCTGGCTGACTGGGCCAGGTGTGTCTAACGACTGGCTAACGACTATGAAACTGCCGGAGGGGGACTGGTTGACAGCCCTTTGTTCTTACTGTGAGTA
This sequence comes from Parambassis ranga, assembly GCF_900634625.1. Taxonomy (NCBI): domain Eukaryota; kingdom Metazoa; phylum Chordata; class Actinopteri; family Ambassidae; genus Parambassis; species Parambassis ranga. The sequence goes on along the minus strand of NC_041024.1, from coordinate 25,019,927 downwards.
TGTGCAAACTTCCTGGGAATGGATGGAATCATGTGTGTCAGGAGTATCAGAGAAACTCCGCAGGATCTTCAACAACCATGACATCCCGGTCCATTTCAAACCTATGACAACACTGAGACAGAGACTGGTTCACCCGAAGGACAAGATTCCCAGGGAGAAACACAGCAATGTGATATATGCAGTCCAGTGCAGTGAGGAATGCTCTGATCTGTACATTGGAGAAACTAAACAACCACTCCACAGAAGAATGGCTCAGCACAGGAGAGCCACCTCCTCAGGACAAGACTCAGCTGTTCACCTCCACCTCAAAGACAAAGGACACTCCTTTGAGGACAACAACGTTCACATTTTAGACAGGGAGGAAAGGTGGTATGAAAGAGGAGTCAAGGAAGCCATCTATGTTAAGCTGGAAAAACCTTCCCTTAACAGAGGTGGTGGCCTCAGACATCATCTTTCTACCACATACAATGCAGTGATTCCATCCATTCCCAGGAAGTTTACACATAATCACAGTAAGAACAAAGGGCTGTCAATCAGTCCCCCTCCGCCAGTTTCATAGTCATTAGCCAGTCGTTAGACACACCTGGCCCAGTCAGCCAGAACATCACAGGTAAGTATGGAAACATTTAGTGCTATTGTTTATTTAAGTTTTACCCAGACCCACCCACTGAGGTCTGTAGCCACATATAAACCATGCTTCCCCACCAAACAGTTAGAACTGATGAAGCTGCTTGGATGAGCAGCGAAACGTCTTCAAGAAAACTCTACAAGTCCAGACGCCTTGCTTCAATCTTCTCTACAAGGTTCCTTCGTATTTGTTCCAATCCAATCCATCTTTATTTATAGAGCACTATACAAAACAACAAGGTCAGCCAAAGTGCTGTACACAGCCTAACAAGAGTGGAATAAATTACTAATAAAAATAAGTATCAATTTGATAAAACACAGGAATATAAAACAGTACAATAAAAACACCAGTCAGGAGTAAAAACAATAAAACAAATAAAAGTCAACAACTCAAATTGAGTTAAAAAAATGTGTTTTAAGTTAAAAACCATAAAAAGAATTAATCTGTCTAAGGTGCAAAGGCAGTTCTTTCCACAGTTTAGGACCCGCGACAGAGAAGGAACAGCCCCCCCTGAGTTTTCTCTATGTTTTTGGGACGACCAAGAGAGACTGGTCAGCTGACCTTAGAGAGTGAGCAGGGCAGTAGAGCTGGAGCATGTCTAACACATATTGAGGGGCGAGACCATGAAGGGATTTAAAAACAAATAGGAGATTTTTAAAATCAATACAAAAACCAATCGAGAGCCAGTGCAATGACTTTAAATTCGGAGTAATGTGCTCTCGTTTCTTAGTCCTAGTATAAAGCCATGCAGCAGCATTCTGTACAAGCTGCAATCGTGCAAGTGACACCTGGCTGAGCCCAAAATAAAGTGCATTGCAAGAGTCTAAACGATTGGTAATAAAAGCATGAATTAAAATCTCAAAGTGATGCCAAGAAAGGAACGGTTTAACTTTGGCCAGTTGTCTCAGTTGAAAAAAGCTTGCTTTGACAACTGCACTGATCTGAGCATCAAGTTTCAGATTGGAGTCCAATTTTATGGCAAGATTTGTTACCGTGGACTTTTGATGTTGTGTCAGGACACTCTTTTAAGGACATGTAAATTTGTGAGTCATCCGCATAAAAATGGAAAGAGACACCATGTTTGCAGAGAATGGACCCGAGAGGAAGAAGGGCCAGAGCCGTCTGTACTTCCTGCGAAGACTGGGAGCCTTCAACATCTGCAGGAAACTCCTGTGGATGTTCTACCAGTCTGTGGTGGCCAGTACACTTTTTTATGCTGTTGTCTGTTGGGGGGGGGGGGGGGGGGGATAACATAAACAAAAGGTGTGCTAACAGGCTGGACAGACTTATCAGGCGGGCCGGCTCTGTGGTCGGCATGAAGCTGGACTCCCTGGTGACAGTGGCAGAGAGGAGAACACTAAGAAAACTCCTGGCTATTGTGGACGATGCCAGTCATCCTCTGCACACTGACATCAGTGTTCAGAGGAGCCTGAACAGTAACAAGCTGCTCCTCCCCAAGAGCAGGACCCACAGACTCAGAGACTCTTTTGTCCCCCGATCCATCAAACGTTACAACTCTGCTTTTGGCAGGAGGGGGAGAAGGAAGGGAGGAGCATAGCCCGCCCGATACAACACACGTGCACTAATTTATATGTGCAATAATCCATCTGTACCATCTATGCTGGTGTGCAATGTTTGTAAATAATTCCTCTTATCTTTTATTTTCTTTACTGCACTATATTCTATTTTATTCTATTTAACTCTTGCTCTGACTGTTGGTGTTGTATTGCTGCTGATACCTAAATTTCCCTGAGGGACCTTTTCAAAGGGAATACAGTTTTTTCTGATTGCTTACAGTTTTTTTCTGATTGCTTAAGCACATTTCTGTAACTATTGGCTATTTGTGCAAAACTCTACACACAAATAAAAAAAACCTTACACCAAATCAGCAAAACATTGTAGATCTCTTGCAAAAGCTAATACATCTTGCTTAACTCTTCAAACCTTTGTAAAAATGGTATTTTTGTACCACACAGTTAACACAAACCATCATATTACTAAGCACACAATGTGCCAACTACACACTGATGGTATTAACTGAAAACACATCTGGCTTTTGCTTTCTCTGTGCACAAGGTCTGTCCATGTGAGGTCAAACTTTTGTCATAAATAGTTCTATAAACACACAGAGATTCAAATTTCAAGTATGAATGTTTATTCACACACATCAAAACAAACACAAGAAAACAGACAATTTCACTGAAAGAGAGAGAGAGAGAGAAAATCATTGTCTCATTGTCTCTCTGGGTCCGGCCACAGAATTTCATCGTCTCATGCAATGTCTTCTAGTCCAAGGCACCGGGGAACATGTCTCCTGGAGTGCCGTATCCAGGCCTGACATGATGCCTGGTCCATATCCTCGCATGCCTCCTTCCAGATGCTGGATGTCTAGCAATTCTGTGGAGTAACAGTTTCAGTTTTACATGTACAGTATTGATGTTTTTCTCATTAGAGTGTGGTACTACTACAAAACTTAGAGTGAAGGAACTGTACTAACCCATTCTCATCAATATGTCCTTATGATGCTTGCTACAGTGTAGCGGCTCAGGCTGAACCCGTTGTCCAGCTTCCCTCAGGGTCATTCCATGGTTGATCACATGATCCACTATTGTAGCTCCGATGACATCAGTAATTCTATTTCTTCTTACCCTTCCTCCTTCCTCTTCACCTCCTCGTCCTCTTCCTCCTGCTTCCTCATGTCCTCATCCTCCTCTAATTCTCTCTCTTCTCAGTCTTCTTCTCCCTCCATTGTTCTCCACACTGAAGCTTACCTGTGGCTTATTTACAGATCTCATGCTGATTGCAAAGTGAACTAATGATGTAAAACAGTTCTCACATGTGACAGTGTAGCCAGACAGTTGGCAAAATAGTGTAAATACCAGCCATACATGTGTGTAGTTTTACTAGGAGTGTGTTGATCATTTGGAAGTTGTGTGTAAAGCAGTGAGTTGTGTTTACAGTTCAGCAAAAAGAGTGCTGTGAAGTGGATTATATTTATACAATTGCAAATTGTGTGTTACAAAAGTGCAAATTGAGTGTAAAGCAGTTTTTTTGCTTTTAGTTTTGCAAACTCAGTGAGTGATTTTGTTAAAACTATTAATAGTTTTAGAAATTGTGCTATAAGAATCATTGTTAGTGTTTAAGCAATCAGAAAAAACTGTAAGCACATTTCTGTAACTATTGGCTATTTGTGCAAAACTCTACACACAAATAAAAAAACCTTACACCAAATCAGCAAAACATTGTAGATCTTTTGCAAAAGCTAATGCATCTTGCTTAACTCTTCAAACCTTTGTAAAAATGGTATTTTTGTACCACACAGTTAACACAAACCATCATATTACTAAGCACACAATGTGCCAACTACACACTGATGGTATTAACTGAAAACACATCTGGCTTTTGCTTTCTCTGTGCACAAGGTCTGTCCATGTGAGGTCAAACTTTTGTCATAAATAGTTCTATAAACACAGGGATTCAAATTTCAAGTATGAATGTTTATTCACACACATCAAAACACACACAAGAAAACATACAATTTCACTGAAAGAGAGAGAAAATCAGTCTCATTGTCTCTCTGGGTCCGGCCACAGAATTTCATCAACATCACATGCATGCAATGTCTTCTAGTCCAAGGCACTGGGGAAAATATCTCCTGGAGTGCCGTATCCAGGCCTGACATGATGCCTGGTCCATATCCTCGCATGCCTCCTTCCAGATGCTGGATGTCTAGCAATTCTATGGAGTAACAGTTTCAGTTTTACATGTACAGTATTGATGTTTTTCTCATTAGAGTATGGTACACCTACAAAACTGTGAAGGAACTGTACTAACCCATTCTCATCAATATGCCTCAATAAGCCTCATGATGCTTGCTACAGTGTAGCGGCTCAGGCTGAACCCGTTCAGGGTCATTCCATAGTTGATCACATGATCCACTATTGTAGCTCCGATGACATCAGTAATTCTATTTCTTCTTACCCTTCCTCCTTCCTCACCTCCTCGTCCTCTTCCTCCTGCTTCCTCATGTCCTCATCCTCCTCTAATTCTCGTTCTTCTCAGTCTCCTTCTCCCTCCATTGTTCTCCACACTGAAGCTTACCTGTGGCTTATTCACAGAGCTCATGCTGATTGCAAAGTGAACTAATGATGTAAAACAGTTCTCGCATGTGACAGTGTAGCCAGACAGTTGGCAAAATAGTGTAAATACCAGCCATACATGTGTGTAGTTTTACTAGGAGTGTGTTGATCATTTGGAAGTTGTGTGTAAAGCAGTGAGTTGTGTTTACAGTTCAGCAAAAAGAGTGCTGTGAAGTGGATTATATTTATACAATTGCAAATTGTGTGTTACAAAAGTGCAAATTGAGTGTAAAGCAGTTTTTTTGCTTTTAGTTTTGCAAACTCAGTGAGTGATTTTGTTAAAACTATTAATAGTTTTAGAAATTGTGCTATAAGAATCATTGTTAGTGTTTAAGCAATCAGAAAAAACTGTAAGCAATCAGAAAAAACTGTAATACCATCAGTGTGTAGTTGGCACATTGTGTGCTTAGTAATATGATGGTTTGTGTTAACTGTGTGGTACAAAAATACAATTTTTACAAATGTTTGAAGAGTTACAGTTTTTTCTGATTGCTTAAGCACATTTCTGTAACTATTGGCTATTTGTGCAAAACTCTACACACAAATAAAAAAACCTTACACCAAATCAGCAAAACATTGTAGATCTCTTGCAAAAGCTAATACATCTTGCTTAACTCTTCAAACCTTTGTAAAAATGGTATTTTTGTACCACACAGTTAACACAAACCATCATATTACTAAGCACACAATGTGCCAACTACACACTGATGGTATTAACTGAAAACACATCTGGCTTTTGCTTTCTCTGTGCACAAGGTCTGTCCATGTGAGGTCAAACTTTTGTCATAAATAGTTCTATAAACACACAGAGATTCAAATTTCAAGTATGAATGTTTATTCACACACATCAAAACAAACACAAGAAAACATACAATTTCACTGAAAGAGAGAGAGAGAGAGAAAATCATTGTCTCATTGTCTCTCTGGGTCCGGCCACAGAATTTCATCGTCTCATGCAATGTCTTCTAGTCCAAGGCACCGGGGAACATGTCTCCTGGAGTGCCGTATCCAGGCCTGACATGATGCCTGGTCCATATCCTCGCATGCCTCCTTCCAGATGCTGGATGTCTAGCAATTCTGTGGAGTAACAGTTTCAGTTTTACATGTACAGTATTGTTGTTTTTCTCATTAGAGTGTGGTACTACTACAAAACTTAGAGTGAAGGAACTGTACTAACCCATTCTCATCAATATGTCCTTATGATGCTTGCTACAGTGTAGCGGCTCAGGCTGAACCCGTTGTCCAGCTTCCTTCAGGGTCATTCCATGGTTGCTCACATGATCCACTATTGTAGCTCCGATGACATCAGTAATTCTATTTCTTCTTACCCTTCCTCCGTCCTCTTCACCTCCTCGTCCTCTTCCTCTAAATTCACGTCCTAGTCTTTGTCCTCCTCCTCTTCCTCATGTTCCTCCTCTAATTCTCACTCTTCTCAGTTTCCTTCTCCCTCCATTGTTCTCCACACTGAAGTTTACCTGTGGCTTATTCACAGTGCTCATGCTGATTGCAAAGTGAACTAATGATGTAAAACAGTTCTCACATGTGACAGTGTAGCCAGACAGTTGGCAAAATAGTGTAACCACTAGCCATAAATGTGTGTAGTTTTACTAGGAGTGTGTTGATCATTTGGAAGTTATGTGTAAAGCAGTGAGTTGTGTTTACAGTTCAGCAACAAGAGTGCTGTGAAGTTGATTATATTTATACAATTGCAAATTGTGTGTTACAAAAGTGCAAATTGAGTGTAAAGCAGTTTTTTTGCTTTTAGTTTTGCAAACTCAGTGAGTGATTTTGTTAAAACTATTAATAGTTTTAGAAATTGTGCTATAAGAATCATTGTTAGTGTTTAAGCAATCAGAAAAAACTGTAAGCAAGATGTATTAGCTTTTGCAAGAGATCTACAATGTTTTGCTGATTTGGTGTAAGGTTTTTTTATTTGTGTGTAGAGTTTTGCACAAATAGCCAATAGTTACAGAAATGTGCTTAAGCAATCAGAAAAAACTGTAAGCAATCAGAAAAAACTGTAACTAACTCTGTGTCCGTATTACAGTTGTGGTCGGTATCAGTCATTGTCCCTGCTGTTACTGGCTTGTCGGTTTACTGCCTGAGTAATTTGTTATGTCTATACAGATGTATTCCTCGCCATCTCCTCCCCTTTTTGTCATTATCGTGAAGTGGGACATGTTCTCAATCTTTTTGACCTTTTTGCTGATATGGCCATGATCTTCTTCTTCTTCATCATCTCTGGGTCTTTTTTTGGATTGACTAAGAAGAGGGCCCTGTTCTGTTTCCTCCTCCAGTGTTTAGCATCCTTCCAGGGGGTTGTGTCTTCCCCTTTGGTCATGTTCAACAGCACCATCCAAAGTATCCAGGGTTACTAGAAGTAGAAGGTGAGACAGCAGTGTTCTTGTGTCCTTTGACTTTTTTGCTGCTGCACTCATCTGCTTCTTCAACATCCTCTCTGGGTCTTTTTTGGGATCTTCTAGACAGGGGGTGCTCTGCTCTGGCCTGCTGACACACATCTACCTGACCAGGCCCTGCGTCAGCACCTACAGTATGTCACTGTCTGAGTCAGTGTCAGAGTGTGTGACAGAGACTTCTACATCTACCTCATCATCCTTGGCATCATAATGGGAAGAGTGAATGTTCAAATTGGTGTAGTTGAGGATCCTTCCATGGGGTCATTGTCCATTTGGTCTCAATCAACAGTAAAAACATGGCTGCTGCTTGTTGTGTCATCATAGTGGGACAGGAATGTTCTCAACCTTTTTGACCTTTTTGCTGATATGGCCATGATCTTCTTCCTCATCATCCTCTCTGGGTCTTTTTTTGGATTGATGAGGCAAGGCATCAGTATCTGTGCCACTATCAGAACTGTTTCCCAATTCGACTATATTCAAGTCATTCTGTCTTTGGCGCAATGGTGCCCGATCTCCTCTATTAAAATATCTATTTCTATTATCTTCAGGTTGATAGACGCCTTGTCCTGTTCCGTCTCTGTTTCCGTCCATTTATGCTTGATCGGTATGGTTCTAAGTAATTGATGTGTTGCAGAAGAGCTCCAGCTACAGGCTAGGTTGTGATGTCATAGTGATCACTATGACATCACAACCTTTGATTGATAGTGGTGTCATAGTGATGTCATACAAACTCCTTTGAAGTGGTTGTTAGGGCAACCATCTTGTTTCGAGGTTAACAATAAAACTGTAGCAAAGGATCTTGCACTGCTCCTGTTTCCCTGATGGCCAAGTATGGTGAAGTCATACTTCACGATGGAGGAACAACAGTGAAGGTCACATGACCTCTATAGAATGAGACTACAGGTGAACAGAATGTTACATGATCAATACAGTACGGCTGTACTGATGTTGTTTGTCTCATCTGTGAGACATGAGTTATCTTTCATTCAGAAATAGAGGTGGGTAGAGTACCCAAATTTTTTACTCAAGTAAGAGTATAGTTACTTCAAAATAAAGTAACAGTAAAAAGTAGACCTCCAAATATGTACTCGAGTAAGAGTAAAAGTAAAAGTACTGGGTGAAAAACCTACTCAAATATGAGTAATGTTGGAGTAACATCATATTTACTCCTTGTATTGATTTTCGAACGGGGGGCCAATGGAAAGTTTTTGAAATAGTTTTTTCTCAAATCTTTATTGAACAGTTTAACGTATACAGAACATACAATGACTAGGAATACATATGATCCTAGGAAATGGGGGGAAAAACTACAATATAAGATGTCAATATATAAAAAGAAGTAGAATTCATTAAGCAAATATACAGATATTCAATAGTCAAGAAAATAAGCATCTGTAAAAGAAATAAAATAAAATAAATACATTTTAAATGAGATGGCATGGGGGAAAAAAAGTCGAGTAAATATTACAAGTTAGAAAAACAAATCACTGTTTTTCTTTATTAGAACTCTGGTTTAAAAGAGAAAACACCTCTACAGTCTCTGCGGAGTGAATGAATGTAGTTCTTCCTGCATGTTGTGAAACTCACAAACTGAGTCACTCTGTCAGGAAGTTGTTCCTCCCCTTCACAGATCTGTCTGCATCAGGACGGGTGATGATGAGCTGCCCCCATCATCAAGGACCCCACCCACCCCCAACAAGGTCTGTTCACTCTCCGCCCCTCAGGCTGGAGGTACAGGAGTGCGAAGTGCAGGACCAGCAGACTCAGGAACTCTTTCTTCCCCTCCGACATCAGACTCCTCAACAGCTGACAGGAGTCTGTAACAATGGACTGTACCCCGCACACACACACTGACTGTTTACATGCAGTAACAGTAACTGCAATACTGTTAATCTGTTTATTTCTTTATGCACCTTAATATCCAATCCAATAACTGCACATGTACAGTTGTTTACCTCCTGACAGTTTTTGCACTATGGTTCATTCTCTGCTCAATTTGCACAACAGCATATGACACATGCACATTTATATATATATATATATATATATATATATATATATATATATATATATATATATATATAGCTTCATTTACTTCCATAGTTTATATTTTGTCTACTTATTTGCATCTTTTTGCTCTTTTGCAAATTATTCTATTTTGACTTCTTAAACCTTTGTGGCATTCAGTGTGAGCAGCAAAGTAAGAATTTCACTGTACAGAATCTTGACTCTTGTTGTTCCAGGCTTCTCCTCGTTGCGCCGCTGTCCTTAAAGGAGTGTCCCGGATCATTCATTCGAGCTTTCAGCTGAATCTCATGTATGTAACAGTGTTTCATGTACTTCATCACAACATGTGTACAGATGTTTGTTTTGTGTTTTGTTCCCCCGCGTTTCGACGACGTCATCAGTGGGCGTCACCAGTAGCGCGACTGTTCTCAATCACGTCGTCAGCGGACCTCTTTATGGCGCCGCGCATGATGGAGACTCCACATAAGTTTTCCTCATTTCTCTGCGGTCAAAGGAGAGAAAGAGGACTCGGACAGTGAAGCTGCTGCTGCTACAAGTGCTCTGTAAGTTTACCACTTTGTTCACGTGTTGGCTACAGTTGGACCAATCACCATTTATGACTTATTGATTATGAAAAAGAGCTGATGGCAGCTAAATGTGGTACATTACTGTGAACTGAGGGCCAGAACTTCCCACACTGTTCCAGGTGCACCAGGTCAAATTCTACATCATGACTCACTGAAATAATCGATTTATTCTGCTGTCTCCTGCAGGTGCTGGTTTCAGTACAGTTCTTCACCTGTGTCCCTGCTATCAAGAACTGACATGAACCACAACAGTGTTTGTCTGGAGCGGGAAGCTTTCTGCTGCTCCATCTGTCTGGATCTACTGAGGGATCCGGTGACGATTCCCTGTGGACACAGCTACTGCATGAACTGTATTCAAAGCTGCTGGAACAGAGAGGATGAGCAGAGAATCCACAGCTGCCCTCAGTGCAGGAAGACTTTCACACCGAGGCCTGTCCTGGTGAAAAGCACCATGTTAGCAGGTTTAGTGGAGGAGCTGAAGAAGACTGGACTCCAAGCTGCTCCTGCTGATCACTGCTATGCTGGACCTGAAGATGTGGCCTGTGATTTCTGCACTGGAAGAAAACTGAAAGCCTTCAAATCCTGCATGCAGTGTTTGGCTTCATACTGTGAGGAACACCTGCAGCCTCATTATGGTGCAGCTACGTTCAAGAAACACAAGCTGGTGGAGCCCTCCAAGAACCTCCAGGAGAACATCTGCTCTCGTCATGATGAGGTGATGAAGATGTTCTGCCGCACTGATCAGCAGTCTGTCTGTTATCTCTGCTCTGTGGATGAACATAAAGGCCACGACATAGTCTCAGCTGCAGCAGAGAGGACTGAGAGGCAGAGAGAGCTCCAGGAGAGTCTGCAACAAATCCTGCAGAGAGTCCAGGACAGAGAGGGAGATGTGAAGCTGCTCCAACAGGAGGTGGAGGCCATCAGGCACTCTGCTGATAAAACAGTGAAGCACAGTGAGAAGATCTTCACTGAGCTGATCCGTCTGATCCAGAAAAGAAGCTCTGATGTGAAGCAGCAGGTCAGATCCCAGCAGGAAGCTGAAGTGAGTCGAGTCAAAGAGCGTCAGGAGGAGCTGGAGCAGGAGATCACTGAGCTGAAGAGGAAAGCTGCTGAGCTGGAGCAGCTCTCACACACAGAGGACCACATCCACTTTCTACACAACTACTGCCCACTGTCAGCACTCAGTGAGTCCACACACTCATCCAGCATCAACATCCGTCCTCTGAGGTACTTTGAGGATGTGACAGCAGCTGTGTCAGAGCTCAGAGACAAACTACAGGACACTCTGAGACAGACGTGGACAAACGTCTCCCTGACTGAAGTGGATGTTTTACTGTCAGAACCAGAGCCACAGACCAGAGCTGGATTCTTACAGTATTCATGTGAACTCACACTGGATCCAAACACAGCACAGAGAGAGCTGATACTATCAGAGGGGAACAGAAAAGTAACACGTGTGACACAACAACATCCTTATTCTTATCATCCAGACAGATTCAAAGTGTGTCAGGTCCTGAGCAGAGAGAGTCTGACTGGACGTTGTTACTGGGAGGTGGAGTGGAGAGGAGGAGGAGTTTCTGTAGCAGTCACATACAAGAGTGTCAGCAGAGCAGGGAGAGGGAATGAATGTGTATTTGGGCGTAATGACAAATCTTGGACATTTGATTGTTACCAAAACAGTTACACATTTTATCACAACAACATCAACACTGAGGTCTCAGGTCCTCCTTCCTCCAGAGTAGGAGTGTACCTGGATCACAGAGCAGGTATTCTGTCCTTCTACAGCGTCTCTGAAACCATGACTCTCCTCCACAGAGTCCAGACCACATTCACTGAGCCGCTCTATGCTGGATTTATGATTTGTTATTATGGATCCTCATGTGAGTTGTGCAGTTTGAAGTAGAACAGATCAATCATAGAGTTCATGAGTTCAGGTGGAACTCTTCTCTTGATGCTTCAGATAGAAAGAAATGTAATTAATGCTCTTATTTGGTTTTTGGTTTCTGTATTTGTTTCTCATCACTGTAATAAAGGATGGTTTTCATCATCATTTCATGTGTCAGTCTCACATTCATCGTTTTATCCACAAAGTTTTGTTGAGAACTTTCCTCTCCGTTACTGGGAGGTGAAGTGGAACAGGAAGAGGGTCACAGTGGCTCTGGCGTACAAGAGGGGGGGTCCATGGAGGAGTCTGCCTTTGGATTCAGCACCTACAGATTCATCCACAACGCCGTCAAAATACCCATCAGCGGCCCGTGCCCTTTAAGACTTGGATCACAGAGCAGGCGTTCTGTCCAGCGTCTCTGACACCAGGACCCTCCTCCACAGAGTCCAGACCAGGTTCACTGAGCCGCTCTATGCTGGACTCTGGTTTAATGGATATCCTGAGTCCTCTACTGAGTTCTGTGAGCTGGAGTAGGGATCAGAGGTGTATGTCTGTTCTTCTGAACAAACTGACATGAGGACTGTGTGTTTGTGTAAGAGAAGACAGACTTTACTCTGCTGCCACCCGGTGGACTCTGTGGAAACAGCACCATCATGGCTACAAGTAGAGAGAACTCAGACGTGTCTTTGTGCAGAACAACAGTTAGAGACTTTTTATTTGTTGGATTTTTTAAAATATTTTTACAAAACCTTTGTAAAAAACCTTATGCAGTGATACAATAAACACTGAGCAGTCTAACAGCTTCTCTGTCTTGTAGAAGCCTGAGTTTCAGTGGAGCTCTTGTCTTATATTATCAATGACATGTTTCATTTTTGGTTGATTTTTGTTACTGATGTACACAATAAAGAGGTTTTGAAGACACTTTGATGCTCTTTGCTTGTATTTTCACTCATGATGCATTCAATGTTCACATTTATTTTCATGATGTGGATCAATGACCTCAAATAAACCTGCAGTGAGACAATAAACACTGAGCAGTCTAACAGCTTCTCTGTCTTGTAGAAGCCTGAGTTTCAGTGGAGCTCTTGTCTTATATATAATGTAACACTCAGAGAGTTTTACATTTTGTTTATTGGTTAAAAGTTATACTACAAAAATTTGAACTAGTTAAAACTGTAAAGAAATATTTTGATATCTTCAATAAAATACTATCAACTATTAATGCTGTGTGAAGTTACTGAGCCCCCAAGTTAAACTTGTGAATGAATAGGGACCGTTTAACCAGAACAGAAAAGGCCACTAAATAGGAGCATTACTGAGCAAACTAAGGGACCTTATCCAAAAAACAAAACCTTTCATAACAATTACTCAGAGCTCTCAGAAGTTAAATGAAAATGGAAAATCATCCCCTGTGTTTTCTTTGTCAGCTGACTCAGGGCTCTTTCGGGTGAAGGCAAACTGAAAGGCTCCACTTTGCTCTGGTTGCCCAAAAAGGAACTCCGGGCCTATAAAACACATGTATGGATAAATGTATTACCATAAATCTGACACAATGAAATGTTGATTTGATACTCACAGCCTGAAGACTTTGGTTCAGCTGTTTTCTGCACAGAGAAGAACAGAGTTTAATGATTTTGTTGCAAACAGGTAACTAACTGAACAAAGTAAAACTTGCAGTAAAAAAGTATGTATGACCTTTTCATTGAAAAAGTGCAAGGTAAGCCAAAAGCTGAGTCCTGCAAAGAAACGTGGATGTTAAATCAGGGATTCTACAGGATTTCTGACAAACCATGTTTTTCTTTTTTTTGTCACTCTGCACCTCTTCATGTAATGAGCCCACATCAAACCCAGAGAATCCTGGTGTGCTAGGACCGGAGCTAACAGAGAACAGGAAAGCTGGAGATTTGGTATCAGGGGTGCTTTGTTATAGGGAGTTGCCGGAGTTAAATCTGTAAAAACATGAAATAGGTCTCAGGAGTTGGGTTTACCATCATTCTAAGCTTTGGACAATTCAGAGAAAGCCTTACTTAATTGGAAATGTAGGAGTTGAAGGCACAGACGTGACTTTTTCTGGGAGTGACTGAGGATAAGTCTCCTGAGATGATGTCTGAGAAAGAATGGTGACTCCATTGTTGTCCTTTTCATTTGGTGCCTGCTCTTCATCTACAGCTACTCTTTGCTGCATCTCATCCTTCAGATCGTCATTTACACCTGCTACACTGAACTGCTGCTCCTGTACAGAAAACAGTGTGAAAGCATTAAGCTTAGAGATAGTATGTCACACTTTTAGGTAAGTTGTCTTGCATATCTTTACTGTGACCCTCAATAAAAACAAAATTCTAGACCCCATATAGGGCCCTCAATGTATCCCACAACGCATCTTGGAAAAAGTGTCCATCCATTGGTCACTACTTTTAGGGATATGTAACATCATGCATTACACAGACTGGCGAAAAAGGAAACTCAACCTCAGTTGCATTTAATTTCTCGGGCCACGTCAGTTAATGCCCCCATGATGTAAAGCTCCACTTTGAAAAGCCACTAAAATGCAAACAGTGCAGTTTTAATCCCATAAATATTCTAGGTTTTATCAATTTTTAATTCTCAAAATGAAAAAAAAAATACATTACCCCTTAACAAGACTCACAAGTATTAGTATAGGCATGGTATTTGTTGCCTGGCAACAAAAGAAACAATATAATTTATTGTTAACAAAAATAATACATAAATAAAATATAACTGTTAAAGACCAAACAGTTGATTTGAAGATTAAATATAAACTTGCATTTCCTGAAGAAAATGCAAGTTTGGTTGCCACAGCAAGTTTGTTTTTACCAAAAAACAAACTCTGTCATGCATCCATGGCAACCTGCTGAGCAGTCTACTCAGAGGAGATTTTGGATGCATGACAACCATGCATACATGAGCAACCATGCATCCATGGCAACCTGAACCTGTGAGCCGCCATTTGAAGACGGAGCTGAAAGTAGCATCAGTCTGTCACCATGGTAACAGAAGAGGAGACCTCAAAAGTCCCCGGCCATTTGAATATTTGCAATTATTATTGACGGTTTGTCCTGAATGAGCTGAATCTTTTGATGTTTGAATGGCTTGAATCGGCCCATGCATTCTGAAGATATGCTGAGCCAAAAAACGTACAGAATAAACATTCAAGTTGCTCCTAATAAACATTCAAGTTGCCATGCATCCATGGCAACCTGAATATTTATCAGCTGCTCCTAACAATCATTCAAGTTGCCATGCATCCATGGCGACCTGCTGAGCAGTCTACTCAGAGGAGATTTTGGATGCATGGCAACATCATGTAACATCAAGTAGCATCAGTCTGTCACCATGGTAACAGAAGAGGAGACCTCAAAAGTCTGTCTGAGCTGAATCTTTTGATGTTTGAATGGTTTGAATCGGCCCATGCATTCTGAAGATATGCTGAGCCAACCGAAGACATGGAAAATGTTTAATTTAATATTGTAATGTTTGCAGTTATTATTGACGGTTTCCACACATATCCT
Source organism: Parambassis ranga (assembly GCF_900634625.1). Lineage (NCBI taxonomy): Eukaryota > Metazoa > Chordata > Actinopteri > Ambassidae > Parambassis > Parambassis ranga. Next base: position 25,004,734 of record NC_041024.1, on the reverse strand, counting down.
GAATGAGCTGAATCTTTTGATGTTTGAATGGTTTGAATCGGCCCATGCATTCTGAAGATATGCTGAGCCAAAGAACGTACAGAAAAATAATAATAATAATAATAATAATAATAATAACAAGTCAAGAAACAATGACAAAGGTAATAAAATGCATAAAGAATTACTTGCATTTCCTGAAGAAAATGCAAGTTTGGTTGCCACAGCAAGTTTGTTTTTACCAAAAAACAAACTCTGCTGTCACCATGGTAACAGCAGAAATGGTTTCTCTATCTTGTAATTTGTAGGAGGAGTAGCATTTTGCAGAAGACATGGAAAATGTTTAATATCTTTAATATTATAATATTTGCAATTATTATTGACGGTTTCCCCAAATGTCCTGAATGAGCTGAATCTTTTTGGATGCATGGCAACATCATGTAACATCAAGTAGCATCAGTCTGTCACCATGGTAACAGAAGAAGAGACCTCAAAAGTCCCCGGTCATTTGAATATTTGCAATTATTATTGACGGTTTGTCCTGAATGAGCTGAATCTTTTGATGTTTGAATGGTTTGAATCGGCCCATGCATTCTGAAGATATGCTAAGCCAAAAAAGTACAGAAAAATAATAATAATAATAATAATAATAATAATAATAATAATAATAATAAAGAAAAGAAGAACAAGAGTTTGGTTGCTGGGCAACCAAACTAATAATAAAGAAAAGAAGAACAAGGGTTTGGTTGCTGGGCAACCAAACTAAATAAATGTATTGCACACGTTTGAACTCTCTGTGAACTCTCTGTATAAAGAAAAATAACAATGAGATTTTTAAGCATTATGAGATTTAAACATTAAGAGATTATTATATATTCTATATTTATATGGGTGTGTTGTTTGATGTCGAGATTTTGTACACCGAAAGGTCTGTCTGTTTTGGAAGGCAGAGCAGGCACCACATAAGAAAGCTGTTTTTTTGCGCTTTGCGCAAGCCGAACATGCTACCAATCTGAGGCCATGTCAAAAGAAGTTCCTCTGTTGCGAACAGTTTGTGTGTGCATGCACGTTGCAGCATGGGTACGTCTGATTGGTCATACGGAGCCTGTGGTCTAGTTTGATTGGCGGAACATGGTCAGGTGGTCACAGTTTCCCAGAGGGAAGTATTCTTCCACTGCTTCACTTGGCTGAGGCAGAAAGATGTAACGAGTAGCGAGTTCACATTTGGCCAATGTAAGAATAAGAGTATCGTTATTTGCTCACAAATTTACTCAAGTAAAAGTAAAAAGTACAAGATATTTAAATTACTCATATGAGTCATTTTTTTCTAAAAAGTTACTCAAGTAAATGTAATGGAGTAAAGAAACAAACACTTCTTTGATTACTGTTTATAGGGCATACCTGGTCTGCTGAAGGCTGGACAGATTCAGTATCAATCACTTCATTGGAAGAAGTGTCATTATTATATATTTGAGGGAGGTTATTGTGATGAGGGGTAACGCTTTTGTTGTTTTTTTTGTAAAAAAATATTAAATATAAAGAATCAGTCTTTCTCACACGGCTGCATCATGTCAGATAAAAAGTTAATAAAACCGGACTTTTGTGAAATGCTGCCATTTTATGTAAAAATCTGAGAGCTGCAGACCAGCCTACCTGGTGAGACACTCCCAGCTCCACCCCCACAAACACACGGTCCAACTCCGAGTTATCCTGCAAGATGTGACAGAGGCCTCTATCTCAGGGAGGTTGTCATTACAGACCAGTACAGCTGGTGCTCGCGCTGCGGGGTCATCACACACCACCACACCTTAATATCCACATCACCACAGGCAATTTTTGATGAGATCACAACAAACAAAGTTTAAAGTAACTCAACAGACCTCTTTCTTAGGGACCGATAAAATGACACGAAATAATCATAGATTCAATGCATAGACGAAAACATTAAGAAGATAATTTCAACGCTCTGGTTATGGTTCTATGGTTCTTTTTTTTTTACTGAGTTCTGGGCACTGCCATTCAGTCAGAGCGGTTTGTCTCATCGCAGGGTGCTTCAGATGACTTCTGGTCTAATGCCTCCAGACTCGCAGCCCTATTGCTAACTGTCTAAACCGGCTCATGTAATCCATCCTACAATAACAAATCGTTTTCAACTACTGTTGAAAATTGACATGTCTGTTCTCTGAAGCTACAAGAACATTCACTACAGCTGTTTCTGTGCTATATTTAAGCTAAACTAAGCTAAGCTAAACTGCAGAATAGCAGAAAAAATTAGGATACAAATTTGCATTCTAAGAAAGCTTCTGCCACACTGTGAGTTAGGGGAATTTTGGAAACCATTTGTGCATCTTCACCTCAAACAACCACACATTTGGATCATTAATTACATCACAATCTGATTGGAGGAATATTATGCAAATACTTTTGAACAAACCTTCATCTACAAACCAATTAGCTTCCTGGAAAATGTAAAATATTCTGTATATCAACATTTTTCAGTCTGAATTTGGCTCTGAAATATCAGCTATGGCTGTAACTGACATGTTACACTTCCACAATCATTTGCATGCAAAGAGGATGAGTCTTTTTCCACATTTTTTACACTAGCATGACAAGAAAACCCATACACTGCACATATCATCAACAGCAGGAGGCAACACACCAAGTCATGTTTCTGTGCAATAAACTGTAGAGGGTCACAAATGTAAAGACAGCAAGTTTTCCACTTTGTCAAAAAACCCTCAAGTGGCAGCAAGAACTACAAAAACTACAAAAACGGTCACAGACCGCAGCTCGTCTTCAGGTAATGCGCGTCCATGTGATTGGAGGCGTGGCTTCGGGGTGAGCTCCGAGAGAAAGGGGCATGTGTTTACTTTCCAAATCTGGCTGACTCTCACTGAGTTTTCAAAATCTCCTACCCGACCTTTAACTGCTCTCTTAGTAGATGCTCTCTCTAGTAGTTGCTCCCTCACTGATTATGTCCAGGTCCTAGTATTCACTGATAGTGTCTGCTGATATTATGTAAAATATTATGTGTTTGCATTATCTGCATGAACAAAAATTTGTTTTGACATTTCATACTTCATACAAGAAATGTGTGAAAACATGTAAGGTAAAGTGCTCTCCAAGAAGATGAATATTCTACATAACAATGTCTGTGAAGGCTCTCATTGATCCAGGTCAGTCATTTGCAAGAGAAAAGGAAAACAAAATCTAGATAAACTGACCCCTGATTATCACAAATCATCATTTCACGTATAATTCTTTCATTTTAATGGGGAAAAACAGCAGAATCAAGTATGGCGGACATGTGTTTTTAAGACAAATTCTAACACTCTGAGCACATTTAATATGTCAGTATTATCCAGCAGAGGGCAGTATAATCCTGAATACAAATTGCAATCCTCATCTTTATGACAATGTTGTTCTCTTTTAAAGCCTGGCTTCACTGTGACGGCAGAGATGCAATGATGGAGTTTATAACTGACCTTTGTTAGGCCTCCGCAGACGCTCCATGCCAGGTCTCATCTCATCGCTCCATGACACCCAACTTCTCTGTACATCTCTGCCTGCTCTGTGGTCACCTGATGCTTAATAAGTGCCATAGAAGATTAAACTAATGATGAAATCCTGTTTCAGAGCAACAGAGTTTCTGTGTTTGTGCGTCTGTGGGTGGATGGTTAAACTTACATTTATGCATATGACAACCATTTAATGGAACAAAGTTTTTACTTCCCTATGCTCAGTTCAGTGACAACCATTGCAGTGGAACTCTGAATGTATTACCTGCTAGTTTCAGGTTGGATCTCTGTTTCTGTTTCTGAGTGTCACACACCACAGTGTGGAGGTGACGCCTGGTGAGGAAGTCACACTGCACTGTTTCAACTTTGATAATACTGGTTGAAATTAAAAAAGGGCCCAATGCCAGCTGCATCACATCTACGTCCAGCTCTGAGTCCACAGCTGTGTTCTGTGATGGATTTAAACATGGAAAATGTAATATGGCATCCAACCCCAACAATCTGTTTCTCAAATCATCATCATCATCATCATCATCATCATCATCATCATCATCATCATCATCATCATCATCATCATCATCATCATCATCATCATCAGTCATTTTACAGCCAGGTAAGATTTCATTAACTGTGGCTTGTGCCCCAGAACGTTCAACACAGAGACTGCATGACACATCACTTCAAATCCCACCCACATCCTACATGTGTCTCTGCAAATACTCCTATCTTTATAAAGCTGGTCATCACCACCGCATGGCAAACAATCACTCGACAGATGTGTAAATATATTTTTTTATATCATTTATATTAGGGTCAAAAGGAATATTCCCCTCAGGACTGAAGCTCTTATAGTCAGGGTTGTCTTATACAACACAGTACTACTTCATGCATTATCATCTAAAACAATTCAAAGTAGGAGTGCTTTGTCCATAGTGCTGGGTGTGGAAAGAGACCTTGTGCATCCATGTGTCTATAATCTAATAAAATACCTTAGTTTCAGTTTATGTGGCGACCACTTTACCAGGAGAGCCATCTGGGTGCCCATAAAACTAAACACACCAGGGCCAAAAGCACGTCCGATGAGCTTATTGATACACATAACAACATAAATATCACAGATCAGATTCAGTGAGATATCATGCAAAAATGTATGACCTACTCTGTAAGAAATGCAGCTCAAAATAGCACACTGTAATTTACATAGTCTTTTGGGAACCCCTTAGAAAAGTCACTGCATCAGTTTGTCACCTGCTGAGCTTTTGAAGCAGCAACTTCATTTTAACATACATTATACCTTATGGAAACAGACACATTTCAGTAGTGAAATAACTTTTATTGGCCGAATAGAAACATTTTTATGTGCATTTACACAACTTTCAGCCTGCTTCAAATCAATCCATATATTTTCAATGATGCTAAGGTCTGGGGACTGGGATGGCCGTTCCAGAACATTGTACTTGTGCTTCTGCATGAATTTCTTGGTGGACTTTGAACAGTGATTAGGACCATTGTCCTGCTGAAACATCCGACCCTGGTGTGGCTTCAACTTTGAGACTGACTCTTGAACATTCTTGTCATGAATCTGCTGAGTCTGAGAGGAATTCAACTTTAACAAGGTTTCCAGTACCTGTGCTAGCCACACAGCCCCAGAACATGATGGACCCCCACTAAATGGCAATAAGTTCCTCTCATGGAGTTCAGTGTGTGTTCTCCACCATGCATGCCTCCTCTGGTTGTGAACAAATAACTCTATCTTAGTCTTATCTGACCACAGTATTTCTTTCCCAAAATACCTCTTACTTGTCCTTCACCTGTGCCTCTCCTGTATTTGTTTCGGCTAATCACATCTTTCCTTCACAGTGACTGCTCCTGTGGCGTTCCATTCCTACACTACATTTCTGACAGTGGAGACAGACAGTCCAAACCTTCCAGATCATTTCTGATACACTTCTCCTAATTTATAATAATGAATTATCTTAGTTTTAGGTCAGTGGAGAGCTGTTTAGAGGCCCCCATGTTTCCACTCTCAAAGAAAGAACCTAGGTCAAGCACAGCCAGCAGTTACTTATGTTAAACAGTCTTTTTCAGGATTGATTCCACCTGTCCACAAAGCATTTTTGTGCTTCAACCTGACAGCTATAAATCCCTACAGGTTTTGAAATGAATGTGATTGAAAGAGTGCCTAAATGTATGCAAATGCCTGTTTTTGTGTAAATGCACATAAAAATGTTTCTATTGGGCCATTAAAAGTTATTTCACTGCTGAAATGTGTCTGTTTCCATAAGGTATAATGTATGTTAAAATGAAGTTGCTTCAAAAGCTCAGCAGGTGACAAACTGATGCAGTGACTTTCTTGAGGGGTGCCCAAACTTTTGCATAAGACTTTAATCCAGGCCTGGAGAATTAGGTCTATTCATCCAAATCCAGTAAACAAGATACAATATAAAGTTTTATAATATACAAGGAAGTTTATATATGTCTGCTTCAGAGGAAGTTAATCCTGCAGCTCTCTGAATCACACACACCACAAACAACTTCATGTTCACAGGGACTAAAAGTACTTTGTGCTACTAGTACAGCTATGATACAGATGAGGAAGAAATACACCTCCTGATTCTGTCTTCAGTCCTTCATGATCTGTAGTCAGTTTATTTCATATAAAACTCCAAAAGTATTTTATATTTACTTTTAAGCAACATCCTTTGATTAGCTGTAAGCCGGCTAAGTCAGCTTTTGGTTTAACTACACTGTGCGCATGTTCACAACATTTGACCGTGATGGGCTCGTGCTGAGATGAGCCAATGAAAAAAAAACATGATGATACAGGAATTGGACAGGGAATTTTAACACTATCCAGCCTGGAAAAGTACAAATCCCCTCCATGAAAAACATGTGGGCCATGTGAAGCTGCTTTGCAGGCATGTGCCTCCAATCTGGTCTTGCTAATACAAATAAAGCCACAAGCAAGGACTAAATCCACGTCATGGTAGTGAAGGTGAGATTTACTGAGATTTTACTACCAGATTTTTTATTATGTATTTTCTTATAGAAACATTTTCACTTTTTGACATTTTTACCTGAAAGCATAATGTTTGATTTATGCACAAAACAACTTACATGTTTGTACACTTTGTGCTTTTCAAAATGACCAGTTTAACTAGCATTCTATTATATAACATTATATTATTTAGCCCAAGTATTGATTCAAAATAAGTTCAGTCAAAAGTTGGTGATCATCTTATTTAAATGTTGATCACTGTCAGCATCTCTGATCAGCTTCATCATAAACTTTGGACATACTATTTTCAAACTAATATAACAGTTTGTTCTGTGATCAATCAGTAATTCTAAAAAATGTCAATAAATCTAATAGGAATTGATCATTAAGGTGAAACTGTTTGATTAAAAATGGTACAAAGACTAATTATCAGAACTATTTAATTTAAAAGGTGCTTTTTTTGATCAACAACAATAAGGTATGTGAGTTTGAACATTTGATATGTTGTGCAGAGCAGCAGATTGTTTATTGATGGTAATGATAGAAATGTAATAATGTGAGGAGCAGAACGTCATCATGGTGAATCACTGATGTGTGTTCAGCACACTTAAACAGTGTCTGTGTTTCTTCAGAGGAAAGGTGGACTGTCTCCCCCATGTGGCAACGACAGAGACAGCCAGCAGAAGTCTTCCAGAAGTTAACCATTTGAATGGATTGATTGATTGATGTTTTCTCTTATCTGTGCATCAAAATCACTTTTCAGCTCTCACACACAAACACTCTAATGTTCAACAACAACCTTTCATTCACTGTCTGCGTGCGTCTCTTTGTAGCACCAAGAAACTCAAGACCAGTGGTGCTGGATCTGGGTGAGTGTGATCTGGTTTCCATTTTAGTGACCAGTCTGTGATTTGTTATTGAAGATCATGATGTTGACGTGACTTGTTGTGTTTCTCTGTCAGATTCCCCAACCCCGGGAACTTCTGCCAGGATGACCTCACTAAGCTCTAGGCAGTTGTCAACTTCAGGATCTGTGCAGGAGATGCTCCAGGAGTACCAGATGGTAAGAAGGCCTGCTTTCAGTCATTCAGCGCTGACTGATAGGGAACCTGCTGGAACAAAGAAAACTCTCTGTTTGTTACACACTACATAACTGACATGTTGTCCCTGCAGGAGGTGGAGTTGGACCTCAGCTGTGACTGTGGCAGCCAGAAGTCAGGACTGGATTGCAGCTTCCGGACCCTGCAGAGTTCAGTGACAGCACATCCACCAGAGTTTCCATATTCAGATGTCTTGTGTACAGTCTGACATTCTTGTTGTTGCTGCAGAGATGCTTTAGTTCATCAGTCAGTCCATCCAGTCTGTGTTGATTTTGACTCACTGCTGTCTTCTTTTGTGTCTGCAGGTTCCTGTGGCTTCATCTGAAGAGGGCCACCTTCAACCAGTTCCTTCAGATGAAGAAGCTTCACCACCGGGTCCACCTCTCCAGGAAGCTCCTCCTCAAGTCCAGCCAGGTACAACAGTCACACAGCTGATAGCACACAAAGAGGAAACACGTGGACTGGATTTCATAACCTCCAGCTGCACTACGATGATGACCTTGTCAAGGAGACCAGTGGATCCTACAAGCGGAGGAGGCTCCAGAGAACCGTCTACCTCCTCTTCTACCGGTCAGAGACCCCAAAAATGAGGACTCAGAAAATGTGTTTGTCCTTTGATTGAGATTTTTGTCCTTAATATCATAATCACAATTTAATGTTCACATCATGTTTCAAATGTTTGAATTGTTCAAATTCATACTGATTCATCGTATTTGCCAGATGACGTCTCCAGGAAGGTGAGGTCCGCCTTTCTGGGGCCTGGTCTGGCTGTCCCCTCCTGCAGCACCTCCTCTGGCTCTGCTTCCAGGTCTCCCCTCACACACCTGCTGGCTCATTTTACACTCAACAAAAATATAAACGCAACACTTTTGTTTTTCCTCCCATGTTTCATGAGATGGACTTGAAGATCTAAACTTCATTCCAGATACACAATATTACCATTCCTCTCAAACATTGTTGACAAATCTGTCTAAATGTGTGATAGTGAGCACTTCTGCTTTGCTGAGATAATCCATCCCACCTCACAGGTGTGCCACATCAAGATGCTGATCTGACATCATGATTAGTGCACAGGTGTACCTTAAACTGCCCACAATAAAAGGCCACCCTGAAATGTGCAGTTTTGTTTCTGCTTTATTGGCGGTCTGGGGACTCAGAACCAGTCAGTATCTGGTGTGACCACCATTTGCCTCATGCAGTGCAACACATCTTCTTCGCATAGAGTTTATCAGATTGTCTATTGTGGCCTGTGGAATGTTGGTCCACTCCTCTTCAATGGCTGTGCGAAGTTGCTGGATATTAGTGGGAACTGGTGCACGCTGTCGTATACGCCGGTCAAGCACATCCCAAACAATGGGTGACATGTCCGGTGAGTATGCTGGCCATGCAAGAACTGGGACATTTTCAGCTTCCAAGAATTGTGTACAGATCCTTGCAACATGGGGCCGTGCATTATCTTGAAACATGAGGTGATGTTCATGGATGTATGGCACAACAATGGGCCTCAGGATCTCATCACGGTATCTCTGTGCATTCAAAATGCCATCAATAAAATGCACCTGTGTTCTTCGTCCATAACAGATGCCTGCCCATACCATGACCCCACCACCACCATGGGCCACTCGATCCACAACATTGACATCAGCAAAGCGCTCACCCACACGACGCCACACACGCTGTCTGCCATCTGCCCTGAACAATGTAAACCGAGATTCATCCGTGAAGAGAACACCTCTCCAACGTGCTAGACGCCATCGAATGTGAGCATTTGCCCACTCAAGTCTGTTACGGCGACAATCTGGAGTCAGGTTAAGACCCCGATGAGGACGACGAGCATGCAGTTGAGCTTCCCTGAGACGGTTTCTGACAGTTTGTGCAGAAATTGTTTGGTTATGCAAACCAATTGTTTCAGCAGCTGTCTGAGTGGCTGGTCTCAGACGATCTCGGAGGTGAACCTGCTGGATGTGGAGGTCCTGGGCTGGTGTGGTTACTCGTGGTCTGCGGTTGTGAGGCCGGTTGGATGTACTGCCATATTCTCTGAAACGCCTTTGGAGACGGCTTATGGTGGAGAAATGAACATTCAATGCACGAGCAACAGATCTGGTTGACATTCCTGCTGTCAGCATGCCAATTGCACGCTCCCTCAATGCTTGTGGCATCTGTGGCATTTTGCTGTGAGACAAAACTGCACATTTCAGGGTGGCCTTTTATTGTGGGCAGTTTGAGGTACACCTGTGCACTAATCATGATGTCAGATCAGCATCTTGATGTGGCACACCTGTGAGGTGGGATGGATTATCTCAGCAAAGCAGAAGTGCTCACTATCACACATTTAGACAGATTTGTCAACAATGTTTGAGAGGAATGGTAATATTGTGTATCTGGAATGAAGTTTAGATCTTCAAGTCCATCTCATGAAACATGGGAGCAAAAACAAAAGTGTTGCGTTTATATTTTTGTTGAGTGTATTTCTCTCCCTCTGCCTCCTCCTGTTGCTCCCCCTCCTCTCACTCCTCCTGCAGCCCTTCTAAATCCTCCTCTCTCTCCTCTCCAGCTCTCTTCCAGGTGTGTTCTTGGATGACTGGATGCAGACCCCCACCCGCAGGCTGTCAGCACCCGCCTCCCCTGGAACACCCGCTCCAGCTCCTCAGACTCCCTCCAGACGTCGCAGCTGGCCCTGAGCCAGAGTGGGTTCTCTCCTAGGTGAATGCTTCAGAGAGCCTTCACCTAGGAGAGAACCCACTTTGGCCAAACAGGTAGCGTGACTGCTGCAAAGGTGAGAGCCACTGTCTCCAGCCCAGTTCACCCTCAGAGTGTCTGGACAAGCATAGTAAAAGGCCCAGAGCTCAGGGGGTCTCTGAAAGGGGGACAGCAGTAATATGACAGCCACAGTCTCCTCTACTGCTCTGCTGGTAAACAAGGTAACAAACAAGGTCATCAGCTAACATCGAACTAATCAGTTACTAATTTGGTTTAACTATGTGTTTTAGGGAGCAAAACAAGAAGCTAAAGGGAGATGACCGCCCTCTTCTGGCAGACAAACAAACAGCCCTTCCTGCTGAGGACAGCATGAAGACAGAGAGAAACACAGCAGCTGTGCATCGGAGGTATGAAATGAGAGCTGCTCATGTCCCACACAAATTATCAGTCTGATGCAGTGACCGCAGTCCACACACTCTGATAACAGGATCCACACTGCTGCTGTGTGCACTCTGCCCCCTCTTCTCCTCCGTGACCCGGCCGACCCTCAGCAGGAGGGTTATGAGCTGCCCCTTATGAGCTGAGTCCTGCTCAGGGTTTCTTCCTGTTAAAGGGGAGTTTTTCCTTGCTACTGTTTGCCTTAAAGTGCTTGCTCGGGGGTCAGGCTCTGAATTCTCTGTCCTGCTATTTTTTCTTTGTGGTGTCACCAACTGAATGTGGTGAATATGACACTATGTGGTCCTGACAGCTGGACTTGTTCAAATCCTGCAGAGGGAGCTTGCTGCCTGATATTTCTGAGGAATCAAATCCATGTTAGTGCTGCCTGTACTCAAATGATACTTGTGAGGGTGCTACCAAAAGAAAAAGCTTCAAATGCTTTCATCCAACAAAATGTCTGCAGTGAAGAGAAAGACATCTGAAATGGTCTTCATCATACAGTCAGTGGACTTTGTCAGCTCTTCATATGTACAACAAGATTACCATGAACCAGGATGCTGCTTGATTACTATAAACCTCCACTTTATCTCTGCTCAGGTGTTAATCATGTTTTTTTTTTTACAAATATTTTGTATGGTTAAAAGTAAATAAGATTAAAATGTAGAGTAGTGAAGTGTGGCAGGGGAGTGCACACACATTTAGTGAATTTCTTTAATCTTTATCCCCTTTGTTCCCTCTTCTGTATATAATTCACGCACTGACTACTAGCTACGTAGTCGCAGGGACACAATGACAATCTGTTCATCGTTCTTTATTTCTGTACAAAAATCCTCAAAGAAATTCACTTTACAAGCCCAAGCCACATATACAACACATCCATTTGGTGTACAGATAAAACAAGCTAAGAGTCATATGCACGTATGCAGTGAGTGTCTGGTACAAGTCTTTTAAAATGGAGCTGTAATGGTTTCTTACATACAGTATACATACAGGACAGGACTAACATTACAACTCAGAGATGTCCCTTGTAGATTTGGATCAACTGTGTCTGTACAATAAATAAGTATAAAATATATCTCTTAGCAATCTGTGGATTTTTAAAAACACATTAGACATACAAAACACTAAGTTACTGCTACAACCTCCGAAAAAAGTCCAGCTATTTCGGCAAAGGGAATCCTTTTTTCATGCCAGATTGGAACAAAGACTTCTCCGTCATTTTGAAAAGGGGGAAATTGCACAAACTCCAATGATTAAACATTCAGCAAATTTCAATTTTTGACAATCATGGCCATCTTCATGATTCAATCCAAAACACAGACAAAGTGAATCACAAGCACCTTTTTAAAGAATGGAGGGGCAAACCTCACAATATCAAGTGGAATGTGAGAAAAGAAAGCTAGCCACCGATCAGGACCAAAAACAAGGAATGTGTTTTTTCATTTTCTTCTTTTTACAGCTTCATCAAACAAAGCAGGATAGGAACATCACTCTGACATACCACAGGCACACCTGCAAGGGGAGGAGGAGGCTCAGCTATGCACCTACATTATACATGCATTTAGTGGCTGGCTTACTTACTATCTGCTCCCTTTGTTGATACAGGCATTGCATCTTAAATTGGTAACAACCATGGCTTCATGGAGGACAACAGGCCAGGAGTTAGTAATATATCCAAATCCAAACAGCCAGGTGTACAAAAGACACACTTAAAAATATCTGAAGTTAATGTTTAAGTGAATAATATATTAGAGTAATGAAGTTTGGCTGAAAATTCAGGGATGAATCACAGGACTGAGAAATTAGACATAAAAACAGCTCATTTGTCTGTGTTGTTTTGTGTAATCTTTCCTCTTTGAAGCCTTTTTACACCACTGCAGCTCTTTGTGCTTGTTTTATGGTAATTTAAAAAGAAGTTAAAAACAAAACATCATGCTGGCCCAAGAACCTCATGATGGCGATGTTTGTTCAGAGAATAGGTTTGTGCCAAATCTCTTTGTAGTCATGTTTTTCCTCACAGTGTCTTCAGTAAGAAGTGTGTTTGATGTGTAGATATATAACAGACTTCACCATTGGTCCATGAAGGGCTCCTCTAGAGATAACTTTACATCTCATAGTCTCTGTTCACATCCTCAGATAACCTGGCCCTAAAGACCATGGTTGTAATACTGTCCAGTACTCTCCATGAGATTCCCTCTGCACGGTGGTCTCACTTTTCACTTCCCTTTAGAGGCCTCAACGCTGACCCAGGACCCATCGGTAGGATTTAATCCCTTAGCTAGCCTGGGAGTAGTGTTGGAAGTTGCTGGAGAGAGGGAGGTCACATACAATGGTGCTACCACAATCCTGTCTGATGAAGATCCAAGTGTCTGAACCCCTCCAAAAACCTTGGTTGTATATTGCTCTTAATTTTTCTGCAGGACATTTAAAGATACTGCCTGAACATTAGGTAGCTCTTCTCACTACTGTTCTTTCAGTTTGGATAGGACCAACACGCCCAAAGGAATACTTAGCAGGTAACTGGATGAACCATCTGTCCGTCACCTTACATCACTTAAGAGCAAATAAGAGCAGACACGCAAAAGAGCTGAGCACTGAGGATCTTTGAAAGCTAGCTGATATTGGTAGATCATTTGTAATAGAGTGGACTGGTCTGAACCAGTTAACTTGGACCAGCACATAACTTGGACCCTGAGCAGATGGATTTAGGTTTATGATCAAGGTAAAGAAAAAGTGTGTTGAATGCTCTTCTACGGAGAGGCAAACCAAAAGTGTGAGCCTCATTAAATCTGACTTTTTCTAACGGCAGGACTGTCAACACACTTTCAGGTGGGACTGCACATTGTGCACATACAAGCCCTAAGAAGCACGTTAGAGCAGGGTTGAGTTTTTTGTAGACCTGCTGGTGTAAACCATCAGAGAAGTCTGTTAGAGAACCTACACACAAAATCTTACAGCTTGGACACGCAGTCAGTTTGTAAATGTGTTAGCTGGTGAACACAACTGTGATGAACAGCTGACCAAATCCAATGGCCACATTAGCTACTAAGCTAACATCATGTAAACATTACAATGGTATTAGTGATGCAATGGCAGTGTTCATAAACATAATTAATACCAGCCATTTTAATCAATATTAATGAATCATGTCTGCGGGGACAGTCACTTGGGTGTTCAGAACCACTGTTGCCAAAGAGCTGAGGATCTCCAACATGGCTGCCAGAGAAGAGAGCGTTGTCACTTTAAAGCTCTCTATCGATGGTAGGGATCTTACACTGATACAGTTCATGGCGGCCAGTGCAGGCTCTGGGAAAGTGTCTTTGTCTTTACAGCATACCATCCTTTGTTCTTACCACCAAACCTAGAATAAACACCACTCCTGAACCAATGGCCCGGAGCAACTGACTCTGCAGTGCTGGCAGTGTGCATGTACATGTATGCGTAAGAGTGTGTCTGTATGTTGTATTATTTTAAAAAGGGGGAGTGTGTGTGTGTGTGTCCAGAGGGCGTCATAGTCACTTGGCTGCCCTCTTCACTCTGCATGTCGTTCATAGCTTCATCTTGTGGACCACAGGGACAGGCAAGACCTGATGGATCTTGGCACGGTCGCTGTCCACCTCCAGATGGACCCAGTCGGGGTGGAAGGAGCCCTTGAAGCCCACAAATGCCAGCTTATCTGGAGATAGGCCAGAGGATAACAAAGTCATAGAAAAATCCTTGGAACAACTGGGTACCTTTTGCACTGTTTCACATTTTCCTTGATCTGAAACACTGTAGACATAGAAAACTTGGATACCTTTCAGTTTGATGTTTTTGTCCGCTCCAAGTCTCTCCAGGACTTTAGTCCAGGCCCCTCTGGTTATTAGCGGACCCTTAGACGTCATGAGGACAATTGAACTGGTGAAAGAGAGTGGTGTGTTCACACTGAGCTGACAGCAGATGCCGACTTTGGACAGAAGAAGAGCAGTTTCTTACTCGTCTTTGAGTCCACTGACATAGTTGTCTATCTGTGCAGGGATGCCCTGTAGGATGGAGTTCCTGAAGCTCCTGCTCTCTACCATCTTTCCATCATGGCCATCAATTACTGTCAGTTGCACCCCATCCTCTGGCTGGTACAACTTCTTGCCGTTCACCTGTTGCAACAGATGCAGCACAAAAACTGGGTTATTAGCACCAAATCCAATACAATCCAATACATTAAAAGTAGTGTGGAAGTAGGACCGTAGCCTGCTTTTATACACAGACTGATGTATAATGTAATCCAGCTATAAAGCAGTTAAACTAGTAGACTTTTCATTAATTAGTGTAAACGTGTCTTTTTAGTGTGCATAGTTAGAAACTAGTGTTTCCTTCTAGTCTGACGACTCGATGTCTTTGAGCAGAAGACAAAGGATACCTCAGTAAAGGTGAAGTCCTCCTTGATGTGGTAGAAGCGGGTGCTGTAGGACTCCAGTTTGATCTCCAGGAAGTGCTCTGATGTGTGCTGAAAAGAAACAAACCAAAGAATTTATTCTTACACTTCACAGAAGCAATTTAAGCCAGGTTGTTTTCCTAAATAATGTAGGAATCAGAGCATTTAGCTAGATACTGACTGCAGACCAGGTTTAGAGACGCTCTGACCCATCACACTTGGTCCATGTCTCTTATATGTGGACTAAATTATGCTGCCTAATATATCCTACCTACAGACAAGTGCCACGGTCACCACATAATCAGTGTTATTCATTTCACCTGTCTGTGCTCTGAATGGTAAGCAGGTTGACATGAAGTAACTGTGTGTGTGTATGTGTTTCTATAGACAATTCTCACTTTCAGAAACAAGTGTTAGCAAATGTATAGTAAGTTAAATTTAATCACAGTTCATTTGTCTGTTCTTTTATTTTTTAAAAACTTGCCCTACTTAAAACACATACATGTTGCAGGTGGTCTGTATCATTTATTATTGTCTTTAATTTCCAGTTTTAATATTCTTCTATTATTTTATTGTAAGCTATATAATATTTTTATGTTAATATTGTTGTTTATTGTGTTTAATATTTTTATAAATTGCACCCGATTAGTTTCATAAATGCTACAACAATAAAACCTGACTAACTTGTTACATTATCTTTTAACAAAAAACACACACACATATATGTGTAATATATATATAGATATATAGATAATCCTATATATATATATATATTTCTGACTTTATTTCTGATAACCTGAGTCTAAATTCAAAAAGTGCTGGATCCCTGCACAGACGTGCTACATTTACATTCTACTCTGCACATCAGCCAAATACCTGCTCAATGTTTGTCATGTGTCTGCTGTTAATGTGAGAAAATCAACACTTTCTTGTTGTTTTTGTGTTTACAAAATCTTATTTGTGACAATCTTTTTAAGTGAGACATGTTTTGGGTTAGAGGTCCGTCGATACAGCTTTGTCTAAGCTGATCCCACCTTTGGAATCATGGGCAACAGTTTTTTTTGTTTCTATTTCTCTGATGAAATATAAATAAGTTAAATAACAAATGTATATATAAAACAGTTTATTAACAAATGATACTTAGCTCAACACATTTATTGAGCTGATTGTTAAAAACCTGTTAATGGGTTTTACGGGCCAATGTATGAATGCTACATTTACTTTTTTACAGTTTCTCACAGACTTTTTAGAGTCTGTCCTCATTGGTTACTATTAAAAATGCAAAAATATCTCCTAGTAAACAGACCCTGATGAGAAAAATGGATTGAATTTACTCACCAGCCTGGCATTAGGTATCTTTCTGGGCATGGGTACATCTACAACGGGCAGCTCGGCATGTCTGGGGTAGGCCTGGGCCATGCAGTTGCTGGGCGGGCTGCCTTTTGGTATGACGGCTGTTATCTTGACGCGCTCACATCCTTTCTCAGAGCAGAAGGCAAACTGCTCCTTGTTGTTATGAGCCTTTACCTTTAGGAACAGGAGGCTGCAACACAGTTAAATGTTATTTAGTATCAACAGAAAAAAAAATGATTTAGGAATTATAATTCATAGAACATTAAGGCCATGCAGCCTGTGCACATTGTCTTCTGGCATGAGCAGGCAGATGGTAAAGAAAAGCTCTGTGTAAGCCAAACACATTTACAAAGAAACTGAAAGTAAACAAAAAGCGATTAGCCTGACCCAGTGTCCTCCTCCCAGTAGTAGTATCCTCTGGCCTGGTGTGAGTGGTTGATCTTGTCCCTCTGAGAAGTCTTCATGAAGACGCCGGTCTTGCGGGTCTGCTTGGTCAGGCGGTTGTGGATGTCAGAGATGATGGTAAGGGAGGTGCCTTGTGGGTAGCAGATACCCACATTGATCCAGTCATTCCTGACACACAATAATACAATGTCAGTTAACTGCACACATCAGGTTGTGTCATAACTATTAGATAATTGGCTGTGAGGCAGATGCATCCGTGCATCTGTGTTCCTTTTTGTTGGTCCTACAGCCAATGCCAATATGATTGTATTGACATTTTTACACATACAAACAAACATTTTTCATTAAAAAGGCTAATTTAGCACAGTGTGTCAGGGGAGAGCAACCTGTCGCCAGTGTCCCAAATAGTCCTAAAGGCCCTTGTCAAAGTCATATAATAGACAAGCATGTTCTAAGTAGGGGTAGACATGTATTGGATTTATGACAGAAGAGAGTTCTGCAATCAATGAAGTGCCCACTTGAACACCACAATGGACCAGAGACTGGAGGTTGGGCTACATGCATGAGTGTGCTGCCTTGGGGCGCACACACAACCTCATACATGTATGTGAGGACACAAAAAAAAAAACGCAAACACTCACACACAAACATTATAAGCCAGTCTGACAGCCATTAAGTGTCCACATTTCTCTTCTTGCACTTATGTGCAGGCACCCTGCAGGGCCCCTGTAACAGCAGCTAATTGGGCTACACATACACATACACTATATTTCCTCAGGGTGGAATAACAATGCTCTGCCTTTGTCTAATCAGAAATTATAGTCTCATCTTGACATTATAGCATTATCTTCTCTCTGATCCAGCAGTAATTTTAAGGCTTGCTTGTTGGACACCAAGGTTAGATGGTGTGCTGGATGGTTGCAGCACTAACTGAAAAATAATTCATTGAAATAAAGTCATCAGGACATAAATGAAACAAGCAGAATATTAATTAAGTGAAATCTACCACATAAATTGAATCTGTCAACCAGTCTACACATCTGAAAGATCATGATCTGCCTGCTCCCAGATTCATCATCAACACTTCAATATATCACACTGAACAAAGCTCATCTCATTAAGCCATGATGAGTGTGTTTACCCCCCAGAGAACAGACAGCAGCTGCTTTTTTATATCAAGTCAAAAAATAAACAAGTCATATTACAGCTGTGACTGCAAAGCGTCAGCCTTAGTTGCTGTACATGACTGTGACCAGTAGATGGGGCTTTTGCTGTGCGCACAGTGAATGGATGCTTTGACTCAATCTTGTCCTTGTCAGGGTGGACTCAGACCATGGGGATTAACTGACATGCTTGAGATGACAATGGACCTTTATGCAATTTAAACAGCTCATGGCCACACTGTAAACACCATCAGAAAGAAGGAGGTCGAAGCACTGAGTGAGGCTCTCCCGATTTCTGTGGTGAGCTGATGTAAATAGATGGTGTGAGCTGAAGGATATGAGTGACACCAGGAGTGGCACATAACGTAGAGACAGCCTGCCTTCAACACATTAACCACATTGGACACACAAAGATTGTGGTACAGACCACCGAGGACCCATTTTTGCTCCTGTGCAAACTTTAGATAGCGTAATGCCACCTTGTTGTGTGCTTTCAAAGAGCATTCTGTATACCGTTCCACCACGCTGGTTCAACCACAGCTCTGATTTCAGCTCAGAGGCACAAAAAATGTTCTACCATTGTGCCTCTGTGATGGTGCAACTGCAACACAAAGAAAAGGAGAGGACTGAGAGGGGAGCAGTTTGATTCTGATTCTGTTTTCTCCGGGTACTCCGGCTTCCTCCAACATTCTAAAGACATGCTTGTTAGGTTAATTGGTGACTCTAAATTGCCCGTAGGTGTGAGTGTGAAAAGTTTTTTTGTCTGTATGTTGCACTGTGATGGACTGGTGACCTGTCCAGGGTGTACCCTGCCTCTCACCCATAGATAGCTGAGATAGGCCCCAGCCCCCTGTGACCCTGCCCTGCAGGACAGAGTAGGTTCAGATAATGAATGGATGGATGGATGAGAGGGGAGCCTACCTTCAGATTATCAGGAGGAAGCAACACAATTCTGATTATTTCAGGTCTGTATGAACACACAGATCCCAATGTCGATATCCAATCAGACTTTTGTCTCTTCAGTCGAGTCAATATGAACACGTCATTGACATGTAGCAGCTATATAGTTTCACAAAAATGAGTGTTTTTGTTGTTTGTGATGCAGAAGACCTGCAAAAATATCAATGTGCACATGCAAGTTTCAGACGACACTGATGTTCTCACTCAGATGTGAAGCTAACGCAAAACAACATCTATAGGCAAATCTGACCTAAGTCTAAAAAAAATCTGAATTGAACTATGTGGCTTATAATGTGAATGTAGCCCTGAAGACCCCTACAGGGTCAGTGATAGAAAACAGGAGGAGGATGGTGGTGGTATTAACTTATAATAAACACAATCCAAGTTCAGTCCTTCAGTCAGGTGTTTAACTCTGCTTTGCTATTTCAGATCAGGGATATAATTTACTTGGTTAGGTTTAAATAAACCATGCTATTTTAGGGCCTGGTTGCTATGGCTACAATGCCAACTCCTACTGCCTGAAGAAGAGCGAATGTCATGGTCTGATGGCGCTAGTCACAAGCTCAGGCTTGTTGTATGTGTATATTTATAACAGTCATGTAGTTCAATAGACACATTTTCTGTATTTATTTGGAAGAAGATTGGAGGGACAGATGAGGAGTTTGGCTACAGATATTTGAAGAGCTTTTTATCTCAGATGTTCAGTCTTCAGCTCCAACCAGTGCTGTTCTAAGTTACGTCACTCGAGCCTATTCCTCAGACTTCATACAGCTCCCTGTGGAAACCACAAAACGCTTGCTACAACTTGTTTCACCTATGAAGCAGCTCTGCCGTGGACCCATAAACAGACTTTGATGTTAAAAATTGGTGTAGTTCCCCTTTTTTGATCTAAAAACATTTAGATCATATGACATGTTGTCTGTCCACATCTTAACAAAGTTGGGGAGGAGGGGAAAACCCTCCATCATGACCTCTTTAATGATCAGAATTGTTTTCCTACCAGTAGAGCAGTTTCCACTCATGAATGATGGCTTTAGTCCAGAGAAGTGGAATTGGTAAACCTCCCACAAGCAGGGTGAGTTAATAGTTCATTTCCAAAATGTACTTAAACAGGCTTAAAAAGCACAGCTGGCTGATTACACACACATTAATATCACTACTACCTATCTAAAAAGAGGAGGGTATAAAAGCTCATGACGTCAGGTAGAAGAGTGATGCACAGAGGCAACCTCCTGAATTCTTTTTTGATAATAAAGCCAGATCAGGATCTCATAATGACAAGATAATGCTGCAAGTTATAATTATGAATTATGAAATTTGGTGAACTCTGCATTCCGCATGTCTCCTCAAGAATGTAATGTTTCTGGCGTCTTTGCAGGCTTGATGTGGTAAATCATGTGAGTGGGGTTGATGGTGCTAAGGGTCAGTGGTGTTGCTGTTTGTCTTACACATGACAAGTGACAGAAAAACATATTAAAGCCTGCACTAAAGAAAAGAGAGGATGACCAACATCATTATGGTGTCACACATGAGGATTTAGTGCAGTGTTAAAATGTACAATCATGATGGTATTTCAATATATGGGTTTGTAACTGTTGTTCCCTGTTGTTGAATGGCTTTCTGTCTAAAATGAAAACAGTGGCCGTGCACAGGCGTTACAGAATGCTTTTAGGGATGGTTCTGTTGACACATCCTCGCAGCCATCCTGTCATATACTGGACAATCAGTGCTGGTACAGATTTTATCAGTATGACAAGTAGTGCTAGTGGCAGTCAATCAGAAAGCTCTAGTGGGGGTGGATACACATTGGTGACATTTAACCAGGAGGATTAATGCACTACTGACTACAAGGCTACAAATCTGCTGCTGCTTTATCTCAGCAGAAACACACACCCTTTTTCAAATGGCTGATTTTGTTCCATTACTTTTTAAAAGCATGTTTTGATAACTGATTTTCACAGTGATCATTTAAAACCTGATAAGAATCATACATAATTGAAAAACTCTTATGAAACAAGGCAGTTTAGCAGTTTGTGATTTGTGTCATGGTAGCCTTTGTTTTACCCTTTCAGAGTGCTGAAATGCAGTTTTTTCCTGTCACACTTTCTGATGATCCCAATTTCCTGCTCTTATATAAATCAATGTGAATCATATTAGAGTCTATTTAGAGCATGATTTTACTCTCTAGTTAGACACAGAACCCTGTGGTTAGTTCTGGGGATACATTTGACTAGGTTAGGTTTAGAAAATAAAAAGGTTTTGGTTACCACAGTAACCTGAAGGCCCTTCTACAGCATGATTCATCACCTTGTAATGTATGATGTTTATTGTATTTCTCTTACTCTCTCTCTCTCCTTCATCCTCTCTGTCCTGTCTACCTCTTCTTCTCCTCCTCTACCATGCCAGCTATCAGCAGTAAGACACTGTCTGCTTGCTCAGGGTTGTTCAGGCTCTGGGTTTCGGCAAAGCACCTAGAAATTTTGATTCTCAAACGTGCTATATAAATAGAATTGAATTGAATCGAACTGTATGGACATTTGGTTAAAATGGTTGCTCTCTATTATACTATGAGAATTAACATCACTATGCATTGTGATGATATATTTTAACATTTGGAAATGTAAATATAAAATAAAATTCATTTGAATTGAACCTAATGAGACACCATCCTTCTCCTCTGCCTGTCTCTATTGACTGCTGCAGTGCTGCTTTTTTGATTTGGAGTTAAAATACAGGATAAAACTGGCCCCATTGATGGATCACTACAACGAATGAAACCCTGAGGCTGCTCAGTGTGGTCAAAGAAATGGGCCTGTGCTCTAGATCAGAAAGGTGAATTTGTTTGTCCTAGACCTAGATTCTTCTGATCAATTTGATATGCTGTCTAATATAATTAGTGCAACTGACTTATTCACACAACCCCCACATAAATGCAGTAGCCATGCTCGGTGTCCTAAGTGTTTGCAGTCAAAGGTGCAGCTCACTGACTTGTTGAAGTTGATGAGCCAGATGGTGACTTCAGCAGGTGCTGCCTGGTCCCAGTGGATGGTGTAGCCTTTGGCCAGCATGATTACTGGCTGGAATTGCTGGTAGTGTTTCCTCTTCCCCAGGGCGCCCTCTAGTGTCAGAGGTCGATCAGGGTACTCGTCCTTCACCATATGCATGTTCAGGTTGGCAGGGTTGCGTGTCTGGATGTAAAGCTGTAGCACATTTGATAAAACAATATGCTATATTATCCAAAATATCCCTGGTGTGATTAATTTATAAAAGTGGAAAAAACATCTTTCTTTGAAATGAAAAGATGTCACAGCTGAACACACTCAGTGGCTTTGCTTGTTAAGTTTCTCACATATAAGCCATAGTAAATAAGCCATTGTTATCCAAATGGATAATTTTCACCTGCTGTCCCTCGGTCAGACATAAAATTAGCCAATAAAATACATTTAAAGGTAATCTATGTCATTATAACCTGTGGCTTATGTTAGCAAATGTTATTGGTGACATTAAAACTACATTACTAGAACGGCTCAGTGGTTTCATGACTTCATGCTTTTGTTATTATTATTATTATGATGCCTTTAGCACTTTAGATTATCGCCTACATAAATTCTTCTTTGATAAATGCATGGACACTTCCACAACACAATTCAAAGAAAAGTTTCACAATATAAAATGTAGAAAATACAGGGTGCATGAGTGAGCAGATTTTTGTTTGTGAAGCTCATCTGTCTAGGATGGATGCACGATCGACATCTGCTGACCCACCTGTGCATAATGG
The DNA here is from genome assembly GCF_900634625.1 of Parambassis ranga. Lineage (NCBI taxonomy): Eukaryota > Metazoa > Chordata > Actinopteri > Ambassidae > Parambassis > Parambassis ranga. The sequence continues at coordinate 24,981,931 of NC_041024.1, read as the reverse complement.
CCACTGCAGATTGCAGCCTTCCAGTCAGGCACATCAATGCAGTCAGGGTGACGGAGCAGCCAGTTGTCCTCCTTAACCAGAAAGGCTCCCGGATACTCACTGACCGAGCCATCGATATCGTGAAAAATGGTCGTCTTGTCCCCGTCCATCTGCATTTTATTGAACCAGGGACCCGGCTCGCCAAAAAAGACGCGAGACGTAATCTGCAGAACAGTGATACATTTGAGGCTCTTATGCATTGCTCCTATCTAAACTTCCAAACCTTTTAAGAGTTTTGTATGTCACCTCCTAGTTTTGTCAATCAGTGTAATAACTATGTATTTAAATAAGCTGGTGCTGACTTACAGGTACGTGATCGAAGGTGATGTCACTGACGTTATTGTTGGGACAGCTCTGCCAGGAGTTGTTGAGCCTGAAACCGAAGGCGCTGGTGTGCCGTCCATCCAAGGCTATATATTTTCGAAAGGTACAGTTCTGCACATTGATTGGCCCATCATATATCTGCATGCCTCGCATAGGAAAGTCTCTGCAGGGAAGACACATCATACACGCATTAGCAATTTACATTTAGTGTTTAGATGGATGCATTGGCTGGATTCAGCTTAATCTAATATTAACCTGATTTAAATTAGACACTGATTCACAGGATTACATGGGAGGAGGAAGCACACACAGTCACACCTGCACACACACTCCATATATCCATGATAAAGGATTTGTTTATCACTGTGATCTGATTCCAAGACCACACTAGTAGTAATGTGATAAAAACCACCACACTTCATTCTGCTTTTTAAAAGCACTCACATCAATGTTTCTGTGCCATGGATGCTACTGGAACTCTCTTCTGTCCTGAGGCCTTCAACACAAGTTTTGAAGTGTACACAGTAGGAGTGCACAATGATCTCCACATCTAGCTGCATCAATGCTACGGCGGCAGAAAGAAGTGGTTTGTGTGGAGTTGTCTGTTTCCCACACAATAAAGGGATCTCTAATATTACAGCTGTTGAGACATTCCTTCTGTACTCTGCCAAGTGGGCCGGGGCACAGAACTGATTTCTGGCATACCAAGTCTGGCTCTCACACATACCAGTCTCTATTAAAACTGGTACTCCACCCAACTCTCTTTGGGGCATTTGACACTTTGGCCTAAAAAGTGGCCTAGTTTGCTCTTTCACGCAGCACTCCTCCTCTACCCTACTCTCGTACAAGTGATTGTCTGTCCTGATTACTATCACTCTTCCTCATTTGACAATCTTTCCCCACAGTGAGATGTGTTCACATGCACAGGTGCTCTGTTTTTCTCTCTGTTCTTAACATATGTAGAGTAAGGAAAGAGATTAAGGAAGCCATGGAAAGCCTGAAGCCTATCCCAGCTGTCAGTGGGCGAGAGGTGGAGTGCAGCCTGGACAGGTCTACCATCACAGCACTAACATAGAGAAACAAACAAACATTCACACTCACACTTGCGCCTATGGCCAATTTAGAGTCTCCAGTTAAAACCTAACATGCACGTCTTTGGTATGTGGGAGGAAGCCGGAGTACCTGGAGAAAACCCACACAGAACAATCTGAAAATCCTGTACGAAAAGGCCAGATTTGAACTAACCTTGTTGCAGTGTATCAGCAGTGCTAACCACTGCACCACCAAGTTTTATTCAACAAGTACTCCTATCTCATGTAAGAAATTCAACTCAATTGAAATTAAATTGAGAGGAACAAACATGCACAAACATCATACATTACAGAGAACAAACATGACATCTGTTAATAAATAATAATAATGAAAAGCAGCTCATAACAAATGCTTAACAAAACAAACCATGACTTCTGCTAGTGTTCAGCTGTTGATGAAGCATGTTGGAACTACCCGTTGTGCCACTGACAGAGTTGCACCATTTGTCGTCCTGATACTCGCCTACTCCTGGTTTCTGGAGCAGGTGAGTATCAACCTATGTGCCAATAATGTGTGATGTGTATGTTGTATGAATAACTTTGTTGTATACCAAGAGTTTTGCAACTCCCAACCTTTTTTTTTGGTAATTCTGATCCATACTTCTTTGTGCTTTAGACTTCCTCCTTGTCAGGAATTGTTACCTTACCCTCTGACTGACTGCTTTTTGATCCTGAGTCCTTTTGTCTGATATTCTGAACAACTTGATCATTTATCTGGATACTAGTGAAACATGTCCTTTATTAACCCGAATAAAACTATTTTACCTTTTTATTGTATTTTTCCTTTCCTTAAGCTCCTTGCTTTTTTAGGTGTAGATTTTAATCAGGAAATGTATGAGAATGAAGCTTGTGAAACCAAAACAAAAAGCTGAGAGGCGCTAATTGCCACTTACACAGCCCGTGGTAGGGTTCTGCCAGTGTGGTCAGAACCTCCGGGGCCCCAGATCCTATTGTCCGGGAGCGGCATCCCATGATTGTCACTTTCACCCACAAACAGTGAGTTCTTCACTTCCTGACGAGAGCCGTCGTCGTCTGGAAACGTCCCTCCACTGCACACACAGACAAGAACATGTTCCATCAGCAATGAAGTAATCTTTCCACCCATGGACTATACTACTTCAAATAACATGTTCAAGGCTAAAACTGTGCTGGGAAATAAAGCCTTGGAGGGCGCAGGTCTCTGCCCTGCTGGTTCATATAGTGCGCATGCAGAAATAAACCCAGACTATTGCCAATTGTTCAGGCCGCCATTATTCCATACATGTATGAGTAACTGTTATGCTCATCATCATTTTTTTCCATATATTTTTCTCTAGAACATAAAATCAATGATCCAATAATAAATTTGAGTTCCTGAGTACACAGTAGTTAACACAGTTATTCATGTCTGAGGACTGCTTCATACGCTGAGCTGTCAGAACTCAAACATGGTTATGTTGCTTTACGTGGCCTCTATCGTTGTTTTAAGGCCGTGAGATGCCATAACAGTCTGTCCACTCTTCAGTTTCTGGTTGTGCTCTGTACATTTCTAGCCCCAGTTGCTGACTAGTACAAATAGATTCCTACTCCCACACTGCAACACAGAGAGACAGACATTTGTCTGTCATACAGACATTGTACATACTTTGTATATTCTTGTATATCATGATCTGATTGAGATGCTACTTAGATATTTACTTAGATATTTATTATATGTTATTTATATTGTGGTATGTCTGTAACAAAAAATAATTTCCTCTCTGGGATAAATAAAGGAATTCAGATTCTGATTCTGAAATACAAAATGTAATTTAATCATGTTAACTGGTAGTCATTACTAAGCAGCTGTACTGTTACTATCTAATCAAATTGTCTGATAAACCTGGCACACATTAAGCTGTACATATATATTTGATAAAAAAAAACATATTTTACCAATAAGAATACAGTTCTAATTACTGTGAAATTATTGGTGAAACAACAATATAGAGAAGTTATGAATGTGCTGTATTGTATGAACCTACTGGCAGCATGCTAACTAAAGCCAGATGAAAACTCCTTACCAATTCCCACCTCTGTGACCATCACGCTCAAATTACTTTTTACACTGCATCAAAGCACTGTTTCCCAGTGCATCCTAAGCAGAGTCCTTATAAGGCATTTTCCAATTACTCACACACACACACAGTGAGAGAGAGGGTGAGAGAGCGAGAGAGAAAGAGAGAGAGAGCTGTAAATGCACACAACAGCCTTTAATTTCCATCTATAGAAATATGAACTGTGGTTTAATAGAAGGGGAGTCTCACCTTGCCAAAGTGAGTCCAACGCCATTATCGGCAAATCTAAAGGAGAGAATATTATTGTAAGCAACAGTCCATGGAAATACACACACACACACACACACGCACACACACACACACACACACACAAAGTCTGAAGGAGATTAAAAGTTATTATCAGATAGGGATGATTGTTTCCCTTTCATGTCTGAGCAGAACCTGTACTACGTGACACTGATGAGAATTTTTAGCATTACATTATATGAAAATATGCACAGCTTTCTATGTATGTGCGGAGTACTCACTGGCAGTCATCTAGCCAGACATCACCTCCTCTCAGCCAGGCTCCATGGTCCTGGTTCTTATAGGCTACAAAGTGGTGGATGAGGGCAGGGACTCTGGGTTTGAAGGGGTCTGCGTCCTGGTGGGGGCCGTACCTAAAAAATAGAGTATCAATTTTAGCATTTACTACAAAGTGCAGTTATTCAGTGGTGTAACAGTAACAGTGACATGATGGGCCAGATGTCACACTAGGAAACTGTTTGGAAAGGTTGTTGGAAAATACCTTGTGACTGACAGATGATTCAACCAATCTTCTGTCAGTCACAAGGTATTTTCAACCAATCAGAGCAACAGATGCTAAAGACGAAACACACAAGCCACTAAAGATCTTTGAAAGCTCACATGTAACATATTTTTATATCTTTTTTAGAGAAAATAGGCACATAAAAGGCAAAGGGTTGCTTGTGATTCCTGCCAGAACTAATACAATGCTATGCTATATGGAGTGCTGCAGGAACGAGTCCTAAAAGCGTTAGCATTTTAGCACGCCTATCAACCAACAATGGGTTTCTGAGGTCTGTGGTCAACACGAGCTCACATGATTTTCGCTTTTAATTCTTTGACACAAAATATACAAACACAAGTTAATTTCTGTAATAATCCAAAACCCAGTGGAAATCCCCCACTGGGTTTTTGTCAATTAACCCATGAGAGCCTGATCACTTCACATTGACCAACAAAAACACGTCAACCCTGGTGAACTTTGTTGTGTACTCCTGTACTTGTACTTGCTATTTTGAGTGCATAAGTGCATTCACACTAAGTACATTGTACTCATAACAATGAGACTGAAATGATGGACACTACATATCAGAAGTGAAAGAACAACTACAAAAATGGCAGCTGAAGCAAACAATTACATCAAATAAATGTAATACACAAAGATGTGCAAAGTGTTTATCTATCTAAGCGCCACTAGGCATCTGTACACAGTTCCCTGCATGTAAGTGCATGCACTGAAGAGAGCATTCACCTCACAAATGTTAGTATGAATGGAAGTGGACTATTGAGCCATTCATGATGAAGGTGGAGCCCTGTGTAGGGTGTTTTACAGTTAGGTGGTGATAACACATTGGTCTGTAAGACTCATTTCATTGTGAATAATCTCATATATTCTACAGTGAGATTTACAGTGACACTCCCTGTTTGCTGGTTACATAACATTAACAGGAAACATTACAGAGTACATATCCATCATGGTGAGTTATACTGGGTGTGATGTGACTTCAGCTTGTCATACAGGTTTGTTTACAGGGTGAGGACATTTCAGGGTGTTTGTTATGGGGTGAGGACATTTTCAGGCCTCGGGAGTCTGACCTGGCTCCAACCAGAGACAGGAATGGTCTCTTGTCCTTGTCGTTTGCTTGGGTAGTCTTTACTCCATTATCAAGGATCATCCCAGCCTAGAAGAGAAAGAAGACAGATGAAATACATAGTAGTAGTTAAAAAAACACTCAACAGGCTTCCAATTAAACCTGCCCTGTAATTATGTTGCATTAACAGCTGACCGTTTTCAACATAACAGGAAGAGCACATGAATATAGTTGTGAAAGATGTTTTATGGCTTATTCAACCAATAAATCAGGCTCGGTAGCAGAAGACTTATATTCAGTGCTCCTGTCCAAACACATGCTTAACAGCGCAGCATCAGGTCTTAATTAGCAGCAGAGCATTCAGATTAAGTCAGCTGCAGCTGCTTTCAATTACATAATCATCTGCAAAAATGATGTGGACCCAACGGTGTTTGTGGTACGCTTTAATAAAGCTGACTATTAACCTTGACCTGCTCATCCTTCTGTGGGAAGTGTTTTCTTTTCTTGTGACTGTCTGCCTTGCTTTTTCCTACTACAGAGCTATAGAGTGCCATTTCAGTCAAAAGTAAATGGATTTTAGGCATATTAAATATTTAAAATCAATAATTATGTCTATGAAATTAATCCTGAACTAAAAAAAATATGAATATGAATGTTTATATTTGTCATTTTTCCACCCCAGAAACTACATTTATTTATTTATTTATTTCAGGAGACTCTTACTTCATGTTGCCACATTTATTTCACACTACACTATTTTTGACGCTGTAGTCGTTAGCAAGTAATAGGAGTTGATTGAGCTAACTAGCTCAAATAATGATCCAAATCTAACCCTAGAAAAAAGCTCACATTTCACTTTTTGGATAGTACTATTATTGATGTATATCTTTCTTACAGATAAGGTGATATGGCCCGCTCTGCTAATGGATGCAGTTCAGTTTACGACTGCTGGTGACAGGAGATCCTCAGATAAGGGGCTATGCTGCTGCAGTCAATCAAAATGGCAAACCTATGGCAAGTAGTGCCATGAGTTATGTGAATATTTCTTGTGAATAATCTTAAAATGAATTCATATTTGAATACAATACTGAAATCTGTATTTATTCAAATGTAAATAAATATAAATCCAACATAATTCATTACTTTTTATTTGTATCTATTTTTGTCAGGCTTGAATTCTTTGCAATATGTACTGTATTGTTACATAGGTCTACTTGTTGAATGGAATGGAATGTCATTCCATAGCATGGTGGTGAGGCAGTTTATACATGTGTTGCATAGAGGTTTTATTTGGTGATGGTGAAGGGTGTATTTAGCAACACATAGCAAAACCTGGTGCCTGTTAAACCCCAACACTATTCCCTGCTCAAAATAAAAACAGTCACAATAACAGAAGCCCTTAGCTTCAAAACAAAGCCAACAGCTGTGTTTCTGCTCTGAACGCTCAACCTGCAGCCCTGACACGACCTCTTCTCTTACAACATTCTGGGGTGGCAGCCTGACATGAGTTATGCTCCCATTAGGATGATCCAAATTAAAAGTGAAGATGGGAAGAAAACTGGTGAGATGCAAGAGAGGAGAGATCACTGTTGGGGGCAGAGAAAGGAGGGGGATAACAACAGCGCTTCCCTTTTGCCAGCGCCTCATAAATCTCTCTGTGTTTCAGCTGCGTTTGATGCCGCGGGCTCCTCCAAACTCTCTCCTGCCCTCTCCATCTCATCTCCCTGCTTTGGCTCACTTTCCTCTCTTACCATTTGTCCTCGATTATGTTGTTCGGACTGTTCACCTTTAGCTCTTCCTCTCTGTTATAAAGCAGGTCAGATGTCTCCCCTCAACTCTAAGCGATTTCGTTTTTTTATTATTTAAAATATATCTTTTATCAAAACAAAAACAGATTCAAACTGCCAAAAAAATATATATAAATATATATATATATATATATAATACATTACATACATACAATAATACATACAATTTTCTATAAAATAATTTTCAGGATAGGGTGGCTGCACGCTGTCCAGTTTATTAATTGTCTATTTATTATATAATTATATGTAACACAATGTTGATTTAAATATAATTTCTCCCTGCAGCTGCAGTGTGACCTTCAACATTAGCAGACCATAGAAGAATGCTCGATCTACTGATCCACCAGTGTGGTTAAATAACAGTTCTGCTGTGACAGTCACTATGGGGTATATGTATAGGTATGGCCGTTTTTACAAAGGGGGTCTACAACTACATGTGGACAAATCCTCCTCCAAACCCTCAAAAGACTTGTCTTTGATTTAAGTTATTGCATTTACGGCTTGTGCAGTAAATGAGGATTCATGTGATGAGTTTCCATTAGATGAAATGTTATGATGTTACAGAGGACTTATTTTATTTCTTTGTTCCAAATTTCAAGCGGCCTATAGTCTACGTTCGTCGGGAGTAAATTATGTTAAAACATGTATAAATGACTTATTCTTGACAGAATGTAAAAGAGCTGTGTGCATGCGCACATTTGAATATTATCGGGCTCAGGCTTTTAAAAAAGCTGTCAATCAAAATGTACCTGTCGGGCCTAACTTTTAAGGCCCAGTCACAGCTTTAATGCTGCTGACAGAATAATGAGGCGGAAGCAGCCAGCTAGCTTGTCCAGTGGACCATACACAGAAGAATATGGTGGACTGATGTTCCTAAAAATCATCAACAAATATGTGTGGAGGCTTATAGAATGCCTGACAGTTAATGTCAGACAGGCATTCTAATGGTAAACAAGACAAGAGCCAATTAAATGCCATCAACCATGTATTGTAAACATGGATTTCAGTCACCCACACAAAGGCTGCATTTCTGTAACAGGAACCACGTGGAGTGCTGCAGAATAATCTAACTCATACTAAGCAGGGTGAAGTGGCTTATCATCATATGCTAGAAATATTCCACGGTGACTTTGATTCGGCCTCTTTCACTCTTGTTGAAGACAGACTAGGTGCTACAGTAAATACCTAGACCAAAGTTTGGGACTGACATTAACTGACACTTCATATTGATTTAGCATGGTTAAATAATACATTTATATGGTTAAATTGGATAATCCTAATTTGCCATTATTGCCCTCCATTTGTTTCTGTAAAGCAATCACATCAGTTGTCCCAGCAGCTTTTCTGCACCCATCCTCAGACTCACCCTATAGTTGGAATGGGCTCTGTTGTTGATGAAGTGGCCCATTGGTGTGAGTTCAGTCTGTCCAGGGGAATACAGCCCCTCAGAGGGACCAGTGGGCACATGGTGGAAAATGAACCAGAAGCCTGTTTCCTGAGGGTTTAGAAACAAAACACACACACAGGCTATTTAGACAAAGGTTTTCTTTTTTTATTCCAATAAATACAAAGCAGGAAAGTTGTGCACATTTGTAGATTTATGTGCTGGTTTATTTAGTCCATGCATAAACATGTGCACACTCCCACACACATAAGCGAGAGGTGCAGCTGTGCCACTCCGCCTTGTCAGCCTGTCTGTTTCTGTGTTGTTCTTCGCATGTATGCAAATGAGAAAAGTTATTACATTGGTGAGGATGAATGAGACTCCATTCCGCCCGATGTATCCTTGTGAAATCCCAGAAGTATGATCATAATTGGCACTCTATCATAGTGAAAGTGCGGCAGTGCCTCTGCCTGTTGTCTGCTTGATTCTGAAGTTAATAGGAGTATACAGCCATTAATCTGACCTGGCAATGTGGTAATGAGACAGACCTCCACCTGGAGAGGATGGGGGAGGAGGGTGTGGAGGGGGAAGAAAATGTGTGGGGGGGGGGGGGCTAAGAGAGTGAAAAGCTAGAGTAAGGAACTCACCTCTGAGCCTGCAGCAGCACAGTTGATGAGGTTGTTATTGGGGTTGGCGATCCAGAAAGTCGAAGTTGCGCTAGAGGAAAAAAAGTTGTAAAGAAGAAAGAAGAGAAAAAAAGTTATTGGAATTCACACCAAGTGTTTGAACAAATGATGAAGAGGTAAGTTTAAATGTAAGAACCATATTTGCGAGAACACATTCACACCACCCCCTCATACAGTACATGACACTCAGGACAGCACTTTAAACAGCATGAGCTGCCTTCTCCTAGGAGACGCAGAGTGAGATGGCTGAGACAGCACATTACACACAAATATATGACATATGATACACACTACTGTAGTGTCCTTATACTGGGTACACTGTTTTGCATGATGCAGTAATATTATACAGTATTTACAATATTCAGACTTTTGTCCACAGTGTGAAAAGTGTGATCTGAAAATATAGTGACATATTTAAAACTCCGTTTTTGATGTGTTAACAGATTTTATTTTGAAGGAATTGCTTAAATTATGTGCTGGTGTTACTTCCTTTTTTGGGTTTGACTGTTTTTTTTGTCAGTTGTGTGTCTGTGAATCTTCCCTGCGTTCCTTCCCCTATCAGGTTTTAAGGCATTATATTTCTCTTTGTGTCCATTATAAGCTTTTCCCTGATGTTTTTATGCCTCCTTTGATTTTTTTTGTCAGCCTTTAGCTGTTCCCTGTACTGTTAATCAGCTTTTTATTAAAAGCTCACTCTTTGTTCTTCAAACCTGCCTCTGGTGTCCTAATCTAGAACGTACTGTTTGTCATTCTCCTTATTCACTTTCATCCATTTTCCCCTCTGTCACACAGGGTTAAAGCCCTGCTAGCCTTTTTTTATTTCATGGACATTTTTTGCTTATTTTGCAAACCGACATAGAAAAGTTTATTCATTGACAGCTGGGATGGGGCTTGTGACCTGAGTTAAGAAGCAAAATCAAAGTGGCTTTGGATTAATTTACTGAAATAGATGGGCTCTGATGCAGCCAACTAGCCAAATAAAGAAAAACATGATTGGCATTTTCAATAGCCCATACTAGCCATTGTTGGCAACAGAGCACGAGACCCATTGGCCTTCCAGACTCTGAGCTTGTAACCATTCAGACTTTACCTCCAACAAGGTGCCCAAAGCCATGCTGCCTCTGAGAGATTTCTTCCACCTTTCTGCACCTGACAAACGATTAGTATGATGCTGCCACTTTCACAGGAGTGTAACTGACTGACTTAAAAGCATACACGATACAACAATCTCCATTAAGATGTCAGAGTGGACCTAGATATAGATTTTTTTTGTGACACCACCTCAGTCTCCTTACTGATTCACAGAAGCCAGTGACATAAGGAACCCACATAGAATCCATTAGATTAAACATTTGTTCACAGTGCTACCCAGGTGAACTGTGCATTGTTTTATATCCTCATTTTGTATGTTTTTTTTTTATTGTCATTTTGTATTCTTCAAAGGGCATCTGTTAGCTCTGTGATGAAGACAATGTATTCCGCTGTTATAATATAATCGGATTATGTCATCAAGGAAATGTTGCATGTCTCGTGGGGAAGTGATTTGCTCAACAAAGACAGTCAACATAAGTCAACATAATGATGCCAGAGCACATGGACACGCAGCTGAGTAACCCTTGTAATTATGATTCAATGTGAAGCATATTTATACTGTTTTTTTTCCACCTTTCACCAACAATCTGTCACACAGAAAAGCTGCAGGGATCTTCTAAAAGGTCAGGTCGTGTTGATTTTAGAGACACAGAACCACCTCACTGTTAGGAATACTTCCAAAGATATTTGACAGGAAATAAGAGACGTCATTTTACTTTATATTACCACTTTTATGGTAGCAGATTAGCAGGACACAAAGAACAAGACAGTAGTGAGGAAAAGACAAGAAACAGTGCGGGAGGTAGCGGAGATGAAGATTTTGAAGTTTCTTTAGGAGTGATGAGGATGGACAAGATCAGGAACTAGCCCATCAGAGGGACAGCTCAGGTTGGCTGTTTTGGAGACAAAGTCAGAGAGGACAGAGTTTGGACATGTGCAGAGGAGGGATAGTGGTTATATTAGTAGAAGGATGTTGGAAATGGAGCTGAGGTCAAGAGGAAGGTCACAGAGGAGATATATGGATGTGCTAAAAGAGGATGTGAAGTTAGTTTGTGAGAAAGAAGAGATGCTGAGGATAGAGTTAGGTGGAAACGGATGATTAGCTGGGGCGCCCCCAGAAGGGAAAGAGTTGAAAGAAGAAAAGGAGGATAATCAAAGAAATTTGTAATGGGACTTTCAAAGGTAGAGTCACCATCATTTGCCCCCCCTATTTATTGTGTTGCTAATTCTCAGTTAATTATGCTCTGGACATTGTGTGAGTAAATTAATTTGGTGGTTTGCTGGTCTTGTTAATTTAGCAATTATCCATTAAAAAAAAAAAGCTGTCCCATTTTAAAGCAGCCATTTTGAGAAAAGCAGCTCACATGTTTGCAGACCGTAAAAAGTACAATCTGAGTTTATTTGCAAATATATATTTGATGTATATTTAATGTATTTATTTGTGACATTTTGCCAATAGTTCTTGATCATTGATATCTTTGTTTTTATCTTTGATTTGTTAGGTTATTTGCTACTATGGTGCAAAACTATAAGACAGTAATCAGACAGCTTTTAGGAAATATTAAAATATTTTTATTTTGTTCAGTTTTATTTGACTTCCTTAAAAAAAAGATCAGAGTTTCATTTTAGCTTCTTGCACAGGTATGTATATGCCAGCACACATAGAGGGGGCAGAAACGTATGTGAGGAGACTCTAAGATTTCCAAGCCTGGATAACGTGTTTAACATTTAAAATGCTTTATTTTTATGCACGCTGCTAAGACACTTTGAACTATGTAAAATGGGTTGCTGGCAATGTGAGGAGGCACGCAGACCAGGCGCTGCAGTGTGCATTACAATAAGAATTACAATGTTGGATTAAATGATGATCGCTGTTATTGTGAAAAATAGATTCTGTGTATCCAAACATGACACGCTTTGAATAATACAGTTTCAGCTTAGAAAGGTGACAAACTCATCTGCAAACAGATTGTGTGAAAGTGGGTTTCCTTTCTGCCACAGCCCTCATCTTGACCTATCTGTTAACCTCCCTTCTCAATTATGCAGCCTTAACAAGGATATACACTCCTCGACTCATCACCCCCTGCAGCAGCTCAGTCTGGGTGATAAAAGAATTAGCTCAGTGTAATCAAGGTCTCAGCCAGCCCAATCAAGGTTTACCCCCCCCCCACCCCCCCACCCCCCCACACATACACTTCAGGCTCCCTGATGTATTTTCAGACGCAGACAATAAAAAGGGATTAGAGTCGCCATGTTTGATGGGTCGGCAGCGATGGTGTGATTGGATGGCTGTATTAGAAACTCTTGTAGTCAGTTATGCAAACATGCACTGCTGAATCATTTACATTGAAGTCTCTAAGGTAACTGCTCTCACTGAGGAGACGGTGACATGTTGGCTGCAATAAGGGAGAAAGTACTTTTCTTCAAATGTATTTCCCATTAAGGGAAAACATTTCTACTTATGATGATAAATTTGCAGTAAAAAATGTGGACAGCTTTACTGCGCTGAAATGGATTAATTGATTCTGGGTATACTTCACAAAACAAACTGACAGCTGCTGTCTGGTCTTCCTTTAAAGTATCACATCGCCCAAATTGTGGCAAAAGCACATTTTCTCCCTTCCCTTCAGTGGTATCGCTCTATACACATAGCTGTGGTTTTATTTGTCAAGATTGTTAAGTATCTATTTCTGTGATATATGCCTCTGAAGCAATTCCATAGAGGTGAATGGAATTTCATCTTTGGCCCTCACAGTTTTGAAAAATTGCTTTTTATGTGTGTGTGTGTGTGTGTGTGTGTGCGTGTGTGTGTGTGTGTGTGTGTGTGTGTGTGACATGAATGTGTGGGAGTGTACCGGAGCAAGACACTGGAAGCTTTAGGCTACAATTTCCAGTGAAGGATGAGGACGTGATGTCCTTTTCTACATGACAGAGGCCTGTTATTCTGACGACTTTGAATTTCACTGTGTGTTGAAATAGGTTTTTCAATATAAATGCATTATTATGGCTGATATTTTTTACGTTAAGACATGTAGTACAAAGAGTTTGTGAGTAAGTTTTTAAACTTCAACGTGATTGAAGTGGATTTTCTGACAACTGTCAATCACATGTGATCCATGAAAAATGCAGTGCTTTCAGTGGACACAGTGTTTTATGTGAACATGTACACATCAAACAACCTCTGCCACTGAAAAATGAAGCATATGCTGTAGTCTGAACAATTGCAGTTCCCTGCCCACAGTATCAAAGTATGATAAAAGCAGGGGTGATGACAGCTGTCAGAATTATGTATGGACAGAGACAAAACATCTCCCACTTCAAAACCTGGACAGAGACCATGAAAGAAGTTGTATCATATGACCATACTTCATAAGTTCAAAGTTATTTGTTCTTTTGTGGTCTGGTGATATAATGGAAAGCGGCACTGATGCTGTCTGTCTGTATGTATCAAATCAATAAAAATTTCAAATGACAAAAAAAGGTCATTTTTCCCTGCAGCTTTTGGTTTTACTCTTGTATTTTAGTCATTTTAGTACTCCACTGTCTGTGTGTCACATTAAAAGGTTTTATGACAGTTTCAGGACACTTTCTGTTCCACTTGAAACTCTGTTACATAGATGGAAGGGCCTTTCTCCTCAGACAGCATATTGTCCTCCTTTTTGGTGATGTAGGTTTGTGTTCTTCGAACTTTTAGCCCTGGCATTTCACAGGAGGAGATGCTAATCACTCTCCATTAATTATGGTCAGTTATATTCATTTCATTAAAGACATCACCCAAAATGAGCAGGAGCTCACTGTAAAGAGCCACCAAGTGTACACACTACACACAGTGATGGACAGTGATGCTCAATTTGAGTTTCATTTATCATGGGTCACGGGTTTAACTTTTGTTCTCCCTTTTGGATTTGTATATTTTCAAATATGTGTGTCAGCTATAGGCTTTATTTATTCCTGACAGCACAGATATGTATTCATTTTTTATTTATAAATGTGTAAATCCACACACACACACACAGGGAGCACAATGAGAAAATCATTCTAGTTTCATTGGAGATGTGTGAGGTAAAGCAGCTTAGGGTGATTAATATGAATTGAAAGCGCAGATTTGCAGCTTAGCATATCGCTGCATTTACCTCAAACTCTCCCTTTTTCCACCATTTCCCCTCTACACTTTTATTTTTTCTAATTTCTATGGATCTTTGTACATCTGTCTGCCTCTCTCCTAAATCCATCTTTAAACAAACAAACACACAAACAAAAATCAAGATACTTTAAGTCCTCATGGTGACATGTGGTAAAGAGGAAGAAAAAGAAGAATTAAAGCTGCAAGCAGCATTGCGGGCCCTCGCGCACCTTGCGATCCGCGGGGCTATCGCTGTCTTCTCTCCTATGCTCTTGTCTCCCATACTCTCCTGTGCTATGCTCTCCTCTACTCTCATTTGCAGAGGTGTACAACAAACACATATTTACAACCAATCTTTCCTGTTAGCAGTAGGTGGCGCTATGACCGTATCATCCTATTAGTATATATAACTGTTCAGACTCGGGTCCAGACTTTTGTAAGAGTTTTGGAATGCGTCTATTCCCTATGGTGTCCTGAGTGGACATGGTGACTTTCAGCTCAATTCTATGAAGTATGCGAGGCGTGAAAAGTTTTGCAGCAGGGTCACACATCGCCAAAAATGGCCACAAACCTTCAAATGGCGGACTTCCTGTTGGGTTTGGAGGGGGGGTCCAAGAGACTTTTTTGTGCGTCTTGAGGTGATACATATGTGTGCCAATTTTCATAATCCTGTGTCAAACCGGCCAGAGGGGCTACGCGTTGGGGGCGCTATAGAGCCATTTTTATATGTGCATTTCAAAAGTCAGCAAATTTCAAAATTTTTCGGGCAAATGAATTTTTCTACCAAGTTTGGGTGAGTTTTTGGGCATGTTAAGGCCCCCAAAAATGCGATCTAAGGGGGGGAAAGAAAAAAAAAAATAATAATCCTAAGGGTTTCAATAGGGCTCTTGCACCATTCGGTGCTCGGGCCCTAAAAATTTATTATTGGAGTCTTAGAGTGGTGGATAAAGTGGTGGATAAAGTTCACTATTTGGTGTGTCTTTCTCTGTAGCCTATAGAAGAGTACTGTCAGTAACATGTGGGATGGGCACAGCTACAAACACTGACCTGCTGATCAGTAGATGTACATTATACATGAAAGTAATGTATAATGGTTAGTTGGAAGTTCAATGAGTGTATTCTCTCTCTTGTGACTGTTACCATAGTTACCTGCTTCCTTTTTGTCTCATTGGGCTCAATGTCTTGCATGTTACTCAAAGTGTGTGACTTGTGTGTGTTTGAATTCTGCACACTGAGTAGGGTTAGAGGATTAATTTAAATTAAATATATTTTTGAACACTTTACACATTACAACCACTCATATATCAGCTTTAAGTTTTAATAATTTACGAGGATTCAACTTTTATTCTACTTAGTAGACTAATAATGTATTCTCCTTTACACAGAATACCATTACACCCACAGTGACTTTCATTTATAGTAAAAATAACATGACAAACAATTTAGTTTAGCTAATTTTCTTATAATACATCTCTTTGTGTATATTTGCATTAGCTGTAGCATGGGTGAAGTCAGGCACTTCAAGGATAGCAACGGATGGAGCCACCATACTGAACTTCAGAGCAAAATATCCCAAGAATGTTTTTATGTTGCTTTGATGAATCTATGCCACAAAAAGTGGCAGTACTGAAGACAAATGAAGGTCAAGCATAGTCCATGGAACAGACCAACGAGAACCAGCTAGCAAATAATAATAAAGGCAACCAGGCTAAAATGACTAAATGACTAAAATATTTATATATATTTTATATTTTTTTGCTGTAATTATAACCTCACCAAACATATATACATGCTCATACAGTTAGCTAAAGGTTATTTTGATATTCAGCCTGCATATCTTTGGGGACAAGAACAAATAGCTGTCAGTGTGCAGGTCTAGTGCAACTTTGTATGTGTTTAAATGGAAGCTGGGAAACAATGAACTGATGCTTAAAAATCAAACCAACTGCCATGTAGCTCTTTCCTCTGATGGCCATCCATGGCTTGGATGGATGATTTGGACTTGTTGGTTGTCAAGTCCACACACGCACACATGCATGAATATTAAATGAGCAAAACATTTAGGTCCTAGCACATTCATCTGGCTCAGTTTAAATGACAGTTTCCATCCCCTTCATGCAGCCCACATGTCTCCTTTTCCTGGCAAATCGCACCACAATTTATTGTACTCATCTGAGCATTTAAATTCAACACATACACAACAATAACTGAGGAAGAGATGGAGGGAGCCATGGGGGAGTGTGAAAGCTGACTGGAAATTAATCATCATAAATCTTGCAGGGGAAACGTTGTTAGTGCAATCATGTTTGATAAAATTGGCATTTTTCAACCACAGTAATAAATACACTGGGGTTTGGAAATCATTACAGAATACAATGATACAGACCATTTGGACAATATGCCTCATAATCAATGCAGAGCATTGTGTACTCCTAGGCTGTTGTAATTAGATAGATTAGAAGAGAAGCATCAAAGTAAAGGAGCAGAGAGTGTGGTGGTGTTAGAAGCAGCGAAATCTTCTAGTCTACCTTCATGATGAAGAGCAGGTGGATGACTCCAAATCAGGGTAAAACCGGTGCCTTTATGCATGCCCTTGCTGTTTTATGCTCTGCAGCTCGAGGCACAGGCAGTGTGGTGAGATAAAAAGTCATGTGACCTAGATTAAACTGCTTTATATTCTGAGCTGCATCTTTTTGCTTTAAATATAATGCCACTTTAACAAAGTGATGGTTCAGGGCAAAAGCCGACTGCTCCGGGTGTGTGTGTGTGTGTGAGCATGTTTGCATGCATATGGTGGAAACTGCAGTGCTAGGCTTTGCCTCAGGCTGATTGTAGCAGGTAACTTTTCACATGGATCTGCATCTAATATATGTGTTTGAGGACTAATTCTTCATTTGACATCAAATGATTTAATGGCAAATTCTCTTGACACCACTTTTGGAAGACATTCATCACATCAATAGGACTTTGACTGGCACTTTAACAATTGTTTCAGGCATGGGCACCTGACCAGAACAGAAGGAACAGAACAGAATACACAGTGTAGTAAAGTAGAGGAGTGTTGGGAATGGCTTTCAGGCTTTTGGCAGGTCTTTGTTCAGAGAGTGCAGGATGTAATGAAAAGAGAGTCATGTATAAGAGCCAGGAATGCATTTAAATGAGAGCTCAGGTGGCAGTCAAAAAATTGTCCTGCAATCAATGATCTGAAACTACCACTGGCAACAGTACTGGCAAATGCAACAGCGCTCACCGCTTGGAGATCACAAACAGAGCTAGCTGCCAGCGGCTAAAAACAGGACTACAGTCTGCAGTGAAACTCCGGAGAACAGAAGGTGCCAAGGATTGAGGTAAGCTCACACATATGTGTTCTGTCCACATTTCTCTTAGTGTTTGTTGCATCACTGTCCAAGCCAAGCAAACTGAATGTAATAATAGGTTTTTAGGTGTCTTTCCTCTGTTTCTGCTCAGCAACAATACTGATGATATTGTGAGGATGTACACTTTCTAAAGCAACATCCCTACATCCATATTTGATCATGTCATAATTGCATGCATAAAGTTAAGACAAGACAGTTTTCAAGTTTTCTTCAGGTGATCTATTTAAATGATATGTATGATCATGAGTTGGCAGATAATTGAAAATGGAATCTATGATTTTAAGAAATGAAAAATAATTGCAGGTGCAGCGCATTTCGTAAACTTTGCAAACAACAAAGACACACATAACGCAACGTACATCTACAATAGCGTAACACTTTCTTTCCCTACAAACGATTCTAATTATCTGTTTTTTGTTTTATCTTTCAGAAATATGTGTGGATCATATCATAATTCCTAGTGCATGAACTTATCTTTGTTTCCTGTCTCTCAAATCGAAACTAAATGTTCACTCAATCTCTGCAACTATTCTGACTCTTGTTTGTATTTGTATGTTCTGGTGCTTCACATAATTTTGCCCCAGTGTGTGTGTGCATGCCTGTGTCTCACCTGCAGTCTTGCCGTGGGTTGGCCACATATCCTGGGTAAGATCCATCGGTGATGTGGCGACACATTTTGCTGTCTCTGTCTGAAGGCAGCAGGGTCCCTGCTCTCACCATCATACCCAGACAGTGGTCAAACGTGTTCCTCTCCTCTGGTCCGTCCTCTGTGAAGAAGCAGTGGCCTAGTGTCTCGTACCCCACTACATCCTTCACCTGCGAGGAAACACAGGTTGAGGTTGAATTTAGTTACATCACACTGTCGATGTTCTGTTCCAAATATAAACATACAAATTCATCTGATACAGATTTTGTCTCTATGAAACAGCAGGCAAGTGATGTCATTACTTAGTGAACAGATGCAATCAGGAATAAATATATCTAAATATATATATATATATACAGTTCTTGCAATGTTTCACATTTAGCAAGTAGCTACCAACCATTAAGACATCTGCACAGAACATCTGATATGTACTCTGCTACATGTGTGGTGATACCAGAGACTGCATAAAGATGGGCGCCGTGCACAGACATGCGAAAAACAGCAGTCCCTCCTGCAGCCTCCAGGGGCGGCTCCAAAACTGAGTCAATACCCATACAGCTATTCAGATATCCAACTTTACAGCATAAATAAACATGTTTAAAAACTCTGTTAGTCTCTCAATTGGTCTCAAATGGAGGAAGAATTTTTATGGAGTTCACTCATTTTTAACAGTATTAAGACGATTTCACATAATTAGGGGTGTGACTGCTTTTAGTGATGGGCATGCTCCGACTCACATTGCGAGCCTTTTGCTTCTACTGCCCACCCACCACAGGTCCATGCCCACTTCACTTCATTGTCTTTATTTGGATAACAGACTCAAAATGGCTCTTCAGAAGTGTATGGATTTGTTTACACTGTTTACACACAGCAATATTGTGTTAAACCATGGCTTGCCAAGGGACACGCTTGAGAAAATACTTATGTGAAGTATTTACACTTATGTGAAGATTAATATTTGGCACTCTGGTTTGTATGTTCTGCTTAACTCTGTTCCACTATAACTATTTAGAAAATAGACAAACTGTGCTTGAGTGGATTTGCAGAACTGACCAGCAGTCCATTGGAGCCGTGGATGGTCACACAACGGGAGAAAGAGTGGTGAATGGAGAGGTCACTGACGTATGTCGGGGGGTCATAGCCTCCCCTCTCATCCACATCTCCGTTCATGTGAAAATGGACTGGGTAGTGTCCCATCGTCTGCTGGCCCATGTGCAGGAGCTCCACCCCGGATATGTGAACAGCCCTGAAACCGCGCTCCACCTGATGACAGAGGTTACACACAGTTACAGTTACTATGTCAAAAATAAGCACAAAAATCAGGGACTGACTAAGAGCGATGCAAGCAGAAGCAGATTAAAAGATACAAAGGATAGAGGAAAAATAATTTAAGGACTTGTTACAGACAGTTGAGAGTTGGAGTAAAGAATGAAAAGAAGGGCAGATTGAGTGAATAAAGCACATTAGAGAGCAGAGTGGCTCAGTGATGAAGAGCAGCCTTGTTCCACAAATCAGAGCCACTGTTGCATCAAATCAGAAGAGACATTTGGCTGATTTTCTTTTTATTCTTTAAAGATTATAGCCTTTGAGAAAGCAACAGCCCCTTGTTGTTTAAAACAAAGAAAAATATTAGAAAGTCTACTCTGTTATAATTCCATTATAGTGTAGATATGAGGTTTTAACACAAGAGCAACGGCGCAACTGTTTAGGAGGAGCATGCTCTGAGGCATTCATTTTGAAGGGCTCCAATGAAGTCTCACTGGGGCTTTCCTTTACTAAGTGTGTGTTGCTGGTACACACACCCATGCATGAGAAATATGTGACATGAGGTTGTGCTGGAAATTTATAATAGAATATGATAGCTTGCCCTGGGGAGAAGGAGGCATGAGGAATACAGCCACAGCCTCCCTCTCTCTGTCTCTTGCTGCTTTCTGCATGAGTCTGTTATTTCCTCTTCTTTCCTCCTGCTGACAGACTGCCAATCTGTAGTGTTGGTCAGCTGTTCTAATCTAACTTTTAATAGTGCTTCAGCACATTCAGTTCTAACTGGAGGAAGTATCCACATAGGTAAATAGCACACTTCCAGGATATTTTTTATTCGGGCAGTCTAGTGGCACAGCACATGCCAACAAAGTTGTCTGTGATGAATTAAATTAAATTGAATAACAAACCACATATGAAACAATAGCAAGAACATATTCTAAATCCTAACAGGGTAGTATTTTCTTGAGATGCCTGCATGAAACCAGATATGTACAGACTAGAAATGTGACATTGTTGGTCTACCATTTGAATATAAAATGAAAGCTTAGTAAAAAGTTCACTCAGGTGGACTAACTTCCTTTCTTCTAACACTTTTCTCCTGAACTGACACAAACCAGTTTAATCTTCAGTCAATCAACCTGACCCTAACCAAGCACTCTTAAGTATAATGTCTATTATTATTATTATTATTATGTATATATATATCATCACCCCAGCACCTTTGCATGGGAAAATTTTCTCTAACATTGAAAGCTTCCATTTAAAGGAACTACTTCCCATGCTTCCTTCCAGGGTCCAGGGACCAAAAGTTTAATTTCCACTGATCACAATAAAAATGTCTCTTTAAAAGTTTCTTGCTTTGTAAAAGTTTTCTGATGATTCAAATAAGTTCATTTACTGAAATAAATAGAGACTGCTTTGTAAGTTAATGCTGTTTCTCTTGCATTAGGCAGCAAGTTCTAAATATATCCATTCATCGTTATTAAAACAAAGTGAAAACAAAAAAAGCATATTTAAAATTCTGAAAATTCTGCTTTGAATAGATTTGGCTCCTTTGATTGTGCACATTAAATGATGACAGAAGCAAAAGCTGCCATTAGAAATAAAATTAAATTCAATAACAATAAAGGCATTGTCTATTTTTAAAACACCCAGCTTAAGCTTATTATTAATACTCTGACAAAGTCTGAAGTCCTAATGAGTCCTAATTTACATTTAAGACATTGCTTATAGCCGAATGTATTAATGCACAAGCAAAAGAATGGAGTTATTGAAGATAATTATAACTAATAACAATATTTAACTTACTTAAAATATTATATATGATTTAGAAAAGGTTTTTTCAACCACGTTCTTTCTGGCTAGTTAGCCCTACATACATCCAAGAGAACGCCTGTACCTGTACCCGTGAGTGTACTCTAACCATCAGATGACCTCTACTTCATGCTCTCCTTCACTAGATTATTTGTCTACATCATTAATGTATTCTATAACACAGTGTTTATTGTTTATTGTCTTTAGCTTAGCTAACGTTCCGTTACTGGATGTTTTATTGTTATTATGCCTCATTGTATTGGCCATGTTCAATCGGTATGGTGTTACACAGTGGCTCTGCTGATGCATACAGATGTGTGTATTCTTCAATTTTTTTTCTATAGTAAAAATGTTAATTTTAAATAACTTAATTTTTGATGGATGCATCGAGGACACAATAAAAATAAGTCGGTGTCAAACTACCTGCCAACATTTGCATATTATTGGCTATGGGCCAATACCTCAATTTAAGACAAACATCTGCTGATGTGGACTTCTTGTAAATAATATCCTGAAAAAAAATGTGTGTTCTCTGCACTTTCCAACAAAGTGACGTCCTAATATTTTGCCTTTGGTTGAGGATAGGCAGCAAAAACAGTGACTTTTTGAAGATAACATTTTACCTTCAAATGTCCCCCAAATGTGTCGAAGTCAAAGAAATTGCAGGCCTCATTTCCATAGCAGCCAGGCTCCATCTCACCACGGAACAGGATGTTACGATTCAGGAGGCCCACCTCCGCCCTCATATCTACCCCGTCCACTTCCTCGCCTATGTGGATGTACAGGGCCTTACCTGCACACACATACAGGACAAGACATTCATCATAACATCATAACCACTTTTATTTATGCCAGATTTAAGGCACAAACTATACCTCAGGTCAAGGGCTCTAAATTAAAAACAGCTGTTGATTCCTCCATACATACTGCTGACAGCTACTGTTCTCAGCCCATTATGAGCTGAGTGTTCTTTCTCATCACAGACATATACGGTACTTTTTGTGTGTGTCTGTCTGTGTGTGGCAGATGTTTCACTTAATTGCAATGGAGAGCATAATGGTGCAGCTGAGTCAGAGCCTGTAGCACGGCTTATTCTTTATAACAGAGAATGAGCAGGCAGCACACCTTACAATTAACAGTGAACAGAGCGAGGCACTTGTACACACATACATGCATGTGAGAATGCTGACCTTGAATTACTTTTCATCAATAACAGAGTGTTGAATAAATATAAAGAAACAGCATATTTATATTGCACAAGTAATCAGTATCTGTCGCCAGACACTGCACAGCACTTGTTAATGATCTCTATTTTAGCTGAACTTGCTGCATTGATTCGTCACTGTTGGCCACCAAAGACAGTCAGTCTTTTTCTTCCTGTTGATATTAGAGCTGCAACTAATGACTATTTCAATAGTCGACTAGTCATTGACTACTAGTGACTAGTCGACTATTAGTCCACTACTTTAGACCGCTAATTTCTCATTGCTTTATCCGCCTCCATGCTGCTGCCAGGTATCTCTGCTACTGCTTAAATGTCTGAAGCTGATCTTGGGCCGAACCCCTCGATTCCTATATCTGGCCGAAGTGCATTACCACCGAATCTAAACAGTTACTCCACACCGACTAAACAAACGACTCATCAGAGTTTCGATTCTGGAACCTCTTGCACCTAAACCGCCAATCATCCCGCTACACCATGAGTCAGAGAATCATTCACCGCTGCAAATGTGTTACACTTGCATGCCATGCGATGACATCACAAACAACCTGTCCACGAATTGTGCCGTAGACTATTAGTCGACTATTTATTGCATTTTCATCTGTAGCCACAGCTGCCTAGTGTTTACTATCATGTCCGTTTTTAGTAAAGTTTTTATATATCTAATCTCCTGATGATGAACCTGATCATATTAATACAGTTACCAGCTGTTGTGTCAGTATCTTTATCAGGTCTTAACAATCTTAACAATAACCTGTACCCAGTAACCTTTTGAGCATGCATACTTGCTAAGTTGTTCTATAATTACTGTTTCCATAGTTCATTCAGTAGCATTCCAATGGAACTGGATTATACTTAACTTTAACCTTCAAGCAGATAGCTAAATAATAGCCTTTGAGTCAGTGTGCGATTTATAATCTGATCAGTTTATTAACTATGGTGGAAGTGAAAGCATGTTTATGTTCTTAGCCAAAACTTTGTGTGGAGATTGGGTGTGTTTCTGCTGCTGGTGAAAGGAGCAGCGGTGCTGACAGTGGTAGTAGGGTGGCTGTAACTGACTTGATTTAAAAAAGTTCATTTGTTCCATGAGTGAACACAATAGCTGTGCAAGAAGCTCAGCAGCTTGAGAGATTGTTGCCAATGTTTTGAGTCTGTTCTCTATCCTCATACCTGTCATCACTTTGAGGTTTCTCCCTCTGAGGGAAGGTCCTAAAATTTGTATGGCTCTCTGATTTTATTATAAATGACTGCAGCATAGTCTATATTAAGTATAGAAAGCAAAGCAGATTTGGTGTACTCAAATACACACACACACACACACACACACACACACACACACACACACACACATACACACACACACACACACACACACATATATATATATATATATATATATATATATACATATATATACCTATATCACACAGCTGCTAGATCAGACTGATCCTTCACTGGTATTCCATTTTAAATTATTGATAGCTGTTCTTACTTCAGTTATCAAAGAAATTGTTCCTGGTTAAGAGAGATAATTACCTATGTGAGCACATGCAGTTTGTGTTAATGACTTTACTTCCTACAGTACATTTATGTCCTCTGGCTTGTTGTACATAATAAAGAAAGAACTTAGCTAAAACCTGCCTTTAATGAATGGAATAATATCTTGTGTGCATCTATGTGACTGTGCAATTGCTTTTGTCACACTTGAAAGGAAAATACACACAGAACACACACCACAGTCTGAGGTAGGAGTTGGTCAGACAACAGCTTGGCTGACCTAGATTCTTTCAAGCCCATCGTTCAGGTTCACACCCACACTTCCAGTGGACATCAGCAAATTTGCAAGCTACAGGTATTTTTTTTAAATAGAGAAGGAAATGCAGTGATGGTGAGAATAAAAGCAGAAACAATAAGACACAACAGCAAATTAAAAAGAGTGTTGCTGAACCACAAAAGCTCTGTTCCACACGTCCTTCACTCCTCCTTAACATTACAAATGTGCTGATTAGGAAAGAAAAAGACATGCCAAGGAAAAAAATGAAATCAAAGGATTATTCAAGTGTGAAATGACGACCTAAGATCACACACCCACGTACGCTAAATCTCCTTTTTCCCTTCCTACTCCCTCCCACAGCATAGCCACAACTAAAAAAACTCTTGACTGTCTGTTGACTAGCTTTTGCCTATCCAGTTGATGAAGAAAGCAGTGGTTGTCCACTAATCATGATGTTGAGAGATCAATCCCCTTCTCTAGCTAGTGTCCTTGGGCAGGACACTTAACCCTGAGCTCAGTTCAAAGCTTTTGTGCTATTTGGACATGTCGTCACTGATGAGCCTGGGGTCATTGGGGGTTTTAGGTCTTCATCAGACATCTTGGCCCGAGCGACCCAGTCAGAGTTGATCAAGTGACTTGTGTCCAAGTGGTCCACTACACCGTGAATCCCCTCTCCTGCCACAACCTTGATGCCTCTGTGAAGTTGCTGTCTTTTGATTTCAAGGAGCTTCAGAGCTCGCAGCAGTGTCCGATCAATGAAGCTCTGACACCCTACCTCTACTGGTTTGCAACAACTTCTCTAGCCATCGCATTCTGCAACCAGCTCCGCATATTTTGCTCTTTTTGCTCTTTTGCTTGTCCACGCTGCAGTACTAGGAGTCTGAGTGTACTGTACCAAGATTCTAATACCACTGGCTCCACTGCTTGCTGGATGGCATTACTGACAACCTTCTATGCCATGTGAAAGCTCTAAATTCTCTAGATTTGGAGCAAATCATCACTTTAAGTTTCAAGTAGGTTCTTCATGTAACTGCTGATTGGTTTTTATTAGTTTTACTGGATCAGTTCTCAGTAGATGTTTTCCTGACTTAGATTTCCTGGTACAACTGAATTGGAGAGATGCAGTTGAGCATTGCGATGCTCCAGGCCACTGCTCCATTCTGCAACATTTATTTGCTTCACTCATAATCATTTATGCCATTTAGAACCATCAAAAGTTCAACACGAACACCCAGGCAAAAGTTATTGGACTCAAACTGATAAATAGCCCTGGGCTATCTGTCTCTGTGTCTCTCTCGTTCATCTCCCAGCACTCAGTTGCCAACAACGACAAAAACAACACACCCTCCCTGTTTGTGCATAACCCCAAGGGCTGCAGGACAGACTTGATTATCACTGCGTGTTCAGTGCTGCAAAGTGGCACACGAGCAGGAATTAATGAAAAGGATTACAGTCATGAGAGTGACAGGAGCTCTGAGGAGAAGCCTCGGGTGCACAAATGTAGGATTTCCACCCTGGATGGCAAAATACCAGGTGACGTCAGAGACGCGAAGAAAAACAGAGTTGAAGGTGAGGGGGGCTATTAAGCACTGATCTTCCAGTGCAGCAAGGCAGGGGAGAAATGCCAGCAGCTCAGGCAGAGATTTGAAAATAAATCTTGGACTGCAAAATTCAAAGTGAAGGAAATGCAAAGTTGACTTTTTTGTTGTGTGAACTAGTGCTGGGAAGAGACAGCTGAGAGTGGAAACGTCATGTCATGTTACTGCTGACTTATAGCCGCTGCGTTCCCAGGGACAAAGTCCTTTCGAATTGAGAAAAACAGTGAGGGCTGACAAGGCTGACCTAAACAACTGTGTTGAATGTGTGTGATGCAAAAAGACAGAAAGAAAATTAGTGTCTATACTTGTACATATGCCTTCATATCAGCATGCAAGGTAGCGTGTAAGTATGTGTGGCAGCGTGAATAGGCTCAGTCAAGAACACACACTCCTCCAGGATGCAGGCTGAGACTTTCTCTTGGCCCTGGCTCAGACCAAACACCTTCTACTGACTCCCACACACTGCTCTAGGCTGTCTCCACCTGGCTTCTATCGGCTTTCCAATTACTGCTATTTTTAAAAAAGTGCTAAAATATATAAAAGATTCAAATTTCTATGGTATGTTTACATGATTACCACATTGTCTTTAACCTCTCAGATTAACGGAGGAATTGCACTGCTAATCCAGGATATATTTCAGATGGATTAGTTCAGTTTTCTTAAAAATGTTATGTGGAACATTCTATATGTGATGAACCAAAGGCACAGGCTCAAAGTTGGAGCTACCAAAACAGTGCTAGGTGGAGCATGGGAACAGTGCAGCAGCTGTTAGTGAATGAAAACATGTCCCGAAACACTTCACTGCTGTGTTTCCACACGCACGGCTCTTCTTCTAATTCTCCATAGACATTAAAGGATTGCTAATATAATATCTGAGTGCCTCATTTTCTGCTTGATTCCAAAAATTGACAAATTCATGGACGATGAGGAGCACATGAAGGCAGTAAGGGTAATCTTTTTAAAAAAATACATTAAGTGATGCCAGAGGCAGCTAAACAGAGCTGAAATAGAACATCAGTAGCACATTACTGAGTGGATAACAGCTATATATCCTCAGGCTGATCTGGCCCGGATAGCTTGCTCGCAGTTTGCCAATTATTTTAGCAACAAATGTAACAAAGTAAACAATACTAGATTGATGCAGTGTAGCAAGGAAGTAAGCTTAGCTAGCTCGTTCACATGCTAGACAATTAAATGATTCGACAGTTAAACTCTAATCTAATAATAGCAATTATTCTGAATTTAAAAAAATTATTAACAAGCATCACGTAGGGATCAGTTTTTCATGATTTTCAAATATGATCTTGTAAACTGCAAGATGTGATACAATTAGCAGATATTTATGTACAGACGTTTTCATGATCTGGCCACTTCTTCACTCAATGAGATAATTTAATAAAGACTACTCTACAAAAAAAAAACATTCACTTGTTCTCTTACCTTTGACCTTCACCTGGTTGGATGCGCATATAGGACATGGCAACAGAGTAAACTCCTCAGCCTGGTGCATGGAGTAATCTGTACTGGCCACCACCACCCTATCCCCAGACCTCCACCCGGCAGGCTCATCAGCCAGCTCCAGGATGCTGCTGTCCGACAGTATGTCAATGGAAATGGAGGCCTGTGGACGAACTAAAGGTGCAGATAGGAACAGTTAGAGTTCATAGTGTAAAACAAAGCTGGCACACTGCACTGCTACACACTAGTCTACACAGGGTTGGTTGAATCTAATCCATGTACAGTGAATAATAAGTATATATTCCCTGTTTTATATTCCCACTCAATAAGGTCACCCAAAATAATTATCTGTTTCCTAAGATAACAAAATCTCCAGTTAATTTCATTGAATATTCTTCCATGTTTGTTTTGCTCCGCTTGATCACAGTGTGCCAGTTAATTCTGAGTAATCACAGTTGGTGTTGTGGATCATAGCCAGAAGGGGATTAGACTAGTGATGCCTGAAGCATGATAGCCAACTTTGAGTGAAATTAAACATATGGATAGCTCTAAGACAGTTTCCAAAGTCACTCTACTAGATGGAACTTATATTGTAACCACATGCTAGAAATACTGAGACCATCCAATAATCTCTTTTCTCAGTCCATTATTCAAAAATGTGTGTTTGTCATTCAGGCTTAAGCTTCACCTAGTGTTGTCTTTTGAGGATAACCAATAAGGATGTTTTTGAAAAGATGTTTTCCTTTCCTTGCATTAAAAGCTACAGATACTAAAACTAAAACCAGAGGTTTACAGTAGAATGACCAACATCTGTGGTATTTTGAGTTAGACATAAACATATGTGTTTAAAAAAACAAAAAAAGGGAAAAAAATAACAAATGAATTCAAATCTTAGCCTGAAATGTCAGTTTTAATTCAGAATAAAGGCGAGCAAAGGCTTTCTCTGGAGTTGCACAGCATGGGAGTACTGTGTGCATGAGGGGGGCAACTGTAGTGTAATGCAAATGGGTTGTACCCAGTGTCAACCTTGACAAAAGCAACACTCTATAGCACACTCCGCATAGCAGATTTACAAAAGCCACAGTGACAAGTCCAGACAAAGGTCCATAGTATCTCTCTGTGGCTGAAGCAGCACCATGATGTGGGCTCCTCATTCCACCCATAGCAGCCTGCCCACACATAACTTGCGCTTTGGACCACAGCCAGCTTGTTAGTCTCTCTCTCTCTATATATATATATACCTATACTCATACTGTACACATAAACAATGTCAGAAGGTAAGGAACGTACCCAGTTTTCCACAAAGGAAGCGAACCCTGTAGTTTTGACACAAGCCATGAGTCTGATCTTTGTTAAGACACACAAAGCCATAGTCCTTGTCATTCCTGTAGATCACATCGCCGGTCAGATTGGAGGGTACACCATCATGGGTCTCAGCCTGGACAATAAAGGACAGATAAATAGGAACACAGTCAAAAAAGTAATTACATGCCTGGGTTGAATATTTGACTCCAATTGGTCAATCGTAGTATTCTCTAGTCTGAACAGCGCAAAGAACTGTGGAGGACAATATCCGCTCAAATAAAACAGTGTGCTGATTGATTGATTTTAAATCAATGCAACAAGTAAAAATATTGATTTTTACATTAGATGTAATAAGTGTGCAGTCATTATAGCAGATTCAATCCCTGCAGGGGCGTAAAGCAAGGGTCTTTATCACTCCACAATTACAATATCCGTGTATTGAGCTCCTAGCCAGCATATGTTCCTCATATGCTAACATGTTAGTGCTACTGAGACAACTACCTTTGCAGCTACATTAATCATTTTCTTTTTTATTTCAGTTTTCTCTTAGATTAATATGTGTTTTGCTATGCTTATGCTGTTTTATCTTTTTATAGATATAAGGTGAAACATAACTCACTTTCTTCTATCTCTGGACAGTATAAATTTGTTTTCCAGGCAGAAAAATGAACACTAACTAAAGTGTAACTATGGAGTGAGAGAAAAAGTTCAAGTAAAAAAACAAATACATAAAAAACTAAAAAAGTCCGTCTGTTGACAGTGAAAGGAAGAAAGAGTCATATGTGCAAGAGCAGCTTCCCCATAGCAGATTCAGTAAAATCCATAACTAACGGGTACTGAGAGGCAGTATAAAGACATGCAGTCGCTTCGCTGCTGTGTATCTGTATGTATGTATCTGTCATATATCTATATGACAGATACATATTTTAGCGAGCACTTTATGTTGACGCTTACGTTCCTACCCAAACATTTTGTTAACTAAGTGAAAAGCATACTGGAACTGGCAAAAACCATACTGGCCCAAACCAAAAACAACAAAAATATGACATGCACTGAAACATGAATTTTCGGAATCACCCTATCTATAAGCAAGTTCTACTACAATAAATGTCTAAATAGCTACGTAGACCTAATGTTATGTTTTATATCTTTTTACTTTGGCAGCAACAAACAGATTTTTGAGTCACTTGGAATTGTAGTACAGGTGATATTAAACTACACTGAATACGTGGTGCAGTACATGTTCATTTTCAATGAATACAGGCATCTAAAACATTAAGAAATACACTGTCTGGCTTATTTTGTTGGCAAACAACAGCAATTTCAAGGCCACCATCACAGAGGGTTAGAGCTCAGTGTTCTATTGTTTCACATTCAGTCTAGACGAAAGAACTCACTTGGACAGAGTCCTCCATGTCAGTGTTTGCATAACACAAAGCTCAGTACATTTCCACATTTCCAGTGGGTCTTAGCATTAGGCAACTACAACCTCAGAGGAACAATATAGAACTTTTTTCACTGTACCATTTATTTAGCAAAAATGACGCCATGAAGTGTCTTACAGCTTCCATAGCAAGCTGTAAGACACTTCCATAGGACGCTGTAAGAAAGGTAGGTAATTGTGTGAGCTGCAGCAGGTGCTGCTGATCATCATGAACAGACCTCTATAAAAACAGATGTTTTGACAGTTTGCTGCTCTGGAACATTCAGGTGTGTGTTAACACAATGACACGAGAAAAAGACATAAACATGTTAGAGAAGCAGATGTTGCTGCACATCAATCTGAAAGACTTAAAAAACCATCCATCCATCCATAATCTATTAACCCGCTTTGTCCTGCAGTGCAGGGTCACGGGGGGCTGAAGCCTATCCCAGCTAACTACGGGTGAGAGGTGGGGTACAGCCTGGACAGGTCACCAGTCCATTGCGGGGCAACATAGAGATAGACAACCATTCACACTCACACGCATACATACAGGCAATTTAGAGTGACCATTTGACCTAACAAGCACATCATTTAGAATGTGAGAGGAATGTGAGAGGAAGCCTTAAATCCTACGAAGGCACAGGGAGAATGTGCAAACGACTTATAAAACCATTTCAAAATATTTGGAGTTCAACGTTCTACAGAGAGAAAGATTATTCACAAGTGGAAACATTCTAGACAGCTGTCAGTCTGCACAGGAGTGGACGTCCCAGCTACTGCACCACAAGATCAGAGAAACACAAAAAACCCAAGAGCTACACGAATCTAATGTAACAGGACAAATGATCCAAAGCACAGCAGCTAATCTACATCAGAATGACCGAAAAAAAAGATTCATGGTTTTGGAATAATAATAATAGAATAGTTTTTAACCCAATTGCAATACTGTGGTCAACTTAAGAGGTCAGTGTATAAGTGAAGCCCAAAAGTCTAAACAAACTAAAACGATGTTGTGAAAAAGAGTGGACCAAAATTCCTCCACAACAATGTGAGACTGATAAAATCATACAGTAAACTGTGACTTCAGGTTATTGCTGCTAAGTGTATCTACAAGATATTGAATAATACTAATACATAATACTTGGTATTTTTTTTTTTGCTTCATTTCAGCTAAATACACAATGACATGGTGAGAGCAGTTAATAGCCTGAGGTTGTTTCCCCCTAAAACTAATAAGACCCACTGCATTCAGATGATTTTCATTAAGCATCTTTATTAAAAGAGAGGGTACTAAGTCCTGGAGGTGACTGTATGTGTTGAGAAAAGTGCAGTCCATCGGGGTTGCTGTTCCTGTGCTCAACACACTGGAGAGGTTGCAAATCCTTATTTTTGTATGTGGTTTCGTGGGGTTTTATGTTTGTTTCCGAATTTAAGTAGTAACCATTTCCTGACTGCTTAAATGTTTCAGATACCCTTTTCTAAAACATTTCTAAGGGAACAATATGACCTTGTGAACTCCACTGATCATCATTGTAACCACTACACAAAGCCAAACAACAGGAAAGTGCAGAGGTTCAGCCTCTGGCACTGATCCTTGTCACGTTTCCTTATGATGCTCGCATAATCCAAAAGAAATCAAAACCGCATAACGTAACATATTGGAACATAACAAAAACATTTGGCTGCTAAAAATAGAGATCCCACAGACCCAAATTATACACTGAAAACTGCAAACTGGGGAAAACTTTGACTGTGTCCAGATTCAGTGGAAATACGATGACATACACACAGCTGGCAACCGAGAGAAAACGTGGCAGTTCTTCCTAAATGTTTATGAAAAGGGGACAGATAGAAACCTAAAAACAATAAGACTAAAACCTGGGCTTTTGTTCAGATAAACAACACAACATGAGGGCAGAGGAGGCAGCGAACTGCACAGCAACCATTTAAAAAGAGCAGCTGGTGCCTGCAGCAGCTAGTTTTTATAGAGATGGGTGTTGGAGGAGGTGTGAGCAGACTTGGCACCACAGCTTATCTTCATGGAAGGCTAACAGCTGTTTTTTCATGTGCCAGGCTGGCTCCACATTCACCGACTATGGCTCTGTAATGTAGGCTGGCTAATTTCACAAGATCAGCTGACTGAATGGGCAAGCACTCATTTTTCTGTCACATTCTTTCAATGTGTCACATACTTAAACATAGTGCTGTGTTATTAGATTTCAGCGTGAATGGTCAAACAGACGCCATGAGACCTTTGTACGGCAGTAAATCAGCAGTTCTACCTGTGGTAACTAGAGTTTAAACACTTGTGTCTAACTAACTTGTTTAATCCCTAAATCAAACCAAACCAAAGCAAAAGTATTCTAAAAACACTCAGAAACAAAACTTCACTTCATTATCAGATTCTTTCGGTACTATTCTTTCATTCTAACAAGTTTAAGCTAATTACCAATAAATTATGATACTGTACTATGTGCAAAGACTGGTCATGCATGAGAAGACGCATAAAAAGAACGTTGGGATTTATCACTGCTGACAGCTCCTGGCATGTGTATTCAGTATACACTGTACCGTACACATGATAAATACACAGCCTTAAAAGATTCACTCTACTAGAGCATTAACATGGGTGTCAGACAGCTTACTGATGACACATTAGTATGCCACAGCATAAATTAAAGAGTTGGATGAATTAAAACAGCATTAAATAACAGCCAAAGCATCAACTAATAAAAAGTGTGTGTCAAAAACTGAAATCAGAACAGCCTAACCTCAGACTATGTAGACAAGACTTCCCCAGTGTTGCATTCCTGCACATGAAGAAAAAAAAATGCACAACCATTTCTCAACTTTTTATTTTTAATTTTTAAATTATTAATGATTACTTCTGGTTAGAAGTATGCCAGCTTCTGACCAGTGCTGGGATCCACACATCAGCAGGGGAAAAAACATATAATTAGTCAATTTATTGCTGCATTACCTAAATACGAAACTGAAATATCTTTCAAATATTCCACTTCTGCAATTTAATGGAAAGAAACGTTTCCTCAGGCAGTCAAACATTTAGGCAGAGGGAGCTGCAGGGTTTCTCAATATTACCTTGGCACAGCGTTAACGCCACTGATGATAATCTACTGGTAGGTTTTAAAGTTGCTTCAGCAGAATATGATAATGACACAGCTGCCAGCATCAACAGCATCTCATCTTAGTAGGGCAGTTGCTATCAGTATCAAAGGTGTGTCACTGTGCATATGCACACATGTATATGTGAAAGCACACAGAAACAGTTATAGCTTTGAAGACGTTTGTTGTCATGTTTGTTCAGTTGAATGGTATAGCATTTAACTGCAAAGCAGATGGGTCTCTGGACTCAATCCAGAGACCCTGTAAGGTCAGAAAATTGGTACAAAACATCCATCCATCCATTATCTAGGGTCTGGGGTCTTCAGCTCTTCTGAGGGGATACAAGGTGTTTCCAGGTCAGCTGAGAGATATAATCTCTGTTGGACATACTCGGAACACCGCACCTGGGTGGCATGGACACAGGGCATCCTAACTAGGTGCCTGAACCACCAACTAGCTCCTCTCAACAAGGACACGTCACTGAGCTCCTCCCAGATAATAGTGTTCTGCACCCTATCTCTGAGGGAGAGACCAGCTGCCCTGCGGAGGAATCGTATGCACAATCTGGTTCTTTCTGTCACTGTGGGTAGAAAATATTGCTGCAATATTTATACTATTTTATGTTGTTAATGTATGTAGGTATGTATTAAAGCTTATTCATACACTCAACAAAAATATAAACGCAACGCTTTTGTTTTTGCTCCCATGTTTCATGAGATGGACTTGAAGATCTAAACTTCATTCCAGATACACAATATTACCATTCCTCTCAAACATTGTTCACAAATCTGTCTAAATGTGTGATAGTGAGCACTTCTGCTTTGCTGAGATAATCCATCCCACCTCACAGGTGTGCCACATCAAGATGCTGATCTGACATCATGATTAGTGCACAGGTGTACCTTAAACTGCCCACAATAAAAGGCCACCCTGAAATGTGCATTTTGTTTCTGCTTTATTGGCGGTCTGGGGACTCAGAACCAGTCAGTATCTGGTGTGACCACCATTTGCCTCATGCAGTGCAACACATCTTCTTCGCATAGAGTTTATCAGATTGTCTATTGTGGCCTGTGGAATGTTGGTCCACTCCTCTTCAATGGCTGTGCGAAGTTGCTGGATATTAGTGGGAACTGGTGCACGCTGTCGTATACGCCGGTCAAGCATATCCCAAACATGTTCAATGGGTGACATGTCCGGTGAGTATGCTGGCCATGCAAGAACTGGGACATTTTCAGCTTCCAAGAATTGTGTACAGATCCTTGCAACATGGGGCCGTGCATTATCTTGCTGAAACATGAGGTGATGTTCATGGATGTATGGCACAACAATGGGCCTCAGGATCTCATCACGGTATCTCTGTGCATTCAAAATGCCATCAATAAAATGCACCTGTGTTCTTCGTCCATAACAGATGCCTGCCCATACCATGACCCCACCACCACCATGGGCCACTCGATCCACAACATTGACATCAGCAAAGCGCTCACCCACACGATGCCACACACGCTGTCTGCCATCTGCCCTGAACAATGTAAACCGAGATTCATCCGTGAAGAGAACACCTCTCCAACGTGCTAGACGCCATCGAATGTGAGCATTTGCCCACTCAAATCTGTTACGGCGACGATCTGGAGTCAGGTTAAGGCCCCGATGAGGACGACGAGCATGCAGTTGAGCTTCCCTGAGACGGTTTCTGACAGTTTGTGCAGAAATTGTTTGGTTATGCAAACCAATTGTTTCAGCAGCTGTCTGAGTGGCTGGTCTCAGACGATCTCGGAGGTGAACCTGCTGGATGTGGAGGTCCTGGGCTGGTGTGGTTACTCGTGGTCTGCGGTTGTGAGGCCGGTTGGATGTACTGCCATATTCTCTGAAACGCCTTTGGAGACGGCTTATGGTGGAGAAATGAACATTCAATGCACGAGCAACAGATCTGGTTGACATTCCTGCTGTCAGCATGCCAATTGCACGCTCCCTCAATGCTTGTGGCATCTGTGGCATTTTGCTGTGAGACAAAACTGCACATTTCAGGGTGGCCTTTTATTGTGGGCAGTTTGAGGTACACCTGTGCACTAATCATGATGTCAGATCAGCATCTTGATGTGGCACACCTGTGAGGTGGGATGGATTATCTCAGCAAAGCAGAAGTGCTCACTATCACACATTTAGACAGATTTGTGAACAATGTTTGAGAGGAATGGTAATATTGTGTATCTGGAATGAAGTTTAGATCTTCAAGTCCATCTCATGAAACATGGGAGCAAAAACAAAAGTGTTGCGTTTATATTTTTGTTGAGTGTATATACACACACATATTGTAAAAATGGTCTTGTCTACCTCACTTTTCTGTACCTTTGCCTATTTTCTTTTCTATACTGCATTTACAGTAAGCAAACTGAGAGCATAAACCCTGCCTGTGTGGATATTTGGCCAAAAAATATGGTTCTGAGAGAGAAAGAAACAGGGTAGTGGTGAAGATGTTTTTATGAGTATGGCCAACACATTCTTTTATATACTGAACAGCCATAACAATACATCTATCTATCCTGACTAGTCCCCACATGCATCAATTAGTTTTAGCTGCCCATGACCGTGTTGCTGGTTCAGTGACTTTCCCTTGATTGGACCACTATTATGTACTGATCACTGGAGACCCCATAAAGCTGCGGTTTTGGAGATCCTCTGATTTTTTCTATTTCTAACATCAACTGTGGGGACAAAATGTGCATACTTGCTTCTTGATATATCCCACCCTCTGATAGGTGACATGGTAACCAGACAATGAGTGTTATTCACTTCACCTGTCAGTGCTGAATGTTATGGTGCATACTATAGTACTATGGTTGTGTCCAAAATCACCCACTGCTCACTATATAGAGCCCTATATAGTGTCTTTGCCATTTGCTGTGCTGCCAAAATGTGAACTGAGAATTTTGAGACCCTATATATTGCCTTCAATGTATCCCACAAAGCATTAGGAAAAGTAGTGTACAACAGTTACTTACCTGGATGTCCAAAGGACTGCTGCACAGCCGGTCTGGATAGGCCTCATGTAGGTCCGACAGTTTTTCCCAGTCTCCAGATCCCCTCTCATCATCTCTGTCAAACCAGTCCGACCACTCTGCCTCTGCAGGACACACATGTACAGACAAACACCTCCCAATTCAGTTCAGTGATCCTAGAGGTATGACAGTAATGTACGTCCAGGCTTTGACTTGTAGTCCATTTATGCTGTCAGGGAGCATTTGTATCACAGAAAGTGAAGGGCTTTTTCTCCTCCCATTACACTCTCTGCCATACTGCCACAGCGGGAGCTGTGCATTTGACTGTGGGCCTGAATTTCCATCTGGAGCTCAAACACATATTTAGAGCGTTTGAGTTCAAGTCTGTTCCAGTGTGAATCATCACTATACATACATGGGTCTATATCTGAGGCAGCTTCAGTAAAGGGGAAGAAGAAGCATCAGCAAACCTTTGGCCAGTTCAAATAAAGTGAACAATTTATATATGATATAAATGTTTGTTTAGTTGAATGACTGACACACACATGTGTGTCAGTTTTTTGGAAGAAATTGTAAATTAGTAAGTAGTTGAACATTCATCATCAATCGTGATGCATCTTTACTAAAAAAAAAAAAAAACACACATATACAGTATACGCATGTGATGCAGAACCTGATAGCATTACCTTGCACCCATTGGCTGGTGGTGGTGATGGTGAAGTGCTCCTCAAAACTTGACTGAAAAACATTTGAGCTGCGAGCCTCTGAGGAGGCCTTGGTCCCTGTTAAAACACACATTGTGAAACTATGTGAGACATCTTAGCTAAAGCCATAACAATGATCTCCTCTTGCAGGGGTTTTTTGCATTGGTTTTGTTAATGTGGAGCCACATTTCCCACATACATGAATTGAATGAAAAATACCCTGCCTACCTTGATAGACAGCATGATCTTCCACTGCCGAAGAAGGATCACCCTTTTTCACAATGAAGGTCCAGGGATGTCTGTTGAAAAAAAAAGAGGACAGATAAGGGAAGGAAGGAGAACGTAGCTTATAAATTGGACTGATGAAAATAGAGAGGTGGGAAAGGAATGGTGAGAAAAAGAATAAGAAGGCAAGAGATGTAGTGAATATGAAATGAAGCCAGAAGTATAGAAAGAGAAGCAATAGTACAGGTAGTGAAGAGTGATACACTGCAAACACACACACAGACAATGCGTGTGTCATTATATTTCTAATAATGTTAGCGTAAAAAGAGTGAGTGGCTGACAAGTGTGAAGCCCAGGTAATTGTTGAGCTATCCCAGCATGCATCATTCAGGTAATGCCACACTTGCAGTCAGAGAAAAAGTGAGTCAGTCCCCACAGAGATGAAATGTCCAACTTTACAGCAGAAATAAACAGGTCTACAGCCTGGTTCAAAAAATGATTCTGGTCTCAAATGAAACATTTCTTTCTAGTGTCAACTGTACAGGGGGTGATATTTTTTTATATCTCACTCATGCACATGCATTAGTAAGGGGCGCACAGGCGTGTCGCTTGCCCACATCAGCTCCACTCACACTCTCCCCTTTTTGTACGTATTTGGACTGTGACGCTGCCAACATGACGATGAAGCCTCCCACACGGATTTAAGCAAAAAAAAAGTTTTATACTGTCTATGTGCTGGAGCTGCTATGGCTAGTTTTGACTACAGTTGTCACAAAGGGTTACTTGTCATGTGTGTGTATAACAATGTGAACTACATGTCTATCTGCTATTGGTTGAGTCCCATCGTTGGTTGATTTGTAAAGTTAATTATTCTGATTTCACATATGTATTAATATATATATATATATATATATATATATACATATTTATGTATGTTCTTTTTGCAGTGATTCCACAGCTGAGGAATTAAGCCATTGATTGGGGCAGAAAAGCCTCATCTATTAATAAATCAACTTCACTACCAACCATAAAACAGTGTTGTTGCTCACCTAATTTATATTTCCGAATTGTTGATCATTTACAGTTACAGACCTAATCTGGGTTTATATTTTTTTGGTCATATTTTTTTCCTGTCATCTATTTCTCAGTTCAGTTATCTTCACCTCCTGTCCTTATGTGTTTATGCCTCTGTGATCGCCTGCCTTTCCCTGATGTGTTTCACCTGTGTCCTATTGTTTACCATATATTTAATCTCTGTGTTCCCTTTGTACTCCAGTGCCAAGTTGTTCCAGCCTTTTGCTCTTTGACTCTCTTCCTAGTGTTACCTTAGACCTTGATTCAGCCCAGCAATTTGGAAATCTTTGCCAAATATTTTGTCTTCTTACAATCTTTAACCAACTAGTGGTTGTGCCATATTTATATGTTACTTTTTGATCGGTGGTTGAATTCACTTAAGCAGATCATTCATCCAGCCATCTTCTGAACCTGCTTTATCCTGTAGTATAGGGTCGCTCGGGGCTGGAGCCTATCCCAGCTAAAGGCGGGGCACACTCTGGACAGGTTGCCAGTCCATCACAGGGCAACATTCACACTCACACGTATGGACAATTTAGAGTCTTAACTAGATCATGTTTTCTCATTTATCACTCCAAAGCAAAAAAGGCTGGAAACCCCCACTCTAAACCATTAAATCTGGAATATATGATTAGACAATAAGTTGAACAACTTTAAAACCACCATCTGTTTGCATTCCCTGTCTAACTTTAAATCGATTTCACTGAGGTTTAAAAAACCAGTATCAGAGATGTGTTGCTATATTTCTCTTGCTGCCACCAGCCCACTGTGACAACTGCAGTAAACATATGCAAATTTCATAAGTGAAAAATGTATTGCAGAGTATACTCTGTCTCATAAATTTCAGCTTATTAAAATGTCTCTGGGTGCACCGCAAATTACACAGCCTCTCTCTCCTGATGACACCACTGTTGGCCTGTTTGGCAATAGTGTGAGGAGAGCAGGCGACAAGAGTCATTAGGCAGGAATCCCTCTGCCGCCTCTCCACTGCTCCAATCCATTTAGTGTTTTCCTGCACAACATCCACAACTGTGGAGCAAAGTGCAAATTGGGAAAAGAATGTTAACTTCCGCAGTGTCCTCAAGTCGTTTATGAATCCCTCCCAGTGTTTCCTGCGGTGTCGTCGGCAGCATTAAGTTTCATAACACCACATGGCTCAGGGACGAACCACAGGGCCCACGGCTGCCAAAACTCACCAGCAGCCTCCTATAGTCAGGTTACTGATACTGAAATAGACAAGCACTATGAAAAACAATATTCACACAAGCTTGTGGTTGACTTTGCAAAGTCACCTAGCATTCTTCTGTTACTGAGAAACAAAAGAGTGTTTGAGAAATGTCTGTTACAGTGTAACAGTTTACCCTGATAGCCCATATGTCAAAAACTCTAAGACATCTCCAAGGGTTTCTTATCGTGGATAATTCAGTTTCCATTTCCTCTCTCATTCATGACAAACTGATACGTACGCAGACAGGCCCAGCTTTCCCCCAAACACCTTCTACACAGTGAGATACAGCAAACTAAAGGACACACAACAGGATTAGCTGCTGCAGTATTCCATAACAAAGGAGAGGCTGTACATGTGCATATGCTGGTTTTGTATTGTCTGTATGTCTTAACTAACAACTCCAAAGTCCTGATGTTGCATACTGAGACTGTAGAATATGTACAGTAAATTTGTATAGGCCTACTCGGTATATTTGCATTATTTTTTCCATAATTTTCTGTAAAAAAATATATTTTACATTAATTACTCTAAAGGTTCTGTACTAGCTAGCCTTAACAGTTTTAGCTATAGTCATCATAATTATGGCTAAATCGGCTAACCTTTAGCAAGTACTTAGCTATGGTGCTATGCTGCTTGGGAGACCCCGACCTAATGTACTGAGTGATCCCACATTTATTTTACAGACACAATGAGCACCAAAGCATAAATTATTTAGATGTATCAGTATGGAAAAGAAAAAATGGCGACCCCTTACCTCTGACGTCCCTTTACACACTCATTCCTCGTTTAGTCCGTAAAAGAGCTAATCCGACTTCCACTAAAATGTTTACATTTTTAACATCTGCGCCATCAAATATAATCAAATATAATTTCGACAGGAGACGCCACCTTTTCCACTGTTTATGTTGAGGTTTTGAGTGTGCTTATTTTCTTTCTAGCTGTCGTCAGAATGACAAGTGTCACCAGCATTTCCTGTTTACATTTTACAGAAGATCGAGCGTAAAGTCAACTTCTCCTTCTGCTGCCAATAACATGTTGTTATTGGCTATCGAATCTGTCAATCATTTATTGACGTAGCCAAATAGTAGTACTATATTGACTGTAAATAGAGATGAACATTTACGTTAATTTATGACTTGTTAGCTAGGAGATGTAAGATGTAACTTATAAAATAATAATTTAAACATGCCTCTTGACATTTGAATTATTATGGTAGGCCTTTGTGGCTTTTTCCATCTATGTTTAAAATAAGTCATAAATATGATGAAAATAATAAAATCCTAAAAATGGTTGATAAGAACAAGATGTAGTAAAATGATGTAGACATGGCAATAAAATTACTAAGGAACAAATTTACTTTAATACTCTAATTTACTTTAATCATCCTAAAAAGTTCACTCTATTGAAACATTAAACAAAAGTAACACAACTTGACAACAGATCACAAACTCTAACATGAACTGTATTGTAAGATTTATTCTCTAATCTTAACCCGGCCTATCAAAATGATTCACCTGCCAAACCCCCTGACTTATATATGAATTGTGCATATGTCATGTTAAACTTCAACTTAAACTTTAAATTTACTTAAACAACTTGGGTAAACACAATGTATATGTTTAAATGCAACTGTAACATGTGATCACCAACAGCAAAAAGTATTCACTTCACTGAGCTGCAACCAAACCCTTCCAACAGCAGTCTGTGATGTCACATGGTGACATTTCCGGGCCCCTCTTTGTTTGCTGAATTGCTTCAGTACGGCCACATTCTGTGTTGGCATGGCTCTTTTCAGGTCCTGCTACAGTGAGATTGAGGTCAGATTCAGGTTTGAGGGTTTATGAGAGTTTGCTTTGGCTTCTGAGTTAGCAGTGATTTTTACCTCACTATGTTCCCATGGGGGCCATTTTTGTCTGGGTTAGCAGAGTCATAATATAGCCCAGTGAACTGAGGGAGGCCTGCAGCTTTTTGGATGATTTTTCCTGTGACTTACTGAATGAATCATCAAGATTTCTGCATGAACTTTGGAAGTCTGCCACTTATGGGGAAGCTCACTAGTGTTACAACTTTCCCAGATTTGCAGATAATAGTTCTCACTGTGGGTCTGTGGAGTCCCTCAGAGTCCCACAAACAGTTGTTCTTGCCAGACATGATGTATTTGAACCAACCTCTTTCTAATTTCTCTTTGGTAAGAGTTTCCGGCTTTTGTGGTGTTTAGTGGTGTTTAGATTGAACTAGACAGCTGCAGTTCATATTTTGACCATTAGGGTGACTCTTTCTACACTTCTTTTGCAGATGTGACACAAAATACAATCCAAACATTTGGAAAGAAAATGTCAATACATGTATAATATGAAAGGTAACCAAGAGGATGCTGCCATCCATCCAACAAATGTTACACTGGAGATGGCTTATTGAAAATCATTAAGCACCAAAAGGTCCCAAAAAGCTGCAGGGATTAATTAGAAAAAGACAGCTACTCACTGTGATTCACCTGAGGTTGAAACATTTTCTCATTAATTCACAGCAATCAATTAGGAGAAGGTTCCAGCCAATGCAATGCTGGGAGACTCAAAACACATTTCTCTCCTGACATGCTGTGAGTTGAATACCTCTGAGTGTGGAACTGAGAAGAAAAGGTTGAGCCTGCTGTGATATGAGAAGTATTTCTTACCGAAATCCCAGACTGGTGATGTGGCGGCTGCCAAGCCTGGTGAGGTTCTTTTTGGCTGAGTCTTCCAAGTTGTTGGAGCCCTCGTCGTTGACAACCATGGCCAGTATGAGCCCTGTCTCCACATCATCCAGGTACTTTGCCAGACGACGACTCTCATCCTTGCTGCGGTAAGTGTCAAACCTTGGGAGATAAGAACAGAGGAAATGACAGAAAGGAATCAGTGTTCTGTGTTGTACTCATCCAAAAAAACACAAACTGGTGTTGTGAAAGCCGCTCTGCTTTTTCTATTGATTTACTGTACAACTGCAGGCAACACAAAGGCACACTGACAAGTACTCAAATTAATAAAGCCAGGTTTAGAGATGACAGGAGGACATGTACACATACTTGCCTCCCCACTACACTGAATGCACACTCTTTGTGATATATTTTCTTTTTAAAATAGAGTGGGACAACAGAACCGCTGCACTTAAAACAAACATCTCTTTCAGTTAGGAATGCACAACAATGAAAAGACATAATGGCAGACACCAGCCTACTATCTGAATGCTATCAGCCAGTATCAGTGCACTGTGTCCTCCATGCATGCATCAAAAATGAAGTCATTGCATACGTGAGCAGAAATTAATGCATGAATATACAGTACTACTATTACTATTAAACATATTAAAGATCTTAGTAGTTAGTAAAGATCTGGATCTGGATCTTTGAGGGATTCTATTATTAGATAACTTTCTAAAGTCAAGTTTTAGGCCTTAAAAATTCTGGACATCAGATTACATCCATTAAGTTGTAAGTCAGTGGATCTTCCAAGCCTTGTGATAGACCTGCAATCTGTCCATGCTGTACCCCACCTTTGCCCATTAGGCTCTAAATCCCCATGACCCTGCAGTACAGGAGAAAGCAGGTTAAGATAAAGGGTGGATGGATGAATATGTAAGTCCCTTTTGTCCAGTGAAAGACGAAGCATGTTAGATGTGTTATTAGCAGTTGTTGTGTTATAAGTTATATGTGTAAACGGAGCATAAACAGCCTTATTAGCTATGTATGTACATTTTTCTTAACAATAAAAAACATATCAATATATTTTTCCCTTATTATTAGTGATGTAGTGACACAGTAACCTGAGACTGGAAAGAGGTTGGAAAGAACAGATGTGTTCCAGGTACCTGATTGCCTGAAGCAGCTGTCACTCAGGTTACCTTAACCCAATCAGATGAGTGACGTGAAAAGAGGAAATTCAACAAGCCACAGACGACCTTTGGAAGCTAGTAAGTAGCAGTTAGCATAACATAACACACAAGGTGAGGGTAGAGGCAGAAAAGTCCTCTAGTATCGAAATACAAAACAATGCACATTATGGCATTCAGCAGGAGCCATTTGTCAATGTATCTGATCTCCATTTGCAATAAATTAATCAGGATATTAAGTATGTCATTGATTTCCAAATGTAATATCCCTGTATGAAACAATACCAGATCTATTAGAGGCACATTTGTCTCCTTCATTCCAGGCTTATGAGATGTCAGCCACCAGATCATTCCCCCTCTAATTAAGTCTCAGCAGCTCAGACCCCTCACCTGTCATCACGTAGCACCTCTCCAGTTTTGGGGTCAATAATGTGGACGATGATGCCTCGGTTCCCCCAGCTCCTCTGGAACAGGTAGTTGTTTTGGTTGCTCTCCCCAGGGTGGAGGGTCTTGTTGAGGAACGTCCACGACAGCTTCCTTTCTCCGTGGATCTCTAGGGTCCCTCCCGTCCCCACACCAATGTACTTTCTCCCAAAGTAGCTGTGCTCCTCATCGCTGTCATCCAATCTAAAAAAAGTTTCATATGTGATATGAGTCTTTAACACTTAAAGTTTTAATTGAATTGTTAATCTGACTTTGTCCTATGTTCATGTGCTGATTTGTATGCAAAGTGAACTCCACCTTCCAAACAGGGAGATGGTGAGGTTGCCTCTGTAAGGGCAGTCTGGACTCCCAATGTGCAGCTCCCCTTTGTTCCCAATCAGAATGTGTTTTGTCCGAAGCAGAATGGGCCGGTTGGTGTCAGCAATCACCAGCTTCCCTGGAGGAGAGGAGAGGAAAGCAGAGGGAAGGAGAGGAGAGGAGAGGAGAGGAGAGGAGAGGAGTGGAGAGGAGAGGAGAGGAGAGGAGAGGAGAGGAGAGGAGAGGAGAGGAGTGGAGAGGAGAGGAGAGGAGAGGAGAGGAGAGGAGAGGAGAGGAGAGGAGAGGAGAGAGGGGAGGAGAGGAGAGGAGAAAGGAGAGACGAGAAGAGGAGAGGAGAGGAGAGGAGAGCAGAGGAGAGTGATGAAGCCTCCTGGCAAGTCTTTCATGCCCCAGTACCCTCAGACACCTTCTGTCTTCCTACCATTTAT
This sequence comes from Parambassis ranga, assembly GCF_900634625.1. NCBI lineage: Eukaryota > Metazoa > Chordata > Actinopteri > Ambassidae > Parambassis > Parambassis ranga. The sequence continues at coordinate 24,937,180 of NC_041024.1, read as the reverse complement.
GGCCCTGGGCTCAGACACACACACACACCACCTCTGTGTTTTACAAGGTCTGCAATCCAATGATTCCAGTTCAGTAGTGGTAACTAGCTGCTGAACATCAAACATCTCCTCTCACAGAATGGCTGTGGCCCTGCTTTCACCACCCTTTTTGTTAAATAATAACACTCCTTTTGCACAATACACTCTGGATACAAAATTGAATGTGACAAAAATAATTCTCCTTGGAGACGTCCATCAAAGAGCAACTGCAGAACCATTTACAGTTGTAGGAGTTAAACAGTTCACCCTTTCAAGAAATGTGTACAAATATATAATATGGTGCTAAATAATCAGCCATGAGGCAGTACACTGTGGCTGGGCCAGTACATCAACCAGCCTGTAAGCCAGTTGAAACTGATCTAACGTGTATTGTAATCACAATGAAACAGCTTTGGGAGCTGCTGGAAGTGACTTTCAAATAGTCTCTTACATGTGGAATAGATGTTACAGCAATATTTCTTGGTAATGATGTGTAAAAAAAGGTTGAAAACAACTGCATTTTGATTTCTTACTTATATGTTGGCCACTTTACCAGTGCTGCAAATCCAGCTTGTTAAATTTAAAGAGAAGGATGGCATAAGTTTTCATTTCCATTCATTTTCATTATTTTTCAGGACAATGTGTGTTCATTAAAAAAAGATGGATTGTAATACAATTACATTACAATAACCAAAGCAACCTTTCCTCATTAATGTTATACTAATGAATAAAAGTTAATACAAATAACCTAATCTACAATGTTTCATTAAAGATGAACAAACATAACAGAAAGAGGAGCATCACATTGATTTGTAGCGTACCTCCGTTCAGAATCTCAATGGAGTGAACTGTAGCTGAAGATGTGAGAAGGACCTTCCTGCCGTAGCCGATTGTAACACGGTGGGCCTCACTGTGTCCGGGCACCCATGGCTGCAGTCCTGGCTCTTTGTCTGGACACACTGCAGGAGACGTGAAGAAGTGTATTTTAGAGACGAAGACTAGATACATTTGGCAGGCAATTGTTTATTTACATTATATAATAATAAGCTTATAAAATCTATAGGTCATGATGAAATTATTGGTCATATTGTGTGAGAAATTTCAAATATTTCAGTTATTTGAAAAAAGTATTCCTCGCTTAAACTTCGAAACTGCATCCATTAACCTTCTACAGCCTGAAATTGAGTGTAGCAATAAAAAGGTAACATAAAAAAGAACCAGTGAGCCACAACCAGGAGGAAGCAGCATCTAAACGCGGTCACCCAGCACGCCGCATAACCTGCCTGGATTCATTTGATGCATTTGGAGCCGAGCATTTTTCAGCACATTACTACTGCAGCTAATGATATTCTTTACTTTTCCCTGCAAGTGCTACAATCAAAACAAGAGCAAGAGAGTGCTGGTAAAGTAGCAGATTTAATAGAAGATATGGGATGAAATAAAAATATGACCATGAATCACATCTTTGCTTGGCCTTCACTGTATCAACAAGAAATCCTTGTAGCAACCTGGCTGTAATGTGAATGAATCAACAGAATTGGTAGAAAAACACTCCTGCTTTTAGAAGAAAGGAAACCTTGTCCAACATGTTCCGGCTGCTGGAGCCTTTATCAGGCTTTAGTGCCACTTTTACACAATATTGTAGAACATTGCTTTTTACAGGACAAATGTGAAATACACGGAGTAGCCTGGGAACCATACAAATATGAGAACTCAGGCAGAAATATGAAAATGTCTGAATAGTGATTTTTACCCAGGCTTACCCAGACAACAACAGTGCTTTATCTATTTATCTGTAAAATGGAGTGGGTTTTAACTCTGCAGAGGAATGCTGAAGAGGTAGTCAAGACCTGCCATGCTGTTGATTGATCGTGGGTCTCTCTATCAGCACGTAAAGGCATTTTGTTGTACATTTGTTAATAGCACCTCTAAGGAACTAAAAGGTAGTTGGATTGTCATGAAATTTCTTCAAACTCACATAAAACAACTTGACAGGCTTTAAACTATGTGCTTGCAGCAGAACTTTGGGTGGTTTGGAAACATTTTTTGGGCTATCTTAGGCTGGCTCTAAAACGGTGGCCTGTCCTACTGCCAGTGGGTGTTGTCTTTCATTGATGTGGCATATTCCCTTCTAATTTGAGATCATATTTGATTATTTGATTACTGATATATTGGCAAATTTGATGTATGTATTACTAGTGTGCAGATCTGGGTCGGTTCGAGTATACTTATTTTTGGTGGATCGCATTATTTGTTTTGTATGTGTTTTTGAATATTATAAAATGCAAAATAAATAAAAATTTGGTAAAAAAAAAAAAAAAAATCGAGACTGACATTCATCCTCTCACCTTCACCATTGTGGGTGGTATAACCATCCCAGCTGTTAAAAGGCAAGAGGCAGGGTACAGCCTTGTCCAGTCTTTGCAGGTCTAACAACCCGTCACAGCTACAGCTAATTTTGGGCATGTCCACGCAGAGATGGCATTATAGGAGCTCGAAAACAGTAACCAGAGAAATGTTTCCAGAGCTGGATGACTGAGTATCTTTATCAACATCCAGAGTGGATACATTTCAAATCGCTGTTTCCATGTGTACACGCAATACACAACTTGTCAGGGTTTCGAGTCTGGGCTTTTATTTTGGTAGTTTATTTTCTGTTTGCATTAATTTGAGTTTTACTAGTTACTTCCTGTTTTATTTTGGTACTTGTCTTTTCCCTTGTGTTTCAGGTCTGTTGACTTCCCCTTCCTCATGTGTGCTCCCTTCCCCCTCCTGTGATTACCTGCTCCGCCCTAATGTGCTTCACCTGTGTCCTATTGTCTTCCCGCCCTCCTGTGTATAAAGTCTGTGTGTTTCCTCCCTCTTGTTGCCAGTTTGTTTTGTGAGTATTCCTAGTGACACAGCCGTCCAAGTTGCCTTTCCGCGCTTGTGATTTTCCTTTCGAGTTTTTCAGTGAGTTTGTATTTCCCTGTGAGTGACCTGTTTCTGGATCTGACTACTGTTTTTGCCTTTGCCCTTTTTGATGCCTTTGCCTCGCGGACTGAACTCTTGTGTGCCGATCATTGCTTTGGAATTAACTACTGTTTTTTGCCTTTGCCCTTTTGATATCTTTGCCCCGTGGACTGAACTCCTGTGTACCGACCATTGCCTGCATTAAAACTGTGATTTGCCTTATACTTCTGCTTAGTTTACAATTTTTGGCAAGTTCATTTCATCAACATTTCTTCCAAAATCCTTTGAACATCACATGTTTAGCATCTGCAGGTTTATCAGTGTTTCAGACTGATCTGATTTTTGCTGACATCCTACTCTAATTTTCTCAGCTTCCAAACCATCTTAAATGGGGATAAAACTGCAGACAAGGTTATTGGATTGCTCAGTCAAGAGTAAGAATGACTGATAAACCCATTTAGTTTGTGTCTGTTATTATCAGGGTAGCACAGAGACACTGTGTGTAACTGTCCAGTCCAACCAATAGAGTTTCAATCTATGGCTCTCTGGTGTGTGTGGTGGTTACCTCATCTCCCTGCCATCTAATGGGTCCATCAATGGCATTGAGTGGCTGGGGACCTGAATTGTCAAGTAAATTTCCCAGAGGGCTAACGCAGATTGATAGGTGTTGACGTGCATTCAGCTGGTTTCTGCTGTCTGTGAGTGACAGCTGTTTGGCTCTGCAGAGCTCAGACTGTCTGTGGAGGAGTTTCTGCAGCCTGAGTCTAGGATACAATTCGATTCCTTTAACAAGTTGTCCATCTTAGCATGTTAAGGTCTTGTGACAGATGTCCAGTTGTAAGCCACTGGGTATAATCAATGTAAAGGTTTATAGAATTTGTATCAGACAAAACAATTTTTGCTTTCTCAAATTTGGACTAATGTTTACTATAGTATTAGATTACTTTCATTTACGCAAACCAAAACCTAGCATGGTCCATATTATTAGCACACACACATTAATAAATGTCCCTTGTTTAGCCATGGTACAAATAATTATGTATGGATACTATGTGGTCGATGCTTTGACCCTGTAAGCATTTGATTTGCACTTTAAAGTGAGGATTGGTATCATGCAGCACACACACAGTTTAACAGGTAATGTTTTGTTTTAACACTTGTGAAAGCTTAAAGGCAAAAATGACAGAAATAAGTTTAAACTTGAGAAAAAATGTTAATGTATACACAGCAGGAGAAGATATACAAGTTTGTCAAAGAGCTTCAAGTTTGAAGAACTGGTGTGAGAGGTTTTACCAAGCAGCTCAAAGAGAGTCAAAGAGAACAAGACTGGCAGAGGCCGGAAGAGAAACGTGTGGAAGGTTCTGGAAGGAAAGCTAGGGAGAGATGTGTCTAAAGAGTCCTGCACAGGAATGGACTGCCAGGAAACCTTCTGCAGAAAAGACACCTTCAGACCAGACTGAAGTCTGCTAGAGACAACCTGGGGACAGATTACACACACAGGAAGTGTGTCATTTGATCAGAGGAAACTAAACTAGAGCCTGCAAACATCCCTGATTTAAATCAGTGGAGTGTAAAAAAAGACCAGGAGAGCATCAAACCTAGAGGAGCTTGAGAGACTCTCCAGAGAAGAAGAATGGAATAGGAGACCCAGACTTGTTGAAACTTCAAAAGAGAGGACATTTCCATAGGGGGGAAATCATTCTGTCCTGTCCTCTTCTCATGCTCTGTCCTCCTTGAACTTTCTCTTTCCTGGTCAATGAACTTTGACTGCTTCCCTGTGCTTACAAGGAAGTCCAACTTCTCTACTTTGTTGTCAATCTTGTGCTATTTTTATTTCAATAAACCGCAAATGAAGCTACATTTTGACAGGAAAGCACTTACTTGTGACCAAATTTCGACCTCCTCCATTCTGAAGAACACAGACATTCACTGGAAACACTTACACAGCACGCAGCACAAAATTCCTCATCAGCAGCTGTTAACACACTTTTCTGAGTAAGCGTCTGAAGTCAGTCCTCTGAGATCTGTTCCTAGCAAGCGCTTGGCAGCCGGGAGTGTAAAAAAAAACTGCTGAACACGCTGCTTTGCTTAAACTATTGTCTTAATCTAACAAAATAATAATGACCTGTGCCTGAACTTTATCAGAAAACCACCAACCCAGGTGTGCCAGGGAGAATTATACCACAAAAACAAATCAAGCCTTTACACCTGGTTTCTTCCCAACCCTAATTACAGGAGAGGGCAGGATAATAGCTGACTGTAACACAACAAAAAGCCAGTGTGGCTTATCCACACCAGGAAGATGTAAAAAGAGGCTATATTTGCAGTGCAGTTAAATAGTGCATGTGACATACAGTGGAGAAAGATGTGCCTATATGCCTAAAGCCTAAATTGATTCAACCCTTGAAGCCCCAAAACACACAGACTAGTTTAAAGATAGAAGCAACAAAGACAAATACATAGGCAGTCTAGTGGACTTTTTGTCCTGGAATGCAACACATCTGATGTGTAGACACAAATGAATGACGCCCCCCGTGGGTTTCTGAAGAGCGGTTTTAAGTCTCTGTGGGAGGCCTCACAGCCTGCATAGCCCCAATACAGGCAAATAGGTGGAGAGAGAGGTGGAGAGTGATCACAATATGAGTAACTTTAAGTTGTCAATTAAAATGTGAGTAATACAAACAATAAAAACTCAGTCCCTCCACAAAAGAAAACTTAAATAGCCTAAAATATCTGTTTTTTTTACCATGTTGATTTGATTTTTGGTGTACTTAATTACAACCACTTTATATCACACACACAGACCTTCCTATATATATATATATATATATATATAGGAAGGAAAGACCTGTATATATAGGCCTATACAGGTCTTTCCTTCCTGCTGCTGTGGGACTGTATAACGAACACTCCTGATAGGTGCAATATAATTTAATTTGTTTCTTTTGATGCACTATGTACAGTTTACAGACCACTTCTACCTCCACTCATCTGTGCAATACCTGTTAATATGTATACTGTTTCTTTGATTCTATTGTATATTTTATCTGTAGTTTATTTTATTATGTAAAAAAAATAGATTCGAACATATGTACAAATATATGTACACATCTTGGAAATATCGGGGATGTGGTCCAGACCTACCAAACCTGGCTTTGAATACAGCTCACGAGGGACAGAAATGCATGGAAATCTGAAGCAAACTCACAGCCTCTCACCCACTCATTACTGGACAAAGCGGGTTCGGAAAATGAAGGTACACACCTACTTCCTTCTATGTCTTTATAGGTGTGTGCAGAAGCCAGCAGGAAAATATATGTTTAACGTTTACTAATTCATTACAGATTCATTTTTGTGTGACGATGTGTTGGTGTGTCTATTTGCCTTAAACATCAGAGCTCACATTCAGATTCCTCCCGAACACCACTGAAGTCAACATGCTCAACTCTAATGAGCTGATCTGGATAATGAATACTTAAAAATATAAATCATCAATATGACAGCACTTGGACTAATCTAATGATGAATATTTACATTATTTCAGTCATCAGAATGCATAAGAGGATTAAGACACCATGCAATTGGTCATGAAGCTGTGAATACCAAGTCGGCAGGCAATTAGCTCTCAGTGCTGCCCAAGGAAGCTGTGACAACACACACACAGGCCAAAGTGTGTGCTGTTAAAAAACGCCACAGTACAACTTTTCTGTTTTGGTGGCTGTGGTTTATATTACTCAAACTGCTGGCGTAACATTTCTTAAAAGGTAATGGGGTAAAAAGTGCAGTAGATGATACCAGAAAGAGGAGAGAAGAAGAATGCAAATTTTATTCAATCTTCTTAAGATGTCTGAATCCCCACGTGACAAGGGTGAGCATCCTGTTGTAGAAAGATAGAGGAAGAGGAGAAGGAGACAGAGTCCAAGTGTGATATGTGCACTCTTGTGGATAATATGAATTCATATTTAATTAATAAACACTAGACAGGTTGGAAGGACTTTGTGTTTGACTGAGGATCTTTGACGTACACATTCTATGATCATTTTATGATTCCAACCCATAGATGAATAAGTGTAGGTATAGTTTATACACCTTTTGTTTATAGCAGCCACAAATCAGCAGAAAACTGTAGCAACAGACTACAGCTGATCATGTATGGCAGTACTTTGGCCTCCAGGTATTTGGATGAGGATGTGTTCTTTTAACTTAAAAGGGTTCCAGCTGTTTCACAATGGTGCTCCAGACTGGAAATACTAAGATAGATCATCTTATTTCCCCCATTAAACTTGCTCCTGTTAAAATCTTCTTTTATACAAAGCCCTCAAGGCCAAGACCCATCTCATCTTAAAAACCTGATTGTACTGTACCATCTAGAGAATGATTTAAAATCACAGTGCTGGTTATAAGTCAAGTCAAGTCAAGTCAAGTCAGCTTTATTGTCAACTCTGCTATATGTGCTGAACATACAGAGAATCGAAATTGCGTTACTCTTCACTCCGCAACATATAACATGTAACTAAAAACTAAAGATAAATATAAAGTGTAAAAAAATGTACCTACAATGAGGCACACACAAAATACAAGGCACATAATGAAGGCACAATGCAGTAAGAGTGCAAAAGATGTATAGTGCAAGTCAGTGCAGTTGGCATAATATAAACAGGAATGGTTTAACTTATAACAGCTTATTGAGACTGGTATGAGAGTGCAAAAGATGTAATGGTGCAAGTCAGTGCAGTTGGCATAATGTAACAGTCCAGGAATAGTTTAAGTTATAGCAGCTTATATGAGACTGGTGTGACATGACAGGGTAAAAAGTGACTGGTGCACAGAGTTCCTTTGGTAAAGTGGCTGGTACAAAGAGTTCCTATCTTGGGTGGTGGTAGGGGTGAGGGGATGGTGGTAGGAGTAGGGGGTGGGGGTGGTGTCAGGGAAGGGGGAGAAAGTGGGGCACAGCAGGGAGAGAGTTCAGCTTCCTGACAGCCTGGTGGATGGAGCTGTCCCTCAGTCTGCTGGTCCTGGCCCGGAGGCTGCGCAGTCTCTTTCCTGATGGCAGCAGACTGAAGAAGCGGTGTGAAGGGTGGGTGGGGTCTCCTGTGATGCGGAGGGCCTTTCGGGTGAGACGGCTGTCGTAGAGGTCTTGGAGGGAGGGGAGAGGGACGCCGGTGATCCTCTCAGCTGCTCTCACTATGCAATGAAGCGTCTTCCTGCAGGTGGCGGTGCAGGCTCCGTACCACACAGTGATGCAGCTGGACAGGATGCTCTCAACAGCCCCTCTGTAGAAGGTGCACAGGATGGAGGGAGGGGCTCTGGCTCTTTTGAGCTTGCGGAGGAAGTAGAGGCGCTGCTGTGCCTTCTTGGTCAGGGATGCAGTGTTGTTAGTCCAGGAGAGGTCCTCAGTGATGTGCACACCCAGGAACTTGGTGCTGCTCACCTGCTCCACAGCAGCACCGTCGATGGTCAGAGGGGTGTGCTGACTCTGTGCTCTCCTGTAGTCCACAACCATCTCCTTTGTCTTCTCCACATTCAGGGAGAGGCTGTGGTCTCTGCACCACCCAGCCAGAAGGTGCACCTCATTCCTGTAGTATGTTTCATCTCCACCGGAGATGAGACCCACCACAGTTGTGTCGTCCGCAAACTTCACAAAGATGTTGGTGTTGTGTGTTGGCGTGCAGTCATGGGTCAGCAGAGTGAAGAGGAGGGGGCTCAGCACACATCCTTGGGGAGCCCCGGTGTTCATTATGATGGTGCTGGATGTGTTTCTGCCGACCCGCACTGTCTGAGGTCTCCCGGTGAGGAAGTCCAGCAGCCAGTTGCACAGCAAGGAGTTCAGCCCCAGCTGGTCCAGTTTGTTGATGAGCTGCTGTGGGATGATGGTGTTGAATGCTGAGCTGAAGTCTATGAACAGCATTCGAACGTATGAGTCTTTATTTTCCAGGTGGGTGAGGGCTGTGTGGAGTGCTGTGGAAACAGCATCACTGGTTGACCGGTTGGGCCGATATGCAAACTGGAAGGGGTCCAGAGAGGGAGGAAGGGCCGTCTGGATGTGTTTCATGACTAACCGTTCAAACAACTGGTTATAACAGGATCACCTGAGCTAGTTACAGCTCTTACCTACTCTTGCACTCTGGTGCACATAGCCTCTCTCCCCTCTCCTGTCCAGCCCACTGTTTTTGTATTTCCACTCCTCTTATGATACATTTACAGTTACACGTTTTGTCAACTTCCTTGCACGCACCCGCAGGTTATGTCCAGAATGCAAACGTGGTGGGAGTTATACTTGTTGGATGTCACCTCTCTGCCAAGTCATGGCAGGAAGCTCCAATAAGGCAACATAATCACCTCTGCTGACAGCTGTGTCCCAGGAAGACATATGTAAATAGGATGTAGTCTAATCCTGGTATTAACTGCTGCAGTGGGTGACTTCATCTAGGAAGAAGCTACAGGCCCACAGCACTGCTGTCAGATGAAAACTATGCATCCTAACATGTACACAAAGCAACAAAATCAAGCTCTGTTTGACTATGGTGAAACGCGTAGCTTATTTAGAGAAGGAAAGTAACATTAATAGAACATGTTATCCAATTTAAAGAAATAAAAGGTGCTGATTCCCTATTAATACATAAATTTCTTATTACTTCCACTTTTTTATGATGTCACTCAGTGTTTGAGCTCCTCATTGACATGCAGCACCACTACTAAAGCTTCAAAAGCTCCAATGGTTGAGATTAGAAAGATTCTCTCTTTGCAACTACAATAAAGAGGCAAGGTGAGAGATGTCTGCGTATCTATAAAGTGCAGGAACTTCTCAAATGCCTTGAGCACTGTTACACAATAACACACACATTGAGAGAATAGAGCAAGGATCAGTTGTGACCTTGCTTGGCCAGATGCCTGTTTGCAAGGCTGCCAGAAGATAATTCTACATTGCCACATGGTATACACAAGTACAAATCAGCAATCCGTGTGTGTGTCCATTGTGTTGTCTAGGCAGGATGCAACTGGCCACTGAGAAAGGTGGAGGAATGGCAGCTGAATTCATGAGGTACAGGGTGGTGGGGTAGTGCGAGAAGAAGATATCACACACACTACACAATCCTATAAAGTTGCGAGGGTCTGAGTAACACAGCTCTGGATGATTTATGGAAGAGAGAGAAGTTTCATGCTAAGTGCCTAACATAAGGCACAGGAGGTAAATCCTGCCCAGTGAGGCAGCTGTGATGCGACGTTGTAAGGACATGGGGAGCTTGTGGTAAAATCTTGGTTATTGAATTTAGAGTCCCCAGATGACCCAGTCCTGTGGTTTGGTTCAGTGAAGGAGACACACACACACACAGGCACACTTCTCTCGGTCAAAGCTCTTTTTTTCTCTCTAATGCTGGGAAATAAATTGGATACAGGTATTAATATCCATCAAAACCTCTTCAGTTGTAAATACATGAGTTAATAGCAGGATTGGTGCACCACAATACTACCGACCATCTATTATAGATGCTGCAAGGTTAGGAGGGCTGAACTAAAAGCTGTAAAGAAACACTTTAATTGAGATAATGAATTCAATACATTATCCCTATCTCAAGGTCTATGTGAATAGGGCTGGTATCATTATAAAGAAAATACTTGGTAAAGTACAGCAGACATCTAAGAATCAATTATCACACACACACATGATAAATGCCAATCAAATATTATTAAAATGTGCACAGCCATTGGTCTTTTGTGTCAGAGCCAATAGAATTAGGGGACACTCTTTTTTCACACAAAACAAGCAAGCAGCTGTCTTTTAGGAGACGGGTTGTCTCTATTCTGCTTATCAAAGCTTCTACTGCACAGAGAAGAGCCCAAAGCTGTCCAGAATCATTTCTGAGTCACACACAGACAGTGTAGTCATGGCTGTAACTTTAAATGTACATCTCCTTCTGTGGCTGCTGCTTCGGTTAGACTCACACTGTGATCAGTCTTGCAATATTGTGATCTGCAAAGCCTCTGCTTTCAATTGACAATTTGTGTGTTTAGCATCAAGTAGAATGGTAACTGGAGCCTGTTTTGTGAGGCATGCACATTTGCCAGTTGTTCATTTAGTTGCTTGGTGTTTGAATGAGGTTTCATTTAGATGGAAATGGTCTTTAGAGGCTTTTAGCCGAGCTCTCTCTCCCTCTCTGTTAAACAGCAGATTTTGTGGAAAGAGTGGAGCTAAAATACTTAATGGACACGCATCTGTATCCTACTCACGCCATTATGTAGCAGAAGTTATTTAAAAATTCAACCAGAAATAGGTAATTTATCCATACAGCCAGAAATTATATTTCTACCATTCTGTACATGTTTATTTGTGCCATAGAGCTGGAGATATGAGTCACTTTTGGAGCCAGCCCCTACAGGCAGTTTTTGGGATTGTCTTAATGGTAGGGTAGGAGATTTTGAAAACTCAGTGAGAGTCAGCCAGATTTTGAAAGTAAACACACGCCCCTTTCTCTTTCTGCACGTACCTCTCTGGTGCACAGAGCAGGAAGAGAGTGACAACCAGCCAATACTCCTCGCAGGGGCACCTCGTAGGATTGGCTGATGTTTTTAGTGTTTTATAGCTTCCACAGATGTTTAATATTCTTCATTTTAAAGCAAAACTGCCGAACTAATTGGTTGCTATCGGACAAAGAAACTTCTCAGCTCTGGAAGGTGCCACACACAAACAAACAATTTTGTAAAATTTAATTTATTAGTAACCAACCTCACCAGAAAAATGTAACATGAAGTTGATATTTCAGTCCTTGGAATGGAATATGAGTGTATTTCTCTATATCTGTGTTCATGGTGTTTTAAAATTAGGCCAATACTTCAATAGTTCTGTAAGCATAAGGAAACCCTGTGTCATATGTGTGGGATGATTTATTAACCAAATGTGAAATGTTTTGAGTTTTACTCAGCACATTTACAGTGATGCACACTATATGGCTATTTATTTTGACAAAGTACTATATTACTATTACTATTATAATACTACATATTACATTTTATAGTAACAAAAAGTGTTCAAATGTCATATGAAACATTTGGTTTTTCTGTAGCACTCAGTCTCAGGGATGCTGTCCACCGTTATTTTACAGTGCTGTAAAGGTAAGCTAATATTGATTTAGGATTTTTTTCCTCAAAGTATTCTTTCCAAGGTCAAAAACACATTTAATGCCATTTATGATGTCATTTGAGTAAGCCAGTTCCACACATTTACACACATCAGCATATCTTATGTACTGTACATCAATCTGAAGACTGCAGGGCTTTGGTATCAACGCCACGTTGTGCATCATCCAGGGTGTTTCAAGGACTAATCCATCATAGCTGCTGACAGCTGCTGTCATTTACATTTGGAGCAGATGTTACAGGTGTTATGTTTGGGTGCTCCGCTGCAGATTTTTAAATGAAGCCAGGATAAAGTGACAACAGTATGCAGAGCGGACAGGAGAGAAGAAAGCATATCAGACAGCGGCAGAGCTTATCTTAATGGTCAGCATAGACTGAGACGCACTGTATGACAGGATACACACACCCTTTAATGGAAAACACAGGCATAAATAAAATATAATACCTGATAAAACCTGTGGTGTGAGCTGCATTTATCATACATGTCTATACAGATGTCATTTTTAACACTATATTTTATTATTATTCTTAGAATCCTGAATAAAGACAACAATAAGTCCTGCTCAAGGTTTCTCCCTGTTAAAAGGGAGTTTTTTTGCTGATACCACCATCATTACATGTGTTTTTTTAGTGCTGACATCTGATTGCCTTTCCTGATTGCAGTTGATTTTTGCTACAGTGAAATTAACTTTTTAATTTTAGCCTGTTAGCCTGGCCAGCCATAATCTTTCACAGCCACTTCCACTTTGTACAAACACTATTGATCAACTGGAACCTTTTATATAAATGTGGTGGACTTTATGTGATGACTTTGTTTATTTTTTCAATGTATTTGCAGAATTGCTAATAACAGTTTGGATTGGATTCTTTATCTGTTGATAATGATGTTAGGACTACTCCAATCAAAGTTCAAAGTCCATAAACTAATTTACAGAACAAAAATAGACAGCTATCAAAATGAATTACTTGGGTGACAGTTGGTAGTTGTTAGATTGGCTTTTTCAGATGATTGGTTGAAAATAAAAAGTAATAATGAGAATGATGTGCATCATACAAGGTAGAGTATAATATCATAGAAACGACTTTGACTGGTCACTCCTTTAATGGTTGGTCCTAGACAGCTGCAAGCAAATGATAGACATGATCTTAGCACTAGTTTACGGGAACACAAATTAGTAAATATACCAGTGCAACTGAGATTATTTAATCACTACATTTACTATGTATTTATAAGTAAAATAAATGTACTTACTTCAAGTAACAAACCAGCAGCCATTTGTACACACACACACAACTTTCAACTCTAAGTGGAACTACATGTGCCTAACATTAACAAGCCAGCCAAGAGCACACGCTTTCCAACAGATAGCAAGATTCTCCTCTGCTAGCAGATGCTATAGCCTCCCCTGACCACAGCAGAAACTGGAGTCGGAGTTGAGCTCATCCCAAAAAGAATCCAATGCCCAAAGCTGTAAATCCCACATCACTCAAAACTTTACATTTTTTTAAATCAAGACCTGAATATGTTAAAGCTTCAGAGGCGTCAGTTTAATACAAAAAGCTGAATGTCCAGCTATAATAATTTTCACTGAAGCATCAGTAAAATCTAAACATTGACTGTTATGCTCTTTGTACTATTACATTTTTGTGTCACTGTCAAGAGTTCTTAGCTCACAAGATAAAAAATAACACCCTTGACTCACCTGCTTGGATGCTGGGCAGCAGCAGAGCCGCCAGAAACATGATGCACGTCTTCATCTCTCTCCGCCCGCTGCTGACCAACTTCACACCTTCCTTCAAAGGCTACTTCAGACCTCCCAGTGGGCTTCAGAGGGGGGGCTTCAGAGTATGAAGTGCCAAGTTCACAGAGGGAGGCCACCAAAGGCACCTACAACATCACATTGAAATGCAGAGGACTCAGTAAGACATGTACAAATAGGCTATTCTAAAGCACCCCCTGTAGTGCAAGCATGGCAGGGAGTCTGTTGGATTTCAGGACAGCCATGTCACACTCTGGAGGGGATCCAGTTTGAATTGCTGGTTTAAGTTAGTGGAGACATTATGATAATAAATTCTAAGGATATATATATATATAAAGCTTCATGGCCCAATATACCAATATTTCTATATATATTCTCCTTATTAAGTACATCAGTGTAATCAGTTGCAGCTTTGTCATAGATGCTTACATCAAGTGTTATTGTAGTGTTCTTTTACCACTACGTGCCACTGCTATCATTGCAATTGGCACCTTTGATAACATGATGATGTTATTATCAATCTGATAATATATTTATGTGTTCTCTGTCAACACACAAAACCATTTCCACTGCAGGAAGCAGCTTGGCTGTTTCCCATATTGTCTATATTCAGACAGATAATTGTGACATCAACAGAGTGTCCAAAACATGTCAGTAAAAGTCTGAAAAGTCTTCCTGCAACTAGTACACAAGACAGTCTGAATTTTGCATTATGAACTACTCACTCACAGTAAGGTCTTTCCATTGTTTACTGCAGATTAATTAATGAAAAGGTAGCTCCAGTGAGTGGAGATACTGTACACCCACTTTTGCATGACCTCCAGTAAATTGGCTGAAACACTATAAACTGCGCAGAATCTCATTGCCGCCTTTGATTAGAGTTAATTAACTCATGCTGCTAGCCCAGTGACAGATTATAGGTATAAAGAAACACTGTAATAATTAATCATCACTTATTTTTATCATGTAATTAGCTTAGTGTTTGACTACTAGTCACAGAATTAGTGGAGTTTCTCGCACACCACTCCACTATTTACTGTATGCTCTGATGCACTACTGCTGACTTAATAAGCCTTCAGGCTGTGTGTTTGCTATCTCAGCTTCTCACCAGCACACGTTATCTCTGTCCAGATGCTTGTGTTTATCATCAAAAGCGTGTGCATATGCTGTGACTGTCTGTGTGTGTGCATTCTCACAGGTCACAGCTGTATAATAATCTCTAGTAAACATTTCTCATAGGTAATCTCCTCTGCATATTAGCATCATCTTGTCTAGCAGATAAATCCCTGAGCTACAGCGGCAACAAAAAGAAAATGAAAGACTGAAAATAAGACTTGTGATTGTGGCAGTTACTGTAGACTTAATGACTTGAGCAGTGGAATTGCCAAGTAGAAATGGCTGTGTTTATTCAATCTGGTATCTAATGTTCCTTTTAAAGAGGAACCATGCTGGTGGTACAGCTGTTTTGGTCCTGCAGCACCCAGGAATAATGACTACTTTCATTTCATTTCGGAGAGAAGATGATTACTGTGATTGCATTTTATACAGCAATATTTTGTACAGAGCAGATTGTAAACAATTCCAGATTAAATTATCAATAAACATATTTCTTGTACAGTTTATTGAAACTAAATGAAATTGTGGATGGCTGAGATTGGAGAAATTGAATCACTGTGTCCCATGTACAGTGGATGCTAATGCTAACGGTCAGTTAAACTGGAGCCCTTTTCCAACCTTGGTATCAGGTATGCATAATATCAGCAAATTGAGTAAGAATCTTCTAAAGTTATTTTGCATGCTATTAGCATGCATTTGAAGTGTTTCATACATCATTTCTCACCACTTCAGTTTCCGCTGACACTCAAAAAGAGCACAGCTTTTTTATAAAATGGATGTGAATGCACGTTTGAAGACAAACCTTTACCTAACTTACCAGTAGTAATACCTAACACTGACAGCAAGTGATAATGAAAGTTTACTGCAATGCATTTTAATGTTGTTTCATGACTACAACAGTTTTTTCTACGAAAAAGCCATTCAATGTGTTGTTTCATGAGAGCTCATACCATTTTATCAAGACTATTGTCTTTTAATGCCTAACCCCAACCATGAGTGGAAAAAGAGGTGGACATGACATGACATGTCACAATCATCATGTACACACACACATACACACACACAAAGGCAAAACAAGGTGTCATTGGGGGACAGATTCTGGCAACTTCTGGGTTAAAGTCTGCTGCAGGTTTGAGAAATCCACCACACCTCCTACCTCCTGGCTATACTTTAGCATCTTTATAGCACTGGAAACATGCCTGTGATTTGTGTATACCAAAACAAACTCAACAGATTATATTATGATTGAATTATGTCACAGGCTCTGTTATACTGTGTTGAAACAACATGTACTGGAGTTGTGCCAATGTAAGAATCCCCTGCTAGAAGCTAGTGTCCCTTGCCATGCTATGCCTTGATCTTACTGTAGTAAATAAAAATTTGCCAAATATGAACTAAACATGCTAAATATGTCTAACCCGTTTATGGCTGTTAAAGCAAAAGTTATAAAGGGATACTTCAATGTGTGACAATAAACTTTTCCTAGAAGAGAAGAAGCATGTTCTTATCACAGAGGTCATAGTTATGATGTGTATTTTTAGCAAATGAAACACTGTGCATTGGGAAAAGGAGATAGATATTGTAGCGAGGATACTTATATTGGAGCTTGACCAGAATTTTAATGGACACTATGGCCAAGTCAAACATTTGCTAATATTGATTAGTTGCATTGGAGTCAAGATGTCAAGATGAGACACTTCCTGTCACTTTAAAGAAACAACAACCTCTAGAACTGAGCAATCATTGAAGTGCCAATAACTGCAGCTCCCCTAGTGTCCACTTAGGGCTTGTGGTAAAATAATAATACACAAGACTCAGTCATGTTTCCTAATGAATGAATGATGGCAAACCTCATTATCTATACTTCAGTTCACTGAGGATAAACCTATGCAATATATAAACTTCTGTTGTTGCCAAAAAAGCTGCACATTTTCCAAAATAATGATGATTTTGTACACTGATGGGACCATTCATGTTGACTATTACAA
Organism: Parambassis ranga; assembly: GCF_900634625.1. Lineage (NCBI taxonomy): Eukaryota > Metazoa > Chordata > Actinopteri > Ambassidae > Parambassis > Parambassis ranga. Next base: position 24,920,211 of record NC_041024.1, on the reverse strand, counting down.
ACATTAACTGCATTGATTACATTTATATGTGTGACTGTGAGATATAAATTCTCCAAATTCCTAGAGGATCCAGATTGACTCGAACATCTGGTGGTGTGGAAGCAAATATGAGAGTGATTACAGAGCTGTTCAAAGTAGCCTGTAGCCTGTATTCCCACTGATGCGTTATGAGTGTGACTGTCTCATGAGAGGGCTCACATGTTGTCTTCCCAGGGCCAAAGGGCTCCTGACTTGGCAGTAAAAACTGGTGCAGCATGTGTTTCTGGCTAACAGAAACACATGCAATGCAACCTCAGAGGAATACACAACACTTCTGATCAGTATTATAAAACACAGAACACCTAACATCAGAAGTGAAAACAAAAAAACAACCAAATCTACCAAGTCAATTGAAGAGAAAATGGAAAAAGCTTTTCTCTGTCCTAAACACAATTGAGTTTAGAGGAACACTTTAAAATATGACAACTGTTGGTGCCAGAAAAAGCATATCAGTGTGATTCACAAGCAATAAAGGATGAGATGTGAAGCCAAATCCTGCAGTTCCTCTAGTGGCCACTTGAGGCTGGCTCAAAATGCATGTCAATCCCCAAAGACCTCACAACCAATCAGAGGAACAAAGCTAGTGATGTGGGCAGAGCAACAATAGTGGAGGAGTCATATTTTGCGATTCTGTAATAGTGAGTTGTCGATTTAGTAGGTCTGGTTGTCATGGTGATAGGGAATGTTTGTGTCATGTGGGCGTAGGTGGTGACAGCCGGAACCCACTCACCTGCACAGAGGTAGGAGGAGAGAGGGAAGCTAGGTGGCCACATGCCACTGCATGCCTTAAACGTTTGCACGTTTCATCCCTGCTGTTTTTCATCTCATGTTGTGTCTCATGTCTATATATAAAATATCATCAAGATGAGGATGGACCCAGTGTCTTTTCTACAAATCACAATGCATCACTTTCCATTTGTGACGGATGTTTCTGATTTTAGATGAAATATTTGTTGTGCTGCCATGTGACTCAAGGGTGGTGAAAACATGTTACATTGATTCACAGAGACAAAGACAAAGTCCATCACACTCACAGACAATAGTGAAAGAATGTGAAGTTTTTTTTCATTTGCCAATCAAGTGCATTCTCACTGTCATACAGATCACATGTGTGAGCTACAGGAGGAGCTATTTAAGTCAAGCATTCATGCATTATTAATAATAAAAGCTTGTTCTGTCTTGAATCTGAAATACTGAGCGTTCAAATTGTTTTTCAGGAGGATGCTGCGCTGGCAGTCACCCAGTGTTGATGATTTCTCAGTGGACCCGTTAACATGATGTGAAGCAGCCAGCTGCAAAGTTCCAGCAGCCAGGAGCATTCATGTGTTTATGTCTCAACTACATAGGAGTTTATGTGTGACTCTATATACAGGATGACTACCCAAATAATTCTGGAACAAACAGAAGCATTCAGTCAGGGTGGTCTCACTCCAGTGCGTGGTCAGGAGTGAGAGGTCCAGTGAGAGGTCATATAGTCTATAAAGCTGACGGTTGCACCGTGTCAGTTTTTAACATGAACAGAACCACTGAAGTCTATTGTCTAATAGACTGAGCTGTAACAATCTGCCAAGCAACCAGGTCAAACAGGCAAGAAGTCAGATGCCAGATCAGCAGAGAGATTCTGGTAGGTTTTCAAAATAAAATACCACAAATTGAAAAATACATTTACAAAATACAAAAAAGTCATTAACTCCTAATTTTATTGCTGTAGACTGTTACTGTGTTCATAGTGACTTACTATGCTGTCTAACACCAGAAACAAAACTATATATATAAATGAGAAAAGCTTTATCAGATATTTCTGGCTTCATTACAATAAATGTTTGACACAGAGAGTGTGAGAAAAGGAAACCAATGTACAAAGGTGGCAGAGCAATTCTCCTTGCTACTGCACCTTTCACAGCCTTTTTTATTGTCTATTACAAGCTTATATAGTAGCTGCAGTCCAACACATGCACTGTGTACAAACATGGAGTCTATGGTCTGGACAGGCAGTGCTTTCAAGCACTGCTTCTGAAACACAGACCTGAAGTCGCCTTGAAGAAACAAAAATGACACTGGAACCAAAATGCAGCTCAGCATAACAGCAACAGTTTGGACTCCAGCCTTGGATTGACACGTTTAATCTGCCAGACATACGACTATACACACACCTGTGGCCAATTTAGAGACCCCAGGTAATGTGCACGTGTTTGGTACGTTGGTACCTGGTAAGAAAAAAAACATACAAACTCCACACAAAAGGCCCCAGCCAGATTCAACCCAGTCACCTTGATGTGACACAGCAGTGCTAAGCACCACCATTCTTTCTGTATATGTAAATATACAAATAGTATGAGTCAAAAGAAATGGTGAATGTTTTTCATTTTTCCTAATAGAGCTGTGAAAACAGTCATGTTTGGGCAAGTAAGGGGGATTTCAAGAAAAAAAGAAACACTCATATTTTAATAATAACTGTCAAAGAATTCAGATTAAAATTCCACCCTCAGTCTGTAAATGTATGCACACACTCAATTCAATTTAATATTATTTATATAGTGCTTTTTACAATCAGAATTGTCTCAAGGCGCTTTACATAAACCCAGTGGCAAGGAAAAACTCCCTTTTAACAAGAAGAAACCTTGAGCAGGACCCGGCTCACAAGGGAGAACCTTCCTGCTGACAGTCGGCCGGGTAGAGGAGAAGAAGTCATTGTTTCATGTATTTAATAAGGAAGAAAAGATGTTACCAAAAGTATCAGTTCACTTTCCCTGCATTCACAGCTAGCTTTGCTTAGCAACCTTCATTTTACACTCTGAATTGAATGTCAACACCTGTTATTGCATTTTCCGTCATCTCTCTTACTGTAGGTGCAGATAGCAGAATGCAGGTTCCAGGTTATTATGGGCCAAGTCTGTCAAAGCAGAGTATGGATGAGAACTTAAATGTTAAATGGGCTTTTGTTTTGACAGGCAAAAAATGTCATGTATTTTGATATTTCTATGAGGAGAGTGAGATTACAGGAAACATCAGGGATGAACTCTCTGCAGTCAGAGTAGATTGCAGCCTTTCATCACAGCATTGCCTTTTCTGTGGTGGACAATATCTGCCCACCAGGACTTCCACATCCAGTCCACCCAGCAGGGTGCTCACACCGCAGGCGGGAAGAACCTCTAATTTCCATCTCAAGCTTTTCACTTTTGGCCTCAAACGACAGATTACACACATGCATGTGCACGTACATCTTAAAAAGTTGGCATATCTATTGATATTATATTCCAAACAGGGCATTTCTTCATTATAACTACGGTTGCAGAAACACGTTTGGTCAGATTTATGTCAGAGGCAGTGCAGAGCGGAAGCCATACGGTGGCTTATGTGCTTCCAGGCCCGCCTGCTTATTGGACATTTTATGAGCTCAGAGCGACTGTAAAATACAAACACAAGCTGGCACTTCTCTGAGAACACTCGCATACACTTCCTAAAAAAATGAACTTCTGAGAGAAACCACGGAACCTCACTCTCTGCCACACATAGAGTACCGCAATCTCCCTCACACACACACACAGATGCACATTTAACAATATGTTCACTGAGGGTGGAGGACGTGTTCATTTGTTTTTATGACTTCCACAGTAACAAAAGCTTCCAATTAATCTCTTGCAGGAGCAAGCATTAAGTCCATGAATAGTTTGTAATAATATACCTCAGGACAAAGTTTTGGGTGGAGCTGCATTAGCAGCTGCTCTGTTTGAGGTGTAGCTAAACATCAGCCAGATGGAGTAGAAGAAAAAAATCTGCTGACTTCATATGCTTACGTTTCAAAGTATATTTTTGTCTGAATAAATCCCTGTCTCGTCTACAGAGGGCCAATCCCATTACTTCCTCAGGGATGACGAGCTTTTGTAAGCTTCCCCTGCATTCCTTTTAGTGCAAAAGTCTGACATCCAAGCTGACTGCAAGTACTTTGAGCTGTCCAAAAAAAAAAGAACATTTCTTATGTTTTTACATTTTAATTTTTACAGTAAAACCACCTCTTCTGCAGCCACCACCAGCTCCAATGTACTGGTTTAAGGTGCACAAAAATACTGAGACCAAGGAACACCTTTGGAACCAGAGGTGCCTCTAGAGTCTGTTGGGGCCCTAAATTCACTACTGTAACCACTGTTCATCCCAATTATGTTGTAACACCAACAAAACCTTTCATATTCATTCCCTTTTGTTGGCATTAGAAATGTACAACACTTCAGGTGAGGTGTCCTTAAGGAGGCCTCTGACTGTCATTGTAAACTTGGTGCACTGATACTGCTGTAGTTTGTTGGCCTCCGAGGGCCCTCACGCTGGCCAGGGGCCCCACACAGCCGTCCGCTTTGCCTGCTGGCAAGCAGCACCTCTGCCAGGAGGTGTTTTTAAACAACCTATCAGGAAGGTTGGACCTCGATTTATGTGACAACTCATAAGAAGTTAGATGCTAATTAATTGTTAGCATTTTTTAACTAATGGAGCTAATGCAATACATCCGGTACATCCAGTAGCTTCCGGCGCGGCCTCGCGGTAGCAGCCAGCCAGAGAAGCTCCGCACACCGCGGGTGTATTAAGTTGTTTTTCGTAATTTATTCCTACTCTAAACACTCTACTTCGTACTAAATAGAAGTATAAGCGGTCAGGCACAGGTCTTTTTCGGACTTTCTTCATGGTCTTCATCGCTTTTGGAGCACTTTTATCATGCCGCGTCTCGGCCGTGACGGAAACACGCCAGGGCTCCATTGTTTACACCAGGGATCAGCTGATGAATCTCCAGCACAGCGGGATGTATGGCCAGCGACACGAAATCCCCAAAGAACTAAGAAGGTAACAACGCGGAAGCAGAGGGGGCAAAAGAAGACAGCTGAGGAAAAGAAGATACAAGCCGTATCTTCCTTCCATCGTCATGGGTAATGTTAGATCACTGGGTAATAAGATGGAAGAGTTAACATCTCTCACAAAGAGCGAGTGTGTGTTTCGTGAGGCGTCTGTAATGTGCTTTACAGAGACGTGGCTGCACGCAAACATACCGGACTCTACCGTGAGTTTAGCCGGCTTTCAGTTGGTACGGGCGGACAGGAACTGCACCGAGAGCGGCAGGAAGAAAGGAGGGGGACTTGCGCTCTACGTGAACAATCGGTGGTGCAGCCCTGGACACATTACGGTAAAGGAGCGTGTGTGCAGCCCGGACATTGAACTGCTAGCGGTGAGTCTACGTCCATATTATTTGCCCAGAGAGTTCTCTCACGCCATTGTACTCGTTGTTTACATTGCTCCCTCGGCTGAGGCGTCGCGGGCTACTGACGTCATCAGCTCTGTGACCGCGAGGCTTCAGACCCAGCACCCTAATGCCTTCATAGCGATTTCTGGCGATTTTAACCATGTTAATCTGAAATCAACTCTGCCCACTTTCAAGCAGTTTGTGGACTGTAAAACAAGAGAAAATAAAACTCTAGATTTACTGTATGCTAATGTTAAAGAGGCATACAGCTCCATAGCTCTCCCTCCCTTGGGCAGATCAGACCATAGCCTAGTCCACCTCAAACCCCAGTATATACCAGCAGTACAGCGGCAGCCGGTGACCACCAAAACTGTACGGAGGTGGACACCGGAAGCCCTGGAGACCCTGCAGGGATGTTTTGAGGTGACTGACTGGGATGTGTTCTGTGACACTCACGGTGAGGATGTAGACACACTCACAGACTGTATCACATAATATGTTAATTTTTGTACAGATTCTCTAATCCCCACCAGGTCAATACGCTGCTTTCCAAACAATAAACCATGGGTGACAAAGGACATCAAGGCATCACTCAACAGAAAGAAGACAGCCTTCTTGAGTGGAGACAGAGAGGAGATGAGGAGGGCCCAGGCAGAGGTGAAGGAGAAGATTGGAGAGGGCAAGGAGAGCTACAGGAGGAAGCTGGAGAGCCAACTTGCCCGGAACAACTTGAGGGAGGTATGGAGTGGCATGCGAACCATCACCGGCCACAATAGGATCTCCGACCAGCTGATGGATGGAGATCTGCAGGAGGCCAACCAGCTGAACCAGTTTTTCAACAGGTTTGATAGTCCACTCCCTGACCACCCTCCCCCTCCCTGTGATGCACCATTAACACCTGTCTATAACAACAATGTACAGTGGGGAAAAAAAGTATTTAGTCAGCCACCAATTGTGCAAGTTCTCCCACTTAAAAAGATGAGAGAGGCCTGTAATTTTCATCATATGTATACCTGAACTATGAGAGACAAAATAAGAAAAGAAAATGTAGAAAATCACATTGTAGGATTTTTAATGAATTAATTGGTAAATTCCTCAGTAAAAGAAGTATTTGGTCACCTACAAACAAGCAAGATTTCTGGCTCTCACAGACCTGTAACTTTTTCTTTAAGAGGCTCCTCTGTCCTCCACTCGTTACCTGTATTAATGGCATCTGTTTGGAGTCTTTATCAGTATAAAAGACACCTGTCCACACACTCCAAACTCCACTATGGCCAAGACCAAAGAGCTGTCAAAGGACACCAGAAACAAAATTGTAGACCTGCACCAGACTGGGAAGACTGAATCTGCAATAGGTAAGCAGCTTGGTGTGAAGAAATCAACTGTGGGAGCAATTATTTGAAAATGGAAGACATACAAGACCACTGATAATCTCCCTCGATCTGGGGCTCCACGCAAGATCTCACCCCGTGGGGTCAAAATGATCACCAGAACTGTGAGCAAAAATCCCAGAACCACACGGGGGGACCTAGTGAATGACCTCCGGAGAGCTGGGACCAAAGTAACAAAAGCTACCATCAGTAACACACTGCGCCGCCAGGGACTCAAATCCTGCAGTGCCAGACGTGTCCCCCTGCTTAAACCAGTACATATCCAGGCCCGTTTGAAGTTTGCTAGAGAGCATTTGGATGATCCAGAAGAGGATTGGGAGAATGTCATATGGTCAGATGAAACCAAAATAGAACTTTTTGGTAAAAACTCAACTTGTCGTGTTTGGAGGAGAAAGAATGCTGAGTTGCATCCGAAGAACACCATACCTACTGTGAAGCATGGGGGTGGAAACATCATGCTTTGGGGCTGTTTTTCTCCAAAGGGACCTGGACGACTGATCCGTGTAAATGAAAGAATGAATGGGGCCATGTATCGTGAGATTTTGAGTGAAAACCTCCTTCCATCAGCAAGAGCATTGAAGATGAAACGTGGCTGGGTCTTTCAACATGTTACCCAGCGTCAGCCCCAAAACATTACTGCTCTAGAGGAGATCTGCATGGAGGAATGGGCCAAAATACCAGCAAAAGTGTGTGAAAACCTTGTGAAGACTTACAGAAAACGTTTGACCTCTGTCATTGCCAACAAAGGGTATATAACAAAGTATTGAGATGACATTTTGTTATTGACCAAATACTTATTTTCCACCATAATTTGCAAATAAATTCTTTAAAAATCCTACAATGTGATTTTCTGGATTTTTGTTTCTCATTTTGTCTCTCATAGTTGAGGTATACCTGTGATGAAAATTACAGGGCTCTCTCATCTTTTTAAATAGGAGAACTTGCACAATTGGTGGCTGACTAAATACTTTTTTTCCCCACTGTACCTCCTCCCCCTCCCCCTCCCCCTAACCATACTAACCAGTTTCACCTCCCCATCAATAACTTCACCCTGCCCCCCTTACCCCACCTTCCATTAACAACCCCCCACCCTCCCCATCAGATCTCTCTCTCTGCTCTTCTGTGTCCACAGTTACCATCACCACAGAAGATGTGAGGAGGGAGTTCAGTCGCCTACGACCGGGAAAAGCTGCAGGACCGGACGGACTCAGCCCCAGAGTACTCAGGGACTGCGCCACACAGCTGTGTGGGGTCTTCCAGCACATCTTCTCCCTGAGTCTGAGCCTGATGACTGTCCCTGCCCTGTGGAAGACAACATGCCTTGTTCCTGTGCCCAAGACCAAACATCCAAGCACACACAGCGACTACAGACCAGTTGCTCTGACTTCACATGTGATGAAGTCTCTGGAGAGGCTGGTCCTGAAACACTTGCGTGCTGTTGTGGAACCATCGCTGGACCCCCTGCAGTTTGCTTACCAGCCCCGTATTGGAGTGGAGGACGCCATCATCTACCTGCTGCACAGAGCACACACCTACTTGGAGGAGGCAGGTAACACTGTTAGAATCATGTTCTTTGATTTTTCCAGTGTGTTTAACACCGTGCAGCCTGCCCTTTTGAATAGGAAGCTCCTGGACATGCAGGTAAAGACCCCACTGGTCACCTGGATCACTAACTATCTTACAGGTTGACCACAATTTGTGAGGCTGAGGAACACCGTCTCGGACACGATAGTGAGCTGCACGGGGGCACCCCAGGGCACGGTACTGTCTCCATTCCTGTTCACACTCAGAAGTTCTCGGATGACTCTGCCATTGTGGGCTGTACCACCAGAGGTCGGGAGGCGGAGTATATGAGTGTGGTGGACAGCTTTGTGGAGTGGTGCGGACAGAACCACCTGCAGCTGAATGACACAAAGACAAGAGAGCTGGTGGTGGACTTCAGGAAGCACCAGACACTCCCATACCCGGTCAGCATCAAGGGTACCAACGTGGACATTGTGGACAGCTACAAATACCTGGGTGTCCACATTGACCACAAACTGGACTGGTCCACAAACGCAGAGGCAATATACAGGAAGGGACAGAGTCGCCTTTATCTACTGAGGAGACTCAGGTCCTTTAACGTCTGCCAGACCATGCTGCAGATGTTTTACCACTCGGTGGTCTCCAGCGTCATCTTCTACGCTGTAGTGTGCTGGGGCAGCAGGATGAAGACGGCCGACACCAACAGACTCAACAAGCTCATTAGGAAGGCTGGCTCGGTGCTGGGAGTGGAGCTGGAGTCTGTGGTGGAGGTGACGGAGAGGAGGATACTGAGGAAAATCCTCAGTATTCGTAACAACACGTCTCACCCCCTGCACGACACACTGCTGTCCTACAGGAGCACATTCAGCGGTAGACTGAGACTACCGAGGAGCAGCACAGAACGCCACAGGAGGTCCTTCCTGCCAGTGGCCATCAGACTGTATAACTCCTCCCCTTTCTGTAGGGAGAAGAGCTAGATGATCATGTCAGGCATCACTGTCATTCCCTCCACTTGTCTATATTATGTTTACTTAGCACCTTACATCTCCATATTTGTATCCATGTATCATATATTGTGCTCATACTGCGTACTGTACTCTTTTTTTGGATTATAGTGACACTTATACTTATACTCTGTACTTAACTGCATTTATGGTGACTTGATACCTCTGGCACAAGAATTTCCTTCGGGATTAATAAAGTTTTATCTTATCTTATCTTATCTTATCTTATCTTATCTTATCTTATCTTATCTTATCTTATCTTATCTTATCTTATCTTATCTTATCTTATCTTATCCTCATGAATCACATACCCAAGAATGGACACATGTTTACATTTATGCTGGATGGCAGAATGGCCCAATGCCTTTTGGCCAAAGGACTGATGACCCTGCTGCTGCAGAAAGTTTCAGGAATTTAGGGTACATGAGAAAGCTACTTCAGTAAAAGATGTAACAGCTTTATTATACCTCTGGCCTCAGATCTATTAAAAGTAAGCATGCGGCCTAGACCATTTCCTCATATAATCCCACTTTGCAACATAACGTGTGCCACTATAGTCTGCCCTCAGTCTAACAAGAATGAAATAAGACATGAGTCAGTGTTCATGTATCATTTTGAAATGATCAAACTACAACGTGTTGATGATGAGCTGCATGATCTCTGCTTGCTGTGAGTACCAGAGCTCTACACTTTCATTACGCCTGATGTCAGGAGGCCAGGAGAGTAGTGTGTAAGGAAGAAGAATTGGTACCCAAGTAATTTTGCTCCATTCTATGAAGAGTTGACTTGAACTGTTTATATCTGGGAAAATGCTAAATGAGTCAGTTTGCCTGCATGACGTGAGACACAAGGAGAGAGGCATGCAGGCACAGTGACACATGCGTGAGACGTTTCTTACTTTACTCTTACATTTCCTTTTTCACATACAGTTGGATATTTAAAATCAAAATCAAATTGTCTACTTATTTTGTGAAACTGTCCGATTTGTTACATGCACATATACACAAACTTTCATTCACTTCAATTAAAGTTGTCAGCATTAAGAGGTGGGACCCATGACCAGGAAAACCAGGTGTGCGTCCACCGATGCATTGTTATTTTATTTTGGTGATATGCCTGATGACCTTGACCTCTAATTCCACTACAGGGATTAATAACGTTAATCTTAATCTTCACAGTTAGGGTTAGACACTAAATCTTAAAAACACAACTGGTTAAGATTTGCCATTAAAAACATAGTAAAGTTGTAGGTTGTCATGACAATATGATCGTAGATGATGTAGAAATAGTAGTGCCACCTGTCATGACAACAAAAGAATAATTCCTGTCACTGTGCATCAAACAGTTAATCTGAATTTTGATGACTATTTCACATTTTGGAATCAGACTGGGCTGTAAAAACACCTAGTTAAGGTTTGGTGTAAAAAAAAAACAAACAGGGTGAGGCTTAGGCAAAGAGTTACGTTTGAGGTCACATTTTTATAATATCTAACAAGGCAAAACTTCATTCTGCTGCCGCCTTTTTCAGTGAGGTTCTCTTGGCTGTCTAATGTTAGTGAACTGTGCTTCTGATATTATTATCTGATGCTGTATGTTCCTTCAATCCATTTTAAAACCTCTTAAACAGCAGGAACTAAACCCATTGGTGACAGTTCTAATTCACATGGAGTCTTAAAAGCCTAACAGCAGGAAGGTCGAGTCTGGATTTTCATTATGAGCATCACATTAGAGAGTTATGTTAAACCCTGGAAAAAATATCTTTCTGGCTTCATTTTTTATCACAACAACAAAGCAAAATTATAGAATGCACATTTAATAAACCGCTGCTACTTTGAGATGTGCACACTGACAGTAACAATGGAAACTTATTGTAATCCAGCTACTCTGAAATAAATCAGATAATCAGCTCAGGATCACCAACAGTATCCCTCCTCCTGTGCTTGGTGGGTGAGCCAGTACATTATTAGACTGTATTGTATGCTGGGTGGGTTCTGGTTAACAGTGCAAAGCTATTTGTTGTTGTACGGCCAGCTTCTGACAAAAGGGTCAGTAATTATAATCCACCTGCTATTCAGCTCAGCTCACTTTAAAACAGAAAAGAATAAAAGCTTCAAGTGGAAATGAATTCAGAAAAAAAACAGGAAATGAGTGGGGAGCATTAAAGAATTAATGGATCTGAAAGCATTGACATTGTTCCTCCAGGGGTGACTTCTGCTGCTGTATGCCTCTATAAACAGCAGTCACCCTTTGCAAAAAGCCTTATTGTGGTGCAGCTTTGTGCTGCCTGAGATAAAGCGACTCACCAAGTCATCACTTACAGGCTTTTGTGTAAAAGGCATGAGCAGAACAACAGAAGGAGAGACACAGGGGGGAAACAGTCCATTCAATGTGTGCACAAGGCAATACTTATTGCTGGAATGAGAGAGGAGAAGAGTTAAATAACTCAGAACATGCTGCTTTTATGCTTTTATGTGAGAATCAGAAGTGTTCATGTAGCTGTGATGCATCACTTGTTTCATTATTGTGTTTCGCATCTGACGGCCAAAGAAATCCATTTAGATCATATGTGTTTTAATCTAAATATCAACTGTGTGATAAAATATAGACTACAGTATGTAAGAAAGCAAAGAAAGACACTTGTCTGTTACAGTGTCTTGTGACAATGTGTGTACTTGTTTTGGTCAGTTACGATTTGGGGCTGAGAAATCAAGTACATGTGAAAGTGTGGCTTCCCCCATGGCAACAAAAGTGAGTCAGTCCCCACAGACCTCCATGTTAAGCAGCACCATGTTATAGCCTGGTAGGGTATATTTGGATTTTGCACATTTTAGCTTCATTTGTGCTTCACCTCTTTGCCTGCATTTGGATTAAGTGAGTGTTTAGGTAGATTCAGGTGTTAATAGGAATGCCTGCACAGGCTCAAAACAGTTCTTCAGAAACCTAGCCCTAACCTGGGCGACATTTTGGAGAGTCATGGACATGCACTGTGCTCCTCACATAGTGTTTGAAGGCTGGAGTGGAGACCAGTGTGTAGGAGCTAACACCATCAAATCCTCGGCCAACTCTGCCATCACTGTTAGTCACATCTAAGAACTTTATCCTGTTGCTTTGAGATTATCAACCTCTTTTCTTCCAGAACCTACTGGCCTGGCTTCTCCTCTTATCTCCTTCTTACTTAAGGCTTGTCTGGATATCATGCCATGTTTGGGTTCATAATACTTGAGCCTGGATGACATATTTGATGCTGAAGAACACCATATTTACGACATAATAGGTCATTGAAGATCATGACTATGTGGAGGGTGGTCAGATCCGAGTCCCACCGATGCCATTACACTTTTGCCCTTACCTTTTTAGGTACTAAATAACTGTAATTTGTGTTTCGTTCTGTTACCATGGCTACAACTTCGTCTGCTTCTACAGCAGCCTGTAAATGACTGGAACGATCATCATGGCATCTGTACTTGACACAAAGGGACATCCATTGAACTGATTGCGATATGTTGTCATATGCAGCTGATGTACATGGCAAACCTTCCTGCATGGTTCATGTCCCTTTTGATGTCTGTCAGAACCATCATCTCCCTTCCATTATCATCAGGTTTAAGTATGAAAATTACTTGGTTGGGTTTTGTGAAAAAAAAAAACTCAAAACATTTACAACGTAGAATTCTCTGTTTCTCAATCATTTCCTTTGATGCATGGTGACAAGCCCAGGCCTAAACCATAACACTTGCCAGCACTATGTTTACATGAATACAAGAGGCTGATCTATTATAATGTATAGGGTCAATCAAAGAAAATAGATGTGATTTTAAGCACATGCATATTGTAAGGCTTTTTCTACTACTTTTTTAATGACAAGAAAAGAAAAGAATTACTGCTGCTAATATTAATATTACCAAGGAATCAAATTCTGCTGCAGGTACATGTAAAAAAGCAATTCTACCCAGTGTTAAAAATATGTATATCATTAGCAACATCCTGAGGCCTGCAGTGACAATGGGTAATATGATTCACTCAGCAGCCAGTCAGCCAGTTTTGATAACAGACCTGCCTCAACACATATTGGAACAGGCAGGAGGGGGTTGCTGCAGGTATGTGTGTGTGTGTGTGTGTGTGTGTGTGTGTGTGTGTGTCTTTCCTCAAAAACAGTCTGGATTTGGTTGCAGGAAAATAACATTTGGTCTCATACTGAACATGCTGTCCTCAACCTGATCCAGGTACACTTAACAAGGTTAGCCTGAGCATGAAAACCTGCAGTGAGACAGATGAATGCACGCTGTCATACAAAAATGCAGACACACACACACGCAGTTACACACAGAGGAATCTCAGTGGGACAATAGAAAACATGTGTGGTCTGGGCAAAAAGAAAATAAGGCTCTGTGCCAAGTTGACATGCTCTGTGTGTTCAGGCAAATATATTAGAATATCAAATCTGAATAATAATGCATGACTATTGTAAAATATATTATCCAAGTGGTATCCATTAACATCTTGTTGAATAAAATGCTGACTTATTATTCACATAATTAATTTATTTGGTTGCTATAATCATATACAAACATCTATCTCATTAATTATGCAATATTACAGTCTAATACATCAAGTTGATTCATCGCCCTGTCTGCTTCTAATATAAACACTTTAAATCCACTCAGTTTTTAGGGAGAATGTTAAAAGGATCGCTTTCATAATTACTTTGAATAATTGAAAATACATTTTCCATATGTTTACAGATGTGTATTGTAATAATCACTGTAGGGCAGGCCACCTCATATCAACATGTTCTTAAATGGAAGTCTTTAAGACACCATGACATAGTGACAGTGATTAATTAAAAGAAGTAATTTAAAGTCATTTCAGTTGTCATAAAGGGGCTGCAAACATGGTTATTTTTGCTATAAAGTTTATGTCTGTGGGGATTGACTCACTTTTTGCCACAGCCCCAAGTGGCTGCAGGGCGAACTGCAGCTTTTGACACTTCCTAGTAGGCATCAGATATGCGTCTTTAATTTTACTGCTTAGCACAAGCCCTGGTGGTGTCAATGTGTGTTAGGATGAGTGTCAGAATGTGTTGGGCAACAATGGCATTTGTGCTTTAGTAGGGGATATTAATAAGTCATGCTGTAAGTTAGAAGGAGCTCAGTATTATCTCTTCTACAGCTAAATCGTGTGAATGATTATGCAGAAAAAGCATCAGCCTGCTTTACCAACCTTAAATCTCAGAGATTGCCATGTTGATAGTTATGATGACATCATCACTACTGCTGACCCCTTCCACTGGTACCAGGGGACTATGATGACAAATAAATGATTCTACCGCAGGTAACCAACTTATCAATCACCTTGATAGATGCATCCTCAGTTTATTTAAATGTTAAAGGTCAACATACTGTATTTTTTGATCAGTTTGTAACCTGACTGTCTTTATAATGATTACTGAGGCCACAAAAGGTTAACAGCATTGTCCCCTGTTATGATTAAAGACCATTTTTACTTGTGGTGTCTCTCTTAAAATAGAATCTTTAATGTATGGGGCACACCGGGGAGCTCAGTATTTGACACCTGCTGGCAACAATGAAAGATCAGAGGCAGCAGGGTGATATCAAACTGACTGACAGTCCAACATGTTCTCCTTTCAGCTTTCTGTCTTTCTGTAATCCCTGTGTCGCTCTGATGAAATGATGAAATCTCTCAAGAGTTACATTAAAGAAGAGGAAAGGGAGAAATGACCTCATTACAGCTGGCAGCAGCATCAACAACAGTGCAGAGAGTGATGCTCGGCGTGCCCTGCAGTCACACCGTCATCCCAGCACAGCCCTGAGAATACAGCAGCCGAAAATGTAAGCATGATGAAACAGAAAAACACGCCGCAAATGATGAAACTTATTTGACATTAGCGAGGTGGGGAGGTGGCAGGGTGAGCTGTGAGGGGGTGAGGACGGTTATGTCTTTTTTTTCTGTGACTGTTTGAAAGCACCTGAGTTGAGTGTCAGAGTTGAGTCAGATATTGGAGGCTAATGTGAGGAGATCAAAAACAATGCAGAACTACATGTATAGGAAAAAGGTGAAGAAATTACCAATGGACACTGTAAATATATATTTATGTAGGTACAATTAATACTGATTAGTTTGAACCTTAAAGCCCACATCCATGTATGTTTGTGTTGTATGTAAATGATGGCATTTAGTCATTAAGGCCCATCACTGTCCAGCCATCATAAAAGACAATAAATACAGCCAGTCAGGAATGCCATGTCAGACTACACAGGTTTTCATTCTGTCTCACACAGGGAGCTCAATGACAATGTAAGGTTTGTCTATTGTTCCACTGTTCCACACCTCCTGATTTCACTGTCTGTGCAGAGACACGGCATGCATACTAAACCACAACCCAGATTTCTCACGACCTCAGTGTTCTCTAACCGTACCACGAATCACATGTAGAGTCTGATGAATGACGCGGTAACATCTCATCTCATCTAATGGAGCAGCTTCTATTTTAATCAATACAGCTGTCAGAACACTGACAGTCAATACACCGGCTGCATGTGCCTAATGTTTGATTTGTAACACCCACACAACTCATACTTGTATTAGTTTGAATGTAAATACAAACACAGCTGCACAGCAGGAAGGTTCCTGGTTGGAACCTGTCGTCTCTTCCCACATACCAAGGACCATGCATGTTAGGTCAACTGGGGACTCGAATTTGGCCAGAGGTGTAAGTGTCACTGGTGGTTTGTCTCTCTATGTTAACCCTGTGATAGGGTGTATCTGCCTCTTGCCCTTTGACAACTAAGATAGACTACAGCGGGAAAATAGTGGGAAAAGAGACGATGGACTGAAAGGAAGGATGTTAAATGTACACATTGACCTATGCTGGACCTGAACGCCTCCTGTGTAGACACCTCTATGGATCATTTGCTATACATGCTGCTCATGCTTTCACAGCAGGATTTACTAAAGGTTCTCCATTAAGTTAACTATATTTTACATCTTGTAACACAGAAGTTATGTTGGTGGTGAGGGTAATGGATACATTAATGGCAAATCATAAGCAAGGCCATTGACTTGCACTATTTTTGATTTGCCACCAATGGGATTTGAACATATAGTATATACAGGTGGTCAGTGTGGTTCTATATCCGCCCACTGTACAGCAATTGCATTCATTGTTCTACAATGGATTTGCAGCACAGAAACACTTCTTATTATACAGCACAGCTATCACTAAAGTGTTGTAAAATAAAGCTGTGTTACTTGACCAGGTCAGAGCTTTTCCTTCCCTTAAAATCGTGTGCAGTGTTTCCCGCAGACCTTTATGAATCTTGGGGTCATCTTTTCTTTCAGTTTTTAGGTAGGCTTTTATACGTTCTATCCACACACTGATATGAATGTCTACCAGGGTCACCACCGTGCAGATGCTGTGGTATTACTGGCCGAATCCATGACCAAATACACTGCCCCCCGCTGAACTAACGCATCTATTCTGGTTTCATTTGACCAAAAAATGTGCTGCCAATAACCCATCAAGCGTTTTGTGTTTGTGGTTTTTGGGAATGGTTGGCTTTATGCACACCATGTGTGGAGGTCGACTTTGAGCAGTGTTCTTTAAAGAAGTGAAAACAACAGCGTTAAAAGGAACTTGTGTTAACATGTTAGTATGTCAGTTGTGTGGTGATGTGTGGACATAAAGGCAAACCCCCTGCTCTTTAGCTTAAAAAACGATGTAGACAATACCATTTGGAACACTGTAATAGCATTGCATGGCAGTGTTTGTGGTTGCATATATTCCTAAAACTACATTCACAGCTCCAGGCTGTTCACAGTCCATGTCTGTAGGACCTTCCTGACTGGGAATTGAAAGAAATGATTCCGTGCAGCGCCTGCTGCCTCAAAGATGTTCACAGCTAAGAAGTTGTGATTATCACTCTTGCCCGACAGAGCACATCGCCAGCAGGTTTCGACTGATGTACTAAATAAATATATAAGACACTTGTTTTAATTACTTCTTCCAATTAAGAGTTGTGTCCTCTTGAGGCACAGCAGCCATGCTGGCAGGCAGAGTGAGACAGGGTCATAGAGTTAGCATTCGTATGGGTTCAAAGAGAGACGAGACAGGACAGAATCCCCAAACATTTTTACTGCATCAAGGCTGCAGCCACACTTTAAAAACCTATGAGCACACTCATGGCTAATGACACACTCGCACATTAAGAACGAGCACTGAATTATTATCATTATTTCAAATCTTGACTCTATTTAAGACTTGCTATTTTCAGCAGTTTTTTTCTTGCAGTGGTTGATGTCAGTACCAACAGATCAGTGTTAGACAGACTTCTGCATTTCCCATGTTGCCTATACAAGTCAAATGAAAACCAGTCTTGGTTTATGTTTTATCCTGTAATATCCTACCAGTCCTTCCACTGCAGAAAAAATTGCAACATGAGGTTGACATTTTAGTGGAATATTAAAATGGAAGGTGTGCATACTTATATCATTAAGTGTTCATGGGTGCAGCACCCCCCTTCTCTCAACCACGATTAAAAAGACCCAAACAAAATAGTGAGTTCGAACAAAACAGCTTGAGATGTCGGGGGCTCAAACCTTAGACTACTGACTGAATGTCCATCATGTTGCGTACGCCCACCATCCACAGCCTGCCACCTAACCCAGACATTTGTCTGTATCAGTCCCATGATCGGATGATGTCCGGCAATATGTCCATATGGTTTGTCACATGTCATATATGTAATCATGCATCATTTCTATCTGGATGTATTATCATTTTTTGTGAGTTATGTTGGCCCTTCAGTAAAAAAACATTAAATCATGAACAATGTTGATTTCAGATATAAACAGAGGTCAGTATTTTCAGGTCTTTTAAAAGACGAAGGTGCATGTGGCACCCACCTGTGGGCATATTAACATGGTGCATGGTAAATACATTATCATGCTAACCCAAAATGGCAGCGCACTATAGTAAAATGTGGAATTGTAAACTGTGCACTGTAGAAGGGGTCAGTTTCCATCCACACCATGATCTTCCTGAACCTTACCAAGCAGTTTGAATGTTTAAAATGTTTACTTTTTGTGCAGAAACTACATCCTCCTCTGCTACATCTAAAGCAAACGCTTTGTTGCTGTATTGCATATATGGAACATGGATTTTTTTATCCACTCTTGCAAAACAAACAGCTGCAGAAAGCAGACAGCAGTGCTGACAGGATGGAATCAGATGACAGATGTTGCTGTGAATCAGTTTCTACATGCAGTCCTTGTCCACACTTCTGCTGCTGCTGCCCTTCCCTGCCCTCTGCCACAATGCCCCTGTCCACTGGAATGATAAACTTTCATTTCCCTGACCTGGCAACCATAGGAATTTCCTTTAGCCACACGCCCATATTAATCCTAATACAACATGAATGTTTGCCAGCCTGGTTTCTTTTGGAGAGGAAGGGTGGGGAGTAAGCTCAAAAGAAAATGTCCTTATCCTCCCTGCATTTTACAGGAGTTAAAGTGTATCTCTTAAGCTAAGTAGGATCCATCTTCGAGGCCTGGGTTCAAGCCATTAAGTCACAGCAGCTTTTCAATATATCTTTTTTCTTTTTTTTCAAATGGACTGACTTTTCATCGGGCCAGCAGCCTGTTAGTGACTCCCTTTGCTTCCATCCAAAACACAGAAGGCCACGTGCAGCTGCCAGTCTAATCAAATGCAGCTTGGAGCACGGCCGAACCTGGAGATGCAGCCAGTCACGCTAACACACCTATTTCATGCAAAACTGTCTGAGAGCTGAGAGCCCTGCACCTCCTTAAGATATGAATAATTGCCTTCTCACAGTCAATCACTGCCACGGAGAGATGCAAAGCAGCTGTAGAGATGTGCTTTACTGTGACTGAGAGTGGGTGTGTGTGGAGGCGGGTGAGGAGGAAAGAAAGGAAATGATCCTTATGGAGGAGTAGCAAGACTAAACCAAAACATTTGCCAAACTGACTACCTATTTGTACGCACCACAGCCTCCTAAGAAGCTATGCTAATCAGCTAACAAATCTCAGCTCTCTGATAGATGGCTCCTCAGTGCAGCTGCAGATGTCTTTCCTGCTAACATTGTGGATAGTTTTAATAAGATCACCTCCTCTCAGTGTGCCGTGTTACTATGGGAGCTTTGCCAAATGGTCTAACATTTAAAAGTCAGATGAAGGGAAGATTTAAAAATGCATGCACACACACACACACACACACATAGTGCCAAACCACACTGTATTAGCAAGTCCAATGTGTGAAGGTGAGGTATGAAATGGCTGGTTGGTTAAGCGGGCCTGTCACCAGCAGAAGATGGAGCGATCTTCTCTCCTCTATTAATCTGGCTAAATCTCCCCTCTTTGACAGGTTTGTTGATGTTTAAACCTGTAATTTGTCTGCCCAAACACATCATACATACATAATGTGTAACACATCTGGAAACCTATACCCGCAAAACCTAAGAAGCAGAAAGTAACGCTTTTCAAGCTGTACACTTCAATTAAAGTGCCTCAGCAGCAAAATGGCCACATTTTCAGGCAAATTATCACTATTAAACTTCATCTGGCTGCAGGAGTAAAATATAAAATGACTGTAGTCACTCCAAAAAGCATTAAAGAAATAATAGTTTACTAAGCTAATTAAAAGTGAAAAGTGTTCGTTAATTAATTAAAACATTCTCTAAAGAATAAAATTGAGGCAGCCATTGTCTGGGTCACTGAACGGTGTACCCAATCAGAACAAAGCTGTATCATCTTTATTTTGTTCATAAGGTGATTTTTGTTCCTCAATCCAACAAACTGATTTTGTTTCTAAACCAAACGTTGGGATTTTCTTTCTAAACCTTACCTAGTGATTTGCTCCTAAATCATGTGATCTTGTGCCACCTGACCGACTGATTTTGCTTCTAAAAACCTAACCGGTATTGTTGAAGAGTACCTCCACACTGACAGGACTCAGATGTGAATCCATGAATCTAAACATCCAGTATTTACACACGACTACCTTTCCTAGGCTGCCACTTATGTAATAAGACTTCTAGCTTCAATGCCTATGTAAGGAGCGGTGCTTGGACACATAATACTTTAGTCTCACTTAGTCCTCAACAGAGAGTGTGTTTTAGTATGTAATGACTTAGATGGTGTTCACTAACCTTAAACTGCTGGGTCAAGCTTGACTTTAATCTGATGAGATTCAGTTGGTTGTTAAGAACAGAACACTGTTGGATATCATTAAACCAAGCCAAGCTGTGCTAAAAGCTTCGCTACAGGAGATCTAACAATTATCAGTATCTCATATGTGCGCTCTTGAAAAAAATCCCACTGGAACATGTCCAAACAGCACTGTGTGTCAGGTGTTTGGGAGAGAGCGCGGTGACAGGTGTGTTACCATGGTAAACAGACCTGTTTCCACGCACTGCCACATTAACCTGCAGGGGCCTCCAGACCACCACTCTGGTTCCTGTTGGCTCCAAAAGCACATTCACTGATCTGCCACCATCTGTGCGATGGCCATGGAATGCTCTGCAAACATGAGACAACTTTGTATAACCTAAAGCCAATTATGTGATCTAAGCATTGCTTTTAAGAATGTATACTCCTCGATCTTTATTTGTTCTTTGCCCTTAAGAAGAAATTGAAATTCATGGGACTGAATCTATATAAAATATAGATCCTTGACCACTAGTGAAAAGACTATTTCATTCAAAAAGCCAGTTGTAATGGAGTAACTGGAGTATTCTGTCTGATTTACTGATGCTGAATCGAGATTCTCTCGACTGCTGCAGGAGAGGACAGAAAGGACCGTGAAGGAAAAACAGTGATTTTCCACATTGTGCTTAATTTAACATGCTAAAAATGTGCTAACCTGAGCTTACATACATCTGCATACATGGTACGGATGTGCATGCAGATAGAGGTAGCAAGGTTGTGTCATACAGTATGTCCTACAATCTTCAAAAAATAAATACATGATGCACCAAGTCCTCACAAAAAAATCACACCACGTTTGGTCGGTCGTACATCCACTGATGCGACACCTTACAGTCACCTAGGATTTCAACATGTAAACCTATCATCATCATCCGATCATGGGACAACACCACATTATGAGGCAGGCTTTGAAAGTAGGGGAACAGGCAACATCACTAACCATTTCTGGCTACCATGGCGACGAGTTTTGTCCCCAAAAACAAAAATATGAAAAATATGCACACGTTCTGTTCTCAAGGAAATATCGTTCTCATGTTGTGTTTTCCTAGCAGACTTTTCATCACAGCTGTACCAACAGGGATGCATGTCCCCACACTACCCAATTCACATCCAGATATATAGTGTGTGTGTTGCTGAGATCATGGTGCATTCATCCTAGTGCTGTATGAGGAGTGGTTGCATAAACATAAAAAAGGCTTGTACCTGCAAATGTGTTACAGTGTGAGCTGCTGAACCACATATTAAAGTTATTTTTTGAAAATTCAAGCAATGAAGAAAACGTTGAGCGAAGTGCTGGTGGAACATGTGAGACTGGTATGATTAGCATAATCCTGCAGGTCATGATAAAATACTTTACACCAAGCTGTTCAAGACCTAAATTAACCTGCTGGACCCCGGGCACTTTAAAGTGTTTATGTCTGTGTGGGCTCATTGTTCACTGCAGTTTAATGGACTTCACCTCAATCATGGCTGGAAGCAGCAAGAACTTAAACATGTCTTTGTGCTGTAAGTTTAAATCAGGGCTTCAGTCTGTGTTTTATGCTCTGTAGTTGTATTCTGCGTTGTAGCCTCTTCTCTTGTGTCATGGTCTGTGGGTGTAGTTTTATGTTGGAACGCCGCTCCTTGTGGAATGACTCATTGCGTCTCTGTTTTTACTTGTAGTTGTTTTGTGATTGCGTGCCTTGCTTTTATTGGTTACACCTGTGTTTGGTTTCTTTGTTACCTGTTTCCCTGTGTTTTCCCACTGTTCCGTGAAATCAGTTTAATTTTTTTGTGGTCATTATGTTTTGTGCTTTGTTTATCAGTTTTGCAAGTGTTTTGGAATTGTCTCGTTAAAATCATGCACAAAAACATCAGTGAAAAAAAAATCTGGCTTTGCTATCATATTTATTACTCTACTCTGCACATCAAGTGTAGAATGTCTGCAGAGCAGCCTAGTACTCACTGAACTTTTTTTTGTCATGTGACAGCTGGTTTCTTGGCATATTTTAATTACAACATTGTACATCAACAGTTAAGTCTGAGATTAGGTATGTTTTGGGCTTTTGAGGGTTAAAGTTTGAAGGTTTAAGGCATACCTTATTGTCTTTTATTGTTTAAAAAACATGAAAGAATGGAAATTGTGACTTATGTCCAGCATTAAATTGGATGATTAAAACAATTAAAATGATTGAAAAATCCTAAAATCATAATAAATAAAACAAATAAAACAAAAAGTTAGGAGGTTAAGTCAGGATCTTGAAGATTAAAATAAGATGGAGAATTTACAGCACTCTCTCCTCTCTCTCTTTCCCTCTCTGGTATATAGATGTTTCTGAGAAATCAACTGAATTACCTTCCACAGTGACACGTATAGTACATCAGGGATGTCACAATCACTCTTTCACTGTGTGTGGGTTGTAAATATATTCATTTCCCACATGCAGCAGATGATACCTGTCACATTTATTTGCTTTCCTTAGATGGATTCTTGTCACAAAAACTGAAACATGAGCGCTACAGTTTCAATCAAGAAATATGTGGTTAAAAAAAAAGGTAAAAACAAATATGTATAAGTATAATAAACATGCCTCAACATTGTTTTGGTTAATTCATTTCTGAGACTGAGCCATGAAGTGCACAGTGCGTGCATGTGTGTGTGTGGCTTAGGCAGGCAGACAGCAGCTGCAGGGCTGGAGCAGGTGGCAGGGAAGAGAGGATTTTTATAGAAAACACCTCCCATAAACGCAGCATGCCATTACCTTTACAGCCATGTAGATCTGTGGAAACACGGGGAAATGAGAGACACTGTCAGCGTCTCTATGTGTAAATGTGTGTGTGTAAGACACATAAACATGTTAAAGCACTCAGTGCAGATGTTTAGGAGGCATGAGAAGCTACTTGTCTGTCATAGGAACTGTAAATCTGAGCAATCAAGACAGGAATGACACTGTGGTGTGAGAGTGATCCTTAAAGAAGGACTTTTATGCTTTCAACATCACTAAATCACTGCAATCGCTCCCTGGCAAGGTACAACAATTATCCTTCCATTTAGCATTCCTCTGTGTGTGTGTGTGAGTGTGTCAGCTGTGTAATGGCAGAGTTTTACTGCAGATAAATAAATCAACACAGAATTGACTAAGGCATTTATGGTCATTATTATTTATTTGGAAGAAGGCATTTGTCAACCCACACCAACATTAAGTGTGCATGTGCATACACACATCAGAGGCTGACATCCACCGCCACGTGTCAGTGAACAAGGCCGAACGCAACACAACTCTGAACCAGATGTTTCACTCAAAATGTGTTGGTCCTCAGGGAAGCTCTCTGCGCATTACCAATAAAACCACTCACAAAAAGGATGTTTATATGTGACTTCCTGAATAAGACTTTCATGATCCCCTTTCTTGTACATGTTTTATTTACCATAATTAGGGATATATCTGCTTTTATCGGCAGGTGGGTGTCAATGTATTAAAGTTACTGCTACCCATTTGACCATATCTGGATTAACCTGGAAACCAGTCAGACCTAGGAAACCTCTATTGTGATGTCATGGAATATTGGATGCATATCTAAGACCCAAGACACAACAAACAAGATGTAAACTGCTACATGCAAACTGTGGAATCGGAACAGCCCGTAGACTGTATATAAAGGTTGACAACAAGACAGCACTTCTAAAGTGAGACCAAAACATCGACTTTGCCCCCTTGGTTGGCTGCAGTGTAGGTCATAACAGGGACAGAGAGAGAGAGAGAGGGAAAGAGAAAGGCTTTTAACACTGTGTTCAAGTTTGCAGTTTTTATAGGTTGTAATTTATTCAATTAGTTACTATTGGCTAAAAAGGAGGAAGTAACATTGCAGGCAGCAGATGGATGTAGGTGGCTGAGGAGAACAGCATTGATGTGCTCGACCTCTACTGTGCAGACTACACATGTTCCACTTAGTGTGTCTTTTCATAACATCACATAGGTGTGCGATTGTCATATAAAACACAACAATCAGGTGAGGGTTAAGGGGAACAAAACTTAAAAAACACAACCTACTCCACAATATGTTACCTCATCGGTAAAGTCTTACTGGCTAAACTGTACTGTCAAAGAGAAGGAAGGAGTGCAATATATCCAATATCCAATGGAAGAACTTTTTGTCAAGAAAACTGCATCTTCCCTGCTGCACTCTACAGCTACAGACTTTAGATGTTGACCTACAAATACATGCATTGCATTTCTGTGACTTTTTGATTTACAGAAATTGAAACTTGAAACAAAAGCCTGTTTCTCTAATCACTTGTAAATGAAAGAAACATGATCCG
Source organism: Parambassis ranga (assembly GCF_900634625.1). NCBI lineage: Eukaryota > Metazoa > Chordata > Actinopteri > Ambassidae > Parambassis > Parambassis ranga. The sequence goes on along the minus strand of NC_041024.1, from coordinate 24,895,488 downwards.
TCTCTACAACAAACAAAACCTGAAAGGTGAAATAAAGAGCAGCGAGCCAGGACACGTCCAGGGAAACACTGATAGTGTCACTGGACTCGGCCCAGATAAACCACTCAGAGGAAACACACAAAGAGAGACCTGGCAGAACTTTCAGTGCACCACAAACCACAGTTCAAATGTTGTCAGCAAAATGAACAAAAACAAACTGAACAAATGACTTTTCAGCACACTGAACAACTGTGCATGAAGTCAACCGAACAGCAGAACTATCACAACTGATTCTAACTGATTGGTGCGGCTCCCAAACAGGAGCAGTATGAACTGGTTTTTACAGACTGCTTTACTTTTAAATAAAGAACAGTGGCGCTACTCTGAAAGAGGCAGAACACAGAACATCTGCTTATCCAGTTTCACATTTAATTTGGTGCATGTAATGTTGACGTCTCATGTAAATTCGATAAGCTGCCACTTAGCAGCAGCAGATAGAAGGTATGCACATGACATCACAGGGTGCGGAAGTTGCTGCAGTTACAGAAAGCTTGATGAGTGCAGCGTTGTGTTGAGTCCAACTGCAGATAATCACCTGCATTCGCAGAAGGCTCTTGTTGTTTTACTACTTAGTCCAAATAGGACAGGAGAGTTACAATGGAAAAGTGATGTCTGTGCATACCTTCTATTAGTTAGGTACTCAGGTCTGCTGCTGTTGACCTGCGTTGCAAATTTGATACGCTTAGTCAGAAAACTGACATTAGCATCTTTTATGGTTTCCATAAGGACAGAGCCTAGGCTGGACAGTGGCTCCTGTGTTTTACCCTCAGCCAGTGGCTGATAAGCAGATTCCATGCAGGGTTTAGATTTGATCAAATGAAGATGTTCAGTAGCTGAGATGGGCATAAAGCCAGTTAGAGTCACATGAAAAATCAAATCAATATAATCCAATCATCCATGTCTAAATCATACAGCATCACACTTGGTTAGTCGCATATATAACTGAGCTGCCGCTCTGCATCTGTCTTCTTACTGATCTGCATGAGAAACGTCTCTTGCAGATCAGAGCATTCATGCAAACGTGGATGTAGTGCGTGATTTTAAAATAAAACAATGCATAGAAGCTATATGTAGAAACTATTGTCCATGTGATGTATAGTTACATTCATACTTGTGAAGGGTGCAGGAAGTGTTTATGGTAATAACATGTCTGAGCAGATCTCAGAGCCTCTGGGCTGTTGTTTTAACTTGACCGTACCTTTTTGATTTCCCTCATGCTGAACCAAAGAACTGAGGGTCTTATGTATAACTCTACACATGGATCTTGATTTGCCATGCTTACCTCAGTCACATGGACCCACATCCAGTGGGTCTTTTTTCCACACAGCAGAAATAGAACAAGAGATGGGATTGGGAGGGGGGTAGGTTATATTGTTTCCCATTCTGTCATGCCAATAATCTGCCTGTAATGTATAGTGGTCATTCTGAGGCTGTTGGGATTTGGTACAATTGGTGTTGTGTTACACTGAAGACACCAGGGGTCTAAAGTTATTTCATATAAGCAGCAGGAGAGACTGAGAGGAAATGTGAGGCCGCAGAGAAACCATGCTCTGAACCCTGCCGGGCACACGTGCAGGACTGACCCACACACACACACTGTTAACATATCAGCAGCAGACATGACGTAACAGGCATTGGATGGAGTTGTGGAAGGTTGTTTCATTTTCAGATAGACTGAAATATACAACTTAATGTGTATAGGCATTAATTATGGTGGGGATTTAATAGGGCTCCAGCACCAGTGGTGCAAAGGCTCTGTTGTAACAGAAGGAATTAGTGTCCTTTTCCCTCTTCTACTTAGTGCAAGAACAACTACAACAAATTAACATGTTTAAAAAAACGAATGGCCTGGTAAACGTTGACATATTTTATATTGGGTCCACTGGTGTTTTTTACATTGGAACAAATTCCTGTTGAAATTTTTATCCATCTGGATTCAAACTTGGTTTATCTTCTATTCAAACGCTGAATGAATAAATGAATTAATAACTTTTGATTTTGATGTCTAGCCATAAAACAGGAAGTGGCTTTACATTAACTGTTTCCAGAACTTCAAAAGAGTCCCAGTAGATGAGTAGAACTCATCCATATATCCAGCCATTGTCCTCCAGGGATCAGGCAACGGGAGCAGAAACCTAAGGGGGAGAGCCAAGACCTCACTCTTCATAGCCACCTCCTCCAGCTTCTCCAGGAGATGACTGAGCTGTTCCTAGTGCAGGTGAGACACATAATCCCTCTACTCTATCCTGCCCCAGGGCCTCCTCCAGGAAGGACATGCTGGAAACACCTGACCAGGGAGGCACCCAAGGAGCATCCGGACCACCTCTAAACTAGCTCCCCTCAACTAGACAGACCCTACTCCAAGCTCCTCCTGGATGACTGAGCTCCTCACCGTGTCTCTAAAGAAGAGTCACCCCTGTGTAGAAAACTCATTTCAGCCATCTCAGTCTTGCCGTCACTACCCACAGCTGTAGACCATAGGCGAGTGTAGGAATGTATGTGACAGTGTGAACTGTTATACTGGTTTAATACTTGCTAAAGTAATACTGATAACGTAATAACTTTAAAAATGGACCAATAGAAATGCATTTCATCTTTAGCTTTAATGCCTGTGATCTGTCTCTGTCTCTCACATACACAGAGAGAAAAACAGATGGCTGCTAAAGTGCAGCATGAAGTCTACTAAGAGAGGACAACTGATGTAAAAGTGCATCGCATAACAGTTTGAAGGTCAGCATGTACATCGCTCGCTGCGCTGCATTCCATTCTCTGCCCATCAAAGGCTCTTACCACTCAGGATGGAACTCCGGTAAAGTGCACTAGTTAACGCTGGTTGGAGAGAAAGAGGGCTGGCGTGGGGTAGATGGCAGCATTTTAACAGCAATTGTTGATGCCATCAAATAACTGAGAAAACTATGAAGTTGGCTTTGTAATGTTCATGTGTAATGTTGGAGTTGTGTTTTTGTTGTGATTTCTTTGATGATAGTTCATGTTGGGATCCTTCTGCTAGAGCAGACAACTTTTTATTCAATGGTTTTTCTTTTTTTTTAATTATTTTCTACACTGCAGATTCATACTGAAGACATGAAAGGAAAGGAAAGAGGAAAAAACACATGGGGTTATGTAGCCAACCAAATAGTGCTAAAATAACCCACAATACATTTTAGATTTTTCAAAGCAGCCACCTTTTGTTTTGCTGTGATGACAGATTTGCACACTCTTGGCATTCTTTCAGGCAGCTCGATGAAGTAGTCACCTGGAATGGCTTTAAACTCTCAGGTGTGCTTTGTTATGAGTTCATCTGTGAAATTTCTTCCTCTTAATGTGTTTGACACAATCAGCTGTGTTGTGTAGAAGTGTGATGCACAGCTCTCTGCAGAACTTCAAATACTGTTAAACCACTTAACTAGAGACAGGAAGGTCAGGTGTGTGTGTGTGTGTGCTATGCTACTGCATGGCAATTACAGCATTCTGCACCGACATGCCATCCCATCCGGTTTGTGTTTAGTGGGATCTTTATTTGTTTTTCAACAGGGCAGTGACCCCAAACTATGGCTATGTAAGGGCTACTTGACCAAGAAGGAGCGTGATGGAGTGCTGCATGAGATGCAGGCCTTCACAATCACCCAACCTAAACCTGAGTGAGATGGTTTGGGATGAGTTGGACACCAAAGTGAAGGCACTTAGAACACCCCAAAATCTATTGATAAACTTAAACCCAGGTGACGGCCTCATGGTGCTGACTGAGGGAATGAAAGAGACAAGGGCCCTAGGTAACCAATCACCCTTTAAAAGTCAGTTTCCTGCTGACAGCATTACATGCAAACGCATTGTCAGCATCAAATGTCATTTTGTTGTAGTTTTTTAATACAACATTAGAACGTTTGAATGCCTAAATTTAACAAGGGAGTGTGAAAGCATCAAATAGCCTACAGTACAACATCAAAATACAATACATAACAAAATAAATCTTTCTGCTCTACATATACAACAACGTGCTACCATCAGCTTGACATATATGATGCTGACCTCTTGTTGAGATGTTGTAAAAATTGACTTGCTGCGACTGTATTGACTACGCTGACATTTTTCCTCTGAATGTAATGAGTGAAACAACCTAAACAAACTAGCAGTGTTTGTTTTTCCCTCACCAACTCCATGCCATGCTACATCAAGGCCAAACACTGTGACCCCTAATCACTTTTATGCTGCCCTCTGAGCACTTTGGATTTGGACTTTTATCTACAGAGCACCCACAGATAGTCGGCATGCTAAAACACTGGCAGGGCTGCAATACTTCACTGATAATAAAACTGGATTGATAGCAGGCTTAAATAGAAAATTAAAAAGTAAGAAAATCACATAATCCAGACAGAAAGTCACATCCAAATCATGGCAAGGATACTTAGGATCAGTGCTTTGTGCAGGTGGATCATTATAGCTGTAGCAGCACAGGAAGGAGTAGAGCTTTGCAGAGAGTTTCCCCATGCATGCTAAAGGTGTCAGAACTGCCTGGCTATCTTCTCTGAACCTCCGGGGAGAGGCAACAGAGCGAGGGAAGCTGGAGACGTACAGCCACACTGAGAAAAGATAGAGGCTCCTTTGATGGGTTCATCTCTCTAAATTGTTCCCCTTAATCACAGACAATGAAGCGATCATGACAGAAAAAAGAGAGGTGCAGAGCCTGACAAGGGAGATTCTTCACCTGTCCCTTTTTAAAGCCAGTCATTCTCTGTTTGTGTCCCTCCATCATCCTGTGAATCCCTCATTATGCGATTCAGCTGGTGTAATTAAAGAGAAAACGCGCTCCACCCACAGGGCATGTGCACAGCTGAATCAATGGCCAGTCATGACCGTTTAAATGCCACCTCCTCGTGCATGGTGGGAGACAATAAGGGCTACAAAAAAGGGAGCTGCATGAACAGGGTGACAATAGTGTGGTCAGGCTTAAAGAAAAAGATTCTGCTTGCCGATGTGAGAGGTTTGCACTGTGTGTGAACACCCCACAGGAGAGCCAGCCCACCTCCTATTCATGCCAGTGCACAGAAGCCAAAGGCTAAGATACATAACATTCCTATAACAGCCTATAACATTCTGCTAATAGATGCTGATTGGTCAGTTCAGATTGCCACAGATGAGTCAAAAGGGCCTCCTCTGATGGCATCTGGAGTCCAAAAGAACCAGAAAGATGGAGGTCAGCAGATACAGATGGTGCCTGGGTGTCCACATAGGTTTGTCCATATTGTTATATCTAGAGAGGCTCTGCTGCTGCTTCTGGATGTGTTAAATCGTAATGGTAGGTGCCATTAAGTGACTGGTGCTGTGTGATGTCTCTATTTTAAAAACATACTGGACCATAGGAAGACATTCATTCTTGTCTATCTAAACAGCACCCAATATTGAACAGGAAGTTCAGAGAGTAGGATTTCATAAATTAGTTTTTAACTAGCACAAAAATATATTCATTTCTAATAATTAATTAACTCATGATATGACTACAATGTGTTTTTGATTGTGTCAATCATAGGCTGTAGAAGGAGGCATGAAGTAGTTCCTGACTTTGTATGTGTTTGTTGCTGTACAAGGGATTTTTACTGCTCAGGGTGTTAGGGGTCATAGTTACATATTATGTAGTTATGTTACATAATAAAGAAAATTGTCTCCAAAAAATCCATAATGGAGAAGATCTAACGGATGCCTACGTAAATCACTACTTCTTCAGCCTTACGTTGCCTCTTGAATTTCTTCTCACTTCTCACTGCAGGAGTGAGACACACGCAATTCAACAAGTTGATATACAAGTCACATACCCAGCCAAAGGATGAAAAAAAGTGTGACTTATAGTCTGGAATATATACAGTAAACAAACACTTAGACTTTTAATGTGTGCACGTGTTCCATGAAATGAATGTACTAAAAACCTGAGCAAGAGTGAGTCAGAACACTAAAAGATGTTGTTGTTAGTGTTTTATTTGTGGGTAAATATAAAATGTGTGTTATTTCTGTAGAAAACTGCAATCTGCAATGCAAATAAAAAAATACTTAACATGATTTTATAATCATGGTGATTTAGTATACAACACAACCAAATTCAGGCAAGAACCTATTAAAGCCACTTAATTTCATGGGTAATAAAGTTAAAAACTTGCATTGATACTACAGAGTATTAAATACAAGCTAATCAAAATATGTAAATGCATTGTTATCAAGGTTATCATAACTCAAAAACACAAAAAACAAACTACTAACTAAAATAAATATTTCTTAAATAATGAATGATGTATATGAAATGTTCAGTTAGTAATATCAGCCTCATTTATTGTTGCGCACACACACACACACTCACACACACCCTGCTGCACTTTAAAGTTCAAAGCAGTGACCAGCGGGAGGCAGAGCACACGTTGACAGGCAGTTCGTGACTCTGAAGTCCGATAATTGATTTCCCTGCTGTAAATTCTATATCTCCTTAAGAGCCGGCGTCACATTAATTACTTCCATCCCCTGACAAGAGAGCTAATATAGTCAAAAACAACAGCTATAAAACTCACAGTAGTAGCTGTCATAAGGCACTCACTGTGAGCCTGACAAGAACAGTAAGAGTAATGTTCTGACAGCCCTGGGATCATGTGGCTCCTTTATAAAGCTGCCACAGCACAGTGTGTATTAGTACAAGATGAAATGGGAAAAGCACTGGGTAGATAATCACAATTCATCACAATTCAAAATTACTTTCATGTAAACACTAATGCAGAACACAAGACTGAAGCCCAACTCTTCACTTCTAAATCCATGTCTGCAAAGCAGCTGCACGCATAGATGATCCTATTATACCACTTTTAAAGTGCGCCTGGAGTCCGCATGCCATGCACTCACAGCGGATTGATGTCTTCACCACCTCCCTGCTGCTGTCGAAGTCTGGATCATTTCCCTGTCCATTAGATCCTCTTTAAAAAGTCATACAAGGCAACGAGTACAAATAGGAGATGCAACAATCTCTTCACACAGTGAGCAGCACAACAAACCATAACAGGGAAAAAAATGGATCAATATTACATTATAATGTAAAAACAGGTACGTGTTATAACACGTTTTTATGTTATAACAACATATTTTCATGTTATTACAACATATAAACTTATGTCAATATCCTTTTCTTGTTATAACAATATACTGTTCATCACATTATAATGTGATGAGTTATTGTTAGATCATAATTCATAATTATTTCTTAGAAATTCAGCAGTGAGGTATCCCTGTTTTTGGACTTAGACACTGCCAACATGATGATTGGAGTCTCCCACAGGGACTCGAAATCATGTGACCCCTGTATGACCTCTGTGCACATACAACACATAGTTTTACATCATTTGGATGGTTATCCATATTTAGTCTGGAGAAGAGAGAGAGAGAGAGAGAGAGAGCAGCAGAATGCACTGCACTCGTTATACCGATACTACACTCGTCATAAATTAGGCCTGTGTTTTTAATGCATTGGCAGACCAGTGTAACAGTACTGACACATAACCGTGCTGAACAAGCCTTGCCTGATACACAAATAAAACCAGCCTTCTGTTTTAATTCTTTTTTTTTAAACATACCTTATCCACAACAGGCCATAAGGATAGACAGCTAGAGAATAAACATAATGAACAAGGCACACGAACAGACTGGAGTTAAATCTCCAGTGAAGTGGCACGCAAAAAGGAAAATGTGCTGAGATATTTGGCAGCGCTTCAATAAGCCCCGGAGCGAGTATCTTTATGTTGCACAAGCTGTTTTGTCTCCTCTGATGTGCTGCGTCAGCTGCCATTCACCTATCTCTACAGCACAACAAGGTGTGAGCGCTTTACTGAAGCACTTCAATGATCAGTCTCACACACACACACACACATACAGAAAGAGAATAGTAAGCACACTTACATTGGAATCAGTGGTTTACAAGAACATAAACCTGTCTTCTTCTGAGATTCAGAAGTAAAAGCCTGCATCCTCCTTAGCTCAACTGTCTTACATTCCTGGCATTCATACATCTGCACCATTACATTTCAAGTACACACAGCAGAGTGCATGGATGTGTCACTGTGGTTTAAAAAACATGTGGTGTATGACAAGCCCTCTTCAGATGTGCCAAACCTGCCTAACCTATAATTCATTAAAATGCCACCACAGGTGCAAGATTTACCTGCTGCTGAAACACTGGATCAGTATCATGGGAACTTCGCTGGTGTCTCAACCTTTAACTTTAATCTGGCAAGACAGAAGTTACTGACCTGTATGTGTGTAGTGCTGTACTAGAGATTGTGGGTTTATGATGGAAAAATGAAAATAAATAACATAAGGATTGGACACAAGGCATAGACAAGGTGCATCAAAAATAAGACAACTTATCACAATAACATCTGTCTTGCCAGGCATGTTGGAGAGTTTGTCAGCGTGTTGTGAGACTATTACAGACGGTCTTGTTATTTTTTGCAGAACAAATAAAGGAATGCAATTTTAAGATAGCATTGGACATTAGTTGTGCTGTTGATAGTAAAATCCTAACGTGACAGGCACTGGAGTAAATGCACAGATCCCAGAACATCAGTGCTGGTTGTGATGAGAAATGCAAACAAAGCTGCTGTTACACAGATAATGACAAATTAGTTTTTTGTTGTTTTATGAAACAGTTTTTTGTTAATCACTGCCATAACAGATTTAATGTTGTTGCCAACACAACATGAAAGTGACGACGCGTTTTGTCTTCTTGCTCGCTACTGCTGTTTGTTTACTTCAGAAGCACCTAGCAGGCGGAGATCAGCTATTGTATTTATGAAAAAGCAAAGACGTAATTAACGGCGACTGACAATGATGAAGATAGTGTCTGAAAAGTCCAAAAGTGTTTTCTATTATCTCACTATATACTGCCCTAAACTGCCCATACAGAGAGCAGGGAGTGAGTGTGTGATTTCAGGAAACAACTGACCTCAAAACAACAGAAAAACAATAACTACAACAAACACACTCAAATACATCTTGTCAGGCTTCAAGCTATGTGTTTGTGCCTGCACCACAGGCGGGTCAGACCCAATCAGCGCAGAAATCACAAGATCTGCAATGGCTTGTTGTGTTTCCTTTTGATGTAACTGATTTAATGGAACTTATATTACACACTGATTGACAGCTGGTTCATCTATTTACCTGCCAGCTACAAAACCATCAAGTTAGAAATTGAAGCACCTCACATGAGGAGAGGAGAGAGAAACAACAAAAAATGGAGGGTTCATGTGATAATTCAGCAACTCAGTAAATGTCACGTAAATACCAAGATGTCAAAATCCATCTACTTTTGATTGCACCGTGCCTTTATCAACCCCCGGCGCAGGCATCGTGGCCAGAAATACACTTCACATATATAGTGCTGGTGTGAAATGTCAGTGATGCCTCATTAAACCTCTCAGGCCTAATCTATCCTCCTTTGTGTGTGTGTGTGTGTGTTTTGTTTTTTTCCTCTGACAAAGAGGACAGGAATAACACATGAGGTAAGCTAAGATCACACAAGATCCACAAGGTTCCTGCTTTTCTGCCTTTGCATGCTATGACAAAATGCAGAGACAACAAACAGCAGAACAGGAACAGATGTCAGGGCAGAAATATTAACGTTGTTATGTACCAATGTACCAATATGCCATCCGCTATAGTAAGAAACTGTCACATTCCACGCGCTGACATGCCTAACCATCACCTATCAGCATCACATCAGACCTCTGTGGCCAATCTATAAAGTGACATTTTCTCATGGTCCCAAGCCTTTCATGCCGATGCAAAGAATAAACTGTGCATAATAGTGACTGGGATGAGTTTCCTTCACTCACCTTCTGCAGACACGTACAGCCCAAGGCAATGACATATAATACAGAAAGGACAATTGGAGCAATAGATATGTACGTCTGAAGGCTTATGAGATGTCAACACATCGCATGCAACAACAGAAAGAGTCCTTTTATTATTTGTTGGAGGACATGAAGGCCCTGCATGCATTTGATAACACTCTGACTTGCCACAATATGTTAAATTACACAGTGGCCTTGCAGGGTCGCAGCTCACAATCTGTCTGTCATGAAAAATCACAGCGTGATGTGCAATTTATTATGTATCATATTTTTATTGAATGAGTGACTTACATCTTAGTCGACTAAATCCACATCTATAAATATATGCATTTTTGTTGTAAAGATGAAAACTATAACATGGAGATCTGTGAGGACTGAGTCACCTGTAGAGACACCTTCAAATGGCCACTTGAGGAACTGCAGTTTTTGGCATTAAATTTTTAAAGAGCAAATAAAACACTCACTGTAGTTTATCATAATCTAAAATATGGATTTTTCATTGTATTTTCATTTAATCATATATAGTGGTTTAATCATTCCTAGTGGTTGGTGGGGGAAGAGCTGGCATTAGCAACGAGCAGTGACAGCTTTGACAATGACTACCAAGCTAACAGTGATACAAGGGAGGTCAGTACTGTACTGATACTAGTGATTAACCTTTGTTAGTCAACAACCAGTCACCCCTCTGTGTTTGACTGTCCTTCTAAGAGGACCAGCTGTACAGGCAGTCCCACTCAATGCTCAACCTCAGATATAATAGCATAAAGCATTTTTAAAGCTTAATAATTTTATATTATAACCTATAATATTATAATATAATATTATAATATAATAGCATAAAGCATTTTTAAAGCTTAATAATTTTATATTATAACCTTTGTGTTTTTGCATTTGTTGGATTATTTAAAGTGTACAGTACTGCAGAAATATTGATGAGAGCTACCATGCGGCAGAACACCATAACATGCACTAATGAATCTGTGGACCTAGCTGCCCTCCAACAAACAAGGGGAAGTAGCATATGTAGTCAATTCTATGCTACAATAGATACGATGACTCACTAGTTTAATGACCCGCTGAGTCAATCAATATAAATATGTGTAATTATAGCACAGCACATAACGATCATAGTAGCTTGTGTATCTCAGGGGTATTTAACAGAAACAACAAGCCCGTTCCATTATAAAGTTTTTACAAGCTGCACCTTCAAGCCTTGAACCTGGTGAAGCTCTATGGGAGAGACCAGCAGCACAGTCTCCTGTATTAGCTGTCACATTTTGCAGCGATGACACTAACACGCAGGTATCTCTCACAAATTTCACACTTCGTGCAGCTGTATGATAAGCCCTCCTCTGGCTGCTAACAGCCGTACCTGCATGTCCATATGTTATTTTACCAGCCATCGCAGACAGCCATCTCACCAGCAGATACAAAAGAGAGGTGTCATGTTCATCCAATCATAGCGTGTGTGTGTGTGCGTGCGTGTGTGTGTGTGTGTGTGTGTGTGTGTGTGTGTGTGTGTGGGTGTGTAATCTTTCCATGCTGCGGTCTCACTGACCCACATAAGATGCTGGAAGGGAAAAGCTGACTTCGACATGCTCCTTCATTAGGCAAAGGCTCAATACCTCCAGATGATTTATGTGCACTGTCTATGCCAGGGCACACACAAATACATGGACGCGAGCATGCGCGCTAACACATGCACCATGTCAGAGATGCCAGCCGCTGTCGCATAAAAACCCTCTTTGTCCACTGTTTACCTTGTTGCCATTTTCTAATTGGATGTCTGTGGTCTTAAGACCAAGTTTATACAAGTGCTCTGTACAGCTGCAATGAAACCACAGCACCTCAGCTCAGCAGCTAGGTCTGTTTTTCCTCTGTCCGTGAGAGTCGCACTACTTCTTTATTTAGACATGTTAAAGCCTCCTTCCTAAACACCTTTATTTCAGGTATAAGTAAGGATCATAGTATTTTACATTTTTAAAGACATTTTTAATACATTTACATACATTTTTAAGAGAGATGGTGTTTACACTCTACAGGGACTCTGGCAGACTTCATGGGTTTTAATGTGAGCGCTACCAATACCTGGGTGTTTTTGTGTTTGTTATCCAAATTAAGTATGTGTAGAGAAACATATGAGTGCCAGAATAAAGCATTTAAGTAAGTTCAACGGGATCAAAGCATGATTTTTTTATAAAAGGAAACTGTAAATACAGTCTAATAGTCCTTGATCACACTCCAGCAGAACATTCAACTCTAATCTTACCTTACAGATGTGATATGTTGCCTCAATCCATTTATTCTACATACCGAATTAAAATGTAACAAAAATAAGGGATGTGCATTGACAAGATTTTGTATAAAACAGAAAATTCTGCATTAGACTAGATGTGACAAATATGACAGAAATCCAGCAAGTTGTGAGGTGATGTGCAAAATGCTAATGGACAAGGTAGAAAACTGCTGTGTAGACAAAAATAATTCAATATACTTACATACATTATATAGCATGTTAGCTACCACATTTTTCCACCTATAGGTAACACCTATATATTGATTTTCGTAAAATAGTAATTTTCAGAAAGGTTCTTTCGTCTTTCATGTTGCACACGAGTTCTCTGCTTGTTGCCATGATTGTGCTGTTTCTATATTGCAGTGAACTACAGGCCCACGCTGTCTGGGACAGCAACTGCTTATTACTTGTTGCTTTGACTCAAATTAGTGCTGTCACACATTATATTTTATTAATCTCCATATTAAATAACTGAGAAATACATTTTTTTTCTTTTGTTTTTCTCTGTCTTACCTAAATTGTGGACACTAAAATACCACCGGCCTCAGCCACGATTACTATGGAGACAAAGCCAATCAGAGGTGTGAATCTCAGCAGCTTCAAAACACTCGGCTGTCACAGTCAGGCACAAAAGTTTAATCTAGCACAAAACACACACACAGAGTCCATTATTCTCTCGAGTATCACTATGTTCAAAGGACCTGAATGCTTTAGCTTCAGCTATTTACTGGAGTGTGGGTTATTCAACAGAATATTATGCAGCTGTAGAGAAAGGATGCGTCAAGGCAACTGTAATTGATACAATCCCTCAAAGTATGATCCAGAGTAAGCAAGGCTGAGCTCACATACAGTAACATGGGCATGGTCTCACACAGTATGCAGCTGATAATAGTCAGACTTTGCTATGACTGATAGTTTGATGCAGCAGGAATAGCATAGAGTGTAAGGGGCATGAGCAGTTACCATGGCAATGAGACCAAATGATATTTTCTTAAACCTAACCTCGATTTAATCAAATAACTAAACAGCCAATAGTGTGTGAAGCTGACCATACGTCTACCTGCTGATACACTGACATCAGTCCAACAGAAAGCCAGGCAGAGGGCATAGATAGTTGTACAGTGCAGCTCTGTAAACTCGTCCACCACACACACACCTGCTGCCTTCCATATGTAACCCAGCATCCAGATGTTCCTTAACAACCATTTCCCCTCCCGACCTGGTAATTACACCGGTGCAGCTTTTTTTTTTTTTGCTCTGGGCCTTGTAAAAACTCACCATCTCTCATACATTCAGCTTCTGAATACCTTCTACTGCATTGTTGTCATTTCACGTGTCTAATCCTCAATTCAGCGACCTGTCGAAACTCGTCCCGCTCTGCAGACACGCACCCACACACATCCATAACGCTCGCACGAGTTTCAACGTGAGCATGATAGCATTAATCAGAGCTTAATTTCAGCAAAACAAGCCGGGGAATGCTGAGAAATATATAGTTAAGAAAGAGTTCAACAGCACAGGCACTTGACAGCATAATACTATCTAATGGATCAGTGTGTTTCCAGGGGCTGTACCCATGCTAAATAATGGGACACCACTCACTTACAGACTATTTAAATATCAATGATATAATTGCAGCATCTTTTTTTATTTAATAAACATGTAGAAAACAGATCTGTTGTTGTACACAGGATTGATTCACAGCAAGTGTGTGTGTGAGCAGGAGGCACAGACACAGAGGCTGCTCGGTCCTCCCCTCCCACATTAGCACAATCTATCCCATCTTTCCCCCCAGCTCAGTCCTTCTCTGACAGCAGCTGCTAATATTGACTCATCGGAGCCCATCCACTCTTATTAGACTTTCATGAAGATCGATCAGTCCAATTTTTCAACGATTTCATTTTTTTTTATGGCCACCTTACATTTTTTTTTCCACACAATTTACTATTCAAATCTTTCACTCTTTTAATGCAGTGGATGATTCTGTTGACTTGCACAGACATTTGATATGCATGTCTTCCACCATGTTCATTTAGATCACAGCACAACTGTCCATGGACTGACATCAGTGCAGGAGGACTCACATTAAAACCTGCAATGGCCTCATGCTGCCTTGATGGAGTGCAATAAACACGTGAATTATTATTTTGCCTCTGCTGCTTTTGCTACATGCTAATGTCTGTGTTGTTTTAAATGGCAGCAGCTATATTTAAGCTAAACTGGACCCACTCCAGTCACAGAGTCATTCAGTCACAGACCCACCAGTACATCCCAACAGCTGTTTCTCTGTGTTCATATTAAAATATGCCCAGATTTATCATTTAACACATACACTGCTCTTGCCTCTATGTTTAACCGAGGCAACATACTGCAGTATTTATTACTACATGACAGTTGTGTTGTGTATCAATATGACTGAGGCACAGACACAGCAGGATGTTTGACTTTATGTTTGACACAAAAAACCTGTCACGGAAGCTCGTCTGATGTGCGTCAGCAGCTACTTACCCGGGGTAATAATGTGTGTATGCCGTTAGAACACACAAGTATATTAACGTGGCTTCAGAAGTCACAATAATGATGGATACACACACACACACACACACACACACCGCACAGACAGTGAGGAAAAAGACTCTTTTATCACAGAGCCACTGACATTTTGGAGATTCATGGTTTTAGTTGCCAGCAGCAACAAGCTGAGCGTCCCCTGAGACATATCCTGGAGTCCTGCCACTGTTCACAGAGCACACACTGTAAACAGCTAACAATAGGCAGTAGGGTGAATGTGTGACAGGTAATCCTCTATGTGATGCACAGCTCCTCAGACCCAGAAGTGCAGGTGCTGCTATCCAAGCTGAAGTCAGGCTAGCTGCCCATACGCTTTTCTTCAGCTTGACAATAATTCAATGCGTTGCAATACAAACCACACAATTACCAGCTTGTGTTTAAAGGTATGGCATGCTGAGTTACTGACTGTAGTCAGTGGCAAACGAGTTCAGTTCAACTGTATGGACCCCTGCAGTGTGAGGTTGCATCATAGTTTTAGTTCAAGGGAACAGGATGGAAGATAGATCCTCTTTGTGGCAGAGGCTGAGTATTCTTGGGAAAAGTTGCATCAAGTTTCAGAAATTGTGAAAGAGTGAATGGTGCACTCTAAAAAGACGCTGGGTTATTTTAAGTGATGGGTTCAGGCAGGTGGGTCATAGGTTGAAAGGGTGTGACCTATGATTGAGTTAAAAATAATGCAAAGGGCCGGTCATATCAAGGCTCACCAGCTTTTGCAATCTGCCTTTTTATTAAGATGGCTACCAAAACTTTAGCCCTCTTCAAACTCGTGAATCTCTAACATGTTAAAGGTCTATGAAAACTGTGATTGTTAAGACAGTTTTAATTATCTCTCGCTCCTCTCTCAGGGTCAGGTCATAGGGGCAGCAGCCTAATCAGGGAAACCCCTACCTCCCTCTACCCAGCCTCCACCTCCAGCTCATCAAGGGGGATACCGAGGCATTCCCAGGCCAGCTGAGAAATATAATCCCACCCACTAAGACGTGGGTCTGCCCTGGGCCCTCCTCCTGCTTCTACATACTCAGAGCACCACACCAGGGAGAGGTGTATGTAATATTTAATAGCCTGACCCAAAAATATGATGATGTATTTTAGGAAGCTAAATTTCATAAGCATCAGCTAGCTTTCACAGGCTTTTATAAGACAACTGTCTGCTTTGGTCATTGTTACTACATTAGCTTGCTAGTGGTGCTGCTAACATTATTAAGTGGTCACCTACTTTCCTGAGCTTTTAAGGCTAGACACCTTGCTCACAAACAATATTCCAGTACTGCTTTTTTTACTCTTGTATTAATTATGTATAACTATGTAGTTTTCTAAGCTGTCTTAACTAAGACAGCCAAGTTTAAATAGCTTTGCTATATTCATAATTTTGGTGTAAAACATAATGCATCATGTTAGACTCAACCATCTATGTTTATTATTTATTCAACCGTTTTCAGAGAGGGTCTCAGTGTTAGGAGTGTTAGCACTCAGATGCCTATCTTGTGCACCTCTCCACATATGGTAATGTGCTTGGTTGGTACAATTGTGCCATACAAATTGCTACCACTAGTACTCTAAAGACTTAGAGCCCATTCCAAGGATGCCGGGCCCGGAGCTGTCTGCTGGCCAGGCTGCGAGGAGAAAACAACCTTGGTGGGGTTTGTAGGTTGCAGTTGTGTTTTTTTTTTTTTTTTTAGCTCAGTGCCAGATTCATTAGCCTGACACTGACTGGTGGCATAGGGCCATTCCCACACACACACACATACACACAAACAGTGTCTCAACCCTGCACGCCCACAAATATCGACTGTCTGGCCTGGTAATCCCCTGCACTTTCAGGTGACAGCAGAGAAAGAGATTATCTGAGTGAGACAGAAATACAAGAGTGTACTGCATTACATACAACTAATTTATGTATAAATTACAGCATCTGGCTGCATTCACCTTGCATACTCAGATCTGCCATCTGTCCCTCATGTACAAAAAGTCCCCACTCAGAAATGCATTTCAATTGCTGCATCTGTTTGCAAATCCCTTAATTACATGTCTGTATTCATAATGTATGCACTATAAGCCTTATTTTCTGTAACTTCAAAATGCCAGCTGAGCCAGGATTTGTTTGTTAAGGAGGCTTCCAACCTCAAATAGAGCTTCGATTTCAAATAGAAATACTATTGTTGTACAGTAAGTCAGACTATAAAAGCCCTGGATGTTACTGTGTGTGGTCAGCTGCTAAATGGCGCTATCTGGGTGCCATGCACCTGCTGTGTCTATAAATGCACCGCTGCTGGTTCCTGATGTGCCCCACAGTGGATCTCTGTGTGTCGTGTTCTTCTGAAGCAGCCTGGAGCAGCATTGCTGTCAGCTGGACTGTCTGAGTGGACACCTGTCACTGCCACCTCTCCAATTATTTTCTGAGGTCTACCTGCGTGACCATCGTCTCCTCCTGTTGTCATCCTGATGTGCTTAGCGTGAACAATGCTCCTTCCACTGTTATATCAGAGCATTTTTATTGTTTTTTCCTGCAGACATAATACAGTATCACAAATGTTTGTCCATTGGGTTTTTCATTTTCCCTTTACTCTTTTCATATGGATCACGTGTCAGATTAGGACCTCATACATTGTGTTCTGCTATGACACTGAGCAGGATGGTGTTATTTTGGTTCCCAAGGCTCTATGCTGTGTTTTGCAGAGTATATTCACGCATAAGCGTCCATTCATCCAGCCACCCATCCATTTCTTAACCACACTTTGTCCTACAGGATCACAGAGGGGCTGCAGCCTACCTGTTAATGGCAGGAGGGAGGGTACACCTTGGACAGATCAACAGTCTATTAGGCTTGATGGCAACATACCAGAAAACATCACTTGAACATCCTCTCTGCTTATTGGTCATTGGTGTGGGAATAAACAAAGTATAGAAAGAGAATTCTGTATTGTGGGCTGTTGCATGTCATTATTGCAATTTCATGATGGAGGTTAACCTACACAGGATGGTCATTGCCCTGCTGGGCGTTCTTTCTGGCTGGAACACAACATGCTGATGCAAACACATCAGGACAATACAGAATGTGGCTGCAACAACCTTTTTGAATTAACCAATTTACAACTTTTTTTGTTTAGTAAGTTCTCACTCACCAGGGATGACTGCACCAGAGTTCACCCGATGATCCAGATCGAGGATTTGGTCAGCACCACAATATGATTACTGGAAAAGATGACCTGCAACAGAGGGACAAGTAAATTTAACTAACAAAAACATGTATGTGTAAAAGCACCCTAGGATACCCTACAGTCTCCAAAGTCGATGGGCCATGTCTAAAATCACCAATCCCTCCATCCATCCACCTATCCATCAATCCATCCATCCACCCATCCATCCATCCATCCACTCATCCACCCATCCACCCATCCCTCCATCCATCCACCCATCCATCCATCCACTCATCCACCCATCCACCCATCCCTCCATCCATCCATCTTCTGAAACTGCTTTGTCATATAGTGCAGGGTCATAGGGGGCTGGAGCCTATCCCACCTATCTACAGGCGAGAGGTTGGGTACACCCTAGACTATATAGTGCATTCAGCATGTTGTACTGCTGTCTGAATGTGTAATGAGAACTATTGAACCCTATAGTGGACTCAGTGTATCCCACAGTGCACCATGAAAAGTAGTTTACAACTGACAAGCTCAGCATTTATACAGCAAGGCACATAATTGTTAGTCAGCAAAGACACAATTAACATTGCCTTTTTATTGTGCCATTGAGTCCTCTACAATGAACTCCCCACACTATAGCGAGTGGCCAACAGTGAGTGAAAGAGTTCGGACACAGCCCATCAGTCTGAAAACCAGCAGGTGGCTAACCTTTCCATCAGCCAACTCACATTACCTGCAGCTTAGCACCATTTATAGCACATCATCAACCCACTAAGTTGAAAAAATGCAGCAATGCAACATTTTGCAGCACTGATATCTATAATTTGTTTATAAAGCAAAGGGGAGCTGTGGTGCAGAGTAATACTGCAGAGGAAGAAACACCATGTGGGATTAAAATCTGTGAGAGCAGCAAGTACTCAAATTACCCATCCTCCCCTAAAGAAGTAAATCCCATCTGAATGAGGCTTTAGGCGTATGAGTGTATAGTTATACTGATAGAATACAAATCTTGCTCATACAGCTGTAAGGGTAGCCAAAGCCCAGATTAGCACATGGGTAATCTGGTTTTATTTAATTGATATTGGTGGATGTGATTCAGCTGCCAATTTGTAGAACCACATGTCAGGTTAATAAAAGGAGCCATTACAGTCAAATGAATGGAAATAAAAGGAGGCGAGTTGAGAGGCAAATGATGGATATAGAAGGGGGAGGGGGGCAATGACAGACAAAGACATGGTGGGGCAGCTCAGACAGTCATCTTATCCCAGGCTGACATGAAACGCCACAATTTATGAAGGCTGCAAGCCAGCAACCTACTGAAGCAAGCTCTGGCATCCCATGCCAAATCCATCAGGTCCGACTGAGACACAGAGATGGATTCTCTGTTATAAAACAATCTCACACTTGGCGTGTAAAAGGAATCTATCATTTGGAATAAAGATCAGAACTGGGCCTGTTTTTTTTTTTGTTTTTGTAACATGTGATAACTATCAGGAGGGGAAATGGAGACAACAGAGGAGGAGATGAATAAAATAAAACAAATTCTTGCGTGTAAGTGACACCTCAGTGTTGGCTGAGTGTGCTGTTTCAATTTCCACACGGATACAAAAAGAAAAAAAGCTGAACATTATCAGGAGGATTAAAAACACTCCCAACAACAACAGATTCCTTCATCTGTTTCCCAGCAAGTACACAAAAACAGTGAGTCTCAGAACAAATGCTTGCTTGTTGGTTTTTTGTGAGGATTTATTTGTGGCACATGGGTGCTTCTGGTGCATAAATATTCACACTAAAAAGAGATCATTGTCATTAAATGTCAAAAGTTACTGAAATCGATGAGATGAGATAATGTGAGGTGAAGTGAGATGTGTTTAGGTGAGGTGACTTAAAAACTCCCTGAAGGTAAATTGATTGAAAAACAAAGTGATGAAATATATAAAGAAAACATTAAATACAAAAATAATAACACAGAGTGAGTCACAAACACTGTGCCCTCCTGCTGCTGCGATAGTGTGTCAGTACAAATCCACAGACACTATAAGCGGCTTGAAATGGCACACAGATTGCTAAAAATGCTTAGTAATAACATGCAAGAATGATAAAATGAAATGAAGAAATGAGTGTTCACAAACAACTTATGATACAAGGCTGCGGAGTGACAACGAGAGTTGTGCAAACGCAATGGACCAAATCATGTGAAGGACAAACGTCAGCAGGCTAAAGTCGCCTCTTTAAAGATGACTCTGGTTGTAGTTTGTTATATAACACAAAACCAAACACTACCATAAGTGGCCTTTGTGAGGAACAAAGTTATCCGTGCTGGACTGACTAGCTAGTTATGAATCATTGTGAATTTTGCACGTTTGTCGTCCACCAAACTGCATAGACACTCTGATCCATGTGGAGGAAATATCATTTTAAGTAATGGTTGAGCCTATAGTGTTGTTAGCCACATTTTTAAATTGCATAGAGACCGACCAGCTGTTTCCCTCATTTTCCACCATCTCTGAACGGATGCTGGACAGTTTCAAAAATGTAAAACTGCTCCTTTAAGAATTAACTGCAATGCAATGCATTTACTCAACTAGCATCCAAATACTTCTCTTTGTCATAGTAGTACTGGCTGATAAAGAAACCAAAGACGTTTGGAGCGCTGACCTCTGACCCTAACTCTAATCACCCAGGCCTTTTCCAGTGGAATCACACAGCCTGCAGCCAGTTCTTTTTAATTTGGCAACAACAGACTGTAACCAAGCTGAACCCGGACATATTCTGGGGGGAGATCCTCGCTCCAACATTCCTCAGTAAAATGTCTCAAATATTTCCTTGGCTGAGAGAGAACAGTTAGAGTGGGGTCACCTAGCACGTATCAAATATTCAAACAGACACATCACAGGCAGGGAAATAGATGAATAGATAATAAGAACAGAAGGAGACATGAACTGCCTCTTTAGGCCTATTGCTTTCATTCAGCATTCACATTGTATATTCATAGTGAGGCTTGCAGGCTTTGAAAGTGTAAAACATATTTTTTGTCAAGGAATCCCCCCAGGTAAACATTCTTTCTTTCCTTCCATATTATGAATGTGCTTATTATACTGAAGCACGGCACAGCCCTGACAGCTGCAGTCACCCCACTGACACGGATGCTGTGATCGACTGAATCATTTGATTATGTGTAAAAATGTCTCATCAAACATGTTTGTGTTTATGTTGGGGGGGGGGGGGGTAGTGAAGCTTATGCATTACGCTAATAGCTACAAAAAACCACGGCTTTGTGCCACCCTGCAGGCACAAATAGAGCTAATCTAAACTGCATTTTCTAGATAAGAAATAAAGTTGTGTCCCATGAGTTCATGTCTCACATCGTGCATGTAAAAACCACCCGAGTTCCACACCACTGCCAGTCAATACTTTCATCCCCTTTCAGAAGTGCTGGGATATCGAGGGGCGGTGCACTGACCCGTGCTCCACTATAGGAAGCTTAGCAAAAAAATCAGTAAAGGCCACACTCAACAGCAGCCTGGTAATAAAGCCCTTTCACTCCTGCTCCTCACCCCTCTGTAGACTCCAGTCACTGTTTCCAAGCATTTCCTCTGACTGAACCCCATCCAGTCTGCCAGCTCTCTCTAACAGGAAAATGCTTTCAGACAGAAAATTGGAAAAGTGAATCTAATTTATCATCTAACAGTTGATCCAAAATGCACTCATGCTTAGTTTTTGGTAATGAAATTACAAGTAATGGCATTAGCGTTATGATAAAGAGAGGTTATGTAAAGCAGAATTAGACAGTAACGCTCATACAGTTAAGAAAGCTTGTATGGCTGCACGCTGTATTTTGCACTTTTTTTTATTATAATCATCTACATGCTACCGCTGAGGAACCTCTCTTTGTGGTGTGGATGTGTGTGTTACACTTTCACTGCAGGGAGGTCACAGTTAGATTGCACACGTACTAACCTTTGTTAGGTTGTTATGTTTATAATTATTAGTTATGTGTGTATACATAAACTCTATTTTATTCTACCTTATTTCATGTACCAGTTAGCCTGTTCTGGTACTATATAATGCATGGCTCTGCTAAAACAAACATAAAGACAGACAGTTGGAAAACCAGCTGTAATAAAACATATTAGTCACATATTGTTAAAACTTAAAAACTGCTGAACTGCTGCTCTGCAGTTTCTTCTCAATACAAACTAACAAGAACATATGCCAAAGAAATAAGGTGGCAGCGGGGGAACACACATTTCTTTCAACATGCAGTGCAGCGCAGCTTTTTCTCACATGTAAAAAAAAAAGATGAGAACACAACAGCGCTGCCACACTGAGAACAGTTGATATGTGAAACTACACGCAGCCATCATATGCGCTTACTAGGTTCCATGTTTCCTATTAAGTCTGATGAAAGATGATGAGGTAAGATATATATTGCGATCAGTCAATCAATAATCCAACAAGAATCAGCAGCAGATCTAGTCTAGATCCAGAATGCAGCATTGAGAGGTCCACCTTTACAACTAAAACACAACTAAAGTTGCACACGGTGTCCATTTACCTTTGGTTACATGGTGTATGTGCTCTAGCTGCCGTCAAAGAAGGAGGCCTTAAACTGACCAATCAGCATCCGTTAGCAGAATGCTAGCATTATTTTTATCACATCTTCAGAACTAACAATAGACCAGCTGAAGCTGCACATGGTGCATTGGTAGCATGTGGTAGCTTAGCTCTGGTAGAAGGCTTCAGTGTGTGGAGTAACTCCTTTTGCCCATCAGTCCAGAAGCTGCACCTTCATTAGTCTTCTGGTTCAGTGTAATCAGATCACCATGACACATTTTCTTCACAACAAGAAGACAAAATGATTTTTTTATTGAAATCTGAGCAAAAAATAGAGCAAAACAATGCTACCCTGCTATCTTCAACTTCCTGCCAGCACTGTTCATGCTCTGGTCACCAGCACTACTAAATGCACACTTGTTTTGAAGCCTGTCTCTGCTGAGAAGCTCTGATATGTTTGTCAGGTTTCAGTATTCTGTAGCTACCCCAATCTGTCTGTGCCTGAAGTAGGCACAAGGAACACATATATTTTCTACAACCTGAACATATTCAAAGGTTCTCATCAGATTAAAAACTTTTCTCAGACTTCAATCACACTTGTGTCACCTCCAGCAAGGGTTCAAAGAGCCTGACGCCCCCTCTTGATGCCGTGCCGACACATAGTTTGTGAGCGTTCTAATTGGTACTAGCAGTGTAACTTGAGGTAACGCACAACAGCAAAGAGAAGGATGCTTTCAGGTCGCTCACCATGAACCCGTAAGAGACTAATCACTTCCCTCCAAGTGTTCTGATCTGTCTCACATCGACCTAAAGAGTGGCATGGCTAAAGCAAATGAATCAACATGGACAGCCCTGAACTAAGACTAAGACCAGAGGAGCTGCATGTGTCTTTTGGCAAG
This sequence comes from Parambassis ranga, assembly GCF_900634625.1. NCBI lineage: Eukaryota > Metazoa > Chordata > Actinopteri > Ambassidae > Parambassis > Parambassis ranga. Next base: position 24,872,105 of record NC_041024.1, on the reverse strand, counting down.
GCAGAGAACATCATGGGATGCACAAAGATGTCACAGTAAACTCTTGGAAATGACATAAAAGGAAACTTTTATTGACACAGCTTTTATTGAATGATGCAGCCTGATCCCAGAGGTCCCCATTTCACAGCAAATGTCCACCAAGGGACACTCATGGGATGGACTCAAACTACACTCTGCACTTCTGTATGTTTGTGTGCTTTTTGTATGCTTCATGGTGTAATTCTGAACATTCCAGACGACATACGTGATCAAAGCAGAGGATACCACACTGTTCTTTTGGATGACAAACCTTTTAAAGGATGGTTTTGGTTCAGAGATAGATAGATGAACTTTATGACCCCAAAATGACCTAAAAAGACAACAACACAGTGCATTCTGGGTGTTGAAGTTTTACTTTCTCACTCGTAGGCACTCGAGATGTATGATTTATAAGTCTTTTTTAAAATATCACTTTAAGTCTGGATTTCTGTTTAAACCTGACAAATGGAAAGAACATACGTGTATTTTTCTTTGATCATCTGTCCATTTATCTTTGCCTAAATGTGATTTATAATTTAGCTGAAATGTTGCTTTTGGGCAGAAAAGATTTTTCCTCCAAACGCAGGTCAAAGTTGTGCACTTTCTGATCGCTTTGCGTTACCTGCAGATCCTGTGATAGAACTTGAGGTTTTCTTGGAGCCTTCTGGCGTCAGCTCTTAGGGCTGAATCTGCTTAGACTGCCAGGTTGAAATTTGTCTAGCAGTGTTTCTTTAAGTCGCTTTCCAGACTCTTTTCTTTCTGAAGAAAGAGCTCTGTAGGTCTTGGCATGATAACACAATAACAAAGAGAAGAACAGAGCCTAGATGTCACAAGTTTAATAAGACAGGTTCCTCTTGAAGCTTCCAATTAGTGACACCTGATCTTCAGCTGTAGCCCCAACCTGATGTATCTTTGTATATTTAAAGAATGGTTAAACCCAGCCTCTAAGTGCATACAATGCAACAGTCTCTGCATTAGACAGACAGGCAGGTCTATCTTATGTCTGCATGCCATCAGATATGAACCACAGTCTAGTTCCAAGAGCATGTAATCACCACATTTGGTGGATAACACATCCCACACATGTGCCAGATGGGTTAATGGTCTGGATGGTTGTGATATAGGCAGCGTGACAGACCTTTATTCAGGAGCTCAGTATTCAAGCCCCCTTTTTACACCTTGTAAAGTTTTATGTCCATTTGCATTTGGATTCAGGTTAATCCATGTGTGAGATACTTCATTCAGATTACAGACACCATGCCTGACCTTAGCTTAGTGCTAGCTCCACTGTGTGTTGCTTTTGTATGATTCCCAGTGGGGTCAGATCTGTGGGCTGAATATGAAGATAGTTTGACACAGCATATTAATACTGTACACCCAGTTATGCACATAATACTGTGAGGTGTGTGAGCTGCTTCAGGTAGTATTTTCCTTTAATGATACTTTTGGCTTGCTGTCCATTTGATCATGAACTTTTACAAATGTGATATACTTGGTTTATACTCGCCTCAATACAACAGAGAGCTCCAAATGTTATGATGTGCTGCACCACAGAGTTGGGAGCTACAGAAAGCTGCTGGATTAATAAGATCAAAAGTTTTTTTAAACTCCTGCCCTGAAAGAGCTTTGGTACATAAACCTCTCCTTGGGCTGCTTCCTTCTGATTTTCATACCAAAATCAATATGGCCTGAGCTCACAACAGTTTGTCCCTAAAGCCTCCCCGTCTCTGTTTCCTGAAGAATGTCTACAATGAATGAAACCGTTACGTAAAGTCTAAACTACATGCAGCTAGCCAGGTCTCCACAGGTGCACCTGAACCACCTCAGTGTGCAAGAGCAGTGGATTTGGATTTCCAGACTTCTCATCCTATCTCTGAGGGAAAGGCTGACATCGCCACCCTACCCAGCAGTGGGGCAATCTGTGACAAAGTCCAATGACACCATGGAGTGATTCTAACCAATGTGAATCACTTTGCTTTGTTTTTTTTTTCTACAGAAGATAACAGGGGCAAACAATTTGGAGGAATCATACCAAGTGAACAGGAAACAGGAAACCAGACAAGATACTACAAAATACACACAAGCCCCAGAGTTCACCAGATGCAGGTCTCGATGCAGTTGAAATAAAGAAGACGAACAAACCAAACAAAGGAAAATGAAGGAATGAACGGAGCCTGACTTGAGCTGGCTTAACCTCAAAATAAGAAGATGCATAGTCAAATGGAAGATGTGTTGCACACTGTTTGAGGGTGTGACGAATGTGGTAGGACCTTATGGACCTTAGCTCAAGATATGTCATGTGATGATTTGACATGCCAAAATACACCTCTAACAAGAATGTAAAGTTACCCATAATTCTCTCTGTCTTCGCTTTGTTAGTCATTTCTGTTGAAATTAAAAGAAGAAGGCACTTAAACAATTCGGATCCATTCACAGTTCTTTTCCTATGAGATGTTCCACACTCGTTTTTTTAATTAAACCTGGCTTCCTGCCCCACTCATCTTCTTTTCTGTCATTGTGTGAAAGACAGACAGGTTAATATGAAGCAGAAGAGACAATTAACAAGCCTTCATTTTCTTTAGTTTCTCACAATGACAAGCATTGAATTGCTCTAATTGTTTGGCTGTAGGTGAGTGCTGAAGAGGCTGAGGACCTATGGTCAACACTCAACCAAAGCTGCTTTCCTTCACTAAAAGGACCCTGTAGGGCGGAAGCTTGCTTTAATTGAGTGGATTTTGGGTTTTTTTCCCTCCCTCCAGGTTTTGAAAATGATTGTCCATTAGCAGACCTGTAAACTCTGCTCAGCTACTGAGGGAGCTGAGCCAGCAGACACAGGGGACCCAGGCTTTCAGTGCTAAAGTGATCTCTGCCCTGTGGTGACGCCTCTGGGAACATTTAGGAATGTGTGGCCAACACTAGTCAAGGCTCATTGGTGTTTAACGGACTTAACCTAAAGCTTGCCATAACTGCTGTGTATGTGGAAGGAGACAGTACTCAAACAGCAGCATCGATGTCTGAATGGGTTGCCACAGTGGGGGAATAGTGATTGACTCACATTTGGAGCCGGCCCCTAGAGGCTGTGGAGTGAACTGCAAATTTTAACACTTTCACGACTGAACCCCAGAGGCTGAGTTTAGTGTAGATTCAGTAAACTTTCATCTTTGCTTAATCTTACTATTTGCTTTGATACTAAATCCTCTGCCGTCATTTAACTACCTGATATCTGGCTCCTGCTGCTCGGCACTCCGTGCCGACAGCTGCCATGTCTCTTTTAATTAATGAATAACTAATTAATAAATATTTGTTCATTGTTAATAATAGTCTCTCTCTTTGAACTAGTGAATCCAGAGAGAGAGAGAGATATGTTTATGCATGTACTGCATGAACAACATTGTTAATGACTTGTAATAATTAGAAATGATGCCTAACATGGAGCAGTCAGGATCAAAGGACAACTCTTCACCTCAAACAGGCGGACATATTCACTGTTGTCAAATCATACACAGCAGTCCTACAAGCTATTCACTACTATTTCCTAGTGGTTTAGTAGTAGTTTACTAGTTAGTAAACATCTATTCTCTGTGAATGGCAGGGCAAATGAAAAACATACAATATTAATGCATAACCCAGAACACAAATGCAAAAGCCGACAACAGAAGTGAAGCACAGCAGACCTTAGCCCCACAACAACAGATGTGGATGAAACCGGTGGACCCATGATCTCATGCCTAGATAGTGAATGTTGTTTACTAGCTTATTGCTGTCACTACATTTTCAAATGAACAATGTTGACAATTGCATTCACATTTTTATATTTATTATTATATACTCTAATGGCATCTAATGTTAGGTTATTTTGAAGCTAACTTGAAGTTAACTTTGTATTTGAGTTGTGGCTTTTGTACCTCTATGGCCCCCTAGACACACCTCCTTGCCATAAAGTTCATTTTTCTCACTGTCTAATTGTGATGTTTGTAGTGTGGTCAATTATTAATAACACACTGAATATAAGCAGAATGAACCAGATTACATTATTGTTTTACATATTGTATTTTCATGCTGTTATGTGATCAGTGTACACTCCAGTAACACCCACTACTGGGGTTGACTGGAAATAAAAAACAGTGTTGTTGTCAGTGTTCTGTCCAAAATTCACTTGTTCAATATGTGATGGCAAAATAAGAGCAAAAAGCTGTGTCTAATGCAGACATTATGCCTGAGTCGATGCGCCAGCCACTGAGGCCAACAACAACACATTGATTCCACTCACAGAGCATTACATTTGATACATATTTTAAATACAAAAAAATCATTACGACTTGCCTGCTCCAGCGCTCTGGCAGACTGTGTCTTTGTATAAAAGCAGCCTCTGAAAGCTGCCTGCACTCCCAGACCTACATCTGTAATTACAGGGTCAGAGGTTTTTAAGTAGGGACTTCAGACAACTTGGATCTTAAGTTATTTGTAGGTGTGTCAACTGCACAAAATTAGACATCATGTCTAAAAATACCTTGCGTAAATGCATCATAATGATATCATTCGTGTGACCAAATTACACTTCAGAGGAGAAGAGGCAGACCTCCATCAGAGTTTAGCCACGGCGGTGCCAGCCCTCAGCTGCAGTGCTCTTTTTCTCTGTTTGCTGCATATTATGCAGAGATTGGGGACACATCTGATTGCACTCAAGTTGTTAAATTCTGTTCACTTCAAAATAAAAACTGGGTCTTCTGGGAAAACATAGCAACAAGGATGTTTTACTGGGAAATGTTTTAGAAAGAGTGATCAAAGAAAAGTCAGAAAATATCTCCAAGCTATTATTGCATGTTTTGTTTCTTTTGCTAGTGTGGGGGAGTCACCAAGGCTGGACTACAGTGTCGCAGGAATGAGTACTAAAACACAGAATTATGTTAGCATCTTAGCTCTCCTGGCACCGTCATCTTGACGTCAATGGCTTGAGGAATAGATAGTTAGATAGTTATTTATTGATCCCCATAGGATCAATTAAGTTTTTGTATGCATACAAAAATGTATGTGTATCAAGTGGCTGTATTTGCAAGCATAACTCGGCAACCGCATTTGGGCTTCAAGAAATTCAAAAATTGTGTAGATTAAGGAGGTCAGTATCATTTACTGTAACAGATTATATTCTGTGCAATAATCCAAAAGACAATGGGAACATCCCATTGACATTGTGTGCAGGGAACCTGTGCAATGCTAACCTACAAAAATACATCACATGCAGCCCTCCTCTGTGGACATTAGGAGCTGACATTATGATGTCAAAATGATTTTTATTTAGTTAAATTTAATTTATGGTGACTGGAGTTTATGAGCTGCAGATTTTTTGTGCATTAGTTTACACTAATGTCATTGTGTTATAGATTTGGTACACCTCTAACCAACAGTTCAGTGTAGGGCACCAGTGAACTCATTGTGAAAGCATTTTTGGACATTTCGGACTCTACCTCCCTTATTTTCTGTCGCCGTTAATTATCATTGCTGTCGCAAATTAAACGAGCCGATCTCTGCCGGCTAAACAAACTACGTTGTTAGCAGTTAATTTGTGCCTTTATAGCCCAAAAAAACGTTTTATGGCAAAACATTAATAAATCAAACACAACCGGTCATGCTACATTCTTTAAATGATCATTATATTTATAAGACAGCTAACGTAACTTCCGTTCACGTTCTTTTAGCCGGTCTGCGCAATGCATGACGGTACATCGCTAAAACTCGTGACCATCGGATGGACACTACATTTCAAGATGTATTGTGGGATACATTGAGGGCCCTATATGGGGTCTATAGTTTCTCACCAAGAATTCAGACAGCACTACAAAATGGTGGAGGCTCTATATAGGGCCATATATAGTGATTAGGGAGTGATTTCAGACACAGCCTAAGTCTCTGAGCAGGCCTTAAGACTATAGACTATATTTAATCCACAAGTCAGAATAAATATGTTTTCCTCTTTGTACAGCCTCAGTGAGAGCACCACTATGTTATTTATATATATTTTTTATATATATATAGACTAAACAATATATCAGTCAGGATAGTATCTCAATTCAGTTCATTTTATGAGGCATATAAGCCCTAAATTTATTCAATCTCTGTTCTTTGAACAGATGTCTACACGTATTATACCAATCTACTGTAAAAGCAGCATTTTTTTAACCACCCACGCTTCAAAACACGGTGGCACTTAGTTCACTCTCGCAAAGTGTGTATAATTTCCCTTAAATTGTGACAGCAGAATAGTTAACACAGGAGATTCGGCTAATAAATGCCTTCCCTCCCACTAGTAGCTCAGATCAGAGAATCAGAACAGCAGGGCTTTGGCTTTCAATAGCAGAGTGAAAAAAAACAGGCAAATAACAAATTATTTCCATTAGAGAGAGATTTTGGGCTCTCATGGCCCTTTGAGCTTTCATGCATAATTGATCTGGAGTGATGGTGGTTGGATGTGAGGGTACATATTAAGATGCTTTCAAACACAAGCAGAGAGGTTCACGGAGGGGCTTCACAAATGTGACTGATCACAGACAAACTGAATGCTTAACTAAACTCTAGGTTACAAATGTAACATATAATTTGCTTTCCAGATGGACAATAGAACAAATTGCAAAATAGAGTTTAAGAAACAATGCCTCTTACCAAGAAACACAATTAAGTTGACTCAAAAATGGACAAAAGGTTGATGCTGCAGTAACAGCTCAGATTAATCTAATTTTCAGGGTAATGGAAAAATGCTGAAAGAAAATAATTTCTTCTCTAGAGAAAAAAAGCCAAGTGATAATATTCATTTTGGAAGTGTGGTTAGCCAGACACAGCCATCAGCTATATAACTAAGTCAATTTATTATCATTTAGTATCATCTTGGCCCTCAGATTTTACTGTTGGCAGACTAACCATTAGAGTTACTGTTTGGAATTCTGTTTAGTGTTGTGTAACGATCACTTTCCTCCAGCTAAGGACAGATGTGTTTTTATATTGAGATCAGAATTTAACATTTAGCACCTGGCTTCAAAAGTGTGTCAACCCCCCACAGACCTTCATGTTAAATGCTCAGCTTTAAACCAGTAATACGTTTAGATAAATTTAACAGTCATTTTATTTCCTGCTCCTGTGGCTATTCAAATGTGGGAAATGACCAAAGGAATAATATTGTGAATGTAAGTAAGATTGTGTGACATGTTTGGACATCTGAGGAGGAACTTTAGGCACTTGATGAGGATGGTGGCACCAAAGCCACACCAGAGGGACTATGGTTACATTCACACTGAGACGTTCGGTAAATGTGTGTGTCCATGCACACAAAACTTGTGCGATGTAAAGAGAATAACATGGATCTTAGGGATGTCCCGATTACATGATTTCAGACTCGATTGGTTATATATTTATTAGGGCTCTCAAAGTTAACGCCTTCTGTGCAGGGTGGCTCTGTGTCCTGTAGTGTAGGGGTATGACAGTCGCTTTTGGTGCGAGAGGTCCTGGGTTCGAGGTCTCGATGAGCTGCTGCATGTCTGAAAGCTCCTAGCGTGGTGCTCTGGACACACATACATACGTTTTGCTGCAACGAGTGACTTGCTATTTCCCGCCTTTATAGAGAATCTTGAAAGTATCGGATCGGGACTCTGTATCGGCAGATACTCAAAATCTAATGACGGACTCGAGGGCAAAAAAACCTGATCGGGACATCCCTAATGGATCAAAAAACTTCTTAGTTATTGTCCACTTGCTGCTCGCTGTGTTAGTTCAATAGTTTGTTGTTGTCGGAGTGAGCGCATGCGAGTTAAGGGAGAGGTGACGTCATCCTTTCAGAAAAGTAGTGCATTAGATGTACACACGGAAACATGGGGACCCGGGACCTGGGACCCGCTTTCAAATGTTATACCCATAAAAACTTGTGCGCCTGTGCTCTTCTCCATGTGGACAGGGCCTATATCTCTCGACTAGCCTGGGAGTTGCTGGGGTTGCCCCAGGAGATGCTAGAGAAAGCTGTTGGAGACAGGAAAGTCTCCAACCTTTCATCATGTTAACATTAGCCTGATTGGAGGAGCAGCTTGGAGAACAGATTGATGGAATATTAAAAGGTATGAAAGGGACTGGGTGAGGTTTTAAAGTTTTGTGTCCTTGCACAGATATGCTGCACCTCACATTTGGGGTTGTAAGGTAAAGCATGATAACAACTGGCTAACAGGCCATAAACCATTACTGCTAAAAATGTAAGGAGTACTTTCAATTTTTAGTTGGGTCTTTGTCCCATCCGTTAACATGGAGGAGGAACGGTTTATGACCAGCATCTAGCCACCAAGGGGGCAGTCCAGATGTTTTGAGGAACTGTCAAGTCGTTCATCTTTATATATAGTCTATGGAATAAACAGACCCAGAAGCATCTCTTTCAAGATAATGAGAATTAGGCAAATGTGTGTATTGTGTTTTTGTGCACTACATCATTATAGTCTGACATAAAACGCAGCATCTATCAAGCAACATGATCATCCGATGTATGCCATGCACAGAGAGCTGTTAAAGTCAGATCACAGTCCTCTATTCTGTACAGCCTCATTTTCATATTGATAACTTGTCAGTTTGATATTGGCACATTCCACAGAAATCTCATTTATTCCAGCAGACCACTTCCTGTGGAGGTAAGTGACTGAAAAAATAAAATGATCTGAATCTGATCAGTGTTTCAAACTGTAATGGTTGTCTTCATAACTTAGATGACACAAACATAATTAGCCTAAAATAATTGTAAGAATCACTAGATGAGAAGACAAATGAAACACCACACCCTGCATGATACAATCTCACATCTGTCAATACCAGCTGATACACTGAAACAACCTGACTCCAATTTACAGGTTACAATGACTCAACGACTGCAATGTGTGAACCGTTAGTCATTTTTGTTCTTTGGAACCCTGGCTATCAAAAGAAACAGCTGAGACAACCACAAATATGCAGACAACATCTGACTGAGAACAAGTAGCTACAGTAATGCTAATGCTAAGTGAGCAAAAGTGTTCAATCTTATCATCCTATCCACAGTCAAAAGTCAGGAATAAAATAATAATAATAAAAAATCCTTCATAGTTAAGGACAGATGAATCAGAAGAATCACCGTGTGTTTCACAATCAAGACATTTAAAAGATAACCGTACTACACAGCATGGTTCTGATGATGACGGTAATGATGTCGGACACGCAATCTACTTATTTCCTCATGAGGATTAATAAAGGTCATCTTAATCTTAATCTAAAAAGTCGTTTTGTGTCAATCTTGTATAAGGGCATAAGAAGTAAAATGACATGCATCTCTGTTTTTACCAGTACTGTGGATGAAGTGTCCCCGGCGTCACCCGTAAGCTTCTAACAGGCTATCACTATCAAAGTGATAGATTATTTGTCATGATATGAGCTGGCCTATTATGTGATTGTGATAAGTAATTCTGTAGAATAATATTATCATCATCCAGCAAAAAGATGCAAGCCAGACATTTCCTCCCAAGCAAGCAGACAGTGGAGGAACAAACAGGAAGAACCCTTGAACAGGACCCGGCTCATAACGAGAACCTTCCTGCTGACAGTCGGCCGGGTAGAGGAGGAGAAGAAGAGGGAGACAGGACAGAGAGGATGAAGGAGAGAGAGGAGGAGAAGAGGGAGACAGGACAGAGAGGATGAAGGAGAGAGAGAGAAAGAGAGAGAGAGATAGAGGAACAAACATGCACAAACATCATACATTACAGGACAAATTTAGCAGGTTGTTGTGATTGTAATGCTAAAAAATATGTATTGTATTTATATTTTCCAGCTGATAGACCTTCTCCAGCAGTTTCCCCTCAGCAGCACTGGTCAAAGGTCAAAGAGGAAGCAATTATAGACGTAAGGTCCTTGTTTATTTATTTTAAAGTTAGGTTGCTTTTGTATATTACATCTATAGCTTTGAATGGTTGTTTTAGTTTAGTCCCACTTCTAGAACCCATAGGGCTTGTGCTTAGCCTTTAGAACTTAACCTGACATGTACCAAGAGTCTAGATCTATTAGAGGACAGCTGCTCTTAACTGACATGTCTGATAACTGGATTCAGCTAAGCGAACCTCCTGGTCAGCAGGGTAGACATCAGAAATGTTGGCAGTTAGAAGCCATGCAAGTGTCCTCGCTGTAAAAACAATGGTAAGACTGTGACAGGACTTCTACTTTCCTGGAACTAACACTATTAATGTGATGACTTGCTGCTTGAGAATTGCACCTTGGATTTTTAAGTTTTACTGCAAAAACGTGCAGCAGTGATCCACTGCACATCGTTTCAAATGTCTGCAGTGGATATTTGTTTTTTTCGTCGCTCTAGGTCAGATGCTTCACTTCTCTGATTGGTTGTACTCTAATGCATCCACAGGCAGTTCGGTCCGTTGGTAGTGCCCCCTTGAAATCCGACTCAAATCCACAGAGACCAGACTAATCCAGATACTTTATGTCTAAGCAAGAGCCGCAGTCTCTGGAGTTCTCCTGTGGACTTCTGATGTCGTTTCTATGTCAACCACACTCCTAACAATCTGGCATAAACATGACCAGATGAAGTTCGTGGAGTAGGTAAAAATCAACCCAGTGTGGCATGCCTGTGTGAGGATGTTGTGATAAGTGGATGCGGATTCCTTGGCTGTGGACTTACAGTGACAGCTCCATCATTTAAGCAGCCGCCTAATTTGCTAATACACACCTACTCTGTTTTTCACACACAGGCCGTCGCTGTAATGTTATCAAGACACATATTCAAATGAGATTTCACACAAATCCATGCATGCCAGACTTCATACAAATCATTAGCACCATTGATTTGACATCAGGATGAATTATAAGCTGCAGGAGTAGAAGCCTCCATTTGGCTGTGTCAGTTTATTGACAGAACCCTGACGGAGGTAGCTCCACATTGAGTTAGCCATTATCTCCCGGCTGTCTATTGGCTTTTGAATGAGGAAATATCTGCATCAGACAAATAGAAGGTAATTGGAATCTACCACGCAGACGAGCACAGAAAATCCTATGCTCTCCCTGTTCAATGGATTATTGTGAAATGTCTGGACCGTCAACTTCTCTGCTGTCGACTAATGCTAATATCCTCTCCAGCACTTGTCTATAGATGCACAATAGGTGCTTAAGAAAATATCTGGATCTGCCAACACATGATTCAAGGCGAAGCATTGCCTCACAACAGTAATCCTAACCTTTTCACAGCAAACAGCACGTTCTTCATATAGCCTGTCTACATTCTGAGAAACACCGCTCTACTTTTTGTTATCTGAAAGAAAAATCTGTACCTGTCATTTCCTTCACCCTGGGAGAGCAATCACACACCAGCACACACATACACTGTGTTTAAGTCCTGCAGGTAGAGGTAGCAGAGAGGAACATGGAGCATTTTCAGTTTGCTGTTGAAATGTCTTACAGCTTCTTATGGGTTCCAACCAAGCGTGAATCTAAAATGCTAGTGCTTTAACTGGGAGCATGTTGCTGAATTTTAAAGGGTTGGTTCATATCATATTTTTCTGTCCTCTCCTGCGGTATGCGCTCCATATGCATATTTATGAATTAATATTCGTATAGTTAATCTGTTACCATTTAGCTATGCAGTATGCTGTGCAGGAATGTGGAAGGTTCTGGAAAGAAGCATAGAGATGTTTCTAAAGAGCCAAGAACAACTGCAGAGACACTAGTGAAGGATTGAACCAAGAGAAGACAGTCACCAGAGTCCTGCACAGGAATGGACTGCCAGGAAACCTTCTGCAGAAAAGACACCTTCAGACCAGAGGTCTGCTAGAGACAACCTGGAGACAGATTACACACAGGAAGTGTGCCATTTAGTCAGAGGAAACTAAACTAGAGCTCTTTGGTCAAAGAGGTGTTGATTGTTTGAAGAACGAAAGGAGACGTGTGTAACCCAAAGAACATGGTTTACACAGTCAAACACAGTGGTGGCAGTATCATGCTGTGTGTGAATCTTGTCAGGGTTGAAGGATTCATGAAAAAGAAGAGCGTCTGAATATGTTGGAAGAATAGCCTGCAGCAAAACTAGGTCTTGGTCACTTTCTCTTCCCAAAGCAAACATTTCCTCTATTTAAGAACTACCCCCAGAAGTACAAAGTCCTGACTTACATCAGATTGAAAATCTGTGGAGTGTACTAAAGAGCAGGGTCCATGCTGGGAGACTCTGAGAGAAAGATCTCCAAAGAAGAATGGAACAGTACTGAAAAGTACACAAAGTTTCTTCCGGCTGTTATCAAACAAAAAGATACACAACTGATTGTTATCATCAGGGCTCATCATTTTAACCTTGTTATTTTTATGTGATGGAAAATCATTTTGTTTCTGTGTACAAGGTAAAATAATGTAATCTAACTACATAAAACCAATATGTCTGGAAATGTGTTCATTTTTTTATATGAAACGGAACATGGGAAATATTTGAAAAAGAATGACATTTTCTAGTGAGGCTCATCATTTGTTTCTAAGACCTTCTGTAAGGCTCACAGACCAAGGTCTTCATTTTTTTTACACCACTGACAATGTGTAAAATCACTTCCACACACACACAGATCTGCCAGTGCCTGGCGATGCAGAGAATATGGGGTCATAGCACAGCTGGTGTGCTGATTATTCCAGCTTCTCTTTTTGCTTAAGATTTTAATAATGAATAGAGGCTGCGATGAAAACCCTGTTATACTGCAAACATCCTCATCATCACCTCAACACAACTGCACACCGCCGGCTGAGAACAGATGAAGAGATTTAATCCATTTTTTTTTTACTTCCAACATTAATTCAAAACACAGAGTTAAATCTGTGGGTTCTTGCTGAATATATGAAGAGAGAGAGAGAGAGAAGCAGTTAAAGTCTGAGCCAGCTGGAAAAGACAAACAGGCATGGTGTTAATGTGATGTGTGGAGGAAATATTGCTCTGAAATATATGATGAGCCACCACAGGGAGTGATCTGTCTGCGATGTTACACGTGGAATGTAAGAAACCAAAATGCGAGATTTCAAAAAGGTTACCATTGACTTTTCATCTTCAAAGAGACAGATTTTTATTTAGTGTTTGGGAGTCATTAATCAATCCAGTTAAACTGACGTTGTGGTGGTTATGGTGACGCATGGGTATAGCCAGGGTTTTTTTTAAATACTCAAGTCCAAAAAAGTGAACTTGCAAGGAAATTTTTTAAATGCTATTTTTAAGTTTCCTTATTTTTTTCCACATGTGTAATAACTTGCCATATTAATCCACTGAAAGTTATATATTATATATCTATTATTATTATTATTATTATTATTATTATTATTATTATTATTAATATCTTTAAGTTTTCTCAAAGTTGATTTACTGAAATCTCTACCTATCTTTGCCCTTTGTGGTTTCCCTGAGCACCTCTACCGTAACATTGCATAGATGTGCACCAAAAATCCCTGTGTTGGCCATTTTGTGTAATAGCAACATTTAAAATGTAGTGCCCTGATTCTCCACATACCAACTGAGCAAATCAGGAGAAAGTGGAACATTGTGGTGTTGTACAATCATTGCTGCAACAAGTAATTACCACATGACTTTTCTGTGATGCAGAGGTCTGGACCTCGGGGGATACAGCCTTGCGTTGATATCAGTTATATAGTCTTCTGCAGTTACACTGTTGTTTTTATAGAGTGAAAGTGACTAGCATTCCCATGACTAAACTGTGCCTGATGTCTGCTTTTGTTCACTAAAAAAAACAGACAATGAGTGGCTAGTGGTAACATTTACCAAAGTCCAGACCCCTGGCGTCATGATCTGTGGTTTAGTTACAGTCTTGTTTTACAGCTTTAGTTCCAATGTCTCTTGTTTTTCTGGAGATAGTCCAGAATTAGTCCTATGGGACTAAAGTTCACAGAGTTAAAACAACATGTAAAGGGTTAAAATGTCCTGGTTTCAGATTTTTATAGCTTTTCAAATAAAAAAAACAAAATTTTGATTAGAATGTTAGCATGTTACGGCCAAAATGACCTTTGCTGTAAGAAAGACCAAAGGGCGTTCATCGTGTTTGACAAATGTGGCTGTCAGAATGACAGAATATGTCCACGGGGCTTATGTAAATATGTATTAAGTCCTCCAGGAGGCTGGGTGTCCCCTGGGAGAACACTACTGGATAGATTTCGGTGTGTTCTGACATTATATTTTACAAAAAAAAGTCTCCAAAAAAAGTTTTTAAAATAAAATAAAATAAAGTTTCACTTTTATAAAACTCTAAACTAATCTAATCTAACTAATCTAAAAACAATTATCACCCTTACAATATATAAAAAAATAAAATAAATCCCTGATGAAATCCACATCAGTGGAAGACAGGATCTGAGACTGTGACACCAGGCGGGAAGAATGACTGACAGGCAGCAGAAGTATGTGAGAGATGAAACCTATCAACAGCACAGTCACATGTTTTATTCAACACACACAGCACAAAGGACACACTACAGTAACACAGCATGCTCTCCCTTTATATTATTAAATGAATATTAAACTGTATAGGCTACTGGGAGTATGTAATACAATAAATCATATCCTGGGCACTGATGAGGAATTTTCTGTTCTATTGTGTGCATGAACTAAGTTATGATGAGAAATTTACAAAGTCACTTCTCTGCATTCTGATAGTAATGCCTGAGGGACCGGGCAGCAGAGGAGGTATCCCTAGAGTCATGGAGAGGCATCGGAAAAAGGGAAAGTCCAGGAAAATAGATGCAATACATTATATTACCACAGTATGCATGCTTTATTAAAAAAAGAAAAAGATCAGATATCCACACAGCTTCTGATGTCACATAATATCCATTCAAATATCCGTTTCCTAAATTAAAGTTGGATTTTTTTAATGCTTCAGAAATCTGGATTTGACTGACACATGAGTCTGCTGTGCCAACACTTCAGTTTGCAGCATTGTTTAATCCCAACACTTCCCTCCGTCCCTGTTACAGTGCACTACAACTTAATGTGAAGCAAATTTCAGCAGACAAACTGAACTAAGTAACCGACTATCGAGCCAAACAGAAGTTCTCTGGAGTTAGTGGATGGAACCACAGTCAGACTGAACACTGCATTTGTATTCAACGGGAGGACGGTAGGATAACTTTAAGTGGATACTCGCGTGTCTGGTGGATGCTGAGCCACTATTAACTCAGAGGATAGAAGCGCTGCGGCGGCAGACACTGACAGACCAGTGGACAGGTGTTTGTTTATATTAAAACAGTGATAAAGCATAATGTGCAAAAGATTGTATCACAGGGCCACAAAATACTACTTGGCAGCTAATTGGATGGAATATATAACCAGGGAACAACAAGCCACACGTAGCAGTTAGTAGATTATAAGGTATATATACACAAACAGGGGTGGAATGTAACTGTTTGGACTTCTGTACTGTACTTCAGTAAATGTTTACGTATCTGTACTTTACTTTTTTGAATTTAGAGGGCCCAAAAATGATTCATATATAGATTCTAGTGCATTCCCTGTCGGCCTAAAACAAAAGAGTTCACCCTCAAATTTGAAGAAATGTGTCGAGGTAAGTGTTTGCTTTTCTAAATTACCAGCCCTTATTTTTGCACATTATCTTTAATTCTGTTACTGACATTATAGATAATACTGACACTGGTGCTTTCTGCTTGTCTCTGGTCAAATTAGTGTTGTGAATGTTTTCATTTAGGTTGAGAGCATTTGAGTTGTTGGTTTAATAAGTGATGTTTATGTTGTTAAATAGAGAAAGCACAGAAGACCTCTCAAGCAGTACAATGACCTGGCTGCTCCACCCAGAAGAAAGAGGGCATTGCCTGCTGGCGAGGGTGCTTCAACCAGTAAGCAGCAGAAACTCAAGGACACCAGAGTGTCTCAGAAGAGCACAGACATTGTAGTAGTCACCTTTGTTGTCTTACTTTAATGCAGCATATTTTGCCAAATTACACAGTGATGTCAAAAAGAAAGACCAGCAGCCGCCTCTGACTGTCACCCATATCATTACTATAGGCTATATGCAATTCATTTAGAATTAGAATTCCCCATACGGCCCTCTGACTGCAGCGCTCGTCGCACACACACGCAGCTTTTGAAGACGTTTCGCTGCAGGACATCAGCAGGAACAGCAGTTTGGGTGAACATTTTTGCCCAATGCCCAAATATCTGTTTACCTGATGAGGGACGATAACGAGCCGGTAATGGTCAGGGAGGTGCATGATAATAGATTGAACAATAGGTCTGACAGACATTCACCACGCCCACTCCCAGTTCCAACCAATCACACAATAAGAAAAACCTATGCCATCAGCAGAGAATGCACGATACAAAAACAATATTTACATGTTGTACACAATGAGCTACAGAAAAGGAAGGCTTAAAGTACTGATAGACATTTGAAACATTTCATTTACATTTTTTTTCCTTTAGGTTTTGTCAAATTCACATTTCCCTCAAAATCCATTGCTGATTCCCTCATTGTAAGTGTTTCAGTGCTTCACAAGTCACTACTGGTCCTTAAGCCCAAGGACTAAAAATGAAATGGATCCTCATGAACCAGTCAGGACTAGTGTGGTTTCTGTTGACCAGAGCAGCATCCCCTGCTCTACAGTATGAACTGCCAATGTTCCCTGTCACAGTCAATTTAGCTGCGATCGCAGACTTAACCACTGCTCTCATTTTCACCTTTATTATTCATCACCTCCGTCAACAAAAGCACGCACACAGACACAGTAATGTTAGAGCCCCTCCATATGTGGAAAACAAGGCCTGCCTGTCCAAACACATATCTTGGCACATTAGAGGCAAGGCTCAATAAACACGCAGGACTTCCAAGAGCACTGTGTGTGTGTGTGTTCCTCCGCTATTAATACAGGTCAGTGCAGTGCTATCATGTTGAGATCTGCATTTTCCAGAGACATGCTCCTCTATCTGTGTTGACAGCTTCATGCCTGCTCCGATTCTGCTTAAAAACTGCTAATCACTGCTGAGACATTCTTGGCCTCTTGCATAAAGGCCCTGTAGCTGTGTGTAGCTTCACATACACTTGAAGCTACAAAACACCCCCATCAGTATTCCAAGAAGGAGTTAGCTCTGTGTGAATGCGGAGAATTTCCAGCTGTAAACAAGTTCCACGTACCTGAGGACTGCTCTGGCTGGGAACTGAATTCAGATCACTTTAGGCTCTGGCAGACAGTCCTCTCACTGAGAAGGACGGGAGGCCATGAACCTCTGGTGCAAAACACAGGCTGTCTCGGACCCCCTAATTGGCAGAAACTCCTGGAAAGAAAACAGGAGATGGGTCAAATTATGTTTAATGCTTTCTAGCTTTGTTATCTATGTAAAGTTATGTATTGTAATCAAAGCATTTGCACTCTTTGCATGCAGTATAATTTAAAGGTATAAAATGGCAACAACAATGGTGCCTGCTTGGATATACAACCCCGCGGAGAGTGAAGTCCAATAAGAATTCCAATAGGGTTCTCAATGCTCTGGACCTAAAAATGCCCTGGCAGGCTAAGCTTGTAGTGTATACAGCCGTGACCTGGCACTGAACACACACAAAAACAAGTGGAGGATGTGCAGCACCTGGCATTATGTAGAAGGAGGAAAGCTGGGGCCCCCTTGTCAACAGGGAGGCAACAAGTTTACAGCTTTATGAAGAACCACCCAGCAGAAATGAATGAAAAACATCGACAGTGTGTTATTTATGGCTTTATGTAGGCATCCATCAATTAAAACTTTTTCAGTCCCTGATAGGTGGATACCAATCACTTTGCAGATATTACGAGCAGACACAAGGTATTATTAGCAAATCAGCAAATATTTTTAACAAGCAGCAAGTCATCACACACAGCCGGCCGCTTTAAAGCCTTTAAACTATGATGAGTGTGATGGGGTTTGTGAAGCTGGCTGTGAAGGGAAGGGATTCCAGACCCATTTCTCAGAGAGAATTTCCAGAGTGTGAAATACCTTCATACGCTGGTTTCATGTTGCTGCTCTGCGTTTATTGTTAGTAAAGTCTACCAGTATGCTGCACGTGCTGTTGGCACTTGCAAAGATAGAAAAGTTCACAGATTGGTCCATGGATATCAGCCCCATTTTCAGGTGCCGGTCTAGCTAACCAATAGGTCTACGATCCAATCAGCCTACACGCTTCAACAGTTCTGAGGACCACAGCTGATGTATTGAGCAGATTGGGAAAGCATTAGGCAACACATTGACCTTACACTTGTCACATGTACTCATACACCCCATGGAAACTAGGGACCATCTCTACAGTAAATCACCATGTAGCAACTTGTTGATAATATAGATAGAGTTTTAGTTTGCAAAGATCCAAATACTTGCAAATCATGGGTCTGCTGGGTGTATACTACCCCACACCCTTCTCTGTGCTTTGATCTAAATTGGACTCACAGGATCCAAACAAAACAAGGTCTGGGATCTGTGGCTGCGTTGTGTGATTTTAATATCAGCTTTCAAGCCGCTCCTGTGTTTGCACTCTAAGTGGCTGCAGCAGCACATGGACCTGCAGGTAGTGGTGGGTCTGGATCACAGAGAGAACAGCTGTGTGTTTTTAGTGCCTGGGATCAATTTACAGGCAGTTATTTATGCCAGCTCCTGTTTTATTTCATTATCTAAGGACATGGAGCGGGTGGAGGAGAGGCTGAGTTTGGGTTGACCCCGCTTCTGTTACAGAGGCAGAGTACAGGCAGAAAAGCAACTGTTCTAAACAATTTCACAGCCCATTAGGAGTTGATGGATGGGTCAAAAAAGATTACAATGAGATTCCATCTGGGCCACCTCATCTATGAATACGGAATTATTATTCTCAAAAGCAGGGGGCAGAGGAGAAGGCAGGGAGCAGGCTGCAGCCGACAGGCCTGACTAAAAGGGGAGAGAAATGTTCCTCTTTCAATTGAGGCTGGAGAGCTGATGGTTTCCTCAAGTAAACTGTGGCCTTTGGCTGCCGGCCCAGTCATCCACAGTGGCAGCGCTCTGCCAGCTCTTCCCACTGCCTATATGTCTCTGAGTGTATGTGCGGATGTGTCCGTGGAAACTCCAGGCTGCACTGGAAAATAAATGCTTTTTTCCCCTGCCAACAGTTCTGGTCCTCATTTTTGGAAGACGGATGCTTTCAACAGACATAATACAAGAAATGAAAAAAAAAGTTAGACCACTGTGTGCACATGGACAGAGGTCCCATTATTAAAACAAGAGCTCATGCTGCTTTCATTAACTACAACTAATAATAATAATAAAAATAAAAAAAAACAATAATAATGAATAATCAATGTAATCAATGCCAAATTGTTGCTAATGCATTAGTTGCAGTTAATTATTAGTTGGTTATGTAACTACATGTTATTTTGGTGTATTGTTTTGTTGTTTTTTATTGTTGATACTTGTCCTTGGCTTGCTTTCATTTATATATACAGTGGAATGCGGAAATTTGGGCACCCCTCTGAGATCTCATGATGTCTACCTTTATAAGAGAAGATCACAGTTTTCCTCCATTTAAGTGTTTTCCAGACTGACATTCTTAGAGTAGCATTCAATAGTTTTATTATAATAAAATAAAATGTAAAAAATGTAACGTGCAAAAGTTTGGGCACCCTTTTTATCACATTCATTCCAAGACCTGTAGGGAGTTGTAGATGACAGGTTGCAGCACAAACTGCATTGGCTATTTAGATCTTAGTTACAAAGACAGGTGGAATCAATCAGAAGAAAGATACAGTGAACACAGGTAACTGCTGGCTGTGCTTGTCCTAGCTTCTTTCTGGAAACATGGGGACCTCTAAACTGCTCCCCACTGACCTAAAAACCAAGATAATTTATTATTATATAATATATATATATATATATATATATATATATATATATATATATATATATATATATATATATATTACATTATATATATATATATATATATATATATATATATATTACATTATATAGAGAAGGGTACAAGAAATGATCTGAAAGGTTTGGACTGTCTGTCTCTACTGTCAGAAATGGACGACCACAGGAGCGGTGACTGTGAAGAGAAGATGTTATATGGTCACAACCTGCATGGGGAAAAAACACACGAGGAACTTATTGCCTACCGTGGCATTTAGTGGAGGGTCCATCATGTTGTGGGGCTGTGTGGCTAGCACAGGTACTGGAAACCTTGTTAAAGATGAGGTCCACATGAATTCTTCTCACACTCAGCTTGACAAGAATGTTCAACAGTCAGTCTCAAAGTTGAAGCCACACCAGGGCTGGGATTTTCAGCAGGACAATGATCCTAAGCACTGTTCAAAATCCACCAAGGAATTCATTGTATGATGTAATAATGTATGATTGTAATAATTGAGGCTGGAGGATACCTCTCTATATGTGTGGCTGTGTTGGTGAGATAGACGTGAGTTAATGGAGTATTCAGGCACTGGGCAGCTTGAGGTGGACCAATGAGGGGGAGTGGCCAAACCAATACGAAGGTGTTGTTTTTTTTTGTTTTTTTGCACTGATGTGTTCGTAGACCTTAGTTGTTGTGAGCTGTATTCTGTTTTTCAAGTAAAAAAATGTTTTGTTCTAACCCACGCATGCTTGGAAAGCCCTTATTATCCAAGTGTGCAATATGAAAATGAAATTGCTGCTTCAAAAGCTCTGTGACAAACTAATGTAGTGATTTTCCTAAGGGGTGCCCAAACTTTTGCATACCACTGTAGCACTTTGCCTGTCCTTAGTTATTATTGAGCAAAAATAAGATTTTTTTAATTAATTTTATTTATTTAACTGTATTAATACTAGTCTAGTAAGCACATGCTTAAAAGCTTTGCTCAATATGATTTATAATCTGATTAGTCTAACGAGCTAATGCTAGCTGCCACATTTCACAATAGCAAATCAACTACAAAAACATCATGTTGGATTTGACAACAGTGATGTTTATTAAAAAAAACACTTTGCACAACCATGTGTAAGATTTACATGAACCCTGTCATGCACTCTAAATGTATGAGTATTGAAGCATGTTATTTGAGACTCTGCAGCAGTGTCTCCATCACATTGCCTCAGTCAGGCCTGCCATCATGTCTGAAGCAGCACTATTAGATTTATTCAGTTTGCAAACTGGGATGGTAACATGAGATGTCTGCATTTCTCTGTGACCTCTGTTGGTCTATTACAAGCCCATGCAGTGTGTTGTAAACAGCATTTTCTCCCAGTGGCCACTAGGAGCTAGTTTCAAAAGAGTGAGTCAATCCCCATAGACTCCCTTGATACGCAGCAAAAATAAACTTTTACAGTCTGGCTCAGTCTTATTATGTTAAGACTGCATAATCATGGATGTGACCACTTGACCTGATTCCATGACCTCCTGCATGCCTCAGCTGCACGTTTGCTCCACCCCTTTATCTGTATTGGAGATTTAGGTAGACTATGATGCTGCCAACATGGAACAGACACTTGTCTATAGGTATATACAGTCTATGATCCACGATCAGTGCTTTAATTCAGCACCACCTAGTCAGTAAAAGGCAAACTGCTTCTATAAATGATCAATATTGCTCTTTTTATATCAACAGAGTACAGTATTATGTAATAATTAGTATTTACAGGTCATGATGTGTAGTTTGTTTGATGCCTGAGATAGACTGCAGTAATAAATATGCTGTAAATCTGTTATATGTATGTATCAATGTGTATGTGACTGATAAAAAACTTTATACATAAAACTTAGTTTGACAAATGTTTGAATCTTCTTTGATTCTGTGTCTTCCTTTTAAAAAATGCCTTTATCGGTGTCAGAGGATTTAATGATTGGCATGCTCAAGGTCGAGTCCAACAGCAGGACTTAATTAGAAGGAAACACAGTCAAATTAACTCAACAACAGCTTTGCTCATTGACACTGGCCCATAAATCACACTAAATACCCCAGCATATAAAGAGATTTTGTCACAAAATGTTGCGGTCTCAACTGAAATTTGAATCATTTGCTGCTCCCCTTTGGGAACTCTTTATGAACCCAGAGCAGTGTCATCAACAGCAAACAAGAGGAATCTCAGCATTTTTAATAACCATGTAAAGCCCAAACCCCGCCACAGGCGTGCCATTCACCACTGAAAGAAACTGTAGGCTAAACGCTTTGACTGATGCTGCTTCATTGCATCATATAGACAAATAGTTTTGTCATAATAACCCAAGCTAAAAAGCATGTTCTTTCATCATTCACCACTTTTATCTACAATTAAAAACTCTGCAAACACGAAGCACAAACAAGGATCTGTAAAACAACTAAGCACTGCACTCGCTGGTGCAACTACAAAGCCACAATCCACTCGCACACAGCCAGCAGTCACATGGTAAAATTCAGCAGGTTATAAGCAGATTTGCAGGATTTTTGCAGAGATGCGGGAAAGAACCCACACTTTTGCACAGCTGTAATCACCCGCAGTGACAAGATAGTTGATCAATTTCCATTTATTTCCCAAGATTCTCAATTGACCTTCCAAGAAGAACAACAGCATCAGTCATTGGATCCCTAAAGTATCCTAAAATGACACATTTCCATTCAGGTGACAAACACGTCAAGCCTAACAGGAGCAAAGGAGAACGCTGTGTGCTGCAGAGCCACAGCCGCTGCTGGTGGGATACCAGAGCAAACAGTTTGTTTCTCATTTCCAACAGCTAGTCAACACAGTATACAGTTACAGCCTGTGATGGATGGAGTCTGTCTGGAGGAGCAGACCGGTCACAGCGGATCAGATGCATCAGAGCAGCTGTGGATTCATAACTGATGCGAGCCTATAATAAGGAGCTCTCAACTTCTTGACACACACACATGCAACAGCTTGCACATTTGCAAGTCAGCTGTAGATGAAAGGGAATGCCACTACACCCTCACTCCTGCAGCTCGCCCCAGCTACACAGGCAGCATGGCATCCCCGCCTGCCTCAGTCGCTTTTTTACAGACACCTTCACATTCTGGGTTTTTATCTGTATTATCAACATGTCATTTTACAGATGTACATATTTCCCACTAGAATGCATCACCACATCCAGCCCGCCCCTGTGCCTGTTCTTAAATACACTTTCCATCATCAGATTATTTTCTTTTAGCTGACATGCGCGCACATTCAGAGAAATCCCTCTTATCTCATCTTATTCACCTTTTATAGAACCAAAACCGTGCAATCCATTGTGGGGAGGAAAGTTTAAAGGGGGCATTTTATCACTTGACCTACATTTTCCAGATATTCTTAGGCAGACATGCAAAGACAACAATCAATAAACACCGTATCCCTGCAGAATGGAGGTAGACGCGCTCTAACCTGTTGGAGGGAGACCGGGGAGCACGCTGCACTTGTTTCCTCTGGAAACGAACGACAGCGCATCATTCAAAGGAGGACCCGTTTTCCAGTTTTTAATAACAGCTGGTCTATTTTCAGAGAAGTGTTTTTTTCTTCTTCTTAAATTAAGATGACAATCTGAAGTTATTTCTACAACAGATGTGTCATCGCGCTCTGGCAGCACATCGAGGCAAAAGCCACAACACAGCATCCCTCTGTGACAGAGCCAGAGCTCCTCAGCGGATCATCCCAGCATCAACACTTTATTTACAGCGAGCGACCGTCGCGCGTAAATGTTTGGATAACACTGCGTGCTCGGAACGGTGCGACCAGCGTCCGTCTGTCCGGGAGTCCACTTACCTTTACTCCCTAAAGTCGTGGCAGGACAGGCAGGGTGCGTTCAGCAGTCCAGCCCGCGCACACTGACAGGATGTACAACCCGCGATAGTCTCCTTTTTTACTGTGACAGCGCAACGCCGCTCAGCGTGTCTTTCCCGGCACACCTGTGGCTCGCAGCGATTTAGTCACTCTGAATGCACAACAAAAATCACCACACACACACACACACAAGGAGGATTTAAGGAAGTCAACAGACACCTACCGACCTGTAGCATGTAGCCCCTGTCAGTCCGTCAGAGCGGTGCGGTGATGGAGCAGAGCGCTGTTCATGTGTCAGCCGGTGTCAGAGCGCGCAGACACGGCCATCCCCTGTCCGAGGCGCACGGTGCAGCGCCGCCTCTATTTACTCCAGCTGGAGGAAAGGCACGCCCACTGTGCGTGCGAGTGCGTGTGTGTGTGTGTGTGTTGGATGGGGTATTCCTAATCCTTTGATTCTTTGGAAACCTGCTTCTTGCACATGTATGAGCAGCCAGGATAAACACACGCGTAAAAGTAATACTTAGAGCCTGTTTCCACGCAACCAGGGATATCAAATCTGCGCAAACAGAGATATTTTATGTGATATTTGGAGATAGATGATGGAATGTGGAACTAATTGTGGACTCTGACAGGCTTGTGAATGGTTGTCTGTCTCACAGTGTTGGCTCTGAAATGGACTTGGTGATCAGCTGGGATAGGCTCCAGCCCCGTGTGACCCTCTACAGGACAAAGTGGGTATAGCTGATGGAAAGAGGGAGGTAAATTATGACAGAAATATATTGTGTAACACACAATATATTTCTGTCAAAAAATTTAGAATTCATCAATATTTGATAGCATTTTTTTTCTTCTGATTTCAGTATTCACATCAAGCAATTTGCAACAGCATCACACAATGATTCATTATGAAGTTTGCCTATTGACAGGTCATGTGGTTTAACAAGAACACTCCTCGCCCTCCTTCCGCCGCCCCCGCTGCTCGTCCTCCTGCTCCTCCCTTGCCATTTTTTAAATTAAGGAGCAGGATTATCAGCACAGTTTGGCAGGTTACCAGATAAACCTGGTCACAGTGGCTTGAGTTAATGAAGTGGAAGAAATGCCAGGCTGATTTGCATGAAATTGTGCTCCCTGTGCCGCTGATTCTTCTCACCCATATCAAGACAGGATGTCTGAGGAACATGATCCAATCATGTCAGGTCCTCCTGCTGTCACCAGTCCAGCTTCCCACCAATAGTTTTATAAAGAATCTGGATATGTAGAGACACAGTTCTGCAGTCAAGTGAGACCAATAGATGGGTTAGGGCTGTTTTCTTATATTATCATTTATTTATTTATGAGATCAGCCTGTCATTTCTTCCCTGACCCAAACACAGTAAGGCTGCCAAAAAATCTATTTTATAGGCTCATTATGTCAACAAAACTGAACTTTAGATTACATGTTTCAATGTTATCTTGGCACAGTTTCTTTTTTACTTTAATTACAGAGTGTGGAACTATCCAGATTTTAGCCTAGAGGTAGAGATGGTATATAAGACACCAGGTTGCCCCCACAAACACCGAAATCCAGTGTTTCAGGTTAGAGTCCAGGTGGAGGCATTTATTGGATGTGTTTCCTCATTTTTCTTCTCTGTCCTTGTTTGCTTTAATCATTTAAAGTCACTCTAATAAAAGCATATAATTAAATGAACTAATCTAGGTTAAGGTTTATGTTATATAATTATATATATTACAATTATAGTAACAAAAATGGTGGGATGAGAATCAGACCACTGGAGTTTTATTAGGTACACCTTGCTATTAAGTTGGACCCCTTAGCCCTCAGAACTGCTTTAATTCTTATCAGGCATCATAGAGTCAACAAGAAGCAGCAGGCGTTCCATTTTCCTCCATACTGACATCACAGCATCACACAGCTGCTGCAGATTTGCAGCATCATCCATGATGTGAATCTCCTGTTCCAGCACGTCTCAAAGGTTCTCTATTAGACTGAGATCTGCTGACTGTGGAGGACATCTGAGTGCAGTGAACTCATGTCATGTTAGAGATGATGTGAGCTTTGTGACATGGTGTGTTCTCCTGCTGGAAGTATCCATCAGAAGATGGTACACTGTGCTCATAAAGGGATGGACATGGTCAGCACCAATACTCAGGTAGGCTGTGGTCTTTAAACCAGACTCAGTTGGTACTAAGGGGCCCAAAGTGTGACAAGAAAACCTCCCCCACACCATTACAGCAGCAGCAGCAGCCTGAACCACTGATACAAGGCAGGATGGATCCATGCTTTATGTTGACCGTCTGAATGTGTCAGCACAAATGGAGACTGAAGTTCAAAGTCTGATGCTCACTCTGAACTTCAGCAGGTCGTCTTCACCATGTCTACATGCAGAAATGAACCAGCTGCTGACACCTGATTGGCTGCTTAGATTAAGGAGCAGCTGAGCAGGTGGACCTGATGAAGTGGTTGATGAGTGTATGACTTGATAATAAATACCGGCCCTCTGACTAGAATATTCATACAAGGTAACATGTAAATGCTCTTAAACTGTATGTTCAACATGTTTGTAAAACATAAAAATGTCAAACAACAGAGCAGTGTTAACTTAAGCCTCAAATACACCAACGCACACAGTACAGGTAAAACGCATGAGATGTCAAGTCAAAGCTCACGATGTATGTACTCACACTGTACGGTGTGATGGTCGGCTGCTGCATGACTGCTAACGCTACACACTACTTCAGGTGCTCAGGTGATCACATTGAACCGGAAATTAAACGTCTAACGTCTAAAGTCAGTCAGAGTTTGTGTTGCTGCCACAGCTCGTCAAACATAGCCTCCATCAGCCCTGTCCAAAGCCATGTGGTCGCTGCCATATTTGTTATTATCTGTAACAGTTTTGTGTAGGCGGCGCAGTGACGTGTTCGGCCAACGCATGCGCAGTGGAAAAACACTTTTGGCCATAATAGTATCGTGATTGACGATTTAATGGAAAGTGTAACTATTGAAATAAGCAGGGAAAGATCAAAGAATATGGTAATCACTTGTATTTATAGAACTCCAGGTTCGTTTAGTAAGAAGATCTCTGAGTTATATGAAATGCAAAGGGGAAAGCTGATAGTTGTTTGTGGGGAATTTAATATTGATTTGCTAAAATCAAATGAACATAAGAAAACAGCAAAATTTGTCAATACGATGTTTAGTTTGAGTTTATACCTGCTAATAATAAAACCTAGTAGAATAACAAGTGATAGTGCTACATTTTTATTTATTTATTTTTTATTTTTATAATATTTTTGTGAATTCAAATGATCAAAAGTGGATTATTAGTGACAGATATAAGTGATCACTTGCCTGTCTTTGCTGTGTTGGAGTCTAGGAGCTTCTTTCTCCTCCTTCTTCTTCTTTGGTTTGGTTGGTGGTTGGTTAGCTAACAACACATTGAGGCATTACTGCCACCAGCTGGTATGTTTGCTGCGTTCAGTTGACTTTAGTTGGTTTGATAAATCCTATAGTGTGTGATCCCTCATCAGTAGCTGTTGTTAATTGTGTGACCCCCATCATTATAGAAAACCAGCTGAAGCCGTCTGTCAGTGTGTCCTCCTAGTCTGTTTAACAGCTGTTAAGACTGGGAAAGTCCTGTAGTGTGTCCCCAGCTTTAGATTCCTGCTCATTAACACATTAACATTTAAACATTAGCTTACTGGAAAAAACATTATGTACATACTGATACCATTTTATTTAGAGTTCTATATCAATAGTAAAGAAATACATCTTTTGTTATTGATGGTTTTGTAACTGTGTTTGCACAGCAATGTTTTTCTACTTGTAGCCCTACTTGCTGTTTCCACAGAGGTACAAGGATTCAAATTGTATTGAACAATGAGCCCACAATGTTGGACATTTGACCTATAAAAACAAAAATGACCTTGACACCGGCACTTATTTGGGCTCAATCTCATTAGCATCTAAGCTAGAAGATGATTAATTGACTCAACTGACTGCACCTGGTGCTGAAAACAGATGAGTGTTGAATCACAATGTTGTGTAAGTGTTAGAGCAAATGAGGAGACACGCATTCTCCTGGGTGGAGAAGTGAGACCGCTGCAGGAGTGAATGTGTGACTGTAACTGGATGTGAAAACCTTTGCTTGTTGTCAGTCATAATATTTGAGTCAGACTGTTTGGTTTCCGTGACAGGATGCAGTGTGTTTGTGTGGCAGAGAGATGTGGATGTGGTCAGTGTGTGCATAGGTTAGGAGGGCTGCACATTCTGTGATGAGTTTTTCATTAACCAGGAATTCTATAGTATGTTGTTGTGGTAGTAAAACCATGCAGCTGGGATAATATTAGGTACATATTATAACTGTTATGTCCATGAGAGGCGCAGAATTCAGAGTTCTGAGTTCTGGGTAAATTGTGCCCATAAATACCATCACCCACTTTCAAGTATTGCTTGTGCACGCTCTGTTCTGTCAGCCGTTACTGACAGGAGGAAGCAGAGAGCGTTTTGAAACAGCGTGTTGCCTCCAGCGGAGCTCTGAAAGCAGCTTAGACGGAGCAGCCAGGCAGCGTGGAAGGAGACACACTCAGAGTGGCTGCAGAGTGGAGACACACTGAGCTCCTTTCAGCTCCCACACATTCACGGAGAGGTTTGCTGTTCCACATAAGCTTCCTGGAGCATTCACACACACACACACACACTTTCCATCACTTCATGGCATATTACCTGAACATTTTTTATACTCATTTCCTGCAGACTCTGATCACAAGTATGGCTGCTATTTGACCAAATCCTACATTTATCTGAGCTTTCCTTTTTCTATGTTTTTAAATTGCTGTAGTCACCAAAAAAGAGGCTGGGCCCCACACTGTAACTGTGCAAACTGTGCACACAAGGAGGATGAAAAAAGACCGCTGACCAGTGGTGTGTATGTAGCTGGTGCCCACCTGTGGTCAATTGTGGCAAATGTGTTGTTTGGGATGGAACAGATCACAATAGCAGCCAGAAATGGCAGAAAGAGATGGAAAAATAAAATGTGTGTATTATTGTGAAAGTGTGTGTTTTACCTAAACCTAACCAAGTAGTCTTAACGACTAAACCCAAGTGTGAGTCAAGGAACAGCATTGTGTCATACTGATGACTTGTTGGAATTCTATTAATCTATTTAAATAAAAATGAAATTAAATGTCATTTATTTAACTTTGCTGCTCAGTGTAAAACTGGGAGCTAAGCTAACAGAAGAGATTGACAGTCTAAAATCCATGTGTGGTCATTAGTCAAAGTTCTTTTCTTCATATCAAGCCCTTCAAACATTGTGTTTCTAATGTCAAACATGTATAATTATTGTGTGTTCATCTGTGTCCAATAATTGTCCAATAATTAAAAATCTGAATTTTCAGATACCATATTGCTGAGCCAGCAGTCCTACCATGATCTTTTTTGGTGTTTCCAGATTTAGAAGCAGCTTCCTCTGCTGCCCAGAGACATCATTTCATGAAACTATATTTTTGTTTAGTCTGTGACATAGAGGCTAATATAAAACATATACATTTATTATCATATATGCAATGATGGTGCATCCAGATGAACTGTCCTGAAAAATAAAATAATGTACAGCCAATTTCAGCACATCTCTAATAGGATCAACCACAAACATTATTCCTGCAATGTCTAATGAGCGGTTTTTCATTCAGCTGCCATTTTACCATTTACCTAATAAACAGATATTTTTAGTCACTATGATCTCCTGCAAAAAATAAAGTCCTACGTTCTTTATAGAGACAGCACAACCATGGAGCGAGAACTCAAACATTATTATATAACACAGGTATAAAGACATAAATAAAGTTTCTGAAAAGACCAAGGTGTTGCTGAAACTGGTTAACTACATTGCCCTCGATCATCTATGTCCTCTAGTTCCTGTTTTTGAAGGAAAAGACCCTGCTGTAGACCTGATTATTGTTTTGATACTGACATTTTTACGAGGTTTTCGTCTTAAATGTTGATAGATTTACACTGTCTCTGGAAAGGTTTGTACAATAATAACCCTCTGTAATGGTATACTTCAGTATTTTGTTACTGTTGGCATGTGTGTGTTGTCTGTCACAAATGACCAGATTTAATGTTTGTATGTACTGTGTATTTTGGGCTATTATGAAACTTTGCTGCAACGTTAGCATTACTGTAAGTATGAGAGCTGGTACAGTGAAGTGTAAGATTACTTCATGCCAACTCCATTGTGATAAACCTCCATTGTAAGGCTTTTGTTTTTGTGGGTTTTTATTAGAAAACGACGCACCTGGGGAATGAATTATCAACCAAATGTTGCATTTGTTCATATTAGTGTTTGTAACAACACCAGTGTAAATGCTGAGCAAACACCAATCCAACCAGGACCAAAGTAAAGCTGTTCTGCAGGGAACTGACTGACGTGTAAACACCAACCCTAACCCACTGCTAGTCCGACATGAGCCAGTAGACACACTCTTCTCCTCTTGTCGCCACAGAAACCAGAATTCTCTTTATGCTGCCAAAGACTGCAGTAACCTGCAAATAAAATGTATACATAAGGATAGCTTATCTGAAGATGAGTCACTGGACTTTAATTGGATGCAGCCTATCTGGAAAATAATGTTATGACTGAGAGGAATGTTTTAATAATAGCAGACCTGTAAGGTGTGCGTCACAAGGCCTCAAAGTACATCCACACTGCAGACAGCCAGATAATACACAGGTGTGTGCGTTTGTCTGGTTGTCACAGTAACATAATGGTCACTGGTTGGGTTCAGAGCGGCATCATACCCAGCTCCACTGCTCTCCCTTCAACAGTGGGGTTATTATAAGGATGGTTCCGCTCACCTTCAAAGGCTCCCCCTCACCTTTCAGAGCTTGTTGTGCTTTGTGATCATCCACAGTCGCTCCGCTCTCCGTCCTCACTTGATTAGCTGTAATAAGTCTGCTCATGTCACATTTACTTTGATTTCATCCTTCATCCTTAAATTACCTCTGGTATTATACTTGTATATCGGGGTATATATATATATATAGTATATATGTTTATTGAGTGAAAAATTTCAAATATATGGGTGATTCAGCACTTTGATGTGTTCGCTGTGCTATCCACGAGGAAGACTTAACAAGCAGCAAGTTAGCTACACGTCTGATTCTTGTTTACTGTTTGTATGTTCAGAGCGATTCTTTGTAATACCAGTGAAAATGTCAGTCTAATTTGCTTAAGGGCATGCTCCCCCTGTAGAATTAGAAACAAATTAGCATAGCACTGATCAGTCATTAGCACACTTCTCAAAGGTTACATTTAAAGGAATAAAGGCTTCAAACACAACAAAATGAGGCCAACAGTAGTGTTGTCTGCATGCTTTACCTTTCAGAGGTACGACCACTAAGTGAGAAGAATTAACATTAAATTAACCAGGGGCCGTGTTTATAAAGATTCCTGGGAATAAGAAAATGTTTCAAATTTAAATGAAGAGCAGATCCTGATTTAAAGGGTTGAAGCCAGGCGTCTGGGGAGTTTTTTTTTAAGATGTGTCTCTGCTCCTCCATCAGCTTCATCAGTTCTAAGTGTTTGGTGGGGAAACATGGTTTATATGTGGTGGAGGACCTCAGTGGGGGGGTCTGGGTGAAACAGTAGCTCTAAATGTCTCCATACTTACCTGTGTTGGTCTGACTGTCTGTATCTGGTGTGTAACAACTATGAGACTACAGGGGGGCTGTGGTGGTGGGACTGGTGGACAGTCCACTGTTCTTCCTGGGCACATGTGACTTGGGAGTGAAACTTCCTGGGAACAGATGGAAGCACTGCATTGTATGTGGTAGAAAGATGATGTCTGAGACCACCTCTGGCGGTTTTCCTTTAGCGAAACCAAGTTGGGTAATAAATTGGGTGATTAACTGCACTGAAGGTATGCTAAAATAACAAGCAGCTACTGCCACTTCAACAGCCTCCACACTGCTGTCATACCTGTCGACTCATATCTGCAGACACCTCCATTACTGGCTGATGACTGAATTTATTTTATAGCCAACATCAGCTGATACTGCCATTCTGCAATTAATTCAATGCCATTCTAAGCTAAAAAAAACAGTAGATTTTAGTTTGGATAACCATTCAACCCTTTGCTTTTTTATTGCCACTAAAACCCATGTATCAGTCATGACAGCTTCCAATCTGCTCTTCAGTGAACAACATATTCCACCTGACACCAAATGAATGACATCAGACATCTGCTTCCATGCATCCTTTATTCCATTATAAGCATTAAAACATCCACTGTGCTGCCTTCTCGCAACAACCTCCACATGAACGATGTTTCACAGCATATTTAAGGCTTATTTCACTGGTTCTGTTTTACACACTAATACCAATATTTGACTCTACTAGCTTTATCTGCCTTTCATTTGCATAATGTGATTCCAGTGTTAAAATCAATGAGACTAGGGTGCCCAACATGGGGCTAATATGTATAGTAAGATATTGAAGTATACCATTACAGAGGGTTATTATTGTACAAACCTTTCCAGAGACAGTGTAAATCTATCAACATTTAAGACTGGAAAACCTCGTAAAAATGTCAGTATCAAAACAATAATCAGGTCTACAGCAGGGTCTTCTTTTCCTTTAAAAACAGGAACTAGAGGACATACTAGAGATGATCGAGGGCAATTTATCCAAAAACATCTGCCCGACATTAGCTATGATCAGAAAACACTTAAACCCCACTGACAAATCACTTCACATCAATACACGGATTAAACCATCATTACAAGTTGCTATGCAAATCACAACCCTTTCAGTATTTACTTCATTTTAGTGTTATTATTCTTCATTTGCAGGGGTTACAGTACAAATACAAGCTGAAATGTCCAAACTGATTCATGCGTTGCTCATTTCCTGTCCTCCTTGGTGGTTCGGTCAGAAGTGGACAAAAGGAGGACACATTTGGTTTTAGTACCTTTGCCGTCATTTGCCCACACCGTCAGGCTTTCACAGTGATCGACTGATTGATTCCTCTTATGGTTAGCAGCAGTTATCAGACCCCCCTCCTGGGTGAACGAACATAAGGCTTTATTCTTTTTTTTTTGGAGTGAAAAATAACAGTGTCCGACTGGTAAATTAAATAAACTGAGCAAATGCATGTTTACTTCAAATGCCGTCACATGCTCTCATGATTTCATTTACAGTACTGACTTATGATGTGTGTTTATTTTAAATGTCTTTTTACCACACGACCTGCCTGATACATGCTGCTCTCTGTTCGTTTAAGGTGAAGGCTGTTGCTTAGCGGTAAAGGTCTGCACACCGTGTAACAGTGTTGAGAATTTTGATATCCACGTTGTCACGGTCACCTCTTTGTACAGATTACTGGCTGTCAGTGTTCTGTGTGTTAACTCAAAAGAACTTGCTTTGTTTTGAGTCTTTGTTTTGTAATAAATTTATAGAAGCCACAATCTTGAGAGTGTAGGCTGGAATTTCAGTGGGGATTGCCAACACTGAGGCCAAAGCTAGCAGCTAGTAGCTACACAACATGCCAGGAAAACTGGCCTGGATCGTGGTGCTGAAGTCTTTGAGGTAGGCCCCTACACACACACATTTTCTGTACCTGTGTTATGCCGTCATTTGTACCAGTGGCAAAGAAGTGTTTTTGCCAATAAGCAAGATGTGTTTTGTTGTTAGTTCCTCATATGTGAGAGCAGCATGCATCAAGACCAACAGGATCGCGGCTTCAAAGCCCACACATCAGGGGCAAACAGCTTCCAAACACACACCCTCTGAGGAAAAAAAAAGTGGAATGCCAATAACAAACAAATCAACACATACGTAACAAGCGCACAAAAAAAACATTACCTGAAAATACTTGCACATTCAAAGTGCAAATGTTCAATTAACCCTGAATGGTAAATTAAAATTTAACAGAAAAAGTAAAAAAACAGCAACAATTTTATTTCGAGGTGCAAAATTGATAATTTTTTACCTTGTATAAAAGAATACAAAAATCAACATTGTGAAGACTCTCAGTCTTTAGGAAAGCAGAGATTGTGGGAGAAACGGAGAGATGGAGATGTGACAGGCTGAAGAAGTGAGAGACACTGACAGCAGAGGTGAAGGAGGCTGAGAGCTG
Source organism: Parambassis ranga (assembly GCF_900634625.1). Classification (NCBI taxonomy): domain Eukaryota; kingdom Metazoa; phylum Chordata; class Actinopteri; family Ambassidae; genus Parambassis; species Parambassis ranga. The sequence goes on along the minus strand of NC_041024.1, from coordinate 24,838,192 downwards.
GAGATTAAGCAGCAAGCACAAAGACTTTCTGAGCCCGGGCTCACTGGGTTTACATGTAGGAACACCAGTCTGGACGACACGCCTGGGTGGGACTGGCTTGATCCTCAGAAGTCTAAAAAAAACACCTCCTCTTCCTGAAATGGCTCCAAGCAGAGAGGGAACTGATGATTTTACTCCAGTCATGCCTGTCTGCTGAAAGAGGAAGAGGAGGAGGCTTCTCCAGTGTGTTGAAATGAACCCGGGCCTAAGTGCCGAGCTCCCCTCAAGAGGTGGTAAGCTCAAAGGAAATGAATTGCTTGAGTCTCTCCAGGTACTGGGCGTAGAGTTCAATGTCGTTGTGGCCAGCTCCCTCCACCCAAAGAGGCTCCACTGCGCGGGGGCAGCGCTCGTACATCGCCAGGCCGTGGGAGAAGTCGATCACCTCGTCCTCTGTACCGTGGATCACCAACACTGGAGATGCCACCTTGGACACCTTGTCAATACTGCAAAGGGGAAAGAGAGAAAAGGGTCAAATAAAGAACATTTAAGGCCACTGTTTAACTATGACTCATAAACACCTGTTGGGTCTTGTATGACATGCTCAAGCCTACAAAAACAACTTTGGCTTTAAAATAGCACAGAGTTTCTGGGGTGGGGCTTATCTCGCAGGCAATAATGTTCTATTTAACGCAGAGCCCAAGTATCTGGAATATTATGACTATCACAGAAACATCTGCATCAGTGATGCCAAAATATGCCTAAATCTAAAAAGACTTTACAGTGGTATGATCCATATATTATTACATTTTACTACCAAACATTGTTTGTTACACATGTTAATTATCTCTGAGAAGTGTGTGTGTATTGATAACTCTTTCACAATATGGATTCTAAAGAGGCTGATGCAGCTCTATAAACTACATCAGCCTCTTTTGAATTAGAATCCATATCATTACTGTTTCAGTCCTTGCATCCTGGAAGTCTAAAACAGCCAACCAAATTATCACAAGGGTTTTGTTACATAGAACCTTCTGGGAGGTCACCCTTAAAACCGTTTGGAAAGGACTGTTGCTTTTGCCATTCGTCACGGTTATCGTCTTTGAAAGCTAGCAGTCCAGTTGGTACATGATTTAACGACCGGTAGACTTTGTAAGAAAAAAAATGCACATCAAAGGCAAACTGCCCATTCCTCCCTGCACCTAAAACATGCTCATGTTATCAAAACTTCGAAACCTTTGGCCATGCCAAAAATTCCTCACTGACTGTTTCAAACCACCAGCAGTTACGCTGCATAGCTTTGAACCTGGCAACATGTTCCTGAAATTCTGCATTTGCGCTAATGTAAAGTGTTTGTGATCACAATAAGCTTGATTGTTGGCTGCTAATTTGAATCCAAAGAGCTTATTACAGTATATGGTGATATGTGATAAAAAGGTATCAAAATGTTACATGTCACTCTTCAGGATTCACTACTTATTTTGTCAAAAATTCTAAATGCATAAAAAGTGTTGAATGGACAAACTGTGACATTGTTCAAATAACAACTACATGATTGTATAAAAAAGTCTGCATATTACACACTGAGTCAGGTAAATGATAGAGAATGAAATTTTGTGTGGCTGCAGTCCCTGCCATGAATATAAATTCCTTACTTATCACCCTTGCCCGTAACTAGCAGCAGCAGCTCTGCCTCCATGATGCCCTGCTGCTCAGATAGAGGTTAGTTGGAAGATTAATGCAGGGAAATCATTGTGAACTAATTTCATTCCAGATGGAATAAAACTATTATCGTGTTGGCTTCACAGCTGGGGTGTACAGACCGAATTATGGCAGACATGGCTGTCAAACATTATCTCTCCTAACATTTGTATGAATATGAGCTCACAGTTACACAGTGCGATCCCCAATATGACTGAATTACCACAGTAGTAGGGCAGCACATATGACAAAAGATCCTATAATCACCCCCCCACCCCAAAAAAAAACAAAAAAAACAAAAAAGAAACAAACAAAACTAGCGTGTAGTGTTAACTGCCTAACATCAAAAAAGCAATAATGTTCTAAATTTGCTGGTTTTATATAGGATACATAGGTATCTATGGTATATATGCAAAGTGTTTACACACCACTTCACTAGACAGATTATTTAAAAATGTACATAAAATAATCTTAAAAATAAATAGGTCAGATTTTAGATGACTGTTGGTTCTGTCCATAATTATCAGCTCAGATAACATAGCCCAAGAGAAGTAAGAAATCCCCAAATGTGTGTACAGAGAGACAGACGGTCTAAATTATGTCACAAATTCTGTTACATCACATCAAAAGCTTGGACAGTTTTTCTTTTAAATCAACCCTGGTTAAATACTGATGTGTGTATTTAAAATGTCAATTTTAAATTCTGAGTATGATGTAAGTGGTGATGACACCAGCTGCTGTTGGCAGAGAAATTAGCCCTGACCTGAGGAATGGGGTACCGATAACGTTACAACAATTATCAACAAATTGCCCATCTGTGCGAAACAAAATGAAAAAAAGTGGACAGGGAAGAGGATGGATGTCTGGCCAATGCCATGATTGTCAGGTATTAGTGATGGACAATGACATTTTATTACCGTGTCCGATTCTATCATACATAACATAAAAAGGGCTTCATGCATTCATGCATCACACAATGCAACCATCTTATTCATTTAACATGACGATAAAGTATTATATCACAGTCCTATCTCTGATTGATATACACCTGCAGATAATACACACAGATCAGCCATACAACATCCCCTGAAAGCTACACTTAATATTCGTCGCTACGCTACACTGCAGACAACAAATCTGTAGAGACACAGTGCACTCATTAAATCTTAACACTGTCTATTCATAATTTGGTCAGACACGTGCTGATCCCTTGTGTGTCTAAATTATGAACCTGGTGAGGTACTCCAAGAACAAAACCATCGTGATGGCCCTCATTTGTCTACTCAGCAGTTGTTGGTCAAAAGGTATGATCTACATGGTGTTCAATAATTCACTTTTTGAGATTTAGAAGACAAAATGGCTTCTAGCTTTAGTTCAATAAAAAGTCAGAGATTTTCCTTGGCATGGTGAAGAGTAGGTACAATTAAAAAGAGCTTGGAGAAGACTGCTATTTTCTGACATGTGACAAGTATCCCTCCCATACATCTTACAGTGAAGATATTTATGGAATGTCCAACTGGGAGGCAACCTTGGGTTGAACACAGGGGAAGGATTATATATTCCATATGGTGGGGAAAGCCTGGTCCCCTGGTCTGACTACTTAGCCTGTGACTACAGATACGTTGATGAAAAATATTAAGAAACTCTAACACTGCTACTACATTGGCATCTAAAAATGATAATATTTCAGTTGTTGCTTTAATAAATCTCATTTCTGCTACACTAACAGACAGTTGGATAGAAGAGTGCAGCCTTGTGCAGTTTAACCCAGCTTGATCCACATACAGAGAACGTATCTCTGCTTTTCCTGCTGTGTGCTGCTGTGTATTTGTGTTTCTACCCACCTTGGGAAGGCATCGAAGCAGTAGGTCTTGCGTGTTTCAGGGAACGCCACCCGTAGCCCCGACATCAAAGGTGAGTGTAGGATGACAGCAGCACATTCATAGCGTGCAGCCAGGTCGATGGTGGGCACTGTGCCGATGCTCTGACCGTACAGGATGATATTCTCAGGTGTTACACCGTACCTTCACAATGAAAAACAGAGTGATTTGAAGTCGGATAAAAGAGGTAAACAAGAGGTAAACAAGAGGTGTTAAAGCTGCTATGATAGCTTGTAATCTAGCTATAAGTAGAGTAAAAAAGCAACACCTAATTCTTGTGCAAGGTAAACATGTAAATCAGTATTTCACATATCAATCATGGTGATTGTTTAATCACATAATTGCAACCTCTTGAGACCTTTCAGAGCTGAACAGCAGCATCCGTCTGTGAAACCGTTGACAGCGTGGTTTAGACGTTATCTGACATTTTCAGCTTTAATTGTCAGATGTCAGGCATCATGTCTGCATTTCAGTAATAGAGAACATAATACCACTTTGAAAAGAAGTGGGAAGTATGACAATGATTCAGCCAACAGCAGGGAGGGGATTTTAGATCATTTTTCATTAGGTTATTACACAATATAATTTAAAACTCCTTTCTCTTTCTTCTACAGGTGCACTACTTACACACTTATTGTTTATTTAAGAATACAAGACAAGGCTTTAAAAATAACCGCCTGCTAAATTCACTAGTACATTGATCAATTATGAACAAGAAACATTATCAACACAATTTAATACAAAATATGTGTAGTTAATATTTTGACTTTTGGAAAAAATGTGTGATGGTTATGAAAAATGTATTATTGGGACTATTTGTAAATTGTGCATGAGGATATTGCTTCTACACAACTGTTAACAAAACAACTCTGTGCTCTTGATACACAGCTGCTATAAAGAGTGCTGCAACTGAAAGAAAACAATATCAATACAGTCCCATTTTACCAGAAGGATCTGCCAAAATGACTCTTACCCAAGACGGGAAACATAAATACAGACTCCGTTTACTTGGTAGAGTTTGAAATACACAAAAGAAAAAATAACACAACTGTAGAAAATCACTGTGGCGACAGTAAGACTGACAATATAGGGACACTGGTACCAAAAAAGGGAACGCATTCCTGTGGAACGTTTTTGGGTTTAAACTTGAGGACAATACATTAGAAGTCGTAATATGTAAGCACCACAAGGTAACACTACTTCAATCTGTACAACAACCTCAAAAGCCACCACAAGATACAGTAGACGTTGAAGGACAAGGGGATCACAACTGAAAACACCAGCCACCAACATTGTGTGAATTGTGTTCTTTAGGAGTTGTAAATTAGGTGAAAAAGTAGTAAAAGTAGAGCAGTAGAGTTTTCTTGGAGACGTTTCGCTGCTCATCCAAGCAGCTTCATCAGTTCTAACTGTTTGGAGGGGAAACATGGTTTATATGTGGTTGTAGACCTCAGTAGGTGTGTCTGTGTAAAAGTCACAAACAATAAATAATAATAAAAAAGCACTAAATGTTTCCATAATTACCTGTGATGATCTGGCTGACTGTGCCAGGTGTGTCTACCATTTAGTGCTATTAGCTTTTACACAGACCCACCCACTGAGGTCTGCCACCACATATAAACCATGTTTCCCCACCAAACAGAACTGATGAAGCTGCTTGGATGAGCAGCGAAACGTCTATCAAATATGGAGCATTTAAGCGTTTGTGTGCACGCACGCACACACACACAATTTAAATTAGAGGCCCATAACTGCCTTCCCTGAAAACTGAAAAGTTCCTGAGCACACACATTTGCTGTGTGCCAGCACCTTGGTTGTCTGCAGATCTGTAATGTAACAAGGAGCAGAAATGCTTGGTGTCAGAAATTTAAGACAGATATCAGAAGAATAGGAGGATATGAAGAGGCATGGAAATATGAAAATACAAAGAAGTGAGAGAAATGCAAGAGCTGATGGCACTAATCCAGAATCAAGATGGAGATGATGGTACTCTGATAATTGGCAGCAGTTCACAGGCACATTTTGACAACCCTGGAACAATGGGCCATCTGAGACAGAAGCTGATTCCATCTTTCAGGAAAACATTATAATCTAGGGATGTCATGACAACAGACACTTCAGCTGTCACTAAGCTGGTGGCAACATTTTTCAAAAACAGACAGACAGTATATATTACCAGGTACTCCAGATACTAGACTAATAGGTGACAGCAAAAAAAAAAAAATAGTTGTACAATGTGTTACATGTGATATGTGTTAAGATATTTCCGTTTGACTTAAATCAAGCAGCTAATGGTGTGTTTATTGCAGGGCTCTAGAGTGTGACTAATTTGGTCGCATGTGTAACCTAATTTCTCAATGGTGCAACCAAAAAAATCTGAGATCGCACCGATGTGACCAGCTGTTCGAGGGGGAAAAAAAATCTATTAGACTCTGAAAGTCTCCCAGTGGTTTAACAACAGACACGCATTAGGCCAATGTTGTGGTCTATCTGTTGTTACTATCCTGCAAGAGCGGAGCATTGTCTGTCAGTCTGATATTTGCATAGAGCATACCAGCTCAAAAAAGTCATTCCTCCTCTAACAGACAAAAGGTTCCATCAGTTGAAGCCCAGCTTTAAAAAAAGAGGAAGAGAGAAAATGAAGAATGCTATATTAACTTTGAAACTTCATTATGGATTTCTGACATGTAGACTTGTTGCCTAGTTTCCCCATAATTTGTATGAGTACTAGGGATGAATTTGATCGATTACATTAAATTAGTTGTCAATTAATTGCCCCGGCAGTATTTCTTTGATATGTAGTGGTGAAGACGTTTCGTAACTCCCAAGTAGCAGCGTCAGTTCTGCTCAACGTGTCGTTTTTGTGTGTCTACATGCTTGCGCGTTTCTCTGCTGCTCTCTGTACTGCGCACAGTGGAGTTTTGTTTAGCTTTCTATTCATTTTATGCTCCTAATGTATCATGCAACAGCCGAGCCAGTGAACAACTTATTTTATGTTAACACAGCCTACATATTGTATTTAATTTCTATTCACAATTGATTTTGTTATACTAGCCTACATAAATGTCATTCCCCTGCAGTTATAATATACACAAATGCTTAGGATGGGTGAAAAAATACTTTGGAAGGCCAATGCTGTTTGCGCACAGTTCAAAGCCATGTGGTCACAGCCTGCAGCCATGTGAACGGATAAAAAAAACATAACAGCTTGAGATAGTCGATTAAGTTGTATATATTGATGGAGATTAACCACTGTCATGATGTTACAAGTTATATATTTTTAACACAGTGAAGTACAAACAAATGGTAATGTTGCTAATAATTGATTCCAAAAAAAGATTCCATATTAAAGAACCTACAGATTATGAGACAGTTTAATACACATGTACCAAAGCATTTTACAAAACGTATCCTGCAGATACTACACCAAAACCTTCATGCCAATGTGAATATGGTAGTGGCAGATTTCCAATAACATGTTTTCCATCATCATCAATTATGACATTAACTGTAACAGCGATTGCTTAAGAAAAATAAATGCCTTTTATTAAGTTACAAAAAAATAGAGGTATTCTTAAAGACTGACAGTGGTTCGGCAGCAACATTCACTAGGAGCGCACCTGGAAAAACATTCCAGAGGCTGAGGGGATGCCTGGTGTCTGGTATGCACTTTGTGGTACACAGCAAAGGACCATCAGATATGTGACAGTGCTTATCCGGTCCTGCAGGATGAAATCAGTGCTGACAGAGAACAGGCCTGTCTAGAGTCTGTCAGGGAGAGAGGGGGATCCTGGATGGTATGCTCCCTTGCCATAACTCACTATCTAGAGAGGAAGCTTAACGCAAACCCTCCCATCTCCTGACTGCAGAGAATGTAGGAGGAGGCCAAGCAGAAACAGTGCCATAACACACACACTGAAGGATCAGGTCTTTTTTTTAACAGCCACGACAAACGATTTGGACCAGAGGTGCCGGGTTATACAGTATGTGCTCTATGAAGTGATGCCATTATAACAGCTCTTCAGATAACAGCTTGGGTGTGACTAATCTGTTGGCTTAGGCAAGTCCTTCCTCTGATAAGCAGCAACTGAGCTGAGCAGTCATCCTGATAGCAGATTATGACCCCACACATGGATGGACAAAGTACCTACTGTTTGCCAGCCATCTCACAAAACAGTGGACTTTGGGGCATCTGTCAGCACATTACAAGGACTCACAACACAACTTTGTGGTTGAATACACAAGTAGAGATGGTTGACAGAAAACTCTAAATAAGGTAGACAGACATACGTCAACAGCTATATTTATATAATATATTTATATATTGCTGTATAAAAAAAAAAAACATGGAAATCTTTCTTGAAATGATCCGTAGCAATTCTAAATACCTATATATATATACATATATATATATATATATATATATATATATATATATATATATATATATATACATATACATATACATACTGCACATACTGCACTGATCCGAGTGCTGTACTGGTGAGTGCAGTACCTGAAACAGAGGGTAAAACTGTAAATTGTATAGTTTTGATGTCCCTATCATGAACCATGGTCATGACATTTTGGTAATGACTAAAAAAATATTTGCAAATACAAGTGGCAGAAATTAGGTTTTTATGTAGGATGGCCTAGATTGGTCTGAGAGAATCAATGACAGTAGGTAGTTAAGGTGGTTTTGGCATCTGGTTATGATGCCCTCTGGGATGGCTGCTTTTAGAGGTGGCACGCAATGTGGACAGACCACAAAGGCTGACCCAAGCCCCACTGGAGGATTACATCTTCCAGTTGAATTGGGAGAGGTCAGAGGTCCCCCCAGGAGGAGCTAAAGGAAATTGCTAGGGAGAAAGAGGTGTCCACATCCCTGCTCCCCCTGTTGCAACCACAACCCTGATGGATGAGGCAGGGTTGCTAGTAGAAGATGGGTGAATGGATGGTTGGACTGGATAAAACAAGATGCACAGGCTGGAATCAGTAAAGATATGTGGTGGACCTTGCCTTTTGCTATATTGTGTAGTCTTTGGATAAATAATACTACCTAAATAGGAGGCCAAAAGAAACACTTCTTAAAAAAACACACACAGCTGTTTATATAGTCCAGCAGCAAACCTGTTCAATTATAAGAAGATATTACAAAACAGAAATCTCAAGATTTCCAAATTTTAAGTGAAGAAAAACAGAAATGCTATGCTTAGTGGGAAAACTCCTTTGACCACTTAAGAATGCGAATGGAAGTGACTTCCAAAGAAATGGAGGTGCAGAGGGAGAGTGACAGAAAAAGAAAGGGGTAGCACAGGGTTTCCATGTGAAACCCAGCCAGTGTAAATTGGCCTGTCCAAACATACTGTGTAGAAAGTCTATGGAAAAATCAAGACTGCATGAAAGTCTTGAACTAAAACCCAAGGCTGACAAGTCTCCAAACGGAACAAGAAGAATTAGGTCCTCAAGTTAAAAATCCAGCCAATATACTTGAGGTTAAGTTTGCCTTTCTCAGTTCAGCCTCTTAAACAGGACATATTCCTTTAAAAAATAAGATGGAAAGACTTATACAGGGCTCTAGACTAACTTTTTGCACTGGTTGCACCGGTGCGCCTAACCTTTTTTTCTTGGGTGCACCGGCACAAAAGTTAGGTGCACCGCATCACACATCACACAGCAGTTTGTTTTTTAATTGCTGTCCATATATTTTATCGATCAGGCCTTAACTTACACCTATCCTAACGCAGAAAGTCTTTTCATCTTCTCTCATCATCTGCAGCTACATCCACTGTTTACCTGACGGCCTCGCAGGGCTGCAGCCAAAGTTTTAGAAATACTGAGGTCCAAAAATTGATGTCTAGGAAATATGAACGGGCTTAATAATCACATATCATCCTAAACTGACTTTGGACCTTGTTTAATGAACACAGGTAAATACAAATAAATAAATACATGTACTGAGAGTACTCATTCAAATTATGGACAAACCAGCCAACAGGTCTGCCTGTCAGAAATCCATAATGAAGATTCAAAGTTACAGCACTCTTCAGTTCCCTGTTTGCTTTCTCTCTGTATTTTCTGGCTGTCACTCCTCACTTATCTATCTGGCAATGGGAATTAAAAATGATTAAAATCATATACACCTTTATTTATTTAATAGTTGTGATTGAGATATATATTTTGTTTTCTTCAACACATTTCTAATGCAGCTACAGTATCTCTTCTCTCATCTTCCTCACCTCTTCCTCTCTGCCTCTGTCTCCTCTCTTTCTAAAGCTGAGCTCCAGCTGACAGACTTTTCATTCTGTTACAGTTTAGCTGTATGCAGACATCATCCTGGCAGACAATGCTCTACTATAGCAGGATAATAACAATACTGTTTAAATGGGTGTTCATCATGTAACCATGTTCTATAACTCCTTAAACCAGCTGACTGCTGTCAGTCAGTGACTCAGCCTTCATGGATGAACCTCACAGGTCAGATAACACTGTCCTCAGACCTGCTGTTCAGTCTGTTATAATGCTACGAGCACGTCACGCCCCCTCCCTGAACATGACCGGCTCGTTATCATCCGTCATTCAGGTCAACAGCAAATTAGCAAAACCCGCATAGTAGCAACAAATCCTGCTCCTCCGCTGTATGTTCACTTAAACTAAACGTCTTTAATACCGGTCTGTCTGTGTGTGTGCGCGCTGAGCGGTGCAGTGAGAGGGTCGTATGAGTTCTGCACACACGTTTTAAAAAGTCCGGGCCGAAACGAACTTTGTTCATATCTCTCTGTTCTCGTGGAGTATGGAACAAGCTTTATCACACAGCATCAGCTCTGCGCAGCATATGTCCGCGTCATTCTCTGAATGTTCGGTCTCAGCTGACCGCAGCAGACACGTTTTCAAAGACACACACACGGAGGTCCCGCCCTTCACCGTCTCTGATTGGTTTAGACCACAATATGGGCCCGATGTGTGTCTGTTGCTGGAGACTTTTGAGAGTCGCGGAGAACGTATCTCCCTCTTACAGCTGGTCGTACCAGTGCGACCTCTGATATTTTTTGGTTGCACCTTTGAGAAATTAGGTCGCATGTGCGCCCAAAATGGTCGCACTCTAGAGCCCTGTTATACACAGTGCCCACATTAGAAGGGAACTGATCCAACAACAACTTAAAATTCACATCTGTGTCTAAAATCCTATTACCCCTTAAATGGTAACATGACCAGAATTTAGAGTGTACTTAAAATGGATAACAATACTCTTTTTTTACAACTAATAAGAAAAGCAGGGTCATTAATTCTATGAACCCCATGGTATATCAAACAACACAGTGAGGTGGTTCACTAAAGTTAACTAAAGGAAAACAAGGCAAGAAAATAATAGAGTATGTAATATGTAACCTTAGCATATGAAGGGATGAAAAATTTTGCACTACTCAAAAAAACCAAGGCATATGTGGCTAGCCATTGAAACAACTGGGTTTAGAGCCTTTAAAAAGAGGGTTAATGGGTGTTCGCACTAGACACAATGTATCCATAACGGATGTAATAAGTGTTTTTCAAACTAATTGAGTGACCCATTCATATGTGAATATAACATGCATAAACAGACAGATGGAGGTTATAGCAGGAAATCTAAATACAGGCTTCCAATTTACCAAAACCAATCATGTCAACATCTTTGAATGCTCAGGTATGTCTTTAATTGATGCAGGAAAGGCCTCGGGCATGTTTTAACAAGACTAGAGCGCAAGTGTTGCTCATATTATCTCTGATAAAGCCACAGCTCTTCAGGACAGAGGAGAAAACAATGAGCTTTTATGACAAAAGGTAATTTAGGCAAGAATTCTTTCAGCAGACAGCATGTCTCGAGACTTCTACTTCATTAAATTGTTGTGGGGGCATTGTATAAAAGGGTTTTAGAGAAAAGTGACAACCTGCTTCCCAGGTTGTTTTTGATGAAGGCGAATAGGCCTAGGTAGTGCATATTCCCAGATGGATGCTTGTGGCATTCAGGTGCATAGCCAAAGGCAAAATTGTGAATGATGAAAACAGCATTCAATTCTAAGACGTGCAACCCATTTTAAAATGATGTTAAGGAATGATGCCGGAAAATACATTTACAAAGCACACGCAACAGCTCATGATTACTCAAAGGAGAAGGAGTAAGATAAACACACAGTAACATCAAACATGCTTTTTACAGAGCTACAATGATGGTGAATAAATGAATGATCTCTACATGGAAGTAGGTTTGGGCGATATTAAGGTAATAAGGTATGCCACAGGGTCTTCAAAATAGCAGTGGTATCAGAATAAATACTGTCATTAAAAAAAACCAATGCACTTATATAGGGGATAAGTATTAAATATTAAACATCATATATTTAATGCCTTGTGTGGTTGAACTTTGAGTTTTACTTCAGTAGTGTATTATGTTTCTCTTTTGGAGACGTTTTATAAAGATTATGAATGTGACGTCCTTACATAAACGCGCAGGGAAGGGAGAAAGGGAGAGAAAAGGAAATGGCTAGTCGCACAACAAGCGACTAGGTTTGGCAGTATTTTGGATTCCAAGCCAAATTTTGCAATCACCTTTGCTTTCGCAGTCACCTTTTTTATTGCAAATTTTGCAATAAAAAAGGTGACCACGAGACGGAAACACATGTAAATTAAGGACAGATCTCTGAAAACACCACTCACTGCTGCGAGGATGCATCAAGTTCATGCAGGGCATCAGTTTGAACACCTCCCACTGATGCAGGACCAACAACAACTGCGTAAGGGACCAGTTATACGCAGCCGACAATAATGGGGGCTTTTGGGAAAACAACATAGTACAAAAGGAAGGACAGTGCTTGTTGAAAAACCTGTACAGATGCAGGGACAAACTACTTGGTGAAGGAAATGGTCTCTTTCCACATGGTAAAGGCCTTAGATGCCAGTACGAGCTGCCTAGACAGAAATATTTCTCACAAACAGCCGTCCCACATTTTTATAATAAAGTTAGAGATCAGGTATGAGTGCTGCTGTCAAAGCAACTGACATGTGGTCATCAGTTAACATGACACCATATATGTCCCTGACTGTCCATACCATTACACCCGAGTAATGATTCCTAATGATTCCAAAAGCCTCCAAACAAATTTTCCTGAGAGTCATACGGCGAACAATCTTGCTGCTGAGGTGCCACTTGGAGCTGCACCTCAGGACTGGCAACTTGACGAGGAAACAAACCACCATCCACCGTAACCACTTACTGCCCTTGAACTCTGCCGTAATATTGTGAACTCCTCAAGAAGCAAATAGAGTTATGACTCCCAGAACACAGTTAATAACGGTAAGAATACATTTGTATCTGAATCTGTTAACGTTAGATGGTGTAACTAAGAATAGTATTCTTTGTTTGTTTGTTCTTTCTTTGTTTATTCATTCATTCATTCATCTGTAGGACTGTGCAACTCGCTGGCAATGGTGAAGTGCATCCTCGAGCAGGCCCAGGTGATCAGACGTGTCCTGTCTCCTGATGACAGGAGCAGCCTGTCCCCGACCTGGCAGGACATGGACGTCTTGAAAGCTGTTCATGACGCACTGAAATCAGTCAGTGATTTCACTGATATTTAGTCAGGAGAAAATTATGTGACCAGTTCCTCTATCCTCCTCTAATACTCTGCAGAGACAATGTGTTAGATATGTCAGAAAATGACCTCCAGCTAGGGCTGAACGATCTATCGTTTTAGACCGAAAATCACGATCTCAGATGACGCGATTTTGAGATCGTCAAAGCCGCGATTTTTTGCACTGCTCCTAACTGAATCAGGTTTTGTTTTGTCAAATGCTACGGCTGAAAACGAAAAGAAAACGGAGGAACTGGTCCCTAAAACAAACTCCACCTTTATGTTCGGTGCTGTTTCTGCCGGCAGCAGCGGCGCGTCTTCTAAGCCTGTGTCTGTGTGCGCGCGCGACGTGAGTCGCAGTGGAAGGGCCGCGTGTAAATGCTACGAGCACGGACGCGCCCACCTCTCTGAACATTACCAGCTCCTTATATTCAGGTTCGCTGCTGTTGTGCCGTCAGCAGCTCTTCTACACCTGTGTGTGTGTGTGTGTCGCGTGTGTGTGTCGCGTGTGTGTGTGTACATCAGATGCAGACAGAGGCAGCAGCTAATGACGTCACCAAAACAATAACGCAGGCATTTGATGAAGAGGCTCCATGAGGACTAAACGGTGGACAGAGGTGACAGCAGCAGCTCCGTTTGTCCTTAGATATGATTCCCATTAAAGTTTGATCATTTGTTCTAAATCACATTGAACTTTAAGAGTTACTTAAGTCTCAACACTGTATTTATTGTTTAACCTTAGGAGGCACACTTCAGTCTGTTTAATGACTGTTGAATAATACTTTACAGAACTACATTAGTCTTCTTTTAACCTATTTGAAATAAAACTTTATTTTGTTCTGTAATTGTTATTTAAATTTTCATGTTTATTAAAACTAATACTGAGTGCACGTTATCAGAGTTTACTTTTAGATCTACTGATAGTTTTTGAGAAGTGACAGAGTAGCTACCTGAAGTCATTTACACAGAAACATGTTTGACATGATTTGAAAAAAATCGTGGATGAAATCGAAATCGCAATATTTGCCAGAAAAAAAATCGCAATTCAATTTATTCTTAAAATCGTTCAGCCCTACCTCCAGCTAACAAAGTCAATAAAAATGGAATTCTAAAAAAGCTGGAGCCAAAGTTTAATCCGATTCAGTGCGCAAATTGATGCGAAAATGCACTTTCCTTGACCATTGTTACCGCTGAGACCAAGGCTGAAAAACAGGCTGAGATTGTGAACTTAGAGGGGCAAGCACCAGCAGGTTCAATGGCCATCAGAGTGGAAGAAGAAGAGGCACAACCTGAACCTCCACGAAAAAAGATGACTCTGGGAGGTCTCCTGCAAAAACAAGCTGGACTCGCCGGCACCGTAGAGGACCAAGCCGGAGCTGAGCTAACAGAGCCCAGGCCCAATGTGCACACACACAGACATGTATTAGGCCATATGTACTACTCATAATGATAATAATAATGATTGTGGAGCTGTTCCAGTATTAAATGATTTTTAGAAATTTTATTTTATTTATCTTTGAAAGAGTGTACTTGCATTATTATGCCATTACCTTTATATTACTGTAGTTAATGGTCTCAAAACCACAATATCATCACCTATCGCAATCATTTCTGAGGCAATTAATCGCCCAGAAAAATTTCTTATTGTGACAGGCCTAACTGAAGTTAATCAATGTAAGGAGACGTTCTGCAACCCACAAGTACAGCAAGCCAAAAGAATTTTAACATCAAGATAACTACAGGCACAAAGTCAAAAAATTTAAAGTGCTTCATTCACTACTGAGACTTTTGGTATTGGGCCAACATGATCATAGATATCACTTCCCAGCAGAGAAGTGACTAGTGACTAGTGAGAGAAGACTAGTTAAGTGGTCATGTGTGAGGGCCTGTTAAAGCAAAATGAATGAGAATAGACAAAGCGACTTGCAGGAAGCAAGTTGATGTACGCCTTAGCCACTTTAATCAGCACCTCCCGAAAAACAGTTTAGTTCAGCTCCACAGGATGAAAACTACACACAATAACATAACCCACTAATTATTGACTACTTTGGCATCAATTTTCTGTCAGTGACATTTACTAGTTTCAGCATTTCTACTACACATATAAACCATATCAAATATTTCATTCTATTATGCAGTGATGGCATTATTGTGCATTGCAGCACACAGGAAGTGTACCTTTAAAAGCCTAGCAGTGTGTAGAGGTCAAAGAGAAAGAAAAAGTACAATAAACAGAATTAATTAACAGAATGTCAAGCCCACTGATCTTTGAGTAAACAAATCTTCAAAGTCTTTCCAGCTGTACAAATACACCATAGGCCTGAGGGCTAAGTAATGGGCCACTATGAAATCCAATTTCTTTTTTAAGCCATTGACTGATTTTCCACGAAATGTGATTAAAAAGATATTGAATAAACATAAAGTTCCTCCTTAGGTGCTTAGCTCCTGAGAGGACAGTCTAATGATCAAAGTAGTTAATGCTTGGGAGGTAGCTCCCTGAAGGGAACAATGAAACGTTTCATTTTAACGCTGGGTGGGAAGAAATCTTCTTAGTTTCCTTTCAGTAGCACTTTGACTATCTGTCAAAAGTGACATTAATCTCAGGCATATTCTGAATGAGAAACCTGCTTGGTATTAGCAGTAATGATTAGCCCTTGGCCTGTATAATGTATGACTGCAAGGTGAAAATAACACTGCACATGGCTTTCAATCATTAAATCTGATAACCGGCACAGACAACGTGACGAGCAACAGCACATCTTATAGAAAACATTCAAATTTTTTCCAGCAATAAATCCAACTTCTGTTGTATTAAGCATAATAACAAAGACCCAGACAAGGTCTACACGAAGGAAAATTCATTTGCAACTTTTCCTGTAGTAAAGTAGTTATTGCTGTTATCGCTCCTGTCCAGCTTGTGTGGCCATTAAGTATATGAATCGCTTCCATAAGAAGCTTTACAAGCTGCAAACATGTAGCTCTATGCAGTGATAAGATACAGACATTTTAGGGCTGAAATGGATGCTGATAAATGGATTTGCCAACATAGGAAATTAATTGCCACTTTTTTTGCTTACCAATTAATTAATCACTTTAAGTTGTTTATATGTCTCTATTCCCAGCATCAGTATGTAAGTATTCTTTATCTTCAAAGATACCTAGAGTCCACATCAGACAGATTTGCACAGCTAAAGATGACATTTTAGAAACGAAGCCTTGTCCCATTTCACAGGTGAAAGAGTGTGACTAGGCCATAGGGCTGTAATCAACCAAAGAAAGTCTTGAGCCCTGGAGCTGTATCGCTCCTCTGTGCTTCCTGACTACAGTGGAGAAGTTGAAGCAGGAAGGGTTAACAGTTGTAGTAACATAAAGACTACAAAGAGTAGTAATTTATTTGTTTATTATTATATCGTTTTGACCCGATAGCTCTGGATTTCTGGAAAATATACTCTCATCTTGTGATATCAGCACAAAACATGGTGAGGAATATTTACACAATTATACATATTAAAAATAGAGACACTATCATGACGCTCTGTACATGTCCTGCGCACAGAGCGACACTGAACACAGGGGCGCTGCTTCGCTGAATGACATCAGTGTGGTTCGGGTATGTCTGAAGCGTGCTGCCGCTGTTGCGAGCGGGTGCGCCTACAGTTATAAAACCATTTACTAGACAATAAGGATGGGGCAGCCTAACACAGACAAGGCAGCTTTCCGTTTTTAGGCGATATGCGATGTTTGTAGTAGAGCTGTGATAGACACTTTATTGATCCGTGAGGGGAAATTCAGGATGCAAACTTTTTTCCGTTATCTGTTTTCATGAAATGCTGCCACACTGCAGATGTCTCTGACATGATAGAGGAGGACTGACTGAAATGACACGGTCAAACCTAAATAAATATTCAGCAAACCACTGGGCCGGTACTCTCTGTCCGGTATACATGAATACCATACTGTACCGTGCGCCCTTTTTTTTTTTAATTTCATGCTGGCAGCACATTAAACTGGTATGAGCCAGTCCCGATGTGTTTTTGTTTGTTTTTGTAATTTTATCATGTTAAGAGCCTCGTGCAGTATTTATGTTAGAAGTTACGCATGGTAATAAAAACACTTGTCCGGTAAACTGAAAACCTGCCGGTCACGTTTTCCGCTGCCAAGTTTTTCTAATGGAAATAATTAAAATTATAAATGTAGGCTCAGACGGCACCAAACTGTTGGCTTGTGCCTACACCGCTCAGAAACTAAACACCCTCTCAGCTCTGGCTCGTCCTCCAAAGCGCAGCACACTGAACACATCAGATAGCGAGGGCGCGCTGCTTTATTCCCACATGTATTATATATAATGTGGATCAATACCAGAGTATCCAGAGCAGATCTCAGTGGAACGCGGGCTACGAGTGTACTTTTTAACGTTTTCACTCAAACTCCACCTCTTTGCTGTTGATGAATGCAGTGAGACTCACAACCTTGGTTTGAAGTCCCATCACTTGTTAGCAATCCTAATCATCTGTGTGCTTTACTAGCGCATTCTGTGTCATAGAATTAAACATGAAAATCTCATAAGAAAACCATTCATGCTTTTGTTAGCTCCCGTTTGGACAACTGTAATGCATATTATACTGAAGTTAACCAAGCATGCGTCCATTGCTTACAACTAGTACAAAACGCTGCTGCTCGCATGCTCACAAACACTTGTAAGAATGATCATATAACACCTTTCCTCTACTCTCTCCACTGTGAAGTACAGAATTGACTTTAAACCTCTGCTGTTTGTTTTTAGTGCTGTCAACGGTCTTGCACCTTCTTATTTATGTGAGATTTGAAACATTCATCAACACTGCAGGGCTTTATGCTCTGCTGACCAGCAGCTTTTACGGGTCCCTCGGTCTAGGTGCAAGCAGTGGGGCGATCGCTCTTTTGCAGTGGCAGGTCCTAAACTCTATGTCTTTATCTTTAAATCATTTTGTTAGCAAATAACTAAAAGGTGACTTTCTAAAAGTTTTCATGCTCAAAGTTTAAATATTATTTATTGCTTCCACACAATTTGTAGGGGAGGGATAATAATCATGGTTTGATTATAAATTTAGGGATATAATTTGTTATTGTTAAATAAAAAATACATTATTCAGATTCATTTGATTTTTTGTGTACCTAAATAATACATTGTTTTACAGGATGAAACACCAGGAACTGTTCACAGCTGGGTGTGCAGATCCTAGACATCCACAAAGGACCTTCCAGGAATAGTGACGTCATTTTCAAGACAAGTGACTGGTGAGCAGGCGAAGTTTTACAGGCCTAAAATGACATTTTATCTCCAACATGTACGACTCAGGTGCCATTCAGGTTTGTCAGGTACTACTTGTGTGGCGCAAGGCAGAGCCGCAGTTATTCTGGTATGTGGAGCTCAGTCATAAGACATTCATCAGGTCTAACTCACTACATGAATACAGGTCGCACTCACTTGTTCCGTAGCACCTGCCAGGCCGCCTCGATGTCGGCATACAGGTTCTTCTCGGATGGCTTCCCGGTGCTGACTCCGTAGCCCGAGTAATCGTAGGAGAACACGTTGCAGTTTATCCTGGAGCCAAGACCGATGTAGAAGCTGCACATCTGTCCCAGGTCCACGGCGTTACCGTGTGAGAACAGCAGCGTGTAGCGACTGTTCGGGGCGCAGCGCACAAACATGCATGCAACCCGGTTACCCCGGCTGCTCCTGGTAGTGAATACTTCCACTGCATCGAGCTCCCGCTGGGAATACTGCCAGTCCGCCCGTTCTGTCAAGTGCAAGCTCGTTACGCCGTTTGCATCGGTGTGCATCGAGTATGTGGGCTCAGGTGGAAGAAAGGCTAGCTTGGCCGCGATACGGCTCGGGCAGGGCGGACAGCAGAACAACCAGCATAGTTCACCGATAGAAAACCCATTCATCCTGGGGCCTTGTTCGGGCATTTAGGCGCGGACTTAACAGGTGGTCAACAAACAGCTACTGAATTAATAACACAGTTCTCTTCCACCTTCGGTCCAGTTTATCATTACACGATGTTCCTGTGAGTAGCAGTGCAGGATGACAGTCTGGTCGGCTTTGCAGCTAACGCGCTAGCCGGCAGCAGGTAGCTAACAACAAAACTCAGACTTAACGCAAATTACAGCTTTACTAAATCGCAACATTAAGCTTCATATTATTTTACAGCACACATTTGTGCCGCGAGTGGTCTTGACTGAACTATTCCGTCCTTAGAACACATCACTTGCTGTAAGTCAATATTTGATGCTAATAGACTGTGGAAAGGAGAGCAGCCATTTCTCTTGAAGGGAGACGAGCCGGTCTTCCGGTACAACCGGATATCCGGTTCGGCATTTTTTTCTTTCTTAAATTATATATTATTTAATTGTATGTCATTTACTTACAAGCACTAATGTTACGGCAAAATTAATGTCATAAAACAAAATTGTTTTATTTGGAGGGCGTTTATTTTACATTATCTTTATTGTCATTATTGTGACATATATACACACATATTGGAACACCTGGGCCATAAATGAATTCAAAAACATACATTTTCTGATTTTGTCGTTTGTATGGTCCAGACAAAATGTTAGGGACAATTTTCAACAGGAGGTGCAGCTCAAACCACTTTTTTTTTCAAATCTCATAGCAGCAAAGGGTAATAGTCTTTCAAAAGCAAAGAACATTCACAGGAGTCATCCACTCATTGTCAGTGTCTGATGATGAGGGAGAGAACAAGCTGATCGTCGTCCCAGCAACAGTGAGTCAGAAGTGTGTGATGACGGTGACATTTTGTCCAAGTGTGACTGTTGAGAGCAAAGACTTTCAGTCATCTTTCTTCTGTGATCATAAGCCTGTGAGTGCTGTGGAAAGCTGCTTTTATTGTGCTGAAAGCAGAGAATGAGGTTATAGCAATAAAGACTGATTTGCTCTCATATTGTAGACAGACAGAACAGGTTTGAGATGGGAGTGTGGAGCAGTTTGTTTCATGCTTTATGTTGCTGCAGAATTCTTTGAAGTACACATCACAGATTGAGACAGGTTGAATTTATGAATCTGTCCTTCCCTTCCAGACATTAAGGTGCTTTCATCCAAAAATCAGACATGCAAATGACAAAAGCAAAACAAATAACTGACTTCAGTGGTGCTTAGCCATGTGTGAAAAAGCAGATTTACGTCAGCTCGATTCATTGTGACTGGTAATGAGGACATTAAGTATCTAAAAGACCTCAAACCCTGTTACTGTGTGTTGGAGGACAAATGTTGGATGGTATTGTTTCAAACTAAGGCCAAATTTCTCATCAAGTTCTTATGAGTTTAGCTTTAATCCATAAATTCAGAATTAACTACATTTCACATATTGGAGGTAAAAACTGTAATTGCTTGTTGTTGAGAAAGAAACCGGAAATGAGTGAGTATTAGCATTAATTAGGCTAACCATAGCCTAATAACCCCAAATTAACAAATGACATGACAAAAGGTAAACTGCTGTGATTATTATGGCTTGATCCAAAAAGAATGCCCAGATTCACAGCTATGTTCAATTAAAATGAGACCCATACAATCGTGATTAATTATTTATTACCAAATTATTCATAGGGTTTCTAGGTAGTACCCCCTCTTCTAATTCTGTGTTTTGTGTACATAACATAATAACAATCATTTTGTAACATTGAACTCAGTGAGGCCTGTTAGCTTTGACATTCAGGTCTTAGGTGGTGGGGCGGTGCACGTCAGGCCAACGTGTAGGGCTCTGCGTCAGTTACTATCATAATATTGTAGCAACTCCAACAACTCTTGTTTTTGCAATGACTTTTTTTGGTTTGATAACAACGTCAGAAGTTACTAAAGATTCTAAAATAAATCATATTCATATGAAAAACAGGAAAAGGTTTTACATTTTTCATAATGTCACGTTAAATGAATGTGAGGCAGAAGAAAAGCTACTGATAAATAATTCTGATGAATTTTGTATAAAGAGCACGCTATCTCTTGGCAGGAAAACATAACATTTCTTACACTTTATTTTTCTTATGGATGTTGTTTTTGTCCTGGTCTCCATCTTGAATCAGACTATCTGATGAAATACAGGCTGAAATCAAGGAAAACATTCACCATATCAAATATCAGCCTGAGCAGCCACTTTAGAGAAACACACACTAGTTTAGCTAACAATCAAACCCAATATATTCACATGGCAACATTAGAAATCTGGCTCAGACACAGCACATTGGTAGTTATGACTCAGGAGATTTGATCTACAATTCAAAGTAGGAGTGAGAATCAATGCAAGTTGAACATATTTACATTCCTTAAATAAATAAAAAAATAAAAAGGTGAGGTCTCAGCAGTCCTGCCGTCCCAGCCCAAGGATTTCATTATGGTCACTTTCCTATGATCCAGTCCTCCATTAGGATTTAGAAGATATGTGCAGCCAACATGAGCCTCTGATTTGAACAAATAAACGCAAGCCCAACACATCATCATACATTAAGAACAGATTAAATCGACATGTTGTTCCACTAATGATGGAGAAACTTTTTCCACATTAAAACATGCACCTACATTAATCAGAATGCCACTTCAATACCAAATAGAAATGTTATCGTTAGCATGTGGATCAAAAAAAATAAATAAAATTAAATTTCGTCTACACGTCTTTTTTTCCTCATCTTCACGTCATCATAAACATTTCTGAGAAAACTCTTCTTTGTCCCATCTTGTCCATCAGAAGGACACCATAGTGTCATGGTCACCCTTGGTCATGGAGTATTGTCTGGGGAAGTGTGTATGCAGTGATCCTAGTGGGGCATTGTCTTTGTCATATTAATACTGAAAGTACTGATTAGAAACAGCAGTTACATATGACAGTCTGAAGCACAAACTCAAGGCCCAAGGGCCAAATCCGGCCTGCTACAACGCTCTATCTGGCCCGCACTACAGTGACTAAAACATACATGATCCAGCCCAAATCTTAACTACCCACAACATTCGACCGAGTAAAACCACAGTAATATTAACAAAAACCATTTATTTTTTTGTAGCGAGTTTGACCCCTGGTCTAAAGACAGTGCTAGCAACTAGCCATTTAGCAACACTTGTGGCTAAAAGTGCAGCTGAGTGAATTTTGCTAACCCTTTGGAATTTCCTCATTTTCTGTATAAGTTTGACCCCAAAACATAAACCAATTTTCACACAAATGCTGAAAGTTGAAAAAGAGAACCTGATCAAATGAATTAAACAGAACTAATTCACTTTGTCATTTAGGTTATTTATTCAGGGAAATTAGCTAATATTATTGTATGAGTGGTAAAGCTGTCAGTATCATCTGTAACATCCAACATCAAAATAGCAACAAGTTATGACCCCCCACCAGCAGACTCACAAATCAGCGCCCCCGGTTCCATCCATGCTAGCAAGTCATCCTTGTTCAGATGCATCAAAACAAGCCCAAACCATGCTACTACCACTACATGTAACAGATGTGTTTGTTATGATCCTGTGTTTGTTCCTGGTTTTGTAATCTTATTGTTTATCCCTCTTGTCATTTATTAGTACACTCAACAAAAATATAAACGCAACACTTTTGTTTTTGCTCCCATGTTTCATGAGATGGACTTGAAGATCTAAACTTCATTCCAGATACACAATATTACCATTCCTCTCAAACATTGTTCACAAATCTGTCTAAATGTGTGATAGTGAGCACTTCTGCTTTGCTGAGATAATCCATCCCACCTCACAGGTGTGCCACATCAAGATGCTGATCTGACATCATGATTAGTGCACAGGTGTACCTCAAACTGCCCACAATAAAAGGCCACCCTGAAATGTGCAGTTTTGTCTCACAGCAAAATGCCACAGATGCCACAAGCATTGAGGGAGCGTGCAATTGCATGCTGACAGCAGGAATGTCAACCAGATCTGTTGCTCGTGCATTGAATGTTCATTTCTCCACCATAAGCCGTCTGCAAAGGCGTTTCAGAGAATATGGCAGTACATCCAACCGGCCTCACAACCGCAGACCACGAGTAACCACACCAGCCCGGGACCTCCACATCCAGCAGGTTCACCTCCGAGATCGTCTGAGACCAGCCACTCAGACAGCTGCTGAAACAATTGGTTTGCATAACCAAACAATTTCTGCACAAACTGTCAGAAACCGTCTCAGGGAAGCTCAACTGCATGCTCGTCGTCCTCATCGGGTCTTAACCTGACTCCAGATCGTCGCCGTAACAGACTTGAGTGGGCAAATGCTCACATTCGATGGCGTCTAGCACGTTGGAGAGGTGTTCTCTTCACGGATGAATCTCGGTTTACATTGTTCAGGGCAGATGGCAGACAGCGCGTGTGGCGTCGTGTGGGTGAGCGCTTTGCTGATGTCAATGTTGTGGATCGAGTGGCCCATGGTGGTGGTGGGGTCATGGTATGGGCAGGCATCTGTTATGGACGAAGAACACAGGTGCATTTTATTGATGGCATTTTGAATGCACAGAGATACCGTGATGAGATCCTGAGGCCCATTGTTGTGCCATACATCCATGAACATCACCTCATGTTTCAGCAAGATAATGCACGGCCCCATGTTGCAAGGATCTGTACACAATTCTTGGAAGCTGAAAATGTCCCAGTTCTTGCATGGCCAGCATACTCACCGGACATGTCACCCATTGAACATGTTTGGGATGTGCTTGACCGGCGTATACGACAGCGTGCACCAGTTCCCACTAATATCCAGCAACTTCGCACAGCCATTGAAGAGGAGTGGACCAACATTCCACAGGCCACAATAGACAATCTGATAAACTCTATGCGAAGAAGATGTGTTGCACTGCATGAGGCAAATGGTGGTCACACCAGATACTGACTGGTTCTGAGTCCCCAGACCGCCAATAAAGCAGAAACAAAATGCACATTTCAGGGTGGCCTTTTATTGTGGGCAGTTTAAGGTACACCTGTGCACTAATCATGATGTCAGATCAGCATCTTGATGTGGCACACCTGTGAGGTGGGATGGATTATCTCAGCAAAGCAGAAGTGCTCACTATCACACATTTAGACAGATTTGTGAACAATGTTTGAGAGGAATGGTAATATTGTGTATCTGGAATGAAGTTTAGATCTTCAAGTCCATCTCATGAAACATGGGAGCAAAAACAAAAGTGTTGCGTTTATATTTTTGTTGAGTGTATTTTTGAGATTTGGTTCCTCTTTCTCTGCTCTTCCTCAGTCCTTCCCTCTCTCCTTCTGTTCCTCCCTCCTCCTTCTCTGCTCCTCCTCAGTCCTTCCCTCTCTCCTTCTGTTCCTCCGCCCTGATTATTAGCTCCCCCCTGATTGTGTTCACCTGTGTTTCACCCTCCTTATTTAAGCCTTGTGCTTCCCTTTGTCTTAGTCAGATCATTGTGTTTGTCACTCCCGTGCCATGAACTTCTTCTCCCCAGGTTTGTTGTATTGCTTTGTACTTTTTGTTGCTCAGTCGTAGTTTAGTTTGGTCCTTCTTGTACCCTGGACTGTATTTTTGGCTTCATTAAAGCTCACCTTTGTTTAAACACTACTTTGGTCTGCATTTGGGTCCAATTCACGCACCGAACACAACAGAATGATCTGACCTAAAAATGGACCCAGCAGACCAATTAGTTGACCCGGTGGAGCTCTTTTTCAGTTGGAGGGTCTTAAACGAGCACATGGTAAAGATCCATGATGCCGTGAACTGGGTGGACCACATGCCATCTCCCCCCTCAGATGAAAGGGAGATTCAGCAGTGGTGTGCCCACCGAATGTCCCTGCTACTGCGCTTGGGGGACCTCCACGGGGAGATGCAGGAGCTTCGGGTCAAGATGGAGGAGGTCCTGGTCACTGAGCCGTGGATGCTCTCAACCTACCACCCTGTGTACCGGAAGATGGAGGAGTTCCCCCCTCCGGTGGCTCCAGCACTCCCTGCCTGGGCCGTTCGCCCAGCCCCTGCTACCCCTTCAGCTACTCCTTCCTCGCCTGTTCCTGCTTCAGCTGGCAGGTCGACGATGTCGCCCCCAGCTCATCTCTCCCTGGGTGTTCCTGCAGAGGCCGAGGGCTCCGTTCAACCCATGGGGCAGGTCTCCCCGCTCCGTCAGAGCTCCTCCCCGCTCCTTCAGAGGGCGGACTCCAGACGACGTCGCTCCTCCCCGCTCCGTCAGAGCTCCTCCCCGCTCCGTCAGAGCTCCTCCCCGCTCCTTCAGAGGGCGGACTCCAGACGACGTCGCTCCTCCCCGCTCCGTCAGAGCTCCTCCCCGCTCCTTCAGAGGGCGGACTCCAGACGACGTCGCTCCTCCCCGTTCCGTCAGAGCTCCTCCCCGCTCCTTCAGAGGGCGGACTCCAGACGACGTCGCTCCTCCCCGCTCCGTCAGAGCTCCTCCCCGCTCCTTCAGAGGGTGGACTCCTGGCGACGTCACTTCCTCCCGAGCCACCCGAGGGTGGTCTTCCCTGTGCTGCCCCTTGTGAACTGTCTAACGAGACAATGGATTTTTTATTTTGTGGAACAGCTGTGGCTTTGACGTTGACTCTGGGGATAGTCTATTCGGATTATGTTGGACTTTCAGCCTCAGCCTCCTGTTCGGTCCTGGGTCACAGTCCTGACCCAGTAGAACCTTCAGCCGTTGTGACCAGTCTAGTCACCGAAGTTTCCTCGTCTCTGGTTTCCTGTCCGGCCCCCGGAGGGTCCTCGTCTCTGGTTTCCTGTCCGGCCCCCGGAGGGTCCTCGTCTCTGGTTTCCTGTCGGGACCCCGGAGGGTCCTCTGCCTTGGCTTCGTCTCGGTCCTCCTGTCGGGATCCCGGAGGGTCCTCTGCCTTGGCTTCGTCTTCGGCTCTGGCCTCCTGTCCGGACCCTGGAGGGTCCCCGGCCCTGGCCTCCTGTCCGGACCCTGGAGGGTTCCCGGCCTCGTCTTCGGCTCTGGCCTCCTGTCCGGACCCTGGAGGGTTCCCGGCCTCGTCTTCGGCTCTGGCCTCCTGTCCGGACCCTGGAGGGTCCCCGGCCTCGTCCTCGCTGGTGTTCTTCCGCCCGGACCCTGGAGGGTCCGCGTCTCCGTCTCTGGTGGTCTTCCGCCCGGACCCTGGAGGGTCCGCGTCTCCGTCTCTGGTGGCCTCCAGCCCGGACCCCGGAGGGCCCAGCTCTCTGTCCCTGCTGGCCTTCAGCCCGGACCCCGGAGGGTCCAGCTCCCTGTCCCTGCTGGCTTTCAGCCCGGACCCCGGAGGGTCCAGCTCCCTGTCCCTGCTGGCCTTCAGCCCGGACCCCGGAGGATCCAGCTCCCTGTCCCTGCTGGTCTTCAGCCCGGACCCCGGAGGGTCCAGCTCCCTGTCCCTGCTGGTCTTCAGCCCGGACCCCGGAGGGTCCAGCTCCCTGTCCCTGCTGGTCTTCCGACCGGACCCCGGAGGGTCCAGCTCCCTGTCCCTGCTGGTCTTCCGACCGGACCCCGGAGGGTCCAGCTCCCTGTCCCTGCTGGTCTTCGACCGGACCCTGGAGGGCCCATGACTCTGCCTCCACTGGCCTTTTGCTTTGGTGTTTTGGCCCCCTGGCCATTTTGACTCTGTTTTGGCCCCCTGGCCATTTTGACTCTGTTTTGGCCCCCTGGCCATTTTGACTCTGTTTTGGCCCCCTGGCCATTTTGACTCTGTTTTGGCCCCCTGGCCATTTTGACTCTGTTTTGGCCCCCTGGCCATTTTGACTCTGTTTTGGCCCCCTGGCCATTTTGACTCTGTTTTGACCCCCTGGCCATTTTGACTCTGTGGCCTTTGGCCATTTCTGTACCTCGTCGTCCTCCTGAACTTTTGCCCATTGGGTCACCCTTTGTTGAACTTTGGCTCCTTGTAATTTTGTTTTGGTCCCTCCTCCGGGCCTCCCCCCTCCCTCCCGGCTCAGCTGCGCCTTTTGGTTTTCTTTCCTGGGACGTCTGGGAGCCGTCCCTTGAGGGGGGGGTACTGTTATGATCCTGTGTTTGTTCCTGGTTTTGTAATCTTATTGTTTATCCCTCTTGTCATTTATTAGTATTTTTGAGATTTGGTTCCTCTTTCTCTGCTCTTCCTCAGTCCTTCCCTCTCTCCTTCTGTTCCTCCCTCCTCCTTCTCTGCTCCTCCTCAGTCCTTCCCTCTCTCCTTCTGTTCCTCCGCCCTGATTATTAGCTCCCCCCTGATTGTGTTCACCTGTGTTTCACCCTCCTTATTTAAGCCTTGTGCTTCCCTTTGTCTTAGTCAGATCATTGTGTTTGTCACTCCCGTGCCATGAACTTCTTCTCCCCAGGTTTGTTGTATTGCTTTGTACTTTTTGTTGCTCAGTCGTAGTTTAGTTTGGTCCTTCTTGTACCCTGGACTGTATTTTTGGCTTCATTAAAGCTCACCTTTGTTTAAACACTACTTTGGTCTGCATTTGGGTCCAATTCACGCACCGAACACAACAGTGTTCATGTATTGGAATGCAGTGTCCTTCTTCCTACCAACATTGTGCTTCTCATTTAAGCCAGATAATTCTATTCTGGTCTCATCTGTTCACAGAATGGTTTCCCGCTGGCCTCTGGTTGGTTGAAATGAGCTTTAGCAAACTGTAGACAGGCAGCAGTGTTCTGGTGTTGGTAAGCAGCACCAAACATTCCTTGGTATCACTCTCTACTAACTACTCTGTAACAGGTTTGTAGTGCAACATAGTGGAGATTCACCTTTTTTATGAGATTCTGTTTGCACCTATGATGAAGAAATAAAAATGATCATGTTAGAAGTGTCAGGATAGTGTAGAGGAGAGGGCTCAGCCGCAGAGCTGAGAGTTAAACAGTCCAGATTTATTCAGTGGTCGATACACAGGAAGGCAGTCCAATAAAG
This sequence comes from Parambassis ranga, assembly GCF_900634625.1. Classification (NCBI taxonomy): domain Eukaryota; kingdom Metazoa; phylum Chordata; class Actinopteri; family Ambassidae; genus Parambassis; species Parambassis ranga. Next base: position 24,810,179 of record NC_041024.1, on the reverse strand, counting down.
CAGAGGTATAAAAGGATAAGTCAGGCAAGGCGGAGAGTCAAAACCAGGAGATCTATAGGCAGAAGTACAGACTGGGGCTAGTCTATAGCATTAATACAAAACAGGCATAGATCAACTAGAGGAGGAAACTCTGGCAGGAGTGCAGGGAGATGCATTAAATACACAAGGAGGGGGAAGACAACAGGACACAGGTGACACACATTAGGTCAGAACAGGTAATCAATGGGAGGATTGGGGGCGCACACATGAGCAGGGGAGGACAAGACATCTGAAGAGGGAGGGAGTGTTAGAACTACAAAATAAAACAGGAAACCAAAAGAGGAGACCTGACAAGAAGTGCTCACTAACACAGATTTAGACAGATTATTATTGTTTATACAGCACATTTTACAATCAGAAATTGTCTCAAAGCTCTTCACAGAGACCCAGAACCTGAACCCTCTTAAGAGCAACAGTGGCAAGAAAAAACTCCCTTTAACAGGAAGAAACCTTGAACAGGACCCGACTCATGAGGAGAACCTTCCTGCTGACAGTCGGCCGGGTAGAGAAGGAGAAGAAGAGGGAGACAGGACAGAGAGGACGAAGGAGAGAGAGAGAGAGAGAGAGAGAGAGAGAGGAGAAGAAGGGAAAGAGACACAAAACTACGAGGAAAAACTGGGCGTACATTTAGTACCATGATATAATGGATCATACGTCGGCCTGATGAGGGGAGAGGAGGGGAGAAGAATAAAAAGGAGAGGAGGTGAAGGAAGAGAGAAATTTGTGAACTCTATTTAAGAGAAATAGGCCTTTTGTGTACATAGAAAACATTTTATCTTTGAGTTCAGCTCATGAAAAATGGGAACAAAAACAAAAGTGTTGCGTGTACATTTTTGTCACACTTTGGACCCCTTAGTACCAACTGAGCCTGGTTTAAAGACCGATGTTTAAGCACATGTTAGGAATAGCAGCTGTATAGAAGTCGTTGTATAAATTTGACTTGAGCTACGGCAGTACATTTATAGCCCGATGCTGTTATTCACCTCAACATTTGCATTGTAACATTTAATTTCAGTTCATATTTAGACTGTCCATTATCATACATGTTTAATGGAGATGTATAATTACGCACTAGCTTCTGTAAAGTTTACACTTTCTTTCTGTTTGTTGCTCCCATTTAGAAATTTAATGACATCAAATTATGTCTACATCCTGGGACACTGGCAGCCTTCCCTGAATTCTGTGATGCATGCTGTTATGGATAAGTATAAAAAGAGTCAGAGATACATTGCTTCCTTTATCATGCAGTATAACAGGCCAACATTAAAAGGCTGCAAAAATAATCAGTGCACTTGACTGCATTTGTGTTGCTATATCGGATGCATATAAGATATCAAACATAGTATTCATAATAAATTTGGTGGCACACACACACACACACAGTGACTGTGAAAGATGGCAAGTAAGGTGCCCGGACTCTTTGGGTGACAGATGAGCCCCCCCCCCAAAAAGTCTTTTGTGCATTTCCTACTACAGGCCTCTCCTTTTCCCCTAGGCTCTGCTCCCTTCAGCACCTGGACTCTGAGCCACAGTTTCCTTCTTGACAACTTAGAACAAAGAACTGCAAGAATACAATGAGAATGTATAAAACTTTCTAACTCTTTTGAAGTAATTGTGACTCTCTGGATCATTCAGGACCCGGCAGCTTCCAGGAGCACTCCTTCATGTGGGACACACTTAACGCTGGGAATGGACAGTGTGTCTTGTCCGAAACATCATTGCTTCTTACCACTTCCATCAACCAAGACAGCATGTGTCACATTTTCACACATCTTTGTTTACCATTCAATGTAGTGTATAATACTTGTTATGTTAGTAGGGGTTTGGTGATTGTGATCCACAGTCCTCCAGTAGCAGAATCAGTGACAGGGGTGTGTGATGAAAATTTCATGTTCCTCTCTGTTGCCATGTGTGATTAAGAGCCTCTGTTCCACAGACTAATGTATATGTCTAACTCCTGTAACCTCAGAAGGGGGAACTATCCAGGGTGTTGGCATCTATAGTTCTGTTCTGTTACAGGTATCAGGTTTTTGAGGAGATTGATGGTAACAGACTCTAACAGAGCGATCCAGCCCACACACGAACACACGTACAGAGAGATTCTTCACAAGGCTTTGTAAAAGAGACCCCTAATCTCAGTCCAATAGAGCACCTTTGGCATGTGGTTGAATAAGGACTCAAAGTGCAGATCAGCTTGGTGTATCAAAGGGTACATTTAATGTCCAAACAACAGGTTCATACACAGAACATCAGTCAAGAGTAGGCAAAGGTACAGAGGATGATCCAAAAACGATCCCAGTCTAAAAAACAAGGCCAAAACCACAATATCAAAAAGCTAAGGATTAGGCAAACTAGGTCATACACGAGAATCAGAATGACAATACTAAGGCTGGAGCTGCTAACACACAAGATGTTCCGGCAACACTGACATTAAATACACCAGAAGGGAGGAAATCACGAGACACAGGTGACACACATTAGGGCGGGGCAGGTAATCAACGACGGGAGGAGACACAGGAGGAGGGGGGAGACAGGACGACAAGCGGTTCAGATGATGCCCCCCTCCCTGATTGTTTCCACAGGTGTCTTTTTACCCTCCTTGTATTCAATGTATTTAATGTCAGTTGCTTTCTACCGGTGTTAGACTCCTGTTTTGCTTCCTGTCTTGTTCCCATTCTCTCCCACTCTGGATTACCTGTGTTACTTTGTGTAATGTTTTCACTGTATTCCTTGTTTCTGGTTTGTTTCTGTTTGTTCTTAGTTTGTCCCCTTTGGATTCTTTTGGTTTGGTTTTAGATTTTTTTTGCTTTAACTTTGATTAAAGCTCACCTTTTGTTGTATACCTTGTTTTTTCTCTGCATTTGGTCACAGTCTGACTTCGACACAGGATTTGTTGAGTGTTTAAATAAAATCCAGCCTTTTGCTTTGCATCGGTCTCCAGGTGTGTTGGTTAGATGTGTCAGATGGGTCATGTTTTGCACAGCTGTGGAGCTCTCTGTCTGATGTGGAGCGCCACTTTGCCCACATCCTTCCCCTCACACAGTGATGCTGCTGAAATCATCTGCTAAATGTAAACAGAACCCAGGAGATCTTGGTGGATTTTAGATGGGTGAGAACTTTGCTCATGGCCATGAACATCAGGGGTTGGTGGACTTAAAACTGATGTTGAGTGAGGAAGAGGAAGTCACTGAATAAACTGCTCCTTTCTCCGTGACACACAGCAGAGACAGTGTGTTAGATAGGAAGCTTTATACTCTCAGCAGCCTCCAGATAACCATTAGAAACAAGCATCTAGCCCACCACAGTTCGCCTGGGAAACATCCTCAGCCTGATCTAATCTCTGAAAAGACTCTCTTCAGATAGAGTTTCCCCTCAGGCTCTGACTGAGTGTCAGTGTGCAGGGAGAACACACTGGCCTGTCAGCAGATTGATGTCATAATTGATCCTGTGGAGCCGCTGCTAACCTGTTCCTGACCCCTCCTGGTGAAAGTGAAGAGGGTTCTTCTGCAAAACATCCACCTAAGTATCCAACGCAGTTCCATAAATGCCATGATCTTATACAACACAATGGAAACAGTCACTGTCCTCACATTAAAACATGTTGACTCTGCCTTATATTAATAATCACGGTCCCTTTATGTTAATCTGATGTTGATGGTATTCATGTCTGAATAGGAAGCCTTTTAGTTGCTTTTATGTAAAAGCCGCAGCGTCAGTCCTCCAAGGCTGGGCTGAGCAACACATTTCTTTATCAACACGTCTGAATCGGATACAACATTAAAAAAAAGGCTGCAGCAGCACAAGATAAAACCTGCAGAGGGGGCGACCAACTTATTAACTCAATTCAAAAAGAGAGTCTCATATCAGATTTGTGGAGGCTTATTGCTGCTCCATGATAACAACACTGTGCTCTGTTACTTTCTCCTGACTCATGAAAAGATGTTCTGCATGTCATTAAGGCACATTTCCTCATGATACTTTTATAATTACTGTAGTAAATGATTCTTTGCATTAACATATTGCAGATGATGGGTTGTTGTAGAGAACCCTCCCAGAGGGCAATGAAACTGTAAAGGAAAGGGCTTTTAAAATACTTGAAGGTGATTGGATGGTCAGTCCTGTTTCCACTTCTCTCGTTGAAGTACGAAGGGGTGCAGACATGTCCCCATTGATTTGAGAGTGGAAGGTGAGAAGCTGCCCTGTGTGTACCAATGTTGATGGAGAGGTTTCAGTAAGGTGCTCTGTAACACAGCACATGCAGAGAGGACATTAACCATCAGGTAAACACGCAGTTACTACGTGATTTAGTGAATCTTGTAGAAGCTTGTAACATACACATGGATACACTACACTTCAGAAATGCATCTGGCGAGAATTGTTGTTGTCGTGCTAAAGAGGCAACAAAAACATGCTGCTTACGCTACGCTTCAGTTACGCAGCCTGTGTAAATCTGGGGTTAGACTGAGTTTTGAGATTTAATTTAATCCTTGTCAGATTATGCAGTATTCCTGATCTTCTGCCTTGTCCCTGCATGCACCGTAGCCTTTTTTGACTTGTGTCTTGGTGTTAGATCCCTGCCAAGGTTTGGATTAAAGGACACTAGGAATAGGTCTTCCTGTTTTCAGGTTTGATTTATTACAATTTTGTAATTAAGAGCCCTGTCCACCTTTATGTGTTCCTATTGTGTTGACGTTATGGCCCGCTTGTTATGACCATAACAAGAGAGGAAGACACACTGCCAAATTCAATAGATTTTAATCATTCATTAACAATTTATTTCCCAAACAAAAAACAGATATGAGGTGTGTAAATGAGTATCAGTGGTGTGTGTAAATGAGATGAGTGTGAATGTGAGATGGATGTTGTAAATATAAAAACGCACACAATGCAGAGTCAGCAGAGTCAACAGTGCTGGATCAGGCAGAGTTAATACCTTGCAGAACACCGGCCAGGTGCTCTGCCTTTCTGATCAGTTTAGCTCCACCCTGATGGAAAGCTGCAATCCAAACACAACAGCACCATAGCAACCAGTAGGCCCTGTGGCCGTCACAGTTGGACTAACCTATCACATCCTTAGCTATTTATGTACTCTCAGAGCAATTCTTTGTATGTCAGTGCACACTCGGCCAACAAAAACTGATTCAGATTTTAATCTCACAAATCTCATGAGTTGTTTTACTCAGTCGGGACCCTCTCGGGTCAGGAAATGAAGCCGGTGTAAAAGTGCCAAAAATTGCAATTTCAGCAATGACATCTTAAAGTCAATCCTCTGAAGACATCCATGATAAAATGTTAAGAAAAAAACATACAAATAAAAGCAAACATTGGATACTGATGAAGGTTCCAGGTTACAGATTGATGTTATAATTAACATGGCACAGATTGACAGCAAAACACAAATTAGTGGATGGATTAGTGTGTGATAATTACACATGATAAAATGTGAGGGATGTACAAATGATGGCAGCTATCCAGAACAAACCTGGGAAAAAAGAAAAAGGAGTGTGGAGGATCCATCCATCTGTATTTACAATCAGTGGTTTTGCTGACATTGGGCAAAGCATTAAAAAAATAAAGTAAAATAAATATAAAACAGCAGTCAAACACGGGACATGAACCCAGGACTCCTGGAGGAACATCTGAACTTGGGTTAATACAAACAACATGTTCTCACTCCCTGTTTCTGTGGTTTCTGTGTTATTATAACAATAATTTGATATGCAGTAATAGGAAAATATGTCATGATAACAAGGAACATGCCAGAATGTGATTGTTGTAGGTTCTCTTCCACACTTTACAGTCTGTTTGATTTTACAGGCGGAGGTGGAAACTAAGGTGTTGGTGTATATATATATATACACACACACACTAACACCTTACTGTTGAACTTATCTACACAAGAAAGGGGTAACAAGACACAGGTGAAAAACATTAAGGTGGGGAAGCAATCACAAAGGAGGAAAAACTAAAAGAACAAAATAAATTAATGTACACACAGCATCCCATATTGACAGAAAAACACGGAATTGTTGACATTTTTGGAAGATTTTTTAAAAAAGAAAAACTGAAATATCACATGGTCCTAAGTATTCAGAGCATTTGCTCTGTATATTTAGTAGAAGCACCCTTTGATCTAATACAGCCATGAGTCTTTTTGGGAAAGATCAGCAAGTTTTTCACACCTGCATTTGGGATCCTCTGCCATTCCTCCATGCAGATTCTTACCAGTTAGCTTGGATGGTAAACGTTGGTGGACAGCCATTTTTGGTTTGGCTGTAGGGCCAGCTCTAGGAAGGGTTCTGGTCGTCCCAAACGTCTTCCATTTAAGGATTATGGAGGCCACTGTGCTCTGAGGAACCTCAAGTGCAGCAGACATTTGTTTTTTACCTTGGCCAGATCTGTGCCACAACTCTGTCTCTGAGCTCTTCAGGCAGTTCCTTTGACGTCATGATCCTCATGTGCTCTAACATGCACTGTGAGCTGTAAGGTCTCATACAGACAGGTGTGTGTCTGTCCTCATCAAGTCCAATCAGTATCATCAAACACAGCTGGACTCAGATGAAGGTGTAGAACCATCTGAAGATGATCAGAAGGAACGGACTCACCTGAGTTCAATATATGAGTCACAGCAAAGGCTCTGATACTTAGGACCATGTCATATTTTACTTTTTCTGTTATAAATAAATCTGCAAAAATGTCAACGATTCTGTAAGTAAGTTCTGTGATAAGGGGGTCTGAAAACTTTCTGTACCCACTGTATATGGCCTCTGACCAACACCCTGTGTGTAGCATTGTGCACAACTGTAACACTTCTGTCTGCATGCATTTTTGGTATGAAGCAGTGCAACATTAAAGCAAATGTTAATGAGCTGACATGCTAGTTAGACTGACAGTGGAGAAATGTTGCTTTGTGCAAGTTATACTCATTAAACTATTTCATTACATGAATAATATACACTGCTCAAAAAAATTAAAGGGAACACTTTACCCATGAAAACACATCTCATGGGTAAGAAATCATGCTGGATATCTATATTCATACGGACTGAGTAATGCATTAGGAACACAAAGATGCAACATCGATTGATGGAAATAAAAATTCTCAACCAACAGATGGCTGAATTTAAAGACACCTCAAACATCAAAATGAAAAAATGATGTGGTGGACTAGTGCATTTTGCTGAAATTTCATAGCATGGAACTGCCTGCATACACTTGCAACATGAGGCCGGGCATTGTCATGCACCTGGATGAACCCACAGCCCACTGCTCCAGTGTAGGGTCTTACAATGGGTCCAAGGATTTTACCCTGATACCTAATGGCAGTCAGGGTTACATTCTATAGCCTGTAGAAGTCTGTGCATCCCTCCATGGATATACCTCTCCCGAGTACAGCTGAGCGGCTCAGGGTTGCACTCGGACTTAAATGAGAGGTCATGTGATGAGTTTCAATTAGATGAGATTTTAAGGTGTTACATTGTTGTCAAAAGGCAAACGAGCTGCATGCATGCGCACATTTGAATAATACGCATAAAAAGCTGTCAATCAAAATGTACTTAGGGCATCAGCCCCGCAGGCCTCCCTCCTGAAGTCTGTTTCTGATCGTTTGGTCAGTGACACCACCGGCCTGCTGGAGGTCATTTTGTTCATCTCTGACAGTGCTCAGGTTTTGTCCTCCTTGCACAAAAGAGCAGATACCGGTCCTGCTGATGGGTTGCGGACCTTCTATGGCCCTGTCCAGCTCTCCTAGAATAACTGCCTGCCTCCTGGAACCTGCTCCATGCGTTAAAGACTGTGCTGGAAGAACCAGAAAACCTTCTGACTCTGGCATGTGTTGATGTGTTATCCTGGAGGAGTTGGACTGTCTGTGCAACCTCTGTAGGGTCCAAGTAATAATAATAATAATGAAGATTATTATTTGTAATGCACTTCATTTGGTATCAAGTCTCAAAGTGCAACATAGTGGGGTTTAAAAACAGAGTACATAGTTGATAACAGATTAAAAAGACAATAATAATCAATAAATGATAAAAAACAAGATAAAAAGAAGAAACAGTGTAAAATAACTTATCTAGGATATATTTGCTTAAAGAGGAAGGTCTTCTTTAAACCTTTTCATGCTACCAGTAGCGTGCCCCAGTAGTGACCCTCTAATTTCAAGAGATTCACAGAGATTCAATGTGTTTATTGTCATGTGCACTGTAAGGAAACAGGTTTCCCTTTACTATGAAGTTCTTACTTCTGAATGCCATGAAAGATTCAGGATATAATAAAAACAACAATTGAGAAGAGCATGCAAAACATAAAAAACATAAACATATAAACTAAGTAAAGCTATATACATTAATGGTCATGGTCTCCAGTGCACCTGTTGTTAATTTCATTAGCTCCCAAGCAGCTAAAACTGATTAATAATCCCCTCTGCAACTTAACTGACCGGATCAATGTTCCAGACGTTCAGGTGACTTTGACTGAAGCTTTACTTTAGTTAAAAATGTTCCTTTAATGTTTTTGAGCAGCGTATATAAAGAAGTGACATAGCAATATTTGTGTCTATTGCACACGCCCCCTCTCCTTCTCTTTCTCTGTTTCTAAACTGAACACCTGGTGGTTTTACCCTTTTACTAGCCATTGGTGGCACGACAGTCCAGATTTACATGAAGCATCTCCCACAGTGTCAGCCAAGAGTCCGGAGTACACCATGATTGTGCCATGATTACTTTAGAGCAGTGTGTGTGTGTGTGTGTGTGTGTGTGTGTGTGTGTGTGTGTGTGTGTGTGTGTGTGTGTGTGTGTGTGTGTGTGTGTGTGTTTGTCAGGAACAGGAAAGTCCCAGCCTAAGCTGTCATGCAGACGACAAGACACTACAAAAAACATTTTCATAGTCATTCAGAAATAAAAATGAATTATATTTTTATAAAATATAAAAATATAAAATTATAATGATCTGAGATTTAACACAGATGTCAGAATCATCATGTCAAAAAGCCAAAAGTCATATAAATGCATTATTTAATAAAGAATGTAATGAGGTGCATGGAGACCGTCTCTGGGAGAAGGGGATTCTCTGTGTCTACAACAAGCACGTATCTTACACAGCTTACAGTATCAGATGTTAGTCTGAGGATGATCCCTGTTCCTCTCCCTCGGTTATCAGTATCAGTGGCGTGCAGAGCATCTCTTCCCCTCACATCACGCAGCATTAGCACAGCAGCACAGTGTGTGGCTGTCACAGCTGAGAAGCCTGCAGCACACACAGCTTCTTCTTTCCTGCCACTGCGTATGTCACCCTGGCTTCCTCAGCTAGATCTCCACCAAGGGAAAGTAGGATGTGACGGATCCACAGTGATGATGTGCATGTGCATCCAGCTTCTGGTTTCTGATCAGTGTTGGTCAGAGAAGGACCACTTTAAATATGGACGTGATGGCTTTACGGACATATTCTTCATATCCCTCCATAATAACCACCTGTTCCCACACATTAATCAAACACATCCTGGAGGTGGAAAAAAAAAACTCATCACCAAACTGAACCGGAGCTTCGACTTTGATGAGACAGCCAGTGGCGGAGGAAGAACTGAAGCTTGGTTGTAACAACACTCATGCATTCTGATAAAGAATGCAGATAGCTCCTGATAATACTTATGACTCTATACAGATGTCACACTAGTAAATTCCTGCCAGCAACTCTATATCCACCAATCATTTTTGGGCCCTCTAAATTCAAACATATCTTTTGATTACTCTCACAGGTGGCTCAGTTCAGTGGAGGCTGGATCCATGTTCAATGGTACCTAAGGAGGTCTACAGTCTATTCTACTGCTGTGCTGCTGCCAAATGCCGATGGAGCCGCCTGAGTGGTTTAAACTTTAGACACATATTTTGAGTAGATCAATAGAGGCAAAACTATATTCATAAAATGTAACGAGTAATGACAACCATTGTAGAAATGTAATGAGTAAAAGTCTGCACTATTATTTTTACTTTAAACTTTAAATATGTAAACATTTACTTAAGTACAGAAAAAAGGAACAAGCACATATAAAGAAAGCCTTGCTCTTATTTAGCTGCTAAACAAGTGATATATACTAAAAATAAATACTAAAAGGTCACATAATACATTATGTATTTAGGCTAGATTAAGTTAGAACTCTGATAAAGACTACATTACTTATTAACAAATAAAGAAGTAACCTGTAGTAATAGAGACAACAGAGGATGTGCTGCATTGAGTTTACAGCGGATACAAAATGAAGAATTACCTTTGATTTCTTTGCTTCCTGTTCGGTTGAAAAACTGTGTAAACAGCTGATTGACTGCAACACCTGGATGGAGAGTCACCCTCTCTCTCTCTCCCTGACGCAACAGGCTACTGAGAAATGGGAAGCTGCTGGAGTGGGTTAATGAGTTATTGGATGACAGAGCTTACACATCCTCGTCCTATTGCAGCAGAAGAAATGTTGTTTCTTTGATCAACAACTGCTGCAATTAGGTTTTAAAACTGCTAATAGTGAGTGACCAAGTTAACTGCCTACTGTGAGTGACTGGCTAAATTAACCCTTCGCATGCAGAGAGCATATGAGAGTTATGGAGCCATTGTTGTGCACACATATGAAGCACATGTGAGAAATCAAGACCTGTAGTCATTGCGTCCATGTAACTGTGCGTCTGAGTGAGCTAGTTAGCCGTGCACAGGTGCGGGCAACCTTGACATTGTGTGTTAACTTGTCCATGTGCAGGCTGATTTAAAGTTAATTAATAATATTATGTATTTAAATGAGCAACATATGGGACCAGTTATTAAGCCTGTGAGGGCACAAGCAACCAAATCATTTGTCATTTTAGACAGAAATGCTAAAATCGAAATTAGTACTTTTTCATAGTTTCTTATTCTGCAGACCAGTAAAAGTATCAGCTAGACCACATCTCTCCTCATTAAGTGATGGTGATGTGGCTTCCATGCTTACATGTATGAACATCATCCAGAGCCAAGCAGCTTCGCCAATACTAAAAACATCTGTCGGTGCAAGAAGAACGCTTAGCGGTGTCCTAATTCAGCTCCCTTTCATCATGCTCCCTTTTGAAGACGGTCAAAGTCACTTGTGACGTGACTTTATACACCACCTTAATGTGTGCACGTTGCCATAGCAACCACTACTACGCCACAAACCTACAGTCATAGTATTAAATTACTGAGTGGACTGTGTTTAATGATGTTTTGGCCGATGTCCAACATGATGTAGAAGATGAATGAGCCTTTCCTGTATTAATCATAACCAGGCAACAGAAACAGAGCAGGTCCACATGTAAATAAATCATTAGGTGAGAGGAACAAATAATAAATAAATAAAAAACGAAGAATTTAATTGGGTTGCTTCACTTTTGGCAAGCCTGTGATCCTATTTCCTCTGAATAAATTGCTCCTCTGTCAGACATAAAAACATCTTTGTTGCAGCCTCGGCTATAGAATTTGTAAGGGTGAGACATCACAGGTTAGGTGTCAGACTCATAAATATTCCACTTAGACTTGGAAAAACAGAACTTGCCCCTATCTGTTCCAAATATCAGACATATGGTGCTGAGCGATTGGCACTTCTTCTTTTTTTCTGCTGTATTTTTAATGGAAGCTTGGCCCAGACTCCATCTCTGCAGTCTGTCAGATTTCAACACATTACACTATCTAGTAATGGTTATCCCTCTCCGGGCTATGACAAATGCAGCCAACTTCCTGTCTCCATATGGTTATTAGAGGCAGCACTGAGATGCGTCTGAGGCGCTCTCTCCGCAGCCATCTGAGGACAGCATGCTGCCGCTGCTTTCATGTCTGCAGCTCTCGGGCAGGTGAGGTACAAGTATGCTCTAATGACAATATTTCTATCCACATATCATATGTGATGAATCATTATATCACTTTTTTTTCCTGTTGCTGAGCGATTACATAATACTGACCAGGGCAGAGCAGATGAAAGTCAGGTGAGAGCGCTCAAAGCAGTGCAACTTAACACATATATAAAACACCAGCAAAATAAGAAATTACAGTGGTGCTTGAAAGTTTTTTAGAATGCCCTAGAAAGTAGACAAAGAGAACCCAATCAAATTAACCCTTGTGCAACGTTTGCAAACACTTTCATGTTGTTCGGGACAAAAACGTCCCCTAACTTTAACAGTTTTAAAAATATATCAAATAAATATTTTTTTGAAATTTTTTTGCATAGACCTTTTAATTAACTTCAGTTCTAATCAACAGTAGTGAAAAAATCATTTTCCCCCAGGATTTTAACCCTTTAATCACCAATTTTATAAGGGGTGGTGCTGAAAATTGAAAAAAAAACACACACAAAATGGCTCATTTTTAATAGAAAAGGTGAATGTGGACTGGATTCTTTTTAACCTTTATTACAGTCTTGGTCATGTCAAACATCAGTAACAACATTGACTTTATTGCATTATTAGTTTTTGCACAGCACTGGATTTTCATTTTTTCTCCCTTACGTGTTGTTCGTGGACATTTTTGTCCCATAGACTTCCATTATAACCACATTTTTTGACTGCACAGCCATGGCACTACATAATCATGCATTCTTGATTGTTGGTGGTTTACCCTGTTAGTAGGAGGTAACATTTGTGATTTTTACAGTTAACAACTTAATTACCATATTAACCCTTTACCTGCAGGCCTGTGCTCATGTAGTGTAGTTTCTGGCTTGTATATGGAGTTATAGGGAGTATTTTAGCACATAATTGTGTGTCTACACACTGTGTGTGTATGTTAGAGAGGAAGAGAGCCATTTGCACACGGATCTTGTTGTCTGTGAGTACACACAACCACAGAGTCTTCATAGTAAACAAAAACAAAGAAAGTGTTGCTATACATGTGTGGCCCTTTGATGTCTACAAGTGCAGACTAAACAAAACAAAAAGGCAAGTGGTCTTACATGTGACCTTGTGGTCATGTGATGGTGAGAAGAGCAGAAAGCAACATGAAGAGAGGATTCACTTGTGCACAATCTCTGGAAATGATTGTGCAGCCGGGCCAGGCTGTGAAGCTGTGAAGGCTGCACAAGTAGATCCGTCACTTGTTCACAAGTGAATCCTTCATTCGTGCACTAGTAAATCCTTCAGTCGTGCACAGGTGAATCCTCTCTTCATGCTGCTTGCTGCTCTTGTCACCATCTAATGACTAGGAGGAGAAGTCCACTAGTTTTTTTGTTTTGTTTAGTCTGAACCTCAGAAAAGCAGCAGAAAAGCTGGGGTTTTAGCTCACAAACAGCTGTCCCAACACTTTCCGCTAGAATCAGGTGGCATAATTCAGAATTCATCGTTTCTGGCTCGAATGCAGCAAAACTGACCCAAACCCTTATACCACCACCACCATGCTTTGCTGATGAGAATAGGTTCTTATGTTAAAATGCAGTGTGATTCTCATTTAAACCAAATCATCTTATTTTGCTCTTAAGCATGTCCACATGATCTTTAGCAACCGGCAGACAGGCCACAAATTGGTCTTTTAAGCCTGGGATCTATTGTGATCTCTTTTTTAATTGGTCCCAGAAGCAGATGACAGACAAGGGTTTTTAATAACAACATGAGACCATGTATACCTGTCAGGGGGGAAGTCTTTGTTTGGGTGGAGGAGGAAATGAGCAGCTCGGCTAGTTGTGGTGTGAATAGTTGAGAATTAAGAGAAGTAGAATCATTAGTGTGCACAAAATCAAATATAAAAGACCCACAAAGGTTTTGACTGTTTGGACAGAGCTTTTTACTATAGCCTCTCAATTCAGAGCGGAGCTGAAGTATATGAAGAGGGGCTGATGAAAAGAAGAGGGACAGGGGCTAATGCTGTTAGCCACCAGAGCACAAAAAACAACAAGGGGGAAACCCATGGCATCACATGATCTTAAGGTACTCTATTTATTGTTTATTAGCAAATAAATGACAGAACAGCCACATAACTGAGCTTCAGAGGAATGATTATGATCACCTGACTCAATGAGCACGACACATGCAAGGTTAAGATGTATAAGGCTGCTGACTTCTTATACTTTTAAATTTTCAATTTAAGCAGTGTGTGTGTTGCTCATAGTCTCTAACACTCAGACAGCAAATAAAAAAAAAACATGTTCTATTTATATGTTACTGTCATCAATAAAGAAAAACAGTCCAACAGTCCAAGTCCTTGGAAATAACTGTTAAAGATTCCTTCTCTAATTATGTGTTCATCTCCATAAAAATGATTGCAGCACCGACGTGTTTGCTTATCATGAGATGATTTTCATTGTTGTTGCTGCTATTTATTTATTTGTAAGAATAGGTCTCTGGATATGTAGCACCAATGTGAGGAACAATTAGAGACAGAATTATTGGTGACCATATGGAAACGTGATGATATTTCCCATGGTCTGTTTAACAGACCAAGGAAGCTTGCACTATTTTACCTTTCTTTCTTTCTTTGGGTTATTGTCCAACTGTATGCGTTGGCTCTGTTTTAACAGCTGAGAAATGAGGCCAGTGTCAGGTTTTACTTGGCAAGATGGACTCAAAAATGCAGGACAAGTTTCTGAGGCAATTACCAAAAGGTACAAGGGTTCGATACACGTGAGTTCAGTCCAACTGGGTGAAAAGAGAAGGCAAAGGTGAGCCTGGATCAGAAGAACGAGGTCAAAACCAGTAGTCAAACAACAAGGCAACAGTATCAAAAGGGCTAAAGACAGTAACAATGAACAGACCTGGATCATACTGGAATCAAAATGCAACAACAAAAAGCTGGAAGCCGCTCAGTGACAAACACACTCTTCTGGCAGAGAGTGCAGGTAGACGCAGAATAAAAATACAAAATCACTGCTTGTGCGGTCGACCATCTATTGCCCCTCAGGGACAAATAAAGTATTGTGAATCTGAATGAGACGCAGGTGACACATTAGGGTGGGACAGGTAATCAATTGAGGGAGGAGACACATGAGGAAGGGGGAGACAAGACACCTGAAACAAGAGGGGACCTGACAGCCAGTGCTTAAGTGTCAACAACTGCAGTTCCTCCCTTGGCCTCTAGGAGATTGTCTCCAAAAGTGAGTCCATCCTCTTAGATTTTATTTTATTTGCAGCACAACTAATAAAATAAATAAACAGAGCACTGAACAGATTACATGCACTGATGTTCCGTAATCAGAATACAAAATATGAGTAACTGTATTCCGTTACAATCTAAAGAGATGGTAATTAGAATACTGCTACATAGTTGAAATCAGTGGATTACGGGGCGGCACTTTATGTGTTTTTTCACTGCTGCTGGAGTCACATAAAAATCACTGCCTGCAAAAAAAGATCTTTTTTACAGAAGATGTCTGACTTTTTCCTGATCACTTTTCTGATTCTGTGGTTGTGTACATGTGTATGATGGTGATTTGGAGTGAGCACTCGTACCATCAATACAAAATCTTTGATCAAAGATTTTGGCCCATGTCAAACTGGACATAAAGCGTCATGTGGTGACAGAGAGGACAGTGCAGCATGTAATCTGTATTCTGAATAAGTATCCTTTCCAACACTGACTGGAGGACACATTTATGTCTGAGATAGAGTGTAACAGAAGGTTCAGCAAAGCTCAGAGATTGTGCATGTCCTACAGGCAGCTTGATTGGCCTGAGTCACACACACGCTCTGCTTGAAGTAGCGGCCCACATGTCAGCCCCGATCTGCTTCCAGCTGGTGTCAAAGTCGGTGCTTCATCCATGAAAAACAGCAAGTTAATCAGCATTTTTTTCAGATGCCATATGTGACAGGTCAGTATCACTCCAGAGCTGAACGCTTTCCTTCACAGTTTTCACTTCAGAAAGACCGTCATAATGAAGCGGATGATGGGAGTCGGTGACACTGGGTGTAATTGGATGCCCAAAGAGCAGTCAGCTTAAACAAAAGAGTTCCAGAGCTTTAAAGTGGGCATCAGAACAAAGAGAGCAGGGACCAGCCTTTTGTTGCTTTTCCTCTTAGAAAGCATCAGTCCTCTGACAGGAGGCCTGTTCATCCCAGTCAATTAGCTCTGCGGACACACAGAGAAAAACAACTGATGGTGTGTTTTTTACGATGGCTTCGGTCGACAGGCTGCTGCACGTCATTAGCTGCACTTTGTAATAGCATAATTGCTATCAGTCAGTCGGGGCATGTCTGACCCTGTGTGAGCTGTCACATAGGGCTCACAGGCTTTTCATGTTTAATCACAGCTTTCACTGAAAGCTAATTGCTGCTGAAGGTAGAAAATACCAAGAAGAGTTGACAGCAAGACCAACGGATTATTTTTTAAATGTGAGTGCTAAAAGACAAGTTTCATAAAGAAGTGTGGGACAGGGCAACTTTGTAAAGCACCTTCAGGCCAGTGGCAGAGCATAAGAAGCTAGCTGAACAGTAGAAATCACCCCCAAGTCATCAACAAGGGCCCCCCTTACTGTGAAGTTAATCCCTGGGCCTGGCAATTTTAAGCACTTTGATTAGGTAGAACAGGACAACATACAGCACACGAACACAACAGATCAGCAGAAGCTGGAGGTCTCGGCTGCAGCTGGTGCCCTTGCATGGTGTTGTTACATGCAGGGTGTCCAGAATTCATGTCACAAGTACCCTTTTGCACTTATGGACATGGAAAGTATACATTTGGCTGAACTTTTCCCTCTCTGCCTGAACTTGGAGTCCCACCAGGCACATGGACACCGTAGTGGTTTTCTTTTCCATCTTCAGCCTGACCTCAAATCCTACCAGGAGTGACTATGTGCAGCCAGTCCAGTGAGAATCTGTACTAACAATAAGAGTCTTCTTTGTCTGTCTGTGCTTTGTGCTGTTATACTTCTAAAATGAACCTCTCACCGCCTGGGGTCTCATCAGAGACCATGTGACTGCTTTATCTGTAGCCCTACTAGTAATATGATGTACAAGCAGTTGCAACATTCATGGGCAGGATGTTAAGGTGGAGCCATGCAGGCAGGGTACATCTCACATACCACTATTTGCAGATGATGTCCTTCTGGTGCCATCGTGGGAGGGTCCAGTGGACTCACACAGTGTGCATCAGAGTGTGAGTTGGCTGGAATGAGGTGGAGGAGTTAAAGTGTCTTGGAATCTGGTTCATTAGTGACAGGAAAAGGGAGATTGTAGTGGTGTAGCTCTTAGATTAACCTGTTGTTCCACCCTGAAAATGGCAGCCAGTCTATCTCAGGGTTAACAGAGAGAGAGAGAAACAACCAGAGAACTTCTATCAATTTTCTTAAATGTACTACAGGGGCATAGGAGACTGGACCCTTGACCCTGTCAATGGAGAAGAGGCAGGACTATCAACCTATCAACACCTTAATAAATTGATAGTCTATCACAGGGGTAACATCGACAGAGAACCATATGAGCTGGCAGTGCCAACCACTGCATCACACTGCCACCCATCCTAAGCTCTTTGTGGTCCTCTGGGTAATGACTGAAAGAATGACCCTACAGATTTAATGTTTTTCAGCAGCAAGATCAAATAAGAAGTTCAAAAACCCTGAACTGGCAGTGCAAGTTCCTGCTTCTCCACATTTAGAGGAGCCCATTGGGGTGGTTCTGGCACCTAGTTAGAATGCCCCCAGGGTTTCTCTTTGTAGAGGTGTACCAGGCATGGCTATCTGGAGGCAACCAAGAGGCTAACCTAGGATTCGGTGGAGGGATAACATCTAACTGATTTGGTGGAAGTGGCTGGAGACAGGTAGGTCTGAGGGGGTCTGAGCAGTTTTAGCATTGCAGCATGTCTGGTGGGACTGGACATATTGACTATTCATTCTACAGATGTGTCTGGTGGCGTAACATATCCCACCCACAGCTGCCACCACTTCATTGTCATCTTGTCTTAAACGTACAGCTCCTGAAAGCAGAACTTCTATTTTTAACACAAGACTTAAACTGTGATGACAACACCTCTCTCCCCTGCGGTCAGTCAGCTTTCACATCCAGTCAACAGCCTTAACAGGACTGGAATACAAAGGGGAGGATGGAGATGGATGGAACACGGTAAAAGTTGTGTACAAGTGCGGGTAAAGAGGCAGCAGTGTTGATGGGCACAGCGTGTTGTTTTCCTCCCCTCTCTGTGGTTTGAATACTGTTGTCAGTGTGTTTGGAGGAGATTCACAGCAGCATGATTTAAGATAGACCTGTCAGCATGGAGACACACTGACTGCAGACAAGAATGTAGCTATGCTCCGCCAACCACCATGCACACACACAGCTACACAACATCTCAGTGGCTTATGCAAATTCAACACTATCTCAAACACACACGCACACACGCCAACACACACACCGCAGCATGAGTGTCTCGCTGATGGTTTCAGGGCCCAAGGCGTGGTGCTGTAAAAGAGACCAGATGCCATCCGAACACTTTTTTTTTTTACAACACTCGAGTTTTCTCCAATAAACACCATCGCAGCAGTTATCAGCTAATGACAATCAAGGAGGAGATATGGAGGAGGGCCAGACGACGGCAGCATGTTGATGCAGAATGAAGACATCCTGAGAATAAAACGCTCCTCCACTCCCCTCTTCGTCCTCCTCCTCGTCCTCCTCCTCCTTCCTGCCAGTCCATCACAAATGCTGCAGAGCTTAGCGAACGTCAAAGGGGAATTTAGGAGTGTAATCGCGGTGCATGTTGTGTCAGGAAGGAATGTGGGGAAACTATTTCTTTTCAAATCACCTACCAGTTTGTTCAAGACCCGAGACTGAGGAATTGTGTTAAAGTGGCAAGTAGGAGAGGTGCCAAAGAGCTGCCAGTTAGTGTTCAGAGAAAAAAAAACACATCTGAGTGTTAGCATTCCATATGTAGCCTACCTGACAGGGTGTAGATGAGTTTCCACAGCTTGTGATGCTGATGTGCTAAGTGGGAAGATGAAATGTAACAGGATATATGAGAAGCTACAGTAGAAGTGTTATGATATGATCTCATATGATTCAAAGTATCATGTAAATGATTAACCAAAGACAGATGGAGTGCTAACTTTCCTTACTCATAGGTGGCCGGGTCATACCATCACTGTGTGATAAGATTTTGCACACTTCTTTGCTCTGAATCTGCAGGTCATGTGCACCTGTCCTATTTTTTTTTTTTGGGGGGGGGGGCAGTCTGCTAAAGGGGTGGAGCAGTGAAGAGGAGCATGTGGCACAGATAAAGATAAAGTGACTTCTCAGTGAACTGTCTTGTTTCATAACCATTTTTGACATGCCATTAGGAGCAATGGGTCATTAGAGACACGGATGGGACCTGAGTGAGGTCAGCAGCAGGTCTTACCCTGTGGAGTCATTTTGAGTTCAAGACAAGAAAGAAGAGAATGTAGCTAAATGAAAATATGTAGTGTGATTTCAAATCACTTAGCATCAATGGCAACACATCCATGATGTGAATCTCCTGTTCCAGCACGTCTCAAAGGTTCTCTATTAGACTGAGATCTGCTGACTGTGGAGGACATCTGAGTGCAGTGAACTCATTGTCATGTTAGAGATGATGTGAGCTTTGTGACATGGTGTGTTCTCCTGCTGGAAGTATCCATCAGAAGATGGTACACTGTGCTCATAAAGGGATGGACATGGTCAGCACCAATACTCAGGTAGGCTGTGGTCTTTAAACCAGACTCAGTTGGTACTAAGGGGCCCAAAGTGTGACAAGAAAACCTCCCCCACACCATTACAGCAGCAGCAGCAGCCTGAACCACTGATACAAGGCAGGATGGATCCATGCTTTATGTTGTTTACACCAAACTCTGACTGACCGTCTGAATGTGTCAGCACAAATGGAGACTCATCACAGCAGGCAGAGTTTTTACAATCTTCTATTGTCCAGTGTTGGTGGGTCTGTGTGAGTTGTAGCCTCAGTTTGCTGTTCTTAGCTGACAGCAGTGACTCCAGCTGTGTTCTTCTGCTGCTGTAGTCCATCTGCTTCAAGGCTGTTGTGCGTTCAGAGATGCTCTTCTGCAGACCTCGGTTGGAAGCGGTGCTTATTTGAGTTCCTGTTGTCTTTCTATCAGCTCCAACCAGTCTGACCATTCTCATCTGACCTCTGACATCAGCAGAGAACTGCTGCTCGCTGCATATTTTCCAGTGACCACTGGGTAATGTTTCCAGCTCATGACATTTGACAAAGTTGACAGAAGATCACATGCATGTCAAATGTAATTAAAAAAGGGTCATTTGCAAGCAAAGCAGAACATATAAAACCTGAATCAGTGGTTCCATAGCGGAGGAGCATGTGTTTCATTTGCCTTGTAGGACCCTGTTCAGGCTTTTTCCCTGGTCTAACAGATCTTCAGCTATTTATGGCACAGCAGAATGTTTTCAGAGTTCACAGCATGGTTTAAAGTTTAAACACAAGTTATCAACGAATCAAAGACAGCTTCTTCAGCTGTATTTTAGCTTTTTGCAGCCAAACGTCTAATCTTTCAGTGCATGCTTTTGTCTTTGTCAGACAGTGTAGCCAACAATAAATGTATCTTTTTTTTAAAGATGAATATCCTTCACTCTTTCATACAGCTAAGGTAATTTTGATCATACTGCTACAGTTCTGATGATGGATTGGATGCTGATTGGTCAGTTCAGTTACCACTGATTGCAGCTGGAGCTCCTGCCTTGATGGCAGCTGGAGTCCTCAGACATATCTCTATAGGGGCTCAGCTGCTGCTTCTTGGATGTGCTAAATCATAATGAAGGTGATTATGATTATAGAATGTTACATATAAAAATGTGGGGCTTTATCTGTTAACCTGAAAACTGTTCCAGCATCATGTAGCATCGTGCATTATACTCTACTATTCAGCTGGCAGTGATGCAGCACATCAAATAATGGCACGGAGTAAAATATAAAAGTAGTGTCCTTATTGCACCAGGCACATGAATTCAATGAATGTTAAATCTATTGAAAACATATCTTTTAAATGTTTGCAGTGGTAAAGAGCAAAAAGCTTGTGGTATCAACACGCTGCTCTTCCCCTACAGTCTGCACATATTCATGCCGTTTGTGTAGTAATGGTTGCATGTCAAGGTGAAACGTGCAAAAACACAAGGTTCTGTTGCCCTGTGCATAACTTCATTAAATGCAATAACAGCAGATTATCTTGTTGCTAGATTGCAAGGTAAGAAGGGAGTGGGAGAGGAGGAGGATTGGGGAGTCAAGTAATGAGGGCTCTTCTCGGGTCCGCTGTGGTGAAGAACAAGCTGAGCCAAAAGCCAAGGCTCTCAATTTACCAGTCGATCGATGTTCCTATGCATTCCTAAGTTATTGATAGTGGAGCTAAAACACCATCAATAACCACTAAAGGTGGAGCTACAAGCTGTTGGATCATAAGGGTATTAATCCTAGGTAACAAATGACTGTGAAGTGTCCCTGAATAATGATAGACCAGACTTGGAATGGAAGCCACGTAACCAATAAGAATTTATTGTCACAAGCACAGTTTGTTACACAAAAATAATGGGTCACATTTACACAATTTATACAGTTCTAGAACTCAATGTACAATTAACAGACTAACTAAATACCAATAGTTAAATACGCACTCACATTGCACAGAATATCATTAAAACCTACACAAAAATGTACTGTGTGAAAGTAACACGAGTCGACATAAAAATCACATTATTTACAGAAAAAAAACATCGATTTGAGATCTTTAGCAAAAGGACTCTGATGTCTGAAGGTTCTCCCGTCTGTCCGTCAGAGACGTTATACAATCTATCATGTAAAAGCTCCCCCACTAGAAAGTATTATTCAGTCTCTTAATTATTGAAAAGATTATAAAGTAATAAAGTCAAGTAAGTAGCGAGAGCTGAAGAACACCAAATACACTAGTAAATACTGCGCTTTGCTCGGACGGTATGGCGGTTTTTCCCTTTTAAAGCAGGCTGGTGTGATTAGCGGTTAGCTTCATGAAGTGCACTTTAAGCCTTAGCTTAGCAACTGTCTGCAATGATTTTTTTAGTTACTTTTTTTAGATACATAGAATCCTTCTATACTCGCATCAAGTGTTTTTTTTAAGGACATCACTACATATAGGTTATACAATAAGGTTGATGGACAGAATGACCACAGCGGCAGGCGGAGAGGAGCGGCTTCTCTCCCACTTGCTGCAGAGTCAGTGATGGTGTGCAAGAGGCTGCGCCAAACAGATGGAGGTGTACATCTTCAACGCTCAGACATAATACTTGGTAATAACCAGAGAACACAACTATTTGACCGGTGATATGCCGTCTGGATGGAGCTCTAAGAAAAGCAGAACTATGCACACAATGTCCACACTGTTCTCTCTGTAAATGGATGTCAGCTTTACTAAACACTAACCAGACTCCCTCTGTCCCCGGCTTGGCTCTGAGCCATCCTGATATCTAAAGCAGCCTGACATAAGGACATGGGAATGACTGTATTAGCCACTTGTCTCTACATTGCTACACTGCTGTTCTAGATGTCTCTCACATTCTGTCCATCCTTACAGTGACTGTGCTGTGTTCTTCTCCCTTTAAAAACACACTCCATTTTGCCTAGAGGTGTTTTGCAGAAGTGTTTTGCAACTTTAAGCTGAGTAGTGCAAATTCCTCAGGAGATAAGAGATGATTTATCAGCACGTTGTTACTTTGTCTGTTTACCGTTGAATAAAATGTGAAGATATGGTGCAAAAAGCTGTGCCAGGATCTGGATATGAACTGGAATTGCTGCTTCCTGCTTGTCTACTTGCAATAATTTACATCCATATGAATCATGCTTGCAGAGAAGACTTTGTAGAAATGTCATCACTTACTAAATATTGTGTGTGTATACATTTGAGAAGAAAATGAACTTTGTTTACATTTGATTTATATCCTGTTCCTGTTAGAACAGTAAATGTATAGCGGTGAGTTCTGTTGTGCGTTGTTCCAGTAAAACTTACTGGATGTAGCATAGTACAGGAAAAGCCATCCATATTATTCCTGTGTCCTAACCGACTGTTTGTGCCTAGCTTTAAGAGTGCATGTAACCTCACAGTGATCTTTGATCATCACATTTTTCATCATTATAGCCTGGAGTTAAGCTAATTGGGGCAAAACTTAAAGTTCTTGCTCTATTGATCTTCAGACTGTGACCTTTAACCTACTGTATACACACTAAAACACTATCAGCTCATCATTGAGGATTTGCACTGCTTATTGCAGCAAGTTGTAGTTATCTAGAAACAGGTGTAGCAGCACTAATTGTAGTTAAAAAGTTAAAGCACTGCAGTAGTTAAGAAGTGATACTACATGGCAGGGCTTCCTCCTTTGTTGTGGAAAGCAAATAAAAGTCTGTCTCTGTTTTTCCTTCCATCCTTAAAAACCTCCAGAACAGACATCGTTGGGTACTGCATGATGCACATTTGGCACAAATGTTGGTAACCTACGGGGATGCCTGGAGGTGACAAATGACATCATGTGGGTTGTTTTGTTTGATGATCATAATAGTGATTTAAGTCTGTCAGATACAGCAGACTATATCATCGTGTCAATTACTATGACAACATAATAATAATAATAATGCTCAGGGTTGACTGATGTTCCTTCCATCTGCAGTTGGGCTCCTCTTTGCAGCGATGAGGTATGTGTATGTTCACAGATACATACTGCAGGCCGTGCAGCCTGCACATTAGTGCACTGTGTTTGTAAGTGTGCAAATGACACCCAGACATTCACCGTGTTGCACGTGGCTGTGTGTTGGTGATTCAGCTATACAGAAAAAATAATGGGACAGAACAAGAGAGATAAATGCAAACATCAGTCCAGTTCTGGAGAGGCAGGTATTACTCAGAGAAGGGCGGGAACATGCCGAGGTCAGCAAAGTCCTCGATGTTATAGTTGGCTGTTCCTTGGGTGGGATCTCCAGCCATGGGTAACATGTCCTGCAGAGACAGAGACAGAGAGGGTGGGTGGGCGTCAGAAGTCAGGGGTGGGCTAAGAACATGCAGCTGTTATCAGACGTATCGTGTATCTGTGTACGCTGGTCTGCAGCCAGCACACACAGCCCGAAAGAAGAAAAAGTCAGCGTGCATCCTACCTGGAAGACTTCTGTCTGGCTGGGGTTGGGGTGTGTGTGCTGCTCCCCGGCTTGCTGGGAGTGATGCTGGTTCTGCCACTGGGACCAGACCTCGCTGGGGCGACCCTGGAACTGGGCTCCACTTTGACTGCTTTCCCCCGACACATCTGGAATCCGACAGTCATTCATAAAGAAAAGATTAAAATGCTGACATAACACAACAACAAATACAGCACTAGTGGGGCAGCGGACTTAAATAAGTTTAATGTCTGGTTTGTCAATAGACAGTAAATAACTACGGACAAAGTGCCCATGAGTCTCTGTGGGAGGCTCCCACTGTCGCCATGTTGGCAGTGTCTGAGTCTGCCCAAATTCGATGTAGGATGAAAATGAGCTTTGAAAGGGATCAATCTGGATCAGGTTTATCTGTATAGTCTGTCAGGGCTACATGTTAGTTTAAAGTAAATTATAGCATGCTTTTGTTGACCAGTTAAAGTCCACACGTTTAGGTTGTCTGCATGTGTTTATTAATGGGGTTTCTCCTGATCCCAACAGTCACTTCCTTATCTAAAGTGTAGGAGTGTAAGTGCTGGAATGATTTTCTTGTGCACTCTCTCACTCCAACACAAAAATACTTTCTTTGACTGACAATGCTCAGGAGCAGCTACACAAATTACTTTCCATACAGGCAAGCACATACATACACTCCCTCCCTCCCTCTCTCCCTCCATGGCTGCTTTAAAGGAATCTACTGAGCATATTAAAGCAGATTGATAAGCTGCCTGCCTCCCCTACAGAGGAACATTCTTGCTGCTTCACAGTAAACATAATGCTCATCTCATCTCTACATAAATACAAGCAGGAGGAGTGACTGATGGAGAGAAGAGAAGATAAATACAGGAATTAAGCAAACCCATAGGAGGCTGACTTGGCAGACAAGCTTATCAGCAATGAATACTGATTAACACATAGCAAGTGAATAGAGCTGGCTGTAACTGACATCAAGACAACAAAGAAGTGAGAACAGATCACATAGAAGGAAAAGGATAAGAACAGAAGGTAATCTGGTTGCCTGAGTTCATTAAAAGACCATTACATAGCAGTTTCGTGCTACATGCAGTACACTTGCAGCCATTTGGACAACAAACAGTGTGAGTCCTGAGCTTCTGCCTGCTGAGCCATCACTGACCACAACCCACTGTACTACGAGATTGATTGACAGTAGGGGGAGCTATTTCTGTGACTGGTGGGTATTATAATTCTGATGGGACAGAATCAGCAGTGTGTCATTTTGTTGTTGTGCACACTAGAAATATTACCTACATTATTCTTTATTGTTTTTGTGTAGTTAGCCACAAGGATAATATATAAACTAAATGCCACAAACACATGCTTATCATGTTAGCATTAGAAGTAGCATTCAGACATCCTAAAAACATCCTAATCTGTGAGCAGCGAGCTCTGTTTTACTTTTTACTTCAGGTGTGCCTCTGACAGTGTTTCCAATGAACACCCATTCACATGCTCCCAGCTTATGTCCGAGGATGACATGTTCTAAAACCAATGTCAAACTCTGTGGTTGGGTTTTTAAAGTAAATATAGTCCATTTTTCCAAGTTCATCAGAAGCACTTATCCGATGCAGCCTTGCTGTGTTATTCATCTCACTGGTGAAATGGCTAAGCTGTTAACACAGTGTGAGGTGGGGAAAAAAGGCACTGAATGGTGGATATAAAGGGTAGTTCGAACAGTTAATGAGTGACTCCGGCTCTGTCTGCTCTGCCTCCCCATCCATGTAATTACCTCTACACCATGACAAAAAAAGCCTGTAAGACTTAAAAGCCAGTAAATGGTTATCCTAACTGATGTGAATACAGAGCTCACTGTATATCAGCAGGGTTCTATATTGTAGTGGACAATGAACCCACACAAACAGGAAGCAATATAACATCACATGTTGGTATCACAGGGTCAAACACTGACACACAGAGGCATTCATACCTAAAATAATGTTATGTCACATAGCTCTAGAATTACAACATTAATGAGAATCAGAGGGAGAGAGGGGCTCACCAAACGCTGTGCTGCGATTTGTCAGTCCTGAGTACGCATTGCCGCTTGGAGACGAGGTTGCCGGAGACGACAGGGGACTGTAGGAGGCTGGGTCGGTCTGGTAGCTGTGGCCAGAACCAATACCAAATGGACTGGACTGGGCTTTACTAGACTGAAGAACACAGATACTGGTTATACAGTGTAAAACTAAATACTGGCTCACAGGTCAATGTTAAAAATAAATCATTTGTGTACTTCTCAAGCTTTACGGGAAATACAGGAAAGATCATTCTTGCAGCAAAACAACTTTGTTTTCAAAATATGCCTTTTCCGGTATCAGCAACAAGTGTGTGAGAAATGTGAAGTTAGCGTGACCCGTAGCAGGTGCTGAAACCAAAAACAGAAAAAACAGGGGCTGCTCTTGTGAGCTGTGTTGTTTCAAGCCAAACACAGCTGTTAAAGTACTTTGTGAATGGATTTTACTACTTTGAAAAATTGTGCAAAGTGAAAACACTTTATCTTTCGTCACAGTGACCCCAATCGTAAACACTGCTAGTACAGTTTTGGCGTTAAATTGCATTTTGATATGACGCTGCTCTGACTTGTAGCAACAGCTGGGCTGGGATCAAATAACTGCCGGGCAACTTCTGGTTCAGTGTTCGCATACGACCCTAAAGAACAATAGATGTAGTAAAATGTATGAGGCTGTGTTTTTTTATACAGCATGAACACATCTGTATAAACATGGTCATATTTTGAATACAATGAAAAACACCAGAATTTCAATTATACTTCAGTAAAATGTTGAACATGTCTGTACTGTCACATCACATGCTTTGGTTGTTATTCACCAGAGCACTTCGTGTATGAAAAGAGGGGAAAGTTGTTGAGGTCTCAGTGCTTCCTCCCCAATAGGAATTCACAAACACCCTAAAGTTCTTTTTACTCCCTATGATTTAAGCATTGACCTGCTGCAAGTCATGTTCCTGTCTACAATTCTCCATTTGTTGTGTTTCACTTTGTCTTCTCTTTGTTTGTATGCTTGGCCCTCAGCAATCTTCTGAGTTGCAATCTGCCGGCACACCTGATGCCGCTCCACCACTCCAGCCTACGGTAGTTCACTCAGTTTGTTCTCAGAAACAGAATGTTCTCTGGTGCCTCCTCTTGACCTGACTCTAATACCCATCTTCTCTGTGTTTTAGGAACACAGCCCCCCTGCACCTTCCTCCCACCTCTATCTGCACCCTACCATCCTGTCAGGCACTGCAAGCTGTCAATTTCAGCCGGGTTTTGTCCACAACCAACTGCTAGAATAACCACGTTTACGTCTTGGTCTGAGCATCTGTACTGACTGTTTATCCTTCCGTCAGGACATGACACGGCAAATACACGGTTTGTTATGGTTTAACAAGCTGACGAGTTTGTTTCAGGTTTAGAATTCTTTCAAGGCGACTCACTGTTTTTCAAAAACAGGGTGTACAAATGTGATTTTCCAATATTGGGCAACTGTATGCTGAATGTTGTTAGGTTGTCCACTTTTTCCAGGGCATTTGGAAATCCTGTGTGATGTTAAGTTAAGTGTGCCGTGTTTAGATTGGCGAAAACATTCCACCATCTATCCTGCTAATGTCATCTTGCTCCAGTTATTGTGAAGCCTTAAGAGGTTACTGAAGAACAAAGAATTCAGTCCTGTGGAATGACCTGACAAGTGCAGCCGCATGTGTGTCTGTGTGTGTGGGGAAGACAGATGAGCCTGTTAAGAAACATATGCTGTGCACATTCCCTGAGCAAGACTGCGAAACAGACACACAATATGGCAAATAAGACAGGTCCATCTGTTAACTGGCACCAGAGACTGGACTCTGTGGTACAGGAGGAGCAGACAAAAAGAAAGTTTGGCAACTGGAGATTGACGCTGACTTTAATATTGATCTATTTGCTTCACTTTAATGTGTGTGTGTTTGCATATGTGTTACCTGTCCAGAGAAGGGGGGCCTGTTGCCTGACCATGCTACCTGGCCTGGGTTGAGCTGTCTAGAGATCTGAGCTAGGTTCTGATTGGATGAGCCCGATGGCTGGATGTCGTTCACACCAGGGACGTGGATCACAGAGGAACTAGGTACACAAAAGAAAATGGTGAAAAATCAAGCTCAGTCATGCTCATTCTCTCTACGGAGACACCCTGCTACAACAACAGATGCCTGACCAATTTAGTTATAGCTGTAACCTGCTGTAATGCAACTATTACATGCACTCATAACACACATATACCTGAAACTTTTGCCAGAGTGTCCCTGCTGGAAGGGAGAGCTCTGGGAGTACAGCTGCTGTCCTCCAGCTGTAGAGGAGGGAACCATCATCTTCTTATCTCCAGCTACACACACACACACACACATCAGGTTTAAAATGATAGTAAAAAACAAAGATACCGGGTGATGAAATAAACTGTTTGTGTTAGTGTCATACAGCCTGATATGCCGGTGTACATCTCAGCAAAGCGTGGGTCTCTCTCCTGGGAGAACAGGGCTTCTGTTTTGTCGATGTTCTTCCCAGTCTCGTGGACTCCACTGCTGACGCTGGCTACAGGTACCTAAGGGTGACATTTTCATATTATGAGATAATATGACTAAAAACAACAAATACAATACAATTCATAAAACAGATGTGACTAAAGCTAGCTTTAAATCCACATATTTTTCATGTGTGTTAGCTTCTCAGCCAGGAGCGCTACTGTTTAATGTGTGGAGTGCATCACACTTTTGATCAGGGGCAATAGGCAGACCCACCAGGAAACATCTTCTAGAAAGTTCGGACAAGTCAGCCCTTCTAAAGGGTTACCTGGGAGAGGTCGTAGGCAGTCAGTCCATCTCTCTGGTGAACCTCTAGTTCTGCCTGCTGTTGCTGTAGCTGCCTGCAAAACAACAATATCCTGTGTTACAACAAATATAAGACCCTGGTCACAAGGTAGTCACAGTAGTATCTAAATTAATATGATAGGAAAATTATAGTATTAGGAGAGACAGGCATTAGCAGACAGAGTGCAACCTGAAGTTGAAGTTAAAGTATTAACGTAATGTGTCCTCTTGGGTGGCAATAAGATGATCTGGTATCACCCAGAGAGGAGGAGGGATGTGTTCAGTCAAATGGAGAAATGGCATTTTTTGCAGGTTGTTAGCATGCTTAGTTTTAGCACACTTTGAGATGTTTATCCATGAAAAAACCCAGCTATCTCCTGACCTTATCACTACTCTCTGCGTGTGACTGTATGAGCTAGTTTATGTGTATGTACACTCACGCCCTGTTCTTCCTCAGTCCTTCCAGTATGAATGTAGATGTAATTTGACAGAAAGCAGTGAGGGTTCAGCAGCATGCTGTTACAGCAGGATATTACAGGTTCATCAACTCAGGCTCCACAGCCTGCTCACATTTGCCACACTAAAATCAGCTGGAAGTTGGCTCCAGCAATTCCTATTTTATGGTCAGAGATGGCAGCAGTTTGCCAATTGCAGATCTGAATGGCTAATGTTCAGCTGTAGCGCTGAGATAAAACAGGAGAGGCACTGGAACCATCGGCAGCACTGTTTAGCGCCCATTCCAAGCTTTCAAATCAACAGCTAGCTACTTGCCATTTCACTGATCAGACTGGCATGGTGTATTGAGGAGCAACTGTTCCATTTTGGCAACCAAATTCACTGCATTCATTATACTTCCAGACTCGGGCTGTAAAAGTGTCAATTTATATGAAGAGGCGGTAACTGATTCGTCAGAGCAGGTGGAACATGCAGAAGGAATTTAAATGTTAAATTTAACAATCAAGCAAAATGCCACTAAGCGACACTGTAGATAACTGGCAACATCTCTAACAGAAAAGACCAGATTTAGTTTAAACAACTGTGAGCTAATCACAGCAATCTTGGTGAAACATGGCACAAGTTCAAAAACTTATATTAGAATTTCTCAGTCGTAAGTGTCTCATATTTATTACCGCAAAGATAATACTCAAAACATCAATGTTGAGTCTATTTATATTAAATGATATGCATCATGTTTGACAACAATTAAATGATAACAGAACACCTGATGTGCATGTGTAACTTATCATTAAATGTATTTATCATACATATGATCCTGGATTGTTCAGACACATGTGAAGTCACAGGCCTGGATCAGAATACTAAACATGTTTCTACTACCTGCCAATATAAAAAGGTTCAAAACAAATCAGTGGCACATACTATATACATATATAAATAGATTAAGATGCACATTCAATAAACAGGGAAAAGCAACAACCTGCTGTGCTTCAACTTAGACAACAGACACTGTACTGTATCTATATAAGCATTTAGGCCAGTACACAAACACCAGAATTCCCCATGATTTGTGAAGCTGTAGAAAGCTATCTGTTTCAGGATCATGATAAATGGGACCCATTTTTCCACAGCGACCGCATAAATCTAACACATCTTCTGTTAGTAGTTTTGCTGGCCCTCTTAGTCTGAGGCAGCTGTTGCTGGCGATGCATGCCAGCATATACATATGTGTGACAGAAAGCTATTAGCTATATGTTTACATTGGTAATTGGTTGAGCTCATGACAACCATTCATCATAAGAAGCACATGCAGGTGGAGCAGGATACAGTCGGGGTTGATCTGCGGAGGAAGGGTTGTACCCATCAACAATGCACGCACAGCGTCCCTTAATGACTAACTCCCGTGTGCTACTTGCTATCAGGAATCTCTGTCAACGTCACAGTAAATTCTAAAGTAAATTTGTAGCAGCACTTCCATGTGTAGACCAAGCGGCATACTCTGAGGCTAAAAAAATGAAGGCAAAGACAGCACCAAAACGATGCTATTCACTCTAGTTGCACTAAAGATTTTCTCTATAATTTACCTGCAAAAAAAAATCACCAATAATGTATAATTAAACTCGTATTTATGATCATATGCAGCTTGATGGCTAACTGGAGCTACATATTTACGAAAGACAAACAATGATCAGGGGCGAGTTGCTTATATCTACTGCAGCCTTTTTAATTGCTGCTCCAAATGATTGATTTAATACAACAAGACCATCAATAACTTGAGTAAATAGAACCTACTTGACATTGGTGTTAGTGCAGATGATGTACTCTATCTCGTCGGAGTATGGGTTCTGGAAAGTGAAGCTGCTGGTTCGGATAAGCATCCACTCTCTGTTTTTCATCCGGAAACGATACATCACTGACAGGACCTGACCCTTTAATTTCACCACCTGCAGAGGGAGGAAGATTGGTGGTTATACAGCTGAGGGTCTGTGAAAAGAGCAGCAGAGATTAAAACAACTTTGTGCATTTTTATATACCATTACTATTGCCTTCAGCTTTGGAAATGACAACTTATGGTGTTCACTGAAGAGAGAAGAAGTCTCAATTAAACCATTTAAGCAAGGCGGTCTGTCTGAGTCAAGAACAGCAGGGGAACTGTTTATTTAAATTAAGATGCTTGAATACTCATTTTAATAACACTGGTTTTAAGATTTGGAGTTCAGCTGTCATTTAGTAATGGTTTCGGCTGTATTATGTGCTACGTGTGGTAGGCTGCTGGTTCCAATAATGTGTTCCCGACTTTCCTCCTCTGAGCCAATCACTCTGCCGACTGTCACTCTGAGTAATGAAAGTAATGCTTCTAAATGTGAAATGGATCTAAAATCACTTTGAAATAAACTGCAGAGGAAGCTAAGAATTTATTCACTGCACAAACACAGTTAAACTCCTGAACATGCAGTTGCATGATGCTGACAAATGGGAAATATACAGATTTTTAAACGCAGATTTTAGTCAGTCAACCCCCAAAAGGACATAAAGACAAAAACAAAACACAGGAACGTAATGTCCTTCACATCTGGCAGCGAGCCTGTGGAAGCTCATGTGGTTTACTGGATGTGTGAACATGTTAAATGGACTGACCGTGAGAGTAAGAGAGATTTTTAATGACTTAATCAAGTTATTACATGAAAAAGGTATGTGACCTGAAAGAAAATTACAGCCGACCCACACAGCTAAATACTTGCAGGCATACCCAAACACCATAATCAGTGAACTCCATCTTTCAGCCTGCCAGCACTCCAGTCAGTCAGAGTTGAATTGAGCTTGATGGAGGATAGCATGTCTGCTGAGAGACAACCCACTTGTGGAAACACTGTACCGGTACTTGAGTAACAAAAATGTTGATGGATTGTGTGTGTGCGTGTGTGAGCTGGATGATAGCCAAAGGTTTTTGCAACGAGCAGAGAAATGCAACATTCCTGGTGGTGGTGGTGAAATTTATCATCATGCAGCTGAGACAAAGAAGGAGTTTATTAACCCCCATGAGTCTTTAAATCTTTAATATTATTACACCTTGTAATACTGGACACACAGGTGATTTTTCACTGCCCTGCAGTTGATCTCTTAATATGATTAAATTACCAGAATTTTCTTTTTCTGATCATGAGTTTCCATACCCCCTGTTATGCTATAAACCAAATCCGATTTAGGTTTAAATAGTACTTAAATAAGGTGGTAAGACGTGTGTCCAGCTCTTCAAGATTACAAAGGTCTAACACATGAAGGCAGGGATTCCCTGATCACTTGCAGTCTAGTCTTACCTGTTGGAAACTTTCTCTCAGGTGACTCTGGTCCTCAGGATGACAAAACTCCAGGATATCTTTCCCCAGCAAATCCTATACAACATATCAAATAAAGAGATTAATATAATAACATGAAGAGGTCGATAAATAAGTATAAAAATATTTTTAGTGCATCAAAAGTCAGAGTACAAAGTCAAACTAACTAACCCTTTCCTCTGTTACACAAACTGACACATTATGTGTGAAATGATGATAGTAAAGCAACGGCTGCAAGGGGTTATATTATAAGTTCTTAATAATGGTACTACAAAATGATGCTGATAAATTACAACAACACTGTATCCACATGTATTTTTCTATATAACTGAACAATCATGAACAGGGTACAGGGTTATCAAGATATCGCCAAAAAGCCAAAAAAACAAACACAACTGGAACTGTTTGAGTGTTTATCAAGATATGAAATGTTGACAGTGCTCTGAGCAATGTGTGAAAACCCAACCTTGAGACAGGTGAGAGGCTGTAGATGATGAACATGGGTGAAATAATAAAATAAAATTCCAACATCTTTTTCTAAATTAGAGTCCTGCTGGGGTCTTGTCAAGAGTATATTGCTCTAGAAAACAAGGGCACACTGGGGTCTTCTATAAGCTGGAAACAAGGGCATCACTAATGCAGCCTTAGTACCTGGATTGTAATAGTGAAAGGGGACTGATCAGATCAGCCAAGCGGCAGCATAGTCACATTTAAATTTTTTGGGAAAATAATAAAACATATATGATTATTTATAAAAAATAATGGTCTATTAATGGGGACAAAAGTAAATGAATTTTGTACTTGTATAGAGTAGTGTACCTTCCCCAGACACAATAGGTTTTGTCAGGATTTTTACGCAACTCAGAAAAGGCACAAGCTAACTGGCCACAGGAATGTGTTTAGCATTCCAGTGCAGGCAAGAAATTTCCATTGTCAACACAGAAACACAAATGTGGAGCTGGTAATACATTTGTTGCATGAAAATCTTGCTGTGACCTTTATTCAGTGATTTTCCTCATCATCTACAGCACGACAGAAGCACTGCTGTTTGCAAGAGTGGTAAACAAACTGAAACATCGTAGTATATGTAAATAATATAAATACAAATATTATTATAATAACAGGTGGCAGTGGCTCAGTGGCAGGGCGGTTCGAACCCTGCGCCTTTCTATTTGTTGTTGTGTGCCCTTGGGCAAGGCACTTTACCCGCATTGCCTCCAGCTCCAATGTGTACGAAGGAATTGGCGGTGGTCGGAGAGGCCGCAGGCGCACATTGGCAGCCACATCTCCCCCTGGGGAGCTGTGGCTACATCTGTAGTTAACCACTGCCACAGTGTGAATGTGGTGTGAACGAATAATGCATTTCAATGTAAAGTGATCCGAGTGCCCAGCAAAAAAGTGCTACATAAGACCAAAGCATTACTATTATTACTAGTCTAATTTAAGTCATCAATAAGTAATTTGCTTCAGTCTGAATTTGCATAGTTTTATCAGACATAGATGTATCATCATTCATTCTGGGATAGGGTGGAATTTGCACTTTGCAAGTTAACTGTTCATAATCATAATTTCTCTGAGGCTATTTTTTAGATCAAAACTGCAATTTCTACTCTGCATTGTTCATTCATTTCTATCTCGTTATAATTTCATAAAAACAGGATTTTCTCTGTCTGGCTTGTTACAGTAACAGGATTGTGCTTCAGCTAGTTGTGGGTTTAGTTCAGAGCAGAATTTTCTTTACTACGATTGTTGTGGTGACAGCTTTGACTGTTTGCTGTGAATGATGGAAGTCATCTCCTGCATGGTTTCCCTCTGTTAATTAGTGCAAAAAGAATAAAACTAAACGACTCTTTTGACTGAATGTTGTGTTGCTGTGCATGCTGTGAAGGCAATCACAGGGCTAATCAAACCATCGAGTTAAAGAGGGGAGAGAAGGTGGTGGGGTTAAAGTTCATTTAATCATTTCTGCTGACCTGAGGCTGATAACCAATGACATTGATGCAGCGCGGGTCGACGAAAGTGATGACACCGTCCGAGTTGTGACGTGACAGGAACTCTGTGGGAACCGACAGGCCATTCATATCCATGGACACTGGGGAGCTGGTTACCTAAAGGAGGCGCGGACACATTTAACATGCATCATTTGAGCATATGGAAGATGCGTACGCGTATGTGTACGAAGCAAAACAAAGGGCTAATGTTGCCTGAATGCAGCAGGCATCACACGTATTCACCCTCAATTCAAGCACAGCCAGAAATGATTTTGTCTGTCAACAGTGGCACAGTGCCAGCTCAGAGAGGCTGCAGAGAATCTGAGTAGACTGTGGCAGACACTGAGACTAAAAAAACCCGAAACATTTATGATTAATTAATGGCAGAAACCACAGCAGCCATCATTCATTTTTGCTGCAGTCTTAGTTCATAATAGTATCATCAAATAAGGATAAAAAAACTGTAGAAAAACAAAGAAAAATGTCACTAAAACAGAGAATAATCCAAAATCAATTCATAACACGCAGTACATTTCCCTGAAATAATCATCAAACTGAATTTGTTCTTCTAACAAACTCCAATTAATGTTTGTTGCAATTAATTTCAACTTCAAAGAAAAACACATAAATAAAAACAACTAATTAGATACTGGATAATTTCTCTGTGTTCACATCTGAACCAGGAGCGTCAGAGTACTTTTAATAGTGGTTATCCGTCTGCGTTGATCTACATTATACAGCAAACAAAAGGCAAATTCTTTTCACCAGACTCTAACGACTGTTGAGCTAGTGTTGGTGAGTTGGGCTGTGCATACTTTGTACCCTTACTGGTAAGGGGTTCTGACTAAGGGCACACACACAGTGGTCTATGCTGATTATACACAACCACTATAATTATAATCATTCCCTCCATCTATAGAGGTGAGGACTAACCTTTAAATGACTTCTAGGCTCTGCTGCTATCTTGAGTTTTTGATTAGGTGTGTTTTATGTAAAAACCCCTGGATGTTCATGACAAATATCTTAATACTCCTACTAAGTACACATGGAGCAATGCTCAACTGTATACTGAAAAGCGGTAACTCTCTTTTGCAACGTCCATGAACTTGTTGTTATCTTCCTCCTGTATGACTGCACTCTGCCGGGAACACGTAGAGCTGTGTGTTCTCTTCCCAAGTGCACTCAATAAAAACTTGCAGCATCAGTTTAGACACTCTATGCTAAAACGTGCACAATGGGTGACAAACATAATTATAGTCCAGCGAGCAATAGTATAATCAAAGCTGTTTTTGCATAAAAAGCATCTTGAGTAGACCAGTGATTCAGAAAATAATGGCGTGAGTGCAAAACACAGTCTTTCACAACAACACAGCTGTCATGGTTTCTATGTATTTACGGCTGCATGACTCCACTGTTTAAGATAGAGGAAAAGGGGTTAGACAGCAGATGATGTGTTGAGTGTCTGTGTTTGATTTGTCAGTCCGCACTTGAGAGTGCTGCACTCTGCAGCAGGGGCTTTCAGGGGATACTGTATGTATTTTTGAGCAATGCATGCTTTAATTATACATTTAACAGTAAGTAAAAATGATCCTGCAAAGGTAATGTACTGACATACACACCTGCAGTCTTCCGATGGCAACTAGGCAGTATTTTCCCGTCTGCCCAGCCTCTGTGTCTTCATCTGGTATAGTCATACCTGAGAGAAGGAAGCGGGATATGTAAAAAAAACAAAGGGACCAACGAGTGCCATTTAATGAGAATATCTTATGATGTGTAAACACTTATTTTTCCATTTGCTGCTTGAACTTTGCAGCAGTGAGAGGTAATCTACTGGCTGACACAGCCGCTGCTCCTCCACAATGATTTATAAGCCATTTTTTCATCATTACGCCTCCACGGTGTGAGATAGATTTCAGCGAGAGCGCCACGCTCTGCTGACATATTTCATTCAAACAAATATTCAAACTTGCTCCACTCAGTCTCGTGCAAATAATTCAGCCAGAGAGAGGGGAGGCGCAGACAAAGACACAAATCAATATGATTCTGATGGCATCTCTCCTGTGATAACTTTTCCACTGTTTACTTGGTGCTAAATCTACTGAAGTCATATTAAATCAGGCCCAGTGAATGTCACTGTGCTGCTGTCACTGACTGAGAGACAACATTCTTTCTTTGCTAATCAAGCTGTCCGTGGGCAGCTGCTGGGCATTTTCAGGTTGATCACAAATCAAAAATGTTATAATAAAATGCTTGAAACAACTAAATTTCAAAAGACACTGTTGTGGTTTTTTTGTCTGGCCCAGTACATAATTGCATAGACAATCTACCATTAAAGGTTTACCAGTAACACAAATAATCAGGTGTCTGCAATACATCATTAAAACAGCTTCTAGTTCATTAATATGTCTCGGTTTTTATGTCCTGCCAACATCTTCAAATCCCACCATAGTGGGGTTCAAGTCAGGTGATTGTGACGGCCAGTCTGGAATCTTCCAGGACATCTGAAATCAAGCCATGGTTGACTTTGGGATCATTGTCCTGTTGGACGGTCCAATGCCTCACAGACAGCAGGACATTACCCCATACTCGCTTCTCCCTTCACACGTTGCAGGTTTCCAGTGTCAGAGTAGGCAAAGCAGCTCCAGAGCATCACCAAGCCTCCATGCTTCACTGTAGGCAGGGTGTTTTTTTGTCTGTAGTTTGTGCCTTACTGTGCATTCTGAAACCTCACTGCCTGCTGTCACCAAGTCCTGGTGCAGGTTCACTAAAGTCACTTGGGGGTTTTTCCACTATCTGCCCTCTCAGAAATCTGGTGTCAGCTTTTGTTTTCTTCCTCTTTCTGCCATAACCAGGTAGGATAGACACTATTCCTTCAACTTTCAACTTGCCAACTATGCTTGCAAATGTATCTTAAGTAACAGTCAGTGCTGTAGCTGTCTTTTTGGATCCCTTTTCATGTCTGATAACCATTCTCTGAATTCTGTTTGACTTTGCCAGAATGTAACATGCAATCAAATTAAACTGCACCTTCAGCCAGTTCAGGTATTTTCTGTGTTCTCTCTCAAACACACCTCATGCAGCTAATCATACCTCTGATTAGCAAGACCACACCTGATTTGTAAATGTGTGCTCATAGAAGGAAATGTATTCAGGTAGTCTGTTCATTTCGTAAAAGCAGTAGCCATCACACATTGCAATTTATGTTAAGTCTGGAAACACTACTTTTAGTAAATTTAGTTAGGCAGTTTAAATAGTTTTTAATCTGGCAATGACTCACAAACGAAACTTTGTACAACTTGCTTATAAATCTAGGCTTGACTCAACTCAACATCCATTTGTATGCCACCTAAATATGTTTTTAACCCACTTTTCCATTAGTCTTGCTTATAAAAAGCCATATTTTTGTCTTCTTTCATATAGTAATCACTTCCAGATTTATTCACATTCTTTTCCTTGCACCATTCATCAAACACACAGTGTGCAGCATGTGTGTGTTTGCAGCGTGTATCACTGTTATCCATCTGCAATTTATGAGTCTAAGAGCGTGCGTCTCGCCTGATGGACTTTGCCAGTGCTATTGTATCCAGCACATTCCAGAGGAGTATTTTTAGAGCAAGGAAGTGAACCATGTGTCTGTAATTTCAAAACACACGTGTGTGGGTGCATGTTTGTGTTCTACCTGGAAGTATTCCAGCGTGACCTCGATGTTCTAAGAAGGGATTTAGCTCTGTTTACTTGATGTTGTTCAGTTTCATCACCCCACTTCACCGTATCAGTCATATAGACACCTGGTTTGAGATCCTGGGGGTGCATTCCAATCCCTGTCTGTATAAACACTGCACAGTCTGTGTGTCTGGAGGTATTTGATGTTTTCAGATCATCTACATATCACTCATCTGCATACAGCAAATACCGGTATATGACAAAAAACATAATTTTAAAATATAATTTAGAAGTTAATCTGATATATGGAGCAATTCAACCCTTTTCCACCTTAGATCATCAGATCAGCAAAAATGCCAATACAACTCTCAATAAAAATGTAAATATGTAGTCTATTTCTTTTAGAAATGTATCATTTTGGGGCAATTTTCAAGAACAGATGAATCCGAATTTGGTGCTCTGGTTATTTTTCAGGATGATGTATGATCCCAATCAATTTGGAACTGAGCCAATGTACAATGTGTCCTCATTATAATGACAGAAAATGTCACCCAGTGCAACATACTGGTTTGGAAACACAAGGTATTTGTTGTGGGATTGAATGATCTTGGTGGTGGTCTTATTATTCACTGCTCTATCTCTATTGGAAAGCTAGAGGTTTTGCAGTTTAACGCCATTACAAAAACATAAATCATAAAGACCAGCTGAATACTTCTATTCATCTGAGCAGATCCTATCAAGCAGCATGATACAGGCAGATTGTGGTATCACTTCATTACAGATTTGAAAACTGCTTCCCTGCATCTGCACTGTACAACATCAACCCTATAGAAGAACGCAGAAAAACGTGTATTATCAGGGGAATGATGTATGCACATATGCTAAGATGAATGACAGCCAATCCTGAGTGTACACAGACAAAAGCATAGAGTAAGAGGGACACCTGGAGTTCTTTGTAAGTTCCTAGTAGGGGAGACACACTGCACACACAAGATTGTTGTTACAGCTAACATCCGACTGTCAGCTGGGAAATTTATCAGCCAAAAGACAGACTGCAAAAACACTCCAGCTGTCGAATTCCCACAAAGACAAAGAGATTTAATGTTTGCTTTGCGCCATAGGTGAACACAGGCTGGATGGAACAAAGCCTAAAGTCAAAAGAGAGCAGACTTTCATAAAAAAGTCGCTCCAGAGCCACACAGGCTGCTGAGGATCTACAGCTGAATCCCACTCCTGATCCAGAGCTCAGGAGCTGCTGTAGGTTACACACAGGCCACACTTGTTCAGGGGACCAACGTGCAGTTTAGATGAGGCAGTGATGTTCTGTACAAGATCACCGACTTGATGAAACTTTTTCTCACACAAACAGTAGACAATGTCCATAGAACAGCTCCTGTATGTAATGTCCAGGGCTATAGTGCACGTGTGCAAACATCTTTTAGGAGTGTTGGTTTACCTGCAGGAGGCCAGGCTTTGATGTAGCCAGTGCAATGCACCACGGAGTACTGAGCCTCTCCTTCTTTTGAGGGTCCCAGCCCATTCCTGGCACACACAGACACACACACATACAGCAACATGTTAGGTAAAGGTACAAGCACAGAGGGACTCAAAAACTAAGGCTGTGTCACAAACTAGCATAATATTAATTGGTGGATCTTCTGCTTGCAGATATTATTTAATAGATAAAATCTGATGCAGCTTGGAGGTTTATAATTGATGGCTTGATGTGACAGAAACAGTCCAAAATAATTAATGTTTTTTTATTTTATTTTAGTGTCTTTTGGGACAATTTAGATATTCCAATTAATAGTTAATTGTATAATGTCAGATCTAAATTAAATCAGAATAGAGTAGATGGCTCCTCAAACCTAATGTGAGGTTTGTTGGGGCTTAGATCAACAATGTACCTGTATCTCTTCCTCATGTTGGACAGGCGGTTTAGGGAGATGTGATCCAGAGGAGCGCTGCCACACCTTCACACAAACAAAGACAACAGCATAGATTATTCCAGTTGAACGTGATTCTAGAGACACATAGTAATCACAGAATTCACTGAATTCAAGCACAGCTAAAAACAGGTAACACATATCAACGAAGGGTAACTGGCTAGTTTTGTGTGGCATTTGGCGAATGGGATACAGTTTTGCCAGACAGCATGATGGATCAACAGAAAAGTGGTGTTATACTACAAAACACAGCCTTCTGTAGCTGAATTACCCACACGTCAAGGTGCATCTGGATCTATTCATCCTTGATGTAACAGTGACTGATGGGAAAAAAACCCACAGGTAGCAGGGGCAGGCAGTTTAACATCAACCTGATGTGTACCAGGTGGAGTTGTTTTGCACTATATGGTCTGAATTAAGTTTAAGGATCAGTGTTATCTCTAAACATCCTGAAAACATCCTGAAAACAGCGATTGCCCTTTCGATTGCCCTCTTCACTAAATATATTATCTATGTTGTAGAATATGATGTATTTAAACTAATTTCATATCACAACATCAGCCCAAACCCTGTCACATCGGCTGTATTTGTCTAGCGATTAGCTAACTGACTGAATTTTGTCTCAACACAAGAGTGTAATCACGTTTATGTTATAGTGTGTGTTTGTAGTGACTGTGACAGTGTGACACCAATTAAAAATCCTCATTAAGAGTTTCCTCACTGTGCTCCAGCTTCCTTGATTGATGACTGAGTGGCCACACTTTAGAAATGTCTGCCCCAGTTGTAAGTCCAAAGAGGCCTGATTACATGTCATCCTTGTTCATTGTAAAGTATGAACAGGTTACAGCCTCCAGCTGAGTTTCCTTGAGGCCATGAGTATGTGGACGGCGGGTGTTTTTCTTTAGAAAGGTTAGTCTTGTGGCCGAACATTACATAACCGGGCCTGGATCTAATAATGGCTTCCCCGAAATGTTTCAGCCTGCTGATCATGCTGTGCTGCTCTCGGCGATGTGTGTGACAGACGGGGTTTGCGTTTCACTGTTTGCTTGCAGCCTTTTTCGGCAGCATGTTGTTTGAATTATGCAGGCAGAAAAAAAACGTCAGTTCAACAGA
The DNA here is from genome assembly GCF_900634625.1 of Parambassis ranga. Lineage (NCBI taxonomy): Eukaryota > Metazoa > Chordata > Actinopteri > Ambassidae > Parambassis > Parambassis ranga. Next base: position 24,768,698 of record NC_041024.1, on the reverse strand, counting down.
TTCCTAACAACATAACACACTGGCTTTCGTGCGACTCTCGGGCCTTTGTGACAGATCCAGACAAAACAAGGCTAAAAAGCCCCTGACGCTTCTACACACTTGGACACAAACAGAATGTGAGTGGGGGGGTGTTGGAAAAGGTGTGTTATGTTGCTAAACTAAACACAAGCTTTTCCAAACCCTTTAAGCAGTTCACGCTCGCTGCTTTGATGTTGTATGTAGCCAATGAGTAATGAGGGCTGTAGGGTAAACTGTGTCATATTTTGACATGAAACACCAAGAAACAGACAGATTGGAGGATCTGGGTTTGCAAAAGGTCTTAAACTATAGAATAGCACTATCCAACAGACGGCAATGATTATTAGAATACATGGATGGAAAGACTGACAAGGTCTAATTATCGTGAAGAGTGGAAACATCAGCACTCCACAACAGAGGGGAGAAAAAAATCTGAATGCTATTGCATCAGGAGAGAATATGGAATTATAGATATGAAGCATATGGCTTAAGGGTCATGTGGTGTGAAATAGGTTATGGGTCCATGATCATCTCAATTTAAAAGGTATGAGTCATATATTGTACGTTTGCCGAGTGGTATTAAGAAGACTGGTGTGCACACTGACAGCTTGAAGGCCAGTGTTACAGAACAATATTTTACTCTTGAAGCACATTTCCAGCACTATCAATGCTAATGCATGTTATCAATAAAACACAGGCGCCTGTAAAAGAAAGTAAAGGAGTAAAACAAATGCAGCAACCTATCATAGTTCTAGCTGAAGAGTGCACAAGTACATTCTCAGCACGAAGCAAAACCTTGAGTGTCATCAAAAAACTGTGTGCGAACACTGATAAAAAAAAAGGAACAGAATAGAAAGATATGGACCAACAGTAATGCCCAGGCTTTATTGAGCCTATAAGTTATATAGTTCTGTGCTGTAGTATGTTACTCATAACTAAGTGACTGCCTCTACACAAATTGCCAGCCAGCCTATAGATGTGTTCCATTAGCCAGGCAAATGCGAACAAAAACAAGCACTTATGTAGTGGGAGCTCCAGTGATAAACTGGAGTAACAACTGATATTTATCAGTAGCATCATAATAACATCAAACCTGGCCAGCCAGCCTATGTTTCTGTTCCATCCCATACATAGAATAAACGCAACCAAATAGATATATAACCAATCAGAATCAAGGCATGTGATGTAGGCAAAGTGACAACCAGGCAGGTACGAATGGACATTTAAAATGGTGCAGTGCGGTATGTATGCTGGTGAGTGACTGCTGCAAGGAAAAAAGGCTGCAAATATTTTGGAATAAGGCAAGCAACCTAAGATGAACGCTTACAATTGGTAGTGAGTGGCTGGCTAGGCTATGTTACATTACATTAATGTATTCTGAACAAATATACATATAATATGATAAAAATACAGCTTTGTAGTAGTGAATAAGTAGTGTAGTAGCATTTCTGTCATCAGTCAGACCATAACAGGAAAGAAGTAATGTGAGTATGTGTTGCAATTGGCAGCTCCTTAGGATGCTGACACAAATTAATCCCTGGGCTTGTGTGTTCCTGCAGGGGGGTGGGGGAACATGAGTGTACATGACGGAAATCAGCAGATGAATATGTACCACAGAGGACCAAGAGGAACTGATGCAGAATATCTTATAAAGGCTTGAAACATCATACGATATACCATGTTGTTTATTAACAGTGTGACAGTGTTAAGGTGCTGTGAGGAGTGCTCAGTGTCTGCCGCAGTCAGCTCTTTTACATCCTTCTGAAGAGAGAGTCAAGCTGAGGCTGTAAAAAGGTGTAATGACTGTCACTTTGTGAATGGCTAACTGCTGCACCAAATGACTATAATTTATTATAGAGTGCATTTGACATGTGCCATTGAGCTACATGCGTTTTAAACAACTGAATATTTACAAACATAAATAGGAAGAAGTGAAAGGAATCTGGCTTAAATGCAGTGCATACTAATTGGAATAAGTAGGAAGGAAAAGACACAAAAACACAAACACACCTCATGCGGCAGATGAAGGAGCGTCTGGAGCCCATGCACATCCTCATGGAGGACTGCTGTCCCTCCTTCTTCACTGTTCCTGTCTTCAGGTCTAAAATCCGTCCTGTTAATACACAAACAGCAGCTCAAATTAAAACAGGGTATTTCAATTACAAGACAGAGAAATGCAGCCCAGAGAGTTTTGAATAACCCGTCAGGTGCCCACACTGTTGTAAAGAAGCAATGACAGCAAAAATCAAAGGAATTACTCTGTTTCTCATTTTGCAAAGGCCCTCAGAGGTCAGAGAGGGGTGCATGCAAGGTTAGGCCAGCAATGATGCACAGGAAGAAAAAGGTGAGACCTCACAGCTTGCTTTTGTTGCTTTAACCTGCACAATCAGTCTCCATCATCATTAATGCAGGACTGATCCGTTCCAGCTGGAGGAGGAATTCTCAGTCTCTGGTAAACATAAAGGGAACAGGAACCTCACACGCAAGCACGCGCCTGATATGATGGACAGAGGTGAACACTGAACATCATGGTAAACACATAGCAAACCGCATTACATCAACAACAATTAGACAATTAGCTGTGTCTGTCTGCTGTTCTGTTCTTTCTCAATTTGGGCCATGCGTGTTGGGTGGATGCTGTATTCACAGCAGGTGTGAGCCCTTTATAAAAATAATTGTAGATGTCAGCACCGACACAAGCACACAGACTAGACTGTGAGGAGAGCTGCACCCCTGAGTCTTTGAGGATTAACCTGATTGAGGAACAGATCTCACTGCAACTTTCTGCCATCACTACCACCTGTAGTAAATGACGTACCACAACTTCATAGATTGATGGCTTCAAATTCCTAAAGTCACAATTCTGAGCTGTGGAGAGCACTGATTCAATGATCGGGCCCTAGACCTTCCAATGACTTCTAATGCAATCTCCTTATTGACAAATCTAAATTGGTTTATTAAGGCACAACAGCAAGTCTTTTATTCTGAAATTCAGTCTTAATAAATATAATATTTAAAAGAAGACCATATGGATCTCATACACACCCAAAAGCAAATAAACAAGCAAACACTAATTTCTAATAAACAAACTTAAACAACTCTGATACTTCTAACTCTTGCCATGATTATTACTATTTATTCTGATTCATCATCCCATTATTGTGCCTTCCAAGTAAAACCTTCTTTTGTCTCCCTATGATAAAATAAACATTTTAGCTGATAGCATGCTGATGGATTTTTGTTTTGACATACGCATAAAAGAGCTAAAATTATTCCCAGACAGCAGGACTGAAGATATTGCTATGTGGAAATTCAAAAACATAATTTCACTGCACTATGCATCCATTCATCTTTTTATTCATTTTCCTGATGTGCACAATGCCACCTATCTGTTCACGCAGTTTCTGAAACAGACACTGCATTTGCTGCTTTTTGGAAACAGGAAAAAAGCAACAAAGAGCTTGAAACACACTTTACATGCACTCATTATACTCATAGTGCAAGACGGAGCGTGATCTAACCTGGAGAACCAATCCAAAGCAACGTCACACTTTCACGGTAAAGGTACAGAACTGAGGATAGAAATAGTCTTTTATAGAGTGGGAATGTGGGTTCTAATCCACGGAGCCTAATGTAACTACTCTACAGTAGAAAGTCTACAGATCAACCAAATATTTTACTCTTAATGACTTCAGGTCACAAGTGAGTCAATCGTGGCTTCCTAGTTGTGGTGAGGAGTGCAGAATTTTCTGTTTTTACACAGTCTTACACCATCCGAGTTCCAGCGACTGGTACTGCTGAGTTTAAAAACATTTTTGAAATGATCTGGGTCAGCTGACCTTAGCATTAGGACTGGAAGCAGATTAGGAAACAGGTGTTATCTGTTGTTTTAAATTAACAATAGGTCAACTGTTCATTAAGAAATGTAATTGCATGGCCTAACCACATCCTTAAAAATCAAAAAAAATCCTGGCCTGGCTTACAAAACATGCTACAGGCTTACAGAGCTGTTCAGAGGGTTCTAAATGCTTTATAAACTCTATGTGCTTCTACATTCCTCTCATTTGGCAAAAACAAATAAAAATCATAAATCGATGTCTTAACAACAGACAGCAACAACTGGTGTGCAGGAAAGCATCACTTGTTAGCTTATTTTTGTTCAGTCCTTCCACGTCGGCATGCTGGAAAAACATGTAGTCATAATAAAGTTCAAACAGCGAGCAACAGAAAAAGCAGAGAGCGAGCTCACCCAAACATGCTGCTTTAGTTCCAGTAAAAGAAACTTAACTCACTTCAAAGGCTATGCATGTGTCTGTGTGTGTGTGTATTTTCATCTGGCACAGTTCTACACTGAGATTACTATGTTGTGTGCATTACATGGCACTGCTGGGTTCTTGTGTATTTTAGCGGGCCTCTGGGGTCAGATGGACAAACTGACAGACACAAACTCACATGCTTTACTGAGATGCTCTGGGGGGGCTCCATTTAAAAGGCAATGCTGCCCCCTAGTGAACACTGTGAGAATGTAAGCTGTTTGTATATTTCAATATGACACATAAGCTTTATTTAGTGTGTTAAACATGGGGAAAACAATACTTGCTTTGATGTGTGTGTCTTCCAACAGAGTTTGTACTTAGTCACGTGTGGCCATATGTTATTTGATTGACTGCATGACATAAAGTTGGGGACTGCACTTTTATTTCACAGTTATTAACTGCTGTTAAGCAAGATGTATAATTGAAGTATGTTATACTTCAGACTTATAATGTACCTTATAATAATGCCTTCTGGCAACCATTTTTATATTTCATTTAAGGCAATGGTGATTAAGTACAAATACTACTTGCTCTTATCAAAACCTTTACCGAAAGAGATCCTAATTGTAACGGTGCTCTTCAAAATTTTACAACCACCTAAATAAGCACTGGGTGATAAATTGATTTTATTGATTAAATTGAATTTGCTCTTTAGTACTATTTGTTTTTCATGAAATTTGATTTTAACTTTCACCCCTGTCGCACACCCTAATGTGTTAAATGTTAAAGAACATGGCAGCCAGCATGGCAGCATGGCTGGAGCTTGCCCCTAAAATACGCAGTTTTGGTAGTGGTTCAATCAGTCAGAAGGAAGCATGCCTTCATGCTGAATGTTGCAGGCTGAGATGCAACAGGCTGAGTTTTATGGGCTAAAACACACAGTAAAAATAGAGATTTCCTATTTCTTTTATTGCATTTTATTATCTTTCCATGATGCCCACAGCCTGCCCCATGACAGAGACTTGACTAGTTGCAGAAAATTTAATTTAACTACATATTGTCAATTTTAACTCCCAGATGTTTTCTTTGATTATTTCAGCACCTCAGAGGCATGCAGCTGAGTGAGACACCCGCTAAAACACAGCCCACATTGGAAGAATCATTTCCAAAATGTGTTGTTTTTAGGACAGCAGAAAAAAAGGATTTTTAAGCCCAGCCCTAACCTAAATATTTATCTTTCCGTCTTAACACAATAAATTTTGAACAAATTGTGTCTTTAACAATTAATTAATGCTTATTGAAAACAATCTCAACAATCTTTAGTAGAGAGTACAGTGACAGTCTAAGTCACTAATTACCATCCAAATATCAACCAAATATTCAGCTGAAAGAGAATTGTGGCTTTTCTACCTGTCATTGAGTTCTCTGAAGTGCTGAGCTGTTCCCTCAGCTTGTCTACATCGTCCGGGTGGACCTGTTCATACAGAGTGCTGCCGAACCACTCGGACTGGGGATGGTTCAGCACCGGTGTCACAGAATCAGATACGTAGATGACGCGGCCTGTTTCTGCAGCAACCACAAACAGGAAGCCATCTGCTGCCTCCAGGATCAGGTGCTTCAGTTCCTACAGGAAGAGGTCAGATACATCCAAGGTCTATGATCTGTCAGCTGCTCATTTTCTTCCAAAAAAAACTTTGATTAGCGGTAAATCCTGATCTACAACGCTGAATCTAGATCACCTTATAAAATCACAGACTTTCAGACCTGGAATCTCTAATAATAAGTAATACCTGCATGAAGCAATGCTACGTTTAATACATGTAGATCCACTTCATCACAGTAAAGACCGTACTTTACCTGTTCAGTGAGAAAGGAGGGCTTGTAGGCCCCATCAGTAGATGTGTTCCCGGTGCCCCTCATGGATTTCATGTGGGAGACGGCCATGCGCAAGATGGTCAGCTTGTCAGGTTTCCGAGCCAGGGCGCTGCAGGTAGGGACCATGTCTGACAGCTCGGTGATGTACTGAGTCATTTTATTGCGCCGGCGTCGCTCAATTTCACTGTGGTTCTCTCTACAACAGAGAAAGGGGCAGTGAGGCACTTGGAGGTTACCAACTTGGAACCACGTTCTAGCTCTTTGTCACTGTAATAAACCGAATCTTGTCACCTGCTCATTTCGGTTTGCGAAGCATTTCTGCATTTGACAGGACAAAGTGAACAGAGCTCATGGATGTGTTTGTAAGAACAGAAGGATTCAGCCAGCAAGGTCTCTTGTGAGGACCTGTACTTTGACATAGGCCAATTGTCCTTAAATGGCAGCAGAGGGAAATACAAGATTACAACAAAAGGGCTGTTAGAGCCACCCCAAGTAAGTATTTAATCTGCAGAAAAAGAACGAGCTTTGCATAAAATACAGGTGAATAATTTGTTTATAGCAGAACTCTGCATCTTCTAATATTCATCAGTTTGATTCTTTCATTTACAAAATGTCACCGTGTGCATGTGTTCTACTATTTCAAAAAGAAATGTGATGTAAATGACATAATGTGTCCATAACACATAATGCTAAAAGTATGTGGTAATGTTTGTTCCAGAGGATGTGTCTAATTCCTGGTTTATGTCACTATTTTTCTTTTTAAAATTTTTTGGGTGTTAATGGTGCCTCGGGTTGTAAACTAAGTTAGGACATTCTGTGTATGAGTTATAAATAACCAAATTTCACCACACCACCTACAGTACGTCGGCGTTTCCTCATTTATCCAATCCAGCTCTCGAGAACGTTGAGCTGTTTCTGCACTGAGGGAATATGTCTAACCAGATGAGCTCGCTGCTTCCTGTCTATGACACTATCACTGTTTCTCTAACTTATAGTTGGTTTATAGGTTAACTAAAAGAGATCTCTACACAGGTAGCAATACTGACTTTTGTTGACAAATCTTATCCTGATTTTGCACTTTGATAGGCTGTACAGTCTGTCGATCCCTGAGTCAAGGGAAGGATCCTCTGTGAGCCTAGCTGGCTAGGCCTACCTTGCATATCTCTCCTTATCTCCACCAGAAATCTGATCATCATCATACCTACAGAGAAGAGAGGACACAGCATATAACACATTGTACATACACACAGGTGAAAAGCATTGTACCTGCCTGACTGTGCTCACGTATTCCTCGCATGCAGTGGTTTTAATGTATTAATGCATGATGCAGATGGTCTGATGGTAACAATAATGGATAAAAACTGACAGAACAGGCTGGCAATGGCTGATGAAGTCATAAAGGTGTTCTGCTATACTGTGGGTAAGGACCAGCTATTATAAAACTTACATTGTGAATCTAAGGTTGAGAATTCATTTATACTGCTCACACTGACATTAACATTAACTGCTGACAACTCAAAGCAAGGTGACATCACTGGACCTGGTACAGTGAGCAAGGCAGCAAGAGGCGTTCAAGATGTGACAAGAAAAATATTAGAAAATGAGCGAATCAAATATTGCTTATTAACCAAAATAAGAAAAAATAAGAGTGTGCTCTTTTCAACTTTAGTCTTTGCATCACTAACCAGTAGATGTCACATACAAAGAAGTAAGGCAAACCTAAACTCCTCACTATAACATGCAGCAGTGAGTGATATAAATATGGGAATAGTCTATGTACATTTCAATCCCTTTTATAGTATGAATATGAGGATTTCCTGTAGCCCCATAGATCACATGTACATTATTAAGACTGCAGTTCCTTGTGTGGCCAGCAGAGAGCAGCTCCTCCTCCTCACTGTCACCACTCCGCTCAGCTGTGGCTTCAGCTCAAAAATAAAGCACTTACTACACAAACCCTAAAGACTTGCACAATACACAATATGAGAAGGAAGAAAAGGCAAAACATAAAAAATTAAATATGAGAAAACAGCTGAGATGCAGTGATCCTCTTAAAAAAGAATATATAACAAAGCATTGTATTTTTGATGGGGGAATAAAAAATAAGTCATGAGGTGTCCATGTCAGTGGTACAAACAGGGTATCTGCAGGTACAAGTGTTTTTATCAAGTGTAAAACCAATGGAACTGAAGCTGGTGTCAGATTTAACTGCACCTGCTGATACCCTGAAACAACTGTGTGGTCTTTATGAAAGAAGTTGAACAGGACCGATGCCATTTGCGTTCTTACCTTGAAAATTTGCTTGGGCCCTCTCCATCTTCATCATCAAAGTCCATTCTGAGAAACAGGGAGACAGTTACTAGGTCTGCTAGGTCGGCCATATACAACATTATCATGATAAATAGTTTCTGGGGAAAACCAGCAGACGTCAGTTAAGCGTGACAGTCTCATACTCATAGGTCTGCCGATGTGTATGCAAGTTAAAAGCAGCACCTGCTGACAACTGAGCCAGTGATTCAGTGTGTTTATCTGGATGGCTTAAAGATCGGATGCTCTCATCGCACTGTGGCTCCACGGGCACAAGCGATGACCACTGGAATCAAATCACTGCGGCAAACGGTTTAAAAAAAATTAACCATATTTAACTATTGTGTTGTGATGATGAGCCAGAACCTGCATCGGAAACAATGGCAGAGACCTGCCAAGTAATAAGACAACACAAAACACAGATCTCTGACCAGAACCAGAATCTGATTTGTGTTTATTGCCATGTAAGTGAAGACCTTTTACATTACTAGGAATTTGCATGAGTGATTTACTGCATACATAAAACATGAAACAAGTAACATGTAATAAGAAGCATAAAGGAGGAGGAGTGACAGCAACATTAAGGTCATGTATTGTAAAATGCAGATTGTTATTAATAATAAACACACATGCCCAGTGCTCCGAGCTCAGACGTTGAATGTCAAACTACATCTGAACCAGTCCAAGTATTTCTTCTGCAACCATTGTCACCAGCACCCTGGATAGTTCTCACAAAATAAACTTTAATATTAACAAGAAAGAGTTTCCTCAGTAAAATCTCTAAATCCAGAGAAAATAAATAAACTGCAATGACTGCATCGTCCTGCGAGGACTCCTTTCAAGGTAAACATTTTTCTTCTGTGGTGTGAAGCTTTATGTGACTTACTAAAAGTCTAATTCTCTCCATCTGTTTGCATATTTTCTCTGAGGCAGCAATGTTTACACATGTGCATGGAAACAAATGACAGTAACCCCTTTGTTCCTTGTCTACGAATTGAGGACATTCTGTAATAAATGACTAAAATACATGTAGCATTTGTTGTGCTTGATGTTGCATCTTACTTTTTGTCACATTTTGTCAAATTCAAACACTGGTCAAAAACACTCTCTGTATATGGTCTTGCAGAGGTCACCATGCTGATTTGTGTCCGTATCTCCTCACTTCTCTTTCTCTTGCCTATTGTGAGTGTGACTATTAGTACAATGATGACTTCTCATAGTAAAAGACGTATGTTACAATAAAACATGATAAATCGCTCTGCCCAGGACATCTTGGAGGATATTAGTGTCTAAAGTGAGAATCTTGCCTGTTTCACTATGGATTCTATGGCAATCCACAAGGCATGCTTATAATACGCAGGTTTAGATAGACTTCAGTTTTAAATGTGAATCATATACAGTATATGTGTAGATTGACTTGCAAAACTGTCTAAGATAATGAATTGAAGTCTTTGTTGAAAACGCATGATCACCTATGTACACCTATTCTATTCTAGTGCTCCCACCACCCTACAATAACCGCATAGTCCTTCAGAAATGATCTTATACTAGAGAAGGCAGGCTGCAACCCGATTGGTTAAGTGCAAGTAAACATACTGTATTTTATGCATGATCTACCTCTATAGTCAGTACATGTGCAACACTGTCTGCACAGAAAGAGAGCTGTTGTGTATCTGTCTTGGAATCATCCTAAACACCAGCAAAAACATGTGCACTAACACTCACAGCGGAATAAATAAATCAACAATTGGACAGAAAGGTAAAATGTCTGTTGCATCCCTGCACCACTGCCTGTATCTAGGTCTGTATTATTTATTCATGTTTATGTAAGCATATTGCTCGGTGCATGGGTTAAATGCACTGCTTTGACCCCTAAGGATTAGGTTCACATGGTACACAACACATGTAAACACACAAACGTACAAATCTCATCTAAAGCATCCCATTCTTTTTCCGTTTCTTTCCGCACTGATGCAGAATCTGAAACTGCCTTTTGCACGTCATATTGCTCTCCATATAAACCATAGAACCGAACAATTATTGTTCGTAACTTTCAACTACTACTTGCTTTTACGACTACTTACTGTGAAAAACAAGTGCCATTTTATCGTGATAAACAGTTAACACCGCTGGTTGACTTCTAATAACTTATAAAAATGATAATTCTCTCTATTACACATCTCCACACATTTGATTAAACCCAAGATGGCACACTGGCCTATCAGAAAACAGAATACACCATTTTTTGTAAACCTGCTAAAACGTATGCTTCACAACACCACAACCATGCATATGTGTGAGAGACTCTTCAAGAGACTTTAAGAGGTTTCATTTTTGGACCAGTATAAAGACTTTGACAGCTGATCTTTAGTGCAGATACTCACCCTGCTGATCTCCTCTTGCCCCCTCGACCTGACACGGTTCCTCCCATCCTCACCTGGCCGGATCCAACTGCTCCTGGCATTGCTACTGTCCCTGGCAACTCACTGCCCATTTCTGGAAGAGATGACAGGAACAGCATACAGTTGGCTTTAGCATCACTCACATTAGATTACACATTAGTCAGTGTAGTGGTAGACAGTGTATCCATTGATTTAAGCTGCATACTGCAAGGCTGAATTTGCAGTGTGTTCTCTCTAATACTCTAGCTGAATTTGACAATTATGGCAGTAAATATTCTGGCTGTTCTTTTCAACATGAAGCTGGTGTGTGTTCATTATGTACCATTACATCAGCAAGGGATTATACTGCCTGCCAATTCAGCCTCTATCTTCCTCTAATATTAAATGTACACTGCATTATTTTCCTCATCCACAAGCCCATTCTGTGTGCTTGGCTGTTTTCCCTCCATCTTTCCGCTCTATTCACTCGCTCACTCACTCATTCAGCCAGATGCAATGGATAGGCCAAACAAACCCTCCGGTATGCCTCAGTGCACCAAGTAACAGAGTTAATATTTGATACAGTGTGCATTCCACCCCGCGTCTTTTCTTCCAGAGAAACACTCACACACACGCATTGCAGCGAAGGGCCTTCCAAAGATCAGTCTTCCATCATTCATTCATGCAGTGGGTATGAAGAGACAACTTCATAACACAATCAGTGTGGTTTTCAGCCTGAAAAGAAAACTAAGCGCACACATTGTTCATGTATGAACGTTAATCGCTATACTTTAAGTACCTTTACGGCTAGGGAGGAGTTGGGATTGAACCACCAACCTTCCGGTTACTGGACTATACCACTGCGCCACTGCTGTCCCCAAGTGCAATGATATTCTACATCAGTTATTACCTGATGAGATACTGTACATATAAATATGTGTGAGGTCATTTCAGAGCAGCTACCCCCTTGTAGCAAAATACAAGTAAACATTTAACATTTGTTAACATTAATATTCTACTCACTCCTGGTTTCAGCCTATAGCTGCAGATTTACAATACAAATTTTAGTGCAAATTAAATTAAAATGTCAAAATAATAATCTTACATTTATTACATTATTTTCAACTTAAAGTGAAGGGTATCTTGTGTATGTAATTAAAACCATTAAACTATTTTATGCTGGCATATAGTTATAGTTCAAAGTTATCCACACCATACCAGTAGCTTTACAATGCAATGATCTTTAGAGTTACACATACACCACCAGCCAAAAGTAACTTTTAACTGTTGGTTGACTAGTGCATAACATCTTCAGCATCTAATTCTGCTGCTGCTTAATCTGACGAGCAACAATAAAGGGTTAGTCAGGAGTGAAGTGCTGGAGGAAAAAATAAGATATTCCAAACAGTTTCTGTAGGTAATGGTGTTACCATCCATCACCTGTGTTCTATATTATGCCAGAGAAAATCAAAATTTTAACACTGCAGACTGGGCACTTAAAGCAGCTTGGAACACATGCTCACAAATGCACTCAACAATGGATCCATTTTCACCAACTCCAAAAACGGCACACAGTTGTTTTTGCACCAGATGGACACGTTTCATCAAAAGACTGATGATTTAAGTGTATAAAGGCGACTGTATTATTCACAGGTATGTGACATGACACAGTTGAAGTGGTTTCAATGAGGACAGACCCGCTTCTCTTTTATTTTCACGGCTACAATGGTGAGAAGTCCCAGCCTGGGCAACACATTTGCTGTGTGCTATATTCACAAAACCAATTGTTTTAACAGCCTTGAAACATCATTCAAAGTTTTCCTGCTGGTGACAAGGTGGGTGAATGTGTTGTCCTAACAATCTGCATTTCTGTTATTTTGTATCTTTTCCATAATCTGTAAGCAACACAGACAAAACAAATGTGTAAATCCAAACAGCTCTGATGGAAATCCAGCTGTATTAAAGTGCAGAGTATGTGAGCAGAAAGAGAAGCAAACAGATGTTGAAGGCCCCTCCTCTGCTGCTCTGCCCACTTTTTAGCATTTTTAAAATTTATGCAGGAGGTGGAGTTGGGCTCAGAGCTGCATGTTAACTTACACTTAAAAGAGAAACAGTAACAGTCACATACAGAAGCCTGGTTTTAACTCAGTTACATATGCATCCTCAGACAGCCGAAAGCTGAAAAGCCCTGGGGGCAAACATTACTGAGCCTGTTGGAAAACCAGGGGAGAAAGCAGAGTTTTTCCATTCCAATCACTGCTCTACACCTCAAAATGGTTTTACTTCTAAGACCTCTCTTCACAAACATGTTTTATTTCTTCCTTTGCTGATCCCATCTTCTCAAACAGAATTTAGGACGACCACTCAACATCTGAAAATCTATACCTTCAGACAATCTATGGTTCAAACCAGATGCACTGTAAGATTCATATAATTGTTGAACTGCACTCACTACAACACAGTCTTTCTGTTTTGCTAAATTGAAACCTGAAAACCAAGTTATGAAACAGCAAACCAGCATGCCACAGATTCAACACAGGCCATCAACAACAAAGTGCTGTCGTTTAGATCGTACTGAGGAATGAAACAATTCAAATGTTTAGACATTGCTGGCTTGTGTTTTTGTGGTTAAAATGCTGAAAGTTTCCCACATGACAAATTCTTGTCTCTGCTTTAAACTTTCAACATCATAGGATCAGTTTAAAACACCTTAAGAGATCAGGGAACATGAACCCATCTACAAACATGTAGATAGATATATATATATATATATATATATACACACACACACAATAGTTGTGATTTCTCTCATGTTACTGTTCAAAATCCAGAGAAAGGTAAAATAATCATTGTAAGTTAAGCTTTGTTTTTCAGCTAAATATGTTTCATTCACAGCTCTGAAATCATCTTTGCCCTCTCTAAACCTGCAACCCTCATTAGATCATTTCTAATCATTACTTGTCATGTTTCAAATGCTCTTACACCAATTGGATCTGGGGAACAGCCAGCTGGAGATAATCCAGATAACACAGCGTTACCACATCACCAGGTATCTGCTCTCAGGTCAACGTGACTGTACCATAACACAGGGAAAGTCTTAACGCTGATCCCGGACCAGCTGTTAAACTTTGTCCTTCTCTGGTTAGCAACAGTAGAAGCATTAGGCTAACTGGGTGTCATCAGCAGAAAGAGGAGCTGCACATAGCTCTCAATGCACACTTACATTACAACAAGTATGACATACACAGAGGTACAATTACAGCTACAGGTTTTGACAGCGGCCTGGAGGCGTTGGTACTCCATCCAAATATGCAAATTTTGTTTTATGAGAGAAAGAACGGGGTTTTGTTGTCTTGTAATCTGACAGGATTGTGTTTTTTCATCTCGTCATTGCTCATTCTAAGTGCACCTCATTTCAACACTCTGCATTCAGCTAAGGTACTAACAAGCAGCAAATTCTTTATTTATTTTCCTTTTTCATTTACATGGCCAATGAAGTGACACGGAGCGTGAGGTAGAATATGCTTGACCTGTTTTGATATGGAGATCTCAGGAGCTTAGTCTCTGTCCTCTAGAAAAATAATTACTTTGCCAATCTCTACTGTTACTGGTGCAGTTTATTTTGCACATGCATGGCAGTTACCTCGGCTGGTATAAAAACCATTCATTGTATCATAACAGTGTCATCAAACTCTTTAGAAACAATCATTCCAGCTACACTTTACAAAAGTGTCAACATAAGTCAGTGTGATGACAAACGTCATGCATGCAAATGCTCATAAACCACCCTCACAGACTAAGCACTGGGCGGGATTAAACCAGACTTTAGGCTACTTAAAATGTTGCAAAATTGCAATGTTCAGAATTTTCAGCCATGCAAAGCTTCACACAAAATTAGTTACATAGCAATATCACAATCTAGTAAGTAATTCCACATGCGTGTGAACTGGATTAGATGTATAATGTGGCTTTAATCCGAACTTTAAAAACAGATTAACACTCGTTTCTATTGAAAACACTGGGTTTCCCTTAATGTTTAGATCAGGTTTAAAATCCTCTTGCATTGACCTGATGATGGAAAGCGAGTGACTTTACAGGGAATGTAAAATGTTTACGCTCGGTGCTTTTAAAACAGTGGGAATCACATTATACTGGCAGCGGTTCAGCGGGATTCAGTGTCCGTGAATCTAAAGGGTTTCTGTGCAATAAGGAATCAACAGGCGATGGACAGGGAAATACAACAATAAGACATAAATGTTCTCTTTTAGGACAACACATGCTCAGACGTATCCGTGGTACCACACAGCAGATGAAGGGCAGTGATGTCGGGCAACGATATGCAAAATAACCTTTTGTATCGAGGAGAGCAGCGGGCTAAAGGCACGGGGCTAGCTTAACCGAGGCGAACAGCAGCAGAAACACGACCACACCGCGGGATAAATGCATCGAAACGAACAACATCCAATTCCTTTGACATTTGGAGGCCAAACTGTGAAGAATAGCGGCCGTGTGGACGTGGGCTCGGTGGGGGGAAGGGGATGGATGCTGTAGCCAGGCTTCGGCGGCCTGTCGGTGCTCCAAACCTCTTCAGCAACAGTCTGAACAAAACCCAGCGTTTCTATATATTCCTACATTTACACCGATAAACATCCCGTTTCGCCTTCAAGGCTGAATGTCGACTTACCGGACGGGTTGACCGCAGCGGGAGTTGCCATGTTTCCTCAGCGGAGAAAAATAACAAAACGGCGGCGATGGAGATGACGCACAATACGGCTCGAGAGCCCCCGTGAGAGACCGCCTAAACTCCGCGGGATTGGCACGCGAGGCTCGGTCCCACCTCCAACCTCACATCAGCGATCGCGGAGAAAGGAGCTGATTCAAAGCCCGGACAAAAACACGCGTCTTTGCTGCACACGCAGATATAGAATGCGCGTTTAATGAGCAGATCCTCACACCAGACCTAATAAAATGCAAGATGTCTGAATGGTAACACCGCGAGATTTTAGGGTGCTTGAATAAATTAATGTTCCAGGCTCCAGTGCGACTGGTGTGTGGTGAAAGCAGTGTGTGAGGCTGTGAATGGAGGCTCTCATGTTGGGAGGTGTGAGTTAAAATACCTAATCTGTTGCTACCTCAAAACAAATAACATTAAAATAATTCAATTTACAAATGGATAAGTCATCACAGAATTCCGTTTAACCTATTTTATGAAGTTTGGAACCAGGGGGAGCCTGTGCAAACATAAGTTATGGCCTCTTTTACCCTCCTCTCTTTGTACAAAAGGATTTTTTCCCCTAACTTGATTGATTTGAAACACATACTCTTATTTAGAAAGTCAATGATATCTTTAGTTGAGAGCAAAGGTGTGAAGAGAGAGAACTGGCACAGGGAGGAGGACTTCACACAGCTGACAGGCTGGAACCAGGATCCTCCTCCCACCACCATGCAGTGGAGAATATTTATTGATGCGCAAAATTAAATCCAACCAGTATAATATTATTCAGCCTTTTGTCTATTGACAATGGCAATATACTGCATAATTTGGTTGTAATGTTTACACAACTTTGTTGGAAGACTGACTGAACAACTGCATTCATGATGCACACGCTGAATATTTGTCAGTGGTATGATGATATCATCTGCTATGCTAAAATATCATTGAAAGACTAATATCTGCAGATACTGGCATGTGTTACAGTATCATAAATCACTAAAAATATGACAATGAACTTACTTAAACAGCTCTTTAGTAGACATTATAGATATGCTGAATATGTTTCTATGAGGAGCAGAGGCCATGTGATGCCTTTTAATACATTTTATATCACAGACGTCCTAAAATGTATTTCTCTATGAAATACACAGAAATGAATATAATTTGTAACATATCCTGTGAACTCACGGTGTTCACTTATTGCATGTAACTCTGAATGAATATTTATGAGTTGCATCATCACAGCCTCAGACAGGGACCAGCTGACAGGTATACTGTAAACCTACGACGGTGCACAGACGGGGGGAGCTAACTGTTACTATAAAAGAAGTTTGTTTGTTTGAGAAATGGTCAATATCAGAGTTTTGTTGATGAAAATATAAATGACAGCCCTAAGTAACCTGACAACATTCATAATGTCTTTGCATGGTAGAGTATTTGTTGCATGTTAAGCAGAAACGGTGCCATAAACACTTGCTGCATCTTTCCTGTGGACACACATGCAGCTGCACACACAGGGAGTGAGAGTGGAGCGGGAGCAGGGATGTGTGCAGCACTCTGCTCTGCTCTGTTTGTGGGGCTCAGTGTGCAGAGAGGGGATGCAGCAGGAACCAGTGACTCTTCCCCCCCTGCTTTTCACTCATCTGCCCCCATCATCTCCATCTGCCCTTCTTCTATCCTGCCTCTCCATTACCCTGCCACCCTCCCTCGACTTCTCACTTCCCCAGCCTCCTCTGCTTCACAGCGGTTCCTCAGCGCAGACCGGGAACCTTCAGCTGCTGTGCAGGATGTGAGAGGAGCAGGTAAGAACCCTGATATTCCGGGCTCTCTTTCTGGATTTGCACTGCAACAGTTCTATGCTTTGGTTGCTGGGATGCTGGCTTTGCTGGGCGGTTACAGTCGGAGGTGATCTGATGTGGAGGTTTTTTTTTTTCCAGCAGACATCTAAGAGGCTGAGGTATTCGGGTGTGATTTGACACCATACAGTGTAATCTGTTATTGTAGTTTATAATTCTTGAGTGAGCATCTGGTTTAGATCAGGCTGGAACACAGGAAGGTGCATGATTCAGTGGTAACTTTCTGCTGATTGCTAAGCACCACTGGGACAACAGAAAGGATTATTTTTCTTAGAACACGATGAATAGTTTAAGTAATAAAAACAAATAATTCTCCCATGATTAGAATCAAAACCACAGTTTCTCAGAGCCCATATGTGTCTTGCTGTTTTAGCTGTGCTTTGGTAATCACTGCTTCATGCACTATTCTTTACTTTGCTATTATCAGGTCCACTAGCTAGTCTAGTTGAGGTCTGCTAAGGTTAAATTTGGTTTCCATTTGCATTATAAATTGCACATGCACCATACAGTGTGTCAAGAAAGTTGCAGTTGAATATACAGCCGTGACAGAACACATGAATGTGAAAGACTACTCATACCGCTGCATAGTGGATGCAGTCATAACAGATTCATTACATTCCTCCTTTCACGCCGCTGCAGCCTCACTTCATTGGTCCCCCTTGCTTTTTCTTCAAGGTGTTGGAAACATTTCTCAGAGATTTTCCTCCAATTTGACATCATCACACAGTTGCTGCAGATGTATCGGCTGCACATACATCCTCGGTTGGAAGCGGTGCTTATTTGAGTTCCTGTTGTCTTTCTATCAGCTCCAACCAGTCTGACCATTCTCCTCTGACCTCTGACATCAGCAGAGAACTGCTGCTCGCTGCATATTTTCTCTGGTTCAGAGCGTTCTCTGTAAACACTAGAGATGGTTGTGTGTGAAAATCCCTGAAACACTCAGACCAACAACCATGCCACGTTCAGAGTCACTGAGATCACCTTTCTTCCACATTCTGATGCTCACTCTGAACTTCAGCAGGTCGTCTTCACCATGTCTACATGCAGAAATGAACCAGCTGCTGACACCTGATTGGCTGCTTAGATTAACGAGCAGCTGAACAGATGGACCTGATGAAGCGGCTGATGAGTGTCTGTCAGAGGAACCGAGAAATGTAGTTTGATAAACAGTTTCATACAAATGTTTTGTATGTTCAGTTTAAATGGTGGGGATGATGTTTTTTAACTTCTCGTGAGGCAGTTGTCTGACCTCAGTATCTGTGTGGTTGCTGTTCAAAGTGGAACAGAACAGAGTTCCAGAGTAACAAACAACAAACAGAGCTGCTCCCATTGTTACATTCCATTAGACCTAAGACAACAACATGTACACTTCCTGTGCAGCCACATTTACTTTTCATTTCATTTGCACCATTTTCCTGGCTCTGATTGTAGTTGTGTAAGGACAAAGTTAACATAAACAGATGTAATGAGAGACTAAGGTTGAGTTTTATGACCTCAGAACTCTTCTTCTGTTGTTTCAGAGGTTGTCTAAATTTTTAGTCATCTAATAATTTTATCCAAGAACAACCCCAGCAAAGTCTCCATGCATATTCTTTGAAGCATTTTGTCCTCTGTGACCTTTATATATAATGGTGAGATATCTGAAAGCACAGCCAGGCTGGCCGGATGGTGCACTTTGTCTTCACACTTGGTGGCTGAGCAGCTCTGATACTGTATCTGAAATTAGAGGGAATGAGGAAGTGTCAGAGAAACAGAAGGTCCCTAACTTCATGCCAAAAACAAAAAAAATAGTTGTTTAATTTTGGAGATCATGAGGCTAAATAAGTCCTCCCTTTGACAGAATCTCTCATTAGGAAAGTCTTCCTTTAGAAGGCTGTTAGGAGCCTCTATTGGCTCCTATTATATTTCAATAAGACCTAACAGCACATGCAACTGTGCAAAGACAGTAAGGTGACTTATTTTTTCTTATTCTTATATACATTAAAGTTAGCATAATAATAAGATGTATCATCCATCTAAAAAATAACAGCAGGTCTAACACTGTCATTGAAGCAGGATTAAAATGATAAGTACACATTTACAAACATGTATAGCGCTATTTATGTTCGCAGATGGTGACATCACTGGGCTGCTGGGTGTGAAGGTCCAACAGTAGCTGGCATTTAGGGACAGCTTTGACAATGACTACAAATCTAAATCTGACTAAAGAGACATCACATTTGTATATACTGATGGTTTTTTCAATTCAACAACCAGGGAAAGATTGTCCGTTTTCATGCTTTGTCTTTCAAGTAGCACGTGGTTCATTGGCTAGTGGTGCTGAAACAGGGAACATCTTCTGTTAGCTGTATGCTAGCATTTAGAGCAACAAGTGTCTCTTCCTCTCATTAGCTCCTCCTGATAAAAAAAGGGAGACGAGTTGTTTTTAATAAAATGTAACATGCTAACTTCAGTCTGCTCACTAAATCTGTGCACATGCAGGTACCACGCCACATAGGGGTGGTTACAGGTAGTTACAGGAAGAGCCTATCAACCAGAGAAATCTGTGTAGTCCCACTGTCTCGTCAATAGGAGGCAGTCGCTGGATAGTGTCCAATGAATGGGGTTGCATAGAGCCAAAAAATAAAGTTCATGGAGTTCAAACAATAATAATTTTAAATATAAGTGAAATATAACTGAAAATTGTTTTAGTTTACAGGCATGAATAAAAGTGAGATTCTAAAATCAATTGGCTCTTCTATCACAGCCTACAGGTGTTCAATAGTTTAGCCATATTGTTAAATGGAAAAAACACAAAGCTGACCTACCATCCATGCTATATACACATGTATAAATACATGTGAGATGTCATTTATTTAGTTTATTATCCACCGTTTTTGCCTTTTTGTATGCATATTCTGTGTGGCTGCATGTACATAGTAAGAATCTAAGCCAGGCTGCAGGCAGACCTAATCATTTGAAATATTCACAAACCAATAAATAACTGAAGCAATAAATGTCCTCATATCTTTGGTTGAGAGGGCTGGCAGAGGCAGACTTATGGAGTAAAGAACACTGTGGAGAAAGTCCTTCCTAAAACATTCCTGCAGATATTAAATGTAGAACCAGCATCTATCAGGGTGACACACACACACACACACACACACACCTGTATATATAGATATACAGATAAATGGAGTTAAGCCAGCCAGTGTGTGCTGTGTGTGAGTCTGACTCAATAAGTTATGACAGATCTTTTATGGTGTATATTCTGTTATATATATATATATATGTGTATGTGTATGTATGTGTATGTGTATGTATATATATATATATATATAGATCCTTTGAAAAACATGCTTAGTGATTTATATCATTTTAAAAAATATGACCCTATCCCACAACAGGAAATCTAAATGATGTTGTGTGCTTGATTATGGTCTGACTGGGATCTGATCCAGTTCCTGTTGATATATAATGCAGTTTGTGTATGTATAAATGTAGGGTTTATCAGTACTGCATGGCTCATCTTTTGCACTGTTCCCTTTGACTTTGGACCCAAATTATTGTTTGGTGTGTATGGAAGGAAATATTCATTTTTTCAAAATACCTATGTGTAAACATAGCCTAAGTCCACATGCTTTTCTAGTTTGTCTGGTATCCTACCCAGTCTTCTTGCCTCTGAGTTTGTGTTTTTTTTGTCAATTTGGAGGTTTTTGGATATCATTTTTATTTTTATAAAAGTTGCCTTTTGTTAGCAAAGTCTGAAGACACATTCACATGTTTTGTGTACACATCGTTTGGTGTACGCTTAGTTTACCTTTGTACTGTTATGCTTATAAAATTTAATTGAATTTAAGATAGAGAGAGGAAAGAAAATTGACACTGATTACTCTTGGGCGTTCTTTAAGAGTGTTTTAAGTGTTATATTGGAGGGCAGTTTTTAATACTTAAGAGGGAGAAAAGAAGTTCCATTTACCCACACATATGGACAAAGCAGACCTGCTGTGTACTGATTGAAACATTCTAGGTCACATTAGCATAGAAATGAAATGGAATTCCTTCATCTGAAATGTAACAATTAAGCTCTAATTTACTTGCTGTAATTGGTTCCTGTTTATCTGATATGTTGTAGGAAACTGAAGTTTGTGTGTATTGTGGGTAGTATGCCAGTAGCAGTGATGCTGCAGTAACAGTTGCAGTAGAGGATGGAAGTTATCCATCGGCTGCAATCTGACATGTTTACATATGTTCATTAACATGCATTGGCTCAAACAAAAGTTTGTCACCCTAATGTTAATTCTATGTTTTTTGTGTAAATGCACATTAAAATCCTGGGATAACACATTTTTCAATGTGAAATTATTTATTTAGCCACAGCCACACACGTTGCCGGCTGGCTGTTCGGAAATTATTATTATTATTGTTCTGAAATTACGCCGGCTTTCACAAAAGCTCGGGCAACAGTCACTGCAGAAACATGAGCCCATGTGTCCACAATCCATTCACATAACTGACGTAACTCGCCCGGCGCTGCCTCGCAGTAAAGCTGTGCTCGCTGTCCGCCATCCATCGCTCCCACACCGCTCGCAACTTTACTTTGAACGACCTGTTTACGCCGATGTCCAGCGGTTGGAGTTCTTTGTTAACCCTCCCGGGATAACGGCAAGCTATGAATTCATCTGCTTCGCCTGTATTTTTACACCAGCGGTGAGACGGGCGTACGCGGAGTCGCGGATCAGCAGCGAGGGTGATGCGTGAAAAAAACCATCCGGTCTCTTTTCATAAACTTCCCTGAGCCACTCTTCCATTTTCTCCTCGTCTCCTCATTTCTCCTTAACAAAGACTCCTGCTGGAAACATTTCTTTAGGCAGAGTCTTTCTCTTCCATAGGCGGAAGTTTCTGTCCATTACCATCCAGTCCACCACTACAGTCCGTATTGATACCGTGCTGGTCCCCATTCTCTCCACAGTTTGGTTCACGGGGATGTCGAAAGTGAGGTGGACTTCATCCATGTTGGTGATATGGCTGGGCTGGATGTTTTTGCTGGCAATGTTGTCACTGCATAACGCGGAAGCTGTAATCCGCTGTAAGTTGCTGCGCCAGTACCGTAGCATTCAGCTGATTGGTGAATTGCTGCCAGCGTACGTAGTGTACGCTGGCAGCAATTTACCAATCGGCTGAACCGGTGTGTTACGTAGTATCCATCTGATTGGTTCATCGCTGCTAGCGTGCGTAGTGTACGTATAACGTAGCGTTCAGCTGATTGGTGATTTGCTGCCAGCGTACGTACTTTACGTATCATGTCCCCGTGTCTGGTACTCAACCCATACACAAGGCGCACCGCATTACAAGGCACAGGGCCGACTTTTGAGAAAATTTTAGACTTTTAGGTGCGCCTTATAGTCGTGAAAATACGGTATTTAAAGCTTCCATAGGATTTAATTGTGTGAGCTGCAGCAGGTGCTGCTGATGATCAGTCCTTGATGAACTGATCATCAGCAGGTGTACAGACCTCTATAAAAACAGAGGTTTTGACAGTTTGCTGCTCTGGAACATTCAGGTGTGTGTTAACACAATGACAAGAGAGAAAGACATAAACAATGGTGTTAGAGAAGCAGCTGCTGCTGCACATCAATCTGGAAGACTTATATTTACACTGGATTTAACTAAAGGAAGGCAGAAAGCACAGACAGAGATCGATTAGTTGCTGGCTGGCAGAGAAAAGAAACTGGACACTCTGTCAGAGATCGTAAGAGGAGACGAAGCAGAGTGTTATGTGCCGGTATGAGCCTGTGGTGTCTGTTGTGTCTCTTTGTGTCCTGGTACCGTGTGCTCCTTCGGTGCATCAAACGGTGCAGTCGATTCTGCATGGCTATCATCAGCACAGGCACATATGCTGGCTGCATGCACATGGCCGGGGCCAGCGGGCCAATGTGGGCGCTTTGGGGACGCGCATTTGCTTCGTTCTGTTAGATGGGGGTGTGATGACCGCAGTGCTGATCTTGTTGTTTTGTTCTTCATTTCGTTATAGTCACTGTTTCCGCCTCCTTTCTGTTCCTCAGGCCCGGGAAACAATATTGTTGCTTCCCCTCATCTCCTGGACTAACTGGAGAACTAACACAGAGGATTACATTCAGTAGTTTGACTGAATTAAGAAACTTGGCTTGGTTATAGGAAAATCCTAATTTGGGAAGCTCTCAATTATGTGGTCATAAAAGAGTATGTGTTGTCAAGGTTACAGAATAAAAATATCACTACTGTTTTGGTATATTTGTCACCAGGACAGTCAGTGGATGTGGTAACTGTATAAAGGAGCGTTGGCAGTGATATAGTGGGGACGCCTGGATGTCCTGGTGAGGTGTGAATGAGTTTTTAGAAAAACACCTCGGGGTAAACTCCCTGCCTGTAGAGAGGAGGACTGTCCCAGCTCATCATTAATGACAGCGGCAGAAGAGCGGCCTGCTGGAGGAAGTGGCATCACTTCTGCAACATTTGCAGGGAGTGGATGTTTGTACAATTTACTCATGTTAATGACATGAAGACTTGCATAATTGAGGGCATGGCCTCTTTGAGTGGCTCTGCTTTTGTGCTCCACCTTACCCCCTTTGAGTCAGACAATGCCAAGAAGCCTCCAGAAGGCTGTTCCCGTTTTTTGGATTCACTTCTTTTACTGAGTAATATTTCATCCTGATTTTACAGCTGAAGCTTTGTGCAGCATGAAGTTTAACTGACTGCTGCACACCACTGTCGGAGCTTGTGTAGCTGTGTGTGGGTATAAGTAGATGAGTCACTGGCACTGGTCAGCCTGTTCAGTAGTAGTATTTAAGCTGCAAAAAAAATTAGATTTCCACAAAATGTATGAAATGATATTATTGTGTGATTTACTGAATTAAACATCTGATCTGTGCCATTTCATCAACAGTGCTATTCTTATCTAATAACATTCTACCTTATTAAGGTTTTAATTATGTTAAGTATATTAAATGGCACACAACCTGGTTCTGTATCATTACATGATGCTTTCATTATCAGGTTTCTCATAAGACAAATGGCAGTCTTTTCCAGTGGATGTCAGAGATGTCAGTGGATGTGTCCTAGGACAGGATTTTGACTGACTCCAATGTAAGCATTAAGAAAATACTGAAGTTTTTAACAAACAACAAGTGTGCCTGAAATAGACCCAGAACAACCACACTGCTAGCTGTCATATAATTACATGCTGTTTTTATGTATTTCATAACTCAGTGAGTCGCATGCTGTGCGTGCTCAGTGTTTAACTCAGAATGTGGAGCCCACACCTATTCATCATTTTGATTCTAATTTCAGATTTTTCTTCAGATGTTTTTTATCCTGGTTATAGGACTTTCAGTTACACATACGGTCCGTCCTCATCACAAAAACATAACAATAACTTTCCTTGTGTGTTTGTTTTACTCCCTGTAGTTTGTTTTTTCCCTCCTCTGTGATTGGCTGCCCCACCCTCATTGGTTCCACCTCTTACTTGATGTACTTAGCCCATGTTTTTTGAGTTTTTGCTAGTTCTTGTGTTTCTTAGAATTTCAGATTTATTTCACTTTGCTTTAATAAAACTCTCTTTTTCTTAGATTACTTCATCTCAAAGCTCTCTGCTAAGACCCGCCCTCCACAACTCTTATTATAACAGTGCAGACTCAGACACAGCAAAGTCTTCAGGTCTGAATGCAAGCAGGTGTTCACAGGTGTCCTGATTTTAACCATAGTAACAAGTTGTGTTTTTCCTGATCAGTTCTATAGGAGTCATATAATACAAGAGGAAGGGAAGATGACTAGACAGAGGTGCAACACATTAGGGTGGAGCAGGTAATCACAGACAGCAGGAAACGCAGGAGGAAGTAAAACACAAGGGAACAGGGCCTTTCAAAATAAAACAAGAAGTAACCACATCAAACCATAAAAATACAAATAATACCAAAATAAAACAAGATTTAACAAGAACAGTAGAAATAAGCATCACAACACTTACACTGTGTCTGTAGTTATTATAAATAAAACAAGGGGGTTGTATAGAAATTAAACCTCCATACACAGATGGAAGTTTCACAAAAAGTCAAGTTATTTCAAGATTGCTTAGGAGTGCCCCTGACCAGCACACTGAACTGGTCCCCTATACCCTGGTGATGATGTTGCTCCTTTCTTTTGGATTCACTTCTTTTATTGAATAACATTTCATCCTGATTTTACAGCTGAGGCTGTGTGAAGTTTAACTGAGTGCTGCACACCGTAGCTGTGTGTGTGTGTGTGTGTGTGTGTGTGTGTGTGTATACCTAGAGGAGTCACCCTGACTGATCAAGCCTTAGTCAGTGTGACTGGTCACATTCACTTCATGTCACAATGAGTGCAGCATGTGTCTGTGAGTGTATCATCTGCAATTGAAAAAAGCACATTTTAAAAGAAGGCAGCATGGATGTGAGTGATGTTTTCGGGCTGCCTGTCAGCTCAGTTTGTTTGTCAGTAGGTGGTGGACTGGGTCAGCCTGTTCACTTTCTAAGTAGCTCAGCTGCACTCCAGGTTGCTGCTGTGCCACATAGGTCTCTGTTCAAAGTGGGTCATTTAGACACAGATCTGACAGGTTTTTTTTACCTGCCCAGAGGGAGCTGCTGCTGGATTTCTGTCTGGGGTTAAATCTTCAATTGTCAAGACTGGGCTTGAAATGAAGTATAACAGAAGGAAGGTTGTATTAACAAAGTCATACTGCCTATAAAATCTAGATTAAAAGTTCTATAGTGGCCTTTATCAATGTTAATCTGACTTGTTTCCCTCCTTTGGCTGTTATCAGTATCAGGGTTTTCACACCTTCTCTCTCTCTCTCTCTCACACACACACACACACACACACCTGTCTCTGTCTGCCCTGGTTGCTCAGACAGCGGTGTTGTTCTGCATACCAAACAGGTGTGCAGTGAGTTCTGGGTCTGTTCATACTAACATATTCTGTGCTGAACACTGTTATCACCCCTGTATAATAACTCTGACAAAATAATATGAAATGTGACAGCATATTTTCAAAATAAGACAATAAAAATGTTTACGGTATAATTCCAAAAACTGTACTAAAACAATTCCTTAATAAATATACACAGCAGCGTTCTCACAGTTCACTTGGGAAACCAAAGGCTTTGTTTTTATAGAATTAACATTTCTCAAAATTATTGTTTGCATTTTGAATGTTCTTCAGCATGGCATTATTTACAGTTTAAATGTCATTATACAAGGACAGGATCATTTACAATGCTTCCAATAAGGAAGATTAAACTATGTTCTAAAGCCTGCATTATGGATCTTAAGCATTACATGTACAGAATAAAACAAAGATTTTTCATCATAAAACTGTCGAGAGTATTTCCACTATTGGACTAATTAATGATGGTCTTATCCTCTCCACCTGCAGACAGCACACAGTCACCTCCATCAGTGCATCTTAGCAGTAGATGCTAAATTCTATCATTTAGCATTCTTAGCATGACAGTTAAGTTTAGCTGGACTGGTGATGTGAATCTCCTGTTGCACCACATCTCAAAGGCTCCCTATTAGAGATCTGCTGACTGTGGAGGACATCTGAGACATGGAGAAATGGAGACTCATCAGAGCAGGCAGAGTTTTTACAATCTTCTATTGTCCAGTGTTGGTGGGTCTGTGTGAGTTGTAGCCTCAGTTTGCTGTTCTTAGCTGACAGCAGTGACACCAGCTCAGTTCTTCTGCTGCTGTAGTCCATCTGCTTCAAGGCTGTTGTGCGTTCAGAGATGCTCTTCTGCAGACCTCGGTTGGAAGCGGTGCTTATTTGAGTTCCTGTTGTCTTTCTATCAGCTCCAACCAGTCTGACCATTCTCCTCTGACCTCTGACATCAGCAGAGAACTGCTGCTCGCTGCATATTTTCTCTGGTTCAGAGCGTTCTCTGTAAACACTAGAGATGGTTGTGTGTGAAAATCCCTGAAACACTCAGACCAACAACCATGCCAACCATGTTCAGAGTCACTGAGATCACCTTTCTTCCACATGCTGATGCTGTTGGGGATGGTGGGGGTAAATAGATGGTGGGGTTTGAGTCCCCCTGACACCTCGAGCTGTTTTGTTTTCACCTGCTATTAAGTATCATTTTTGGAACATAAGAAGAAGTGTAATAAAGAGGAATTTCTGACCAGAGGTCTGGTTCCTGTGACTTTATTGATGAAGAAAAACGCCGAGGCATTTGTAGTTACAGACCTCCCTGTAGTTCTATTATCTGTCCTGACCAACTGAAGGACTGCATCCTTTCAACCTAAGCCTCGTTGGCCAGAGTCTACAGGCCACAGTCTTTGTAATTTCCTTCCTCGGCTCCCACAGCTGTGTTCGGCCTAAAGAAGAAAAGAGCGAGGCAGCCCTGTGATCATCCCTGGAGTGCAGAGCAAATAGTGAGGGCAGGAGCCGGTGGGGGGGATCAGAGGGAGAACGACACCAGCTCAGCTTAAGGTTGTTCCCTCCTCCCATCTGGCTCTGCTGAACACAATGACGGGTCAATGAATGTGAACAGCACGGCAGATGTGGTCTCTAATCACGTTCCTTTTCACATTCAGATCCATCCGTGCAGGCGTATTTGTCACTTAAAAGCCTGTTATTTCGTATTTATGTTTTACAGCATCGCTGGTGTAACACTGAGATTTGTTGAGTGGTTCTGTGGGTGTAGCTTGTTTCATGCTTCTATTGCTGACATTTTATTTTGTAATTTTCAGATTCAGATTTCATCACTTGCTGAAGTCAGGAATTTCTTTAACCCTCTGATTTCCAAGTCCAATTTAGGCCACAGTGTCTGTGGGCCAATTTGTTTTACAGCAATAAACAGGGCTGGTTCCCTTTATAAACAGCACAATCACAGAGAGTAGTCTAAGTTGTATTTCTTTAAATAATACAAAAGTTAACTTAAATCAGTATGTACATTTTTATATGCCCCTGGTTAGTGACAATCTACCAAGCTCCACATGCTAGATGATGCTAAAGATCATTTTTACAGCCTCTACAAACCAGTGATTCCCTGCACTATGCACAGCAAATGTAGAAAGGCTGCAAATGTGCATCAAATTTGCTTTATTTTTTTTATCATGTGACTACATGTAAGTCAGGCATGGTTTCATAGTTGCTCTGAAGACTGCCGAAGTTGTTTTGTTTTTTCATTTTTTTAAAATGTGGAATAACACAGCTGTGACAATACTGCTTGTTTGTAAAGCTTCATTAGAGGGAATTAACTTTTTAAATTTGCAATCATTAGGGAAATGATGTTCCTGTTCATATATTTGTAGATTTGAGGATATTAACAAGTCTTAGACTTGTAACAGAATATGACTAAGTGTCTTAACAGGAGATAGAGAATAGAGAAACTCTCCACTTGTCAAATAACAAATAACATTTCTCTTTGAACGTGAATACATTTTTTATTTGCACAAAAACAAATCATTGAAAATCCATTTAGCTGTAGAGTTACTGTTGTTGGAGCAAGTATCCATCCAGATATGGACAGAGTCCAGTCTGAAAATCCATCCCCTCATAATATTCTGCTTTACATCCATCAGGTGCTGTATGGTTCCAGTACCAACAGTCAGTCTTCTGACATTCTCTGCAGTGTTGTGACACATATTTCTCTCGACTTTTGAAACCCTGACTGTCCTAAGCCTCTCTGTCCTCTGCCTCTCCCATTCCTCCCTGATCCCCTTCCCCCCTTTCTTCTCCGTTCCCCAGGCTGGCAGATGGGCTTTGATGAATGGGAGCACTGGCCACAAATTTTCACCCATCTAGTGCTCTTTGTAGTACGGGGCAGATTACTACAGCGCCAACAGGAGAAAAAAAGCCTGACTGTAGTGTGTTTGTGTTCAGGTTTTATGTCTCCAAATGACAACATATGTTCTAAAAGTACACTTATAAAATAAATAAACACAAACACTTAAGCCTATCAGATCACAGATCTCCCTATGATGTCACCTAAAACAAGCTCATATAGCAGCCAGCAGGAGCTGATTGGGACTGCCCTGCCATCACCCTGCTTTTATTTTGGTGAATATTATCACAATGGCGGGATAACAACCTTTCACCAAAAAGTCCCTAACATGGTCTGATCAATTCTAATGTAGCGAAGTAGCAGAAGAAGAACAGAAGACAGAATCAGTTTTAGTCTGTAATTTCTTCTTTCTTCTACTTTTAGTTACAGATAGATAGATAGATAGATAGATAGATAGATAGATAGATAGATAGATAGATAGATAGATAGATAGATAGATAGATAGATAGATAGATAGATAGATAGCACCAAAACGCTAACATTAGCATTAATGTTAGGATAGATATGTGTGATGGATGTGAGATATAGTGAAAAACTAACTGAGATCATTTACACTGACAGTAAAAGTAGAGATGTTCCTTGTTCTTGGTTCTTTTAGTGTATTTCAGGTTTCTTTGTGGGTTTTGATTGTTCTCTTGTGTTCCTGGCTGTTTTAGGGGTTTGTATTTCCCCGTTTTATTTTGACGAATGTGTCCCCCTGTGTTTCTATGTGAGTGTGTTTACGTCCTCCTGTGGCTCCCTCTGTGGTGATTACCTGCTCTGCCCTCATGTGTCCCACCTGTGCCTGATTGTCTCTCCCTCCCTATAGTGCTTATCAGGTCTGTCTTCCTTTGTCTCTGTGCCAGTTTGTTTTGTTACCTTGTGTGTCTTGTGTATGTGTGTATCATGCCAATCCTTGTCTATGACTAGCCATGATTAGCCAAATTACCAGATACTGGTAGTCTGAAGTCTTCTGTTGGTCATGTGATCAGTAATTCCAAACAAAGAAACAAAAGAGAAAAAAAACTACATCTATACATAAAGGTCAGTCAGTCTGGAAAATTCATGTACAGTTCCACCCCTGTACATTCCAAAACTCAGCATTTTTTTCAACTTTTTTCTCCTGCTTGACTGACACAGTCCACTACTTCCTGAGAAAGGGCTTTATCACTCTGTGTGTGTGTGTGAGAGAGAGAGAGGTAAAGTGTCCACCGTGATTGCTGCTTGTTAATCACTCAAGGCAATTATGGGAAGGGGGGGGGGGGGTCACCATATATTACAACTTTGGGTGACACCCAAGCGGCAACCTTCGGGGCTCAAAGTGGAAGCCCATGCGGAAGTGTCAAAACTTGTAATTCACGCTGCAACAGCTGGGGGTTGGCTCCAAAAGCGAGTAATTTCCCATAGACTCCCATGTTAAAATGGCCGACTTCACAGCAGAAAAGAACATGTTTACAGCCTGGTACAAAAAATCGCTGTGGTCTCAGATGATAGGTTCTCTTCTAGTGTCAATTGTACGGGGGGTGAATTTTTTTACAACTCACTCGTTTCAATTGTATTCGGACTTAAAATTACGCCTAATTATGGGCGTTGCCGCTTGAGTGACAGACAGTTGACGTATCACAGCGTGAGTTTCCTGCTTCCACGATCGCCCGCCCCCCTAAACCCCGCTCGTGCCCCCCCCCCCCCCCCCCTTTGTCCATATTCGGAGTTTTAGTTGACGTGACGCTGCCAACATGGCGGCGGTCATCACGTCCCGGAACCTCCCACTGAGACTCAAAACCGCTCTTCAGAAACAAACGGGTGACGTCATGGAGGCTCTGTCCATAGTTTTTACTGTCAATGGTGACACCATACATTATAACTTAAGTGATAACACTGACCAACAGCATTTATCTCAGCCTGCAGCATTCCCAGCTTTCAGTCACCTCAGCTCAGAGCCATGCATCAGCAAATGTATAAGCTGACAATCAAAGACTCACGCTGCATAAAAAAACAGCATGGAGGGAATGTGCTGGCATGTTGCATAAAGCTTCAAAAATCAAGTCAAAGTGGGTGGAGCCCTAACTTCAGACTTATTGAAGTGCATTTACACACTTGCAGTTAACAGACATAACACACAGAAAATCTAAATGTAGCAGTTCACAGCATGTCCCCCTGCACATAAAAAAAGCATTGTTACTGACTGGGTTTCTGATGAACACTGGAAAACATAACATGAGTTTGGTGTTTGACTCTTTGTGAAAACACCGTCATGATGCTTAGTCGTGTTGTATTTATGGTTTTCTGTTTGCAGTTTAGTCTCAGTGGTTTCGTTTTTTCCCTCTGAGACTTGTTTTCTTTGTGTATCCTGTCTTATTGTAAAAAGCTGGTTTCCTTGTGTGTCTGTGTGTGTTGCTTCCTCCTGTGTTTCCTGCCTTGCCCTTATTGTTCTCACCTGTGTCTTATACCCTTTGTCAGTTCATACTGTGTTGTTTCTGTTTTTCCAGGTTTCATTTTTGTTTGATTTCTTTTGTTTGTACTTTGTTCACCTACTTTTGTCTCTCTCTGTTTTTGGTCTTTTTTTAATTTCTTGGCTTTATTTATTTATATTTTTTTTAAAAGCTCACCTGTTGTTGGATACCTTGGTTGTCTTGCTTTTGCAGCTTTATCAGTCTCATGATCAGATGACAAACAAATGATCAATATGAACAGACATTCCGTTAGCAAGTTTACAAGTAATGTGTCACATCTGGCAGAGGTATGGTGGATCACATGGGGTGTTGGAGAGTTGTAGCAAGGTAAACATAAATCAGAATTCCAATTTCACATTAGCATGGCTGGTCAGACAGAGACATTTTGGCCTGGTTGTTAAAAGCTCTGCTCAAGTCTCTAGAAGATTAGACACAGAAATAGTGTAACGAACTGGTTGGGTGGATCATATTTTCCAGCACATAACAGACCAAGATTTCTAAGATGAATGATGTAGTTTTACAGGTTTTTATTTTTTTAAAGCATGCATTTCAAATGATTTTCTCTTAGATTATATGATGCTATTGCATCTCTGCTCCTTTAGCATTATGAATAAAACCCAATATTTGTTTTTAGTTTTTCTAATGTGTATTAAGTGATGCTTATAGTGATGCTTATAGTCTCCAAACTGGAACATCAATCAATATGAAATTGTTGAAACCTTAACTTGAAACCTTGAAATCTTAAATGTCATCTTTAATTCTCTATATGTGTGAGATGTAACAATTACAACTGGATGAACTAAAACAGAAAAGAAAAGAGTTTGTGATATTCAGCTATGTGTCATCACCATAAGTGCGTCCTGGCAGACTGGGAGTGAGATCAGCTGCTCACCTGACAGATGGTGTTTATGGGCTACGTGCACTGACAACATCAGAAAAATAAGTTCCTTAGACCTTTAAGTCAGTGGAAATCTCCCATGTGTCCCTGTGTGGTGAGTTTAGAAAGAAACGATGCATTATGAAGCCCATTCATCAGTTTAATTACAAGTCCATAGAAGAGCCATTATCATTGATCACCAAGACACAACAGCAGCTCTGTTGGTCTTTAGTTTTTCTTTTGTTTCGCATGTCTACCTCTGTACTTCTATAGGTTCCCTTTGTCTTACGGTGATAGAAAGTACAATCTCACAGAATTATATATATTTAAGGTATTTATCTGACATGGTTTAACATAAAGAAATGAGAGGTAAGACTGATGAGGAAAACCTAGTGGGCTGATTTAAAGCCCCTGATGCATCCTCTAGAAGACCCTGTATGTCAAAGTCCCATGAAGTCAAATGGTGACAGAAATGTGCATCTTTAATGAGTGAGACAAAGTCCCAGTTGTTCTCTTAAATGGTACCATTGTGTCTTTGGTCAGCTGTGTTTTAATGCAGGGCGGATTCACTTCTAAACAGCTGTAGCCAGGGGAAGTTCATTTAGTAAAATATTCTAAAAAGAAAATGCAAACAAATTAGAACACAATAAGAAAAACTACAACATAATATCAATACATAGTAAAATATTAAAATAATTACTTTTAAAGAAAGTAGTGTGTTGTCAAATGTGGCCCAATAATTAAAAATTAATATTTAAAGCAAAATATTATGTGGACAAGCCAGATCTCTACTGAAAAAATGTATTCATTTTCATTGAATAAGTTTTGGGTTAAATTGAGAAGTGGTGTGTTTACATTCCAGCACAAGAACCATTTCCCATCTGTCAAACACGGTGGTGGTAGTATTATGGTTTGAACACGTTTTACTGCATCTAAGGCAGGACAGCTTCAGTGATAGAGCACTAGTATAATTCATGGCAACCTACATCCTTACCTTTTTTTACACCTTAACCCCCAGAGGCCCACTGTTGTACTCTGGCTTCCTCCCACGTTCTGCTGTGGATTGGTCACTCTAAAACGGTCTGTAGGTGTGCTTGTGTGTGTGAGTGGCTGTCTGTGTATTGCCCTGTGATAGACTGTGACCTGTCCAGGGTGTACCCAAAGTTAGCTGTTAGCCCGTAATAGATGATGGATGGACGGATTACATCATGTGAATATTTCATGGGACTATGTTACAATAGTATGCAGGTATATGGATGTTCAGGAACCGGTTTAATGTGTTTACATGAACCAGAATCCTGGTGTATCGTGGTCTTGGAGTACACAGGCAGCATACCCTCATGTTACTTTCTACTTGTTGCTTGTGTGTACATATGTGACTATGCGTTCACTATGTGATGAGATGGATGCAAAATGTGTTGCACATCAGTATCCAGAATTCTGTCTCATCCCAGTTTTCATTTTTATTGTGATTTTTGAATGAAATTAAATTGTATTCATGATGTTGCAATATACAGGTTCCTCTGTCTTTTCTAACAGTTTCCTCAAAGGATCTGCTGTTATAGTATCCAATGTTGCATATAAATGGGTGGGTACAGTGTTCAGACCAGTTTATGACCACAAAAACTCATCCCAGTCACCTGAGGGCATCTGAGGTTAATCCCATCCAGAGTGAAGGCTGCAGTAAAACCACCTCTGCTCCATTTCCTCCTTGTTCTTCCTCACTCTGGGTAATGTAGCTTATCTCTGTGCAGCAGGGGATGGATTTATGGAGCTCTGTGCTAAAGACAAATCACCATGAAACAACAGGACTTTAATTCCTCAGCTTTTTCACACTCACTTGCACTCTGAATATTGATGGTGCTTCATGCCGTCAGATCAGCTTCTCTAAGAGAGCGTCTACTGAGACCCTGAGAACTGCTGTGGCAGAGTGCACGCCCAATGTGTTTGGCATTGTTTTTATTAAATATCCATGTTGTCTTAAGATAGACTCTGGAGGAGTGGATACAGTTTAGCTTGTCATATTGTTCTTTTGTTTGTACAGCGCTTCGACTGCCTGATCTGGTTTATGCATCATAAACAATCCAAGTTTGTCGTCATTGTCTGGCTTTTGAAGTTATCCGTTTGTATCAGACTTCATTTTCATTTGACTGTCTGTGCTGTGGTTGATGCCCCTCCCACTGACGGGGGCAGGGCCTCATCTAGGAGGACTATGGGCTGAGGGTTGTCACCTAATGTGGGTCACCTGGGTCTTCTATTATGTTTCAGCTGTTTTAAGATTAAGATTAACTTTATTAATCCCCGTGAGGACATTAAGTTGTAGTAGCTGATGTCATTGTGATCTACATGTAGTATCCACAATTTCATTCATGATATTTAAATGATATGAGCAGTAGAGTTGTGGCATGTTTTAAATGTTTTAACCATGTAACAGTACTTTTTTTTTTAGGGCAGCCGGAGTATGTACCAAAAGTTCTTATAATATAGAAGTATGGACCTCAGATTGCAGCCAAGCTTTAGGTCTTGGTTACTATGGTTACAACTACCACCCCATCTCCAATATAACTCTCACTGGCCAAAAAGAAACACCAGTTACCATCTCACTACATCCCTGAGCCAATCAGCAAGCACAAACTGAACATGAAATGTCTGTGTGAGACTTAAAGGTGGTATTATATCTCAGATTTATCCCAAGACTGTACCGAAACCTCCTGGCAGAGCTGCAGGCTCCAGCTTCTGTCATCATGTCATGACTTACTGTCCTGGATCAACAGGGAAACCACTTCTAGCTGTGGTTAGAGTCCCGCCTCTAGCAGCACACATGCTGCATTCATGTTACCATAATTACAGCATCCACATGATCATAATCTTGCTGAAGGCTTTAATCCAAGTTGGCACCAAAGAATATGGACATGCTGGCTGTCTGTTGTCAGAATATTTCCTACTGCTGTTCAGTCAAGGACCTCTAGACTTCTAGTCTTGTTGTGTTTGACTCTTTTTGAACTTCTTGATGAAACCTCTTGCACCAGTTCTTTAAACTTGATGGTGTGTTACTGTGCTGCATTTACAGTCTAAATTAGCCCAGTTTCACTCACACCCTCAGTACTATATGAACAACCCTTTAACCTGCCTCCAAGAAAAACCATCGCCTCCAAACTGTCCTCTTTAACTTCCTGTTGTGGTTTTGATTTTAGGATCTTGCAGAAGGTCTTTGATCGCCTCACCCATTATATACATATGAGTTGAGATCCTTTTATCTATTATGAAGTCTCTTATCTGTTCCAGAGGCCTGGCTGGAGACTGCAGGGGACGGAGCATGTGCAGTCAGAGCTCTAGGATGACATGCCCAAAGAAATAAGGTTGGCTCTTTTTTTTTTCTTTCACAGAAAAGTATTTTTAAAAAGATGTTTCTGTTTTTTTTAAATTAAATAACTGTATGATTTATTTGATTTATCTATATGATTTTTAATAGAATAAATATTACAAATACACAGTTCTGATAAAATAGTTCTGAGTTCTTTCTGATAATCATTAAATGCACCATGGACATCTTCTTCAAATGCCTTTATTCTACACATCTCAATGAAAAATTCATGAACTTCTCAAGTAATTCAAGAAGAAAATACTCCCAGAAACTCCTCATAAACCCTCCTGTCTGCTTTCTTTGTCTTCAGAATGCTTGCAGGGCATGTGTGCGTGTCTGAGGACAGCGGCAGCAGACAACAGCAGCCATGGAGGTGGAGGGCACTGCGGAGCCAGCCTACGTGGATGTGGACCAGGGCCTGACTCTGGCCTGCATCGCCTTCCTCTGCCTGCTGCTGATGGCCATGATCATCCGCTGCGCCAAGGTCATAATGGACCCGTACAGCGCCATCCCAACTTCTACGTGGGAGGAACAGCACTTGGATGACTAACACAATGAAACACACATGTACATGCAATGAACATGTGGCTCTAAGTACACACAGAGGAGGCAGACTGGGAAAGCCACTGATGGACTGATGTTAGTAAAGCACATAGACCTGGCTTTTTTGTACCTACCTAGAGATGTCTTCAGTAGCCCTGGGGCTGCCTTACATTCCTGTTGGACTAACAAACACAATCAGTATTACCAGGATGATGCCAACTGAACGCACTTTCCCTTTACACTGGTATGATCTGGAATTATTAAAGAATGAGACACAGAAGACAGCGTTAGAGGCAGTATTAAATCTTTTATTAGTTTCACCGCTGGCAGTGGAAAAAAAAATACTGATGGAGGCCAAACAAATCATAGGCTTACAAGGGCATCAGTGTAATTTAAGGTAAAATTATGGTTTGTTACAACTTGTAGTATTGATGCCTCAGAATGTGTCTGCTACTATAACTTACATTAAAGACTCAGAAAATGTGAGATGTTTACCTTTGTCCCGGCTGGAACTTGCAACTATGGCAACCTGAGCAATCAGAGTTAAAATAAAATAAAATAAAATAAAATAAAATAAAAAAAATGGGACTCCATTCAGTATGGAATTTTTCCAGCCTGTGTTCCCTGCCGGCTTGCTGGTGGTAATATAATATGGCGGCTATTGTGCCCAAAAATGAGACCGGCTGGACTCAAAAAACAATAATTTAATACCTTTAAGTATTGTTTACCAAGGCTCTGAAGATGTTGAGTGGAGATGTAAACTGTGTAAACACATTTATTTTAGTTGTATACAGTGGTCCCTCGTTAATCTAACCTTGTGGGGGACCAGTAGTTTTTGAGACTTTTGCTTTGGCCTTTATTTCTCAGACCCAAAGTTTGTTGTTGAACATCAAAGCTCAGTTTCCAAAGTATCATGTAGACTCCAAAACATCTCAAGTTGTCTGACTCTCGCTGTAAAACCCTCTTGACAGATTGTCCTGTGAGACTGGACTGACATTAACAAATAGGTCAAAAGACAGAACCAAGTGTAGGAATGTGTGATTTTAAATGAAGGGCCTTTAATGTGTCCCTTATTCCCCAAACAAATGGAGGTGATGACCCTTTAAATCGTAACAAACTGAACAGGAAGTCCTTTGTGTATCAGTGTGCAGATTTTGTATGTTTTCTAGGTATTATGACTTGTATTTGCTTGAGATGCAGACAATCTTTAGCCGTTTAGCCTTTACATGCTTGATTATGTGCTGCCACAGCATGTCCTGAACTAAATGCACACAAAAGACAAAAAGCAGGCGTCTAAATGCTGTCCAACGTGTCCCAGCTCAGGGCACTATCACACTTAGACCATTGTTTGCTTCATCATCGAGTTGGCCATGTTTGCTTTGCCTGTCTAGTTACAAATAGGCTGGTTTGTATTGCACCTGTCTCTGCATCTGCATCTATCATCTATGAAATGATTGTCAGTTGCATGTTATGAAGTGCCTATGCTTACAGTAAAACCACAGAAGAGCCATTTAGTACAATGCTGAGTCCCACATACGCCTCCTTTACCTTCACTTTCTTGGACAATGGAAGGGAAAATGGCACTCTATCTTCTAAATGACTGTGCTGCTTCCTCCTCCTGTGATCTCAGATATCCAAGGAAAAACAGTAAAGGTGGTCACAGTGTGGAAGTCAGATGTTTACTGACACTTAAAAATGGAGTACGATGGTGTAGTTTGAGGTTCAATGCACAATGTCCACTGGAGACGACTGAATCAACGTTCAATATTTTCTGGTAACACCTTAAAAAAGGCACAACATTACTGGTTGTAAATTGTGATAGCAACATGCATTGGAAGCACACACACTGTCTTCTTTAAAAGGTTCATAGCACATTTCATCAATTTGTTAAATGAGCCTCATGATGTGAACCTTCTCCAGCCTTTTTTTTTAAATCTTCAGAGAGTTTTTGGCACAAATGGCAAGCTAACGCTAACAAGCCTAACCTCTACATGCCATTTCGGAGCATGTGAACTAGACTGAGTCTGGAAAAGTGATGTAGAACTGATTCTATGCTAGAGAAAGAGTATTTATTTTTCTTGGATAGGAACTACTAGTGTATGCCATTGGCTTATTCAGAGAATATTTTGGGAATATTTTCACAGATGCAGTGTATGTAAACATAGTCAGTGACCTTCAGTAGCAATATAAATTCAGAAAGATTGTATTAGATCTCATGTTCTAGACCATGTTACAATTACATTGTAGTTGAAAAAAGTGGAAACATGACAGTACGGTGTGTTTCTATTTTAGGGAGGAAATCAGGGTAAAATAAGCATAAACACTGTCCAGCATCATTATGTAATTATTATTACCTTACTAAACTTGGCATATCTATAATAATAATTAATAGTCTCAACCATTAATTTTAATTTAAATACACTAAGAAGGTACCTAGAAATATTTATCCCCTAATATAAGCTGTCCCCATGTCCAGGTTGTACCCCTTTTTCTAACCCAAACTTGGGACAGGTTCCAACCTTGATATATTTGCTCTAATAAATCAAATAATATTTTACAATTGGATTTAGCAGTAAGGAAATACTGGTGATTTTACCTAGGTATGACCATATACTATAGCATTTTAGAATAGATATTACAACACTGTGTTCCATATGTTGAACATGAGGTATTTTCCTTTAGCCTTTTGCTAAGTATGCAATTGTGTGAATTTCTAATGTCAGAAAAATATCTATTATTTCTCATAAATTTGAAATATTTTCCTTTAAAATTTTGAGTAAAATAAAAGTATAACCCCCCAGGCTTACATTTGTTTTGTTTTTTCAAATGCTCAGTATCCTCACTCATGCAGTCATGTTGCTACATTGATGTGTACTTTATGTAACAACTAAACATTTAGTTGCACAGTTGAGAGTAATTTGTGCTTTAAAAAATGTTACTTCATATCCCTTATAGGTAGTTGCTATGGAAAATTAGCATTGGTTGCTAGGCAAAATACATAATAGCTGATGAGCAGTGTTGGGTTGACGTAATTTGAATTAACCTCTCTGAATAAGATATGATTGGCTTGAGTGGCACATGGTGAAAACTGGTTACCTTCTAGGGATTTAGCTCAGAAAAAAGTGTTTCCTGGAATCCTCATTTTGGATGTATTGTTTGCTATCACTGTTGCTCCAATTCATCAGATCCATTTTGAATTTAGTCGGATCCAGTGGACATGAGTTGTAAAGGTGCCTGTTGTAACTGCAGGGTTTTCAGGGCTGAAAAGACTGCAGTGAAATAAGTGTGAATTAAAGAACTGCCAAAAGTAGCTGCCTTGTTTGTGTGTTTTATAATTGAACACAAATGAAACTGGAAGCTAATCTCGCCTTTTCTTTTTTTTCTTCCTTCTCTCTTTTTTTTGGGACATGTAATTGGGTTACACAGAAAGTCTGATGAAATTTTATTCAGTGCTCATCCATGGGGAACCATCTGCCAGCCCCAAGGCCTTTTTCATCAACTCCTGTCACGCATAATGGTTCAGAGATGAAAATCTGCTCAGAGTCAAGGGCATATTGTGCACATTCAACCATCCACAGGGCTTTGAAGGTCAAGTTCAAGGTACGTACAGTATGATAATGAATTCAGCTCTACATTGTGAGAATGTAAAACAGTGATTTAATTTGACTTGACTATTAAATCCTGTCCTGTTCCTCTCCTGCCTCTAACCTTGGCTCTGAGCTGGCAGCCTCCTGTGTGCTTCAGTCTTAATTCGGAGAAAAAAGGTCGGCCTGCCTTTCATGTCGAGCATGCATATCGGGGCACAGGGCACCGTTTACAGCTTGCAGTGTAAATGGTGTTTCTGTTTCATTCA
Organism: Parambassis ranga; assembly: GCF_900634625.1. Taxonomy (NCBI): domain Eukaryota; kingdom Metazoa; phylum Chordata; class Actinopteri; family Ambassidae; genus Parambassis; species Parambassis ranga. Next base: position 24,728,398 of record NC_041024.1, on the reverse strand, counting down.
CACCTTGCTGTAAATTCTGAGTCAGTGAATATTTCACACCTAGTCCTTAACCTTTTACTCTGATCTGTGTGTAAGTTGGGAGTAAGCAGGTTCCATCAAAGTTCCATCATTACAGTCTTTGTCATGTTTATCTGCTTCACGTGTACTATAGCCTAAAACTGTATTGTTATAGTATTGTATTGTTTTTTGGTGTAAAACATAATCATGAGAATGATTTGATCTTAGTCACCTCTTGCCTTGGCCATGCAGTCAGACAGCCCTCTACATTTCCATCCATGCATCCATCCATCCATCCATCCATCCATCATCCATCCATCCATCCATCCATGCATCCATCCATCCATCCATCATCCATCCATCCATCTATGCATTCATTCATCCATCCATCTATTCATCCATGCATCCATCCATCCATCATCCATCTATATATCCATCCATCCATCTATGAATCCATCCATCTATATATCCATCCATCCATCATCCATCCATCTATGCATCCATTCATCCATCCATCTATTCATCCATGCATCCATCCATCCATCATCCATCTATATATCCATCCATGCATCACCCATCTATATATCCATCCATGCATCATCCATCTATATATCCATCCATCCATCCATTTTTGTACCCTGCTTAGTCCTATACAGGGTCTCTGCATCTCCAAAAGGATTATTTAATCAAAAAGGTTCTTATCCACCCATATTATTAGGACATAATCACTGGAATACATTGAATCTGAATTAATAATACTCTTGGTAATAAAGGTTAACATCTACAGTGTATCTGAATGGTTGTTCAAGTTTACTCAACTTCAGAGACAGACCCTTTGGACCTTTCCTTAGTATGGCATGTACCAAGAGCCAAGATGCATTTACAGGAAACCTGTACTTAACTAAGCTAAGAGGGTCTCCCCATTAGGACTCTGTTGTCAGAGGTAGCAGGGTAGACATCAGACCTCTCAGCAGTTAGAAGCCAGGTGAATGATAATGATAATATAACCTGCAGATATATGGATACATTAGATACAATAAACATTCAGATTCTGCAATAAACTTGACTGTGCAAAAACATTTCCAATGTCCATGTGAGTGCAGAGAGAGCAGTTGATGTGTGTCCATAATGCTCATCCAGCTCATCATTGACAGAGCTCCTCTGCTTGTGCAGGGCATGGTGGAAGTTATCCGGGATGGCCAGTAGCTTCTTCAGGTCCTCTTCTCAGCCACAGATGTCAGAGAGTCCAGTTCAGCAAAGAACCTGCCTTCCTCACCAGCATGTCCAACCGTGTGGCTGCCGGCCTCCTGAGGAAGTAGAGTTGGCTCTGTTCCTTCCTGTACAGGGCCTCTGTGTTTGACCACTCCAGTCTGTCGTTCAGTTCCACACCCAGAAAAATAATTTTTATTTTATTTTATTTTATTTTTTACCTTTACATATCAAATGCCTTAATTCCACTACAACCCCTCCTCTCCGCCCACACCCAGCTTCTCCACCCAGCAGTGAGTCACGTCCTGGCAGTTTCAAAGCTGTGGAAAAACTTTTCTCTGTGTAATTAGTCCAACACTTTCCACTTCAAGACCCGCAGGATTTTAGATCTCACCTCTCCCTTCCTCCCGGGCTCTGGTGCTCTGTGCCACACTGTGGAAAATCTAGAGGATTATCCACACCTGAGAGTAAAACCCTGTGACAAATATCTTTTGAGATAAGAGCAGTCACCGTGGCTTTGTCAGTCACATTGGAGAAAGGAGACGTTTTATCAGCCTCAGGGTTTGGTATCCACACATCTGACATGCTGATATAATGTGCTATTTAAGAGTGGAGTGTGAGTGTTTGTGTGTTTAAACATATAATATGTAATTATGCAATCATAAACTGCAAATGCAGATGATAATCTAGTGCTCTGTACTTCTCATTAGCTTGTAGCTTTGATGTCAGTTAATTAGAAACGAATGATGCAACCACATTTTATGAAAAAGCTAAATTAATTGAGTTTTTGATGACTTTAGGGCAGAGGAAAAAACACTGAACACAAAGTTGTGTAGTGCAACTGCACTGACAAAATAGTGCACAAACATTACAATAAATGCAGTGAACAGTCATTTTACTAGGCCCACCTTGCTGGTAACATCCATGATGTGAATCTCCTGTTCCAGCACGTCTCAAAGGTTCTCTATTGGACTAAGATCTGCTGACTGTGGAGGACATCTGAGTGCAGTGAACTCATTGTCATGTTAGAGATGATGTGAGCTTTGTGACATGGTGTGTTCTCCTGCTGGAAGTATCCATCAGAAGATGGTACACTGTGCTCATAAAGGGATGGACATGGTCAGCACCAATACTCAGGTAGGCTGTGGTCTTTAAACCAGACTCAGTTGGTACTAAGGGGCCCAAAGTGTGACAACAAAACCTCCCCCACACCATTACAGCAGCAGCAGCAGGTGAGTCTGTGTGAGTTCCTGTTGTCTTTCTATCAGCTCCAACCAGTCTGACCATTCTCCTCTGACCTCTGACATCAGCAGAGAACTGCTGCTCGCTGCATATTTTCTCTGTTTCAGAGCGTTCTCTGTAAACACTAGAGATGGTTGTGTGTGAAAATCCCTGAAACACTCAGACCAACAACCATGCCACGTTCAGAGTCACTGAGATCACCTTTCTTCCACATTCTGATGCTCACTCTGAACTTCAGCAGGTCGTCTTCACCATGTCTACATGCAGAAATGAACCAGCTGCTGACACCTGATTGGCTGCTTAGATTAACGAGCAGCTGAACAGGTGGACCTGATGAAGCTGCTGATGAGTGTCAGTAGTAAAAAAAACAACTCACCATTGTTATATCCAAAATCACACACACACAGTCGTCACTCAATATTCAAGCAGTTTGGCTGAGTGAGAAAATCAGGAAAATTCAATGGTCTTGTTGCATAATTAAAACATGCTGCAGTGCTGCTAGATAAATAAAGACTGAGGGCAGTGGTGCCTACTATATACTGTTTAAGTATTCTCACTACACGTTCTCCACTGCAAAATGGCAAAAAGATTATACTAAATAGTGAGTAGGTGGTCATTTCAGAGAGTTGGCAGCTTAAGATGCTACCATCTGATTGGCTTTTCTGATGATTAACTAGCAGTTTAACATGACTAACTAATAGAGTGCACCCTAAAGGTAGGGTAGGTGATTTTATTCTGATGCACGTTTTGTCAAATTAGTGTAACTTCTCTTTACAATCCGATAGCAACTGATTAGTTCGGCAGTTTCACATTAAAACGAAGAATATGAATCATCTGTGGAAGCTATAAAACGCTAAAAACATCAGCCAATCCTCCAGGTGGACCCTGCGCGGAGTATTGGCTGGTTGTCACTCTCTACCTGCTCTGCGCGCACCAGAGAGGTACGTGCATGATGACCGAAGTCACAGGCCGCAGCTCGTCTTCAGGTAATGCGCGTCTATGTGATTGGGAGGCGTGGCTTCAGGGTGAGCTCCGAGAGAAAGGGGCATGTGTTTACTTTGGAAATCTGTCTGACTCTCACTGAGTTTTCAAAATCTCCTACCCTACCTTTAAGCCTTAAGCCATTGTGCAGTTTTGAGACCGGATGATAATATTTGTTTGTGAATGTATTCCCAAATGGTGTGGTGTATTTCGTCATGTTGCTGCAAGAAAAATAAATTCAGTGTAAGATAGATAAAAGTGATGATATATAAACTATTAAGGTAAAGATTTGTTAAATGAAGCTATATTCAAGGAGTTAGTATTTTATTTAAAATTAAAATTAAGGCCCACTATGACTATACGATCATAGTGGGCCTTCATTTTATGTAGATTCAACTTCAGATGAAGAACTTTTTTTCACTGTGCCATCATTTATTTGAATGAAAAATGAAGCCAGAAAATAAAGAAAGATAATTGTTCAATACTGCGTCCCCTCTTACTGCTTCCATAGAATTGAATTAGATGAGCTGCAGCAGGTGCTGCTGATGATCAGTCCTTGATGAACTGATCATCAGCAGGTGTACAGACCTCTATAAAAACAGATGTTTTGACAGTTTGCTGCTCTGGAACATTCAGGTGTGTGTTAACACAATGACAAGAGAGAAAGACATAAACAATGGTGTTAGAGAAGCAGCTGTTGCTGCACATCAATCTGAAAGACTTCTAAAACCATTTCAAACTATTTGGAGTTCAACGTTCTACAGTGAGAAAGATCATTCACAAGTGGAAACATTCAAGACAGCTGTCAGTCTTCACAGGAGTGGACGTCCCAGTGTCATTTTTGCTCAACAAATAATGTTATGGTGAAAAACAGTTGTATATTTTTGTTGTCTAATCAGGTCACTTTCATCGGCTGCAGTCTGTCAGTGTCTCTGCACCACTACATCTTACTTTAAACACCCTGGAGGGATGCTTAGCTTTGTCTTAAACAAACAAGTCTGTTCTTCATTAGGCTTGCTGTCCTACACATTTGTACTGCAGACGTGAGAAAAACTTCATTGCGTTCTGTATATCACGGTTCGCTGTTCACCACAGGCCTCTGCTGTTATGCTAATGGAAATCAATGTTTGGTAATTAGTTGGCATTTTTTAAGGCGCTCCTGCATCAGCGAATCTGCCCTCTGAGCAAGCCTCACACTGGATTTCCCCTCTCTGTGTCCACAAATGAGTGGACACCATCAATTAAGCTCAGACCCAGGGGCAGCGCCATGCGGGAGATGGAACCATTTATCGAGCTCTCGCCTCCTACTCACCTTTCAGCCTCAGTTTCCTCAGAGGGCCACCAGGATCGAGCTTTCTGTTGGATGCTGTTCCAAAAAGTTCTCTCTGTACACTTAGTTCATTCTTACTTTGGATATGTGCAGTGGTGGATGTAACTAAGTATTTGTACTTTGTTACTGTACTTAAGTAAATTTTTATGTATTTCTACTTTACTAAAGCAAAAATAATAGTGCATACTTTGTACTTTTACTCCATTACATTTTGCAGCTATTATCTACCCCACTACAAATTGTTACAATGTCTGTAGTTACAAGTACATTTATGAATACAGTTGTGTTCATACAGCAGTGCTGGACTGATGAGAGGTCAGACTCTGCATGGAGGTGGTGTCACCCTGTCAGCTGTGTTTCTATAATGAGCCTCAGTCATGATGCCGGTGCTCTGAGAGCACACAAATCCACCGATTAATGTCTGATTAACATGAATCATAACATTACGTACCCCGCCTCTCACCCATACATGGGTTAGGGTTAGCTGGGATAGGCTCCAGCCCCCGTGACCCTGCACAGCAAAAAAACAAGGCGGCTTCAGATAATGGATGGATGGATGGATGCCAGTGCATGTTTATTTGCTGTCTCTGCTATTCTGTTGCCAACCATGAGAGGTGGCCCTACTTAAATCACTATGTTTTTTTGCGTTATGTTGCCTCTTGAATTTGTCATCACTTAAGTGGTGCAGCTGCAAGTCTCACACATTGACAGTGAGGTACACACATTTCAACAAGTTCACATGCTCACACTGAAGCTGGAGCTGAAGGTGGAAGAAAACAATCAGCAACATACAGTATATATATATATATATATATATATATATATATGTGTGTGTGTGTGTGTGTGTATTCTCAGAGCTAGCCATTGTGGTGCCCTAGGTAAATCTATGGTTTCGCCAACACATACAAACTTTTGTTCCCTTACCGCTCCTGTCTTAACAGTGTTTGCTATCAAGTAGATCTACTTAGACTTAAAACAATAATTAAGTTTTAAGGCTTTTGGGGCAACAGTGCCCACTATTATTATATATTATTATACTGCTATCATTGGTGGTTCAATCCCAACTCCTCCCTAGTCACTGTTGTGTGTTCTTGGGCAAGACACTTCACCCTAGCCTGTGGCGCGCCTTGCTAGTCATTGTATGACACTGCTTGTGCAGCAGCCGTAACGAATTAATACAGTATCTAAAAAAAAAAAAAAAAGTTGAACATGTTTTACTGCTTTCCTGCTACCAACAACCACACTTAAAACCTGTTGTAATGTCGCTCCAATCTAAGCTCTCACAGCTGAAAGGCAGGTAATTTCATTCCTACTTTACCCCTGACTGTGACCCCCTGACTCACACTCTCTTCTTTCAACCTTTGCAGGCTGTGGGGAGCCAGCTTCCCAGTGGGATGTGCACCTGCTCTGTCACTAACACACAAACACCTCACCACTCATACACTGTAATGCAGAACCATGTTGGAAAATCACTGCATTCATTTAGGCTTAAAGGTGAAAGAGAAACAGACAACAATACAGACAGTATGACTATTAATAGCAGGTTACAGGTGAGAGGGATCTTCAACTAGTAAGATTACCTTAATTAATCAAAGAAGAAACACAATAAACTGATAATCCTTTAGAGCTAGCAGGTAGCCAATAGCATCTCTTCTTTAATTTATGCAGTTTCTTATGAATGCATCAAAAACCCAGGGTCAGGAGCTTTTTATTATTTCACAGAGGCTATGAGGCTATAATGTTTTAATAGGGGTCAGTTTACAATCTGAAAGTAAGCATTACTCAGCTGGCTGCAATCTGCACCATCACCACTAGATTCCACTATATCCTACACACTGGTCCTTTAAACCCAACCAATAAAGACCATACATCCTATACCATCATATGAGCTCACAGAGTCTTACATCACTTCTCACCTTCATGCACGGTTAAATATTCTTATTTACTTATTTTAGTCCTAGAGAGACAGCATACACCTTGTATTTATGAAGGGATCAGGTCACACAGCCATAGTTCAGCAGACCCTGACATGTGCTCAAGCAGTTATGCAGCCATCTGGATGCCCTCCATCCGAAATACAGCGTTTGTTAATTAATGCACCGCCACAAATCCACAGTGTGCAGGAAGGACATGTCACTTTGCCAGAAACAATATTAAGGGGCATAAACAGTCATTTCCTGCACAGTATGCGTTCTCAAACCAGGTCCACACTCTCATGTATATGGAAAAAATACTGCAGTGCGCTGAAAGGAGTGTGACAAATGTGGCAGGACATTATTTATCAATAAATAATGCCCTTTGATGCCATGATCAGTCATCTGATTGTTATTAAGGATGACAATAATCATGCATGCAACATCACCCGGGGGTATTGATTAGCACTTAAAGCTGAGTCAGCAGCCCTCAGAAGGAGCTGTGTAATTGTAGCTAAGCATGATTTTTATTGACTACAGGGAGCAATAATAAGACAAAACAAACCATCCATAATGATATTTATACCTGATTAAGATAAAGATTAATAATGTGTAGTAACAGCTTAGCTTTACTGGATGTGTATTCCGTTCATCAATAATGTAAAGTTTACTTTCAATGTGTAGGCCTATTGATTCTCTGTTCTTTAATAAATGATTATAGTATAGCGAGTGTGATGTCGATCCTGTATCCATGGTTTCAGAATAGAGTTGAGAGGTAATCTCACTGATGCTCGCTCAGTCAGTGCACTCAGTATTCTCACTTGTACAGCTTTGTAGTGGATCAATTAGTGATATACAGACACATTTATTATTTCACTCAATGTTGTTTTATAATGCCCATAACATTTTAGCCTTTCTGTTTATTCATTCATCAGCTTTGGTCTGTTCAAACATGAGCCAGCTTGCTGTATTGCTTCTGCATAATACCTAATACATGAAGTTTTTTAATAACCAAACCTAACTATAAAGCACTTGGTCTTGGTCATCCCCTTTCATCAGCCTTTGTGACTAAATGACATAATCCTCAATGTCATCTGTAAACAATTTGACCATTTATTAAATTTCTTGAATAGGTGAGAATCAAGATGTGCCATTCATTCCTGAGGATGTATGTTTTGCCACTGAACTGCCACTTTGGGAAAACCAATAGCAGGTCTATTAAGTGCAGTGGAAATAGTGCAGTGGATTTTCTCATCACCAAAGATCTAGTGATCTTCAGAACATTCTGACACTGATGTCCACTGTGCCTAGGAAGATGAAGATTGTAATGCGTTATTTTTGTGTTAGAGCATCTTTGGGTACCCCAAGTGTCCTGGGTTGACCATCCACCCAGCTCCTCCATCTACATTAAACCACAGCCAATCAACATATTTTCATATGGCTTAAAAAATGAATGCCAGCTTAGATGGACCCTTAATCATTTATTACTTTAGCTGCAGGGTCAGTAACATTGTGGCATTATGTAGTAGAATCTCTCTGCTGGATGAATATTTCAGTAACAAGTCTGAGACTACACTTACTAAATCAGAAAAAAACTAAAATCAGTAGGAATGAGGTGGTGAGGTCGTGCATGAAGTTTGAGTCAGATACATATTCGAGTATGTTCCACAAAAGAATGGCAGCTGGTGTATTTTAGTGTTGCGGGGCAGAGAGGATGGTTCCCCTGCAGGGTCCAAAACCCACTCTGTAGCCATCTCCTTGACAGTAACCTAGACCGAGGAAGAGGTGAGATATTAGGGAAAAACATATGGACGTCGTCGACATATTGTGGGAGAAAACACTCAATGTGTAACATTTCTGGTTTAACTGCAGTTTAGCTGGCACATGTTTAAAATGCAAGTGCATGCTAAAGTGGCTCTGATGGCTGTATTAAAGCCATCACAGGTTTAGCTGAAGTGCAACAATGTTTGGTTCATGAAGTGCAGTGGAAAAAGGTGAACCAGCATGCTCCACAGCAACTGCATTATCATCCCATTCATCATTTTATACCTGTGTTCAATTTCACACATGATTAAGTCAGAAACAATTTCCGTGGCTTTTTCCTTAATCTAATCTTAAAATTAGGGCTGTACAAATCTCATTTTTTGCAAATATCCAGTTCAGTTTCTTTGGGCTGATTGCTGATATATTCATATTTTTCCCACCTAACTGCAGAGAACACCAAGCCTTTCCTGGGGTGAAATTAGCTTCAATTAAACTGGGTAATTACGCTTGTATTGTTGAAGGAATGGCAACTCAGAGAGACTTTTGTCTATGACCCAGTGGAGTGAGAAATGAGTAAGTATATACACTGCTCCAAAAAATAAAGGGAACAGTAAAACAGCACAATGTAACTCCAGGTCAGTCACTCTTCTGTGAAATCAGCCTGTCCAGTTAGAAAGCAACACTGACTGTGAATCAGTTTCAGCTGCTGTTGTGCAAATGGAACAGACAACAGGTAGAAATGAGAGGCAGTTATCAAGACAGCCCCTATAAAGGAGAGGTTCTGCAGGTGCTGACCACAGACCATTTCTCTGCTCTCATCCTTTCTGCCTGATGTTTGATCACTTTTGCATTTTGTCAGTGCTCTCAGCCCTAGAGGTAGCATGAGTGGGCCTGGGTTCCTTCTGATGCATGACAATCCTTGGCCTCATGTGGCTGAAGTGTGTCAGCACTCCCTGCATGATGAACCAGCCACCAATGCACCACAGACTGTCCAGACCTCCATGTTAATACTTTTGATTTACATTGATCATTTTTGTCCTCAACATATTCCATTATGTAATGAATGAAGATTTGCAACTGGAATATTTCATTCATTGAGATCTAGGATGTGATATTTAGTGTCCCCTTTATTTTTGTGAGCAGTGTATTAACTAGGGAGGCTGGGATTTAATGTAAGCCACTTTGCCCTGTGTCTCTCCTCTGCATGTACTGTATAGTCATTCACCTGTCAGCCTGAGTGTAGATCTGACACCATTAAGTATCTAACCTGTGATGGTGACCTCATCTCCATCATTCAAGAAGGTTCTTGTTTGTCCTCCTCCCAAATCGATGGTCTTGGATCCTCTCCAAGACAGCTCCAACATGGAGCCAAAACTCTCCGGATCCTGTGGAGATACAGCAGGTCAGAGAGACAGTCCTGTATGCAAACTAAAGACTGATGCTGGTGCTGACACTCACAGGTCCACTGATGGTACCAGAGGCCAGCAGGTCTCCTGGTCTGACATTACAGCCGTTGACTGTGTGATGAGCGAGCTGCTGCTTCATGGTCCAGTACATGTACTTAAGACAGAGGTAATAAATGGAAACATATGAATGAAGAGAGACCATGAGTTACATCTTCATACAGAGGGTTCACAACAAAATGAAGTTGTACCCTATTAAGTTGACAAAATATATAATAATATGATAGAAGTGAACTCAACTATTATGGTATTACTGTATATAGGCCAGTGAAGTTGGTGTGCCATGCTGTCAGTGTTTTATCCAGGTGTTCCTGTGTTTCTCCTCCTGCCCCACTGTTTCAATGAGGTGTGTGTGTGTGTGCTGCTCCTGTGTATCCTGCAGTTGGCACACCTGTTCATCATCACCTCCTGCCGGATTATTTACTGTACAAAAAAACACAGCACAGGGCATTTTTGTCTGGTGCACAAGGTCTTACCTTAAAGTTTGACTTGCAGATGGTCGCCGCCTCTGCCATGCCCTGTCCTTGAAGGGCAAACGGCAAAAGTTAACTACAGTGACATTTCATGACATATAATAGCAATCCTGACACTCAGCAATGAATTATAGTGCGTGCAGAAACAAGGCTTTATACCATAACCTGTATGGAAAAAGTGACTAGTTATGTCCTTAACTGTATTTGAGTAATCCATTTTCTGCTCTTGTACATATAGTCTTAGAGGTTCCAGTGGAAAATATTGTGCTTATTGGTAGAATTAATTCACTTACAGAAATGAAATCGAGCTTCTGATGATTCTGAAATCTGACTTAAAACCAGAATTTTGGATCTAACCTTGGACTTGATTGGTTATAATCAACTCAGGGGTTGTACAGTTTTAGCTTTATTAACTAAAATTGGATGGATGGAATGGATTGAATGACTTTCTATGTAAGAAAACGTCCTCCACAGTCCACATTTCATGTGGTGTACTGCAGGGTTTCATTTTAAAAAAACCTACCATTCTTTGCATTGGCCTTAATCCTCTTCCATTAAGATTTGAAAACCTATTCTAAGTGTGAAGCATGTTCATGTGATTAACTGTAACCTAAGCAGCTACTACATGATAATGATGCCTATACCCTGTAAAATGACAGGAGTAGGACTGTTCTTCCTAAGAAGTGCGTGTGTGTGTGTGCAGTTTCAGTTGATTTAATGGCGGTCAATACCTTTCAGTGACACAAACAGGTTGATGTTGAAAGTGTAAGCATCTTGGTGCTGAAGGTATGGGAGTGGCTCAGGATCCTGTTGGAGGAGAAAGAATAGAAATCTAGTTTTATAGTTTATCTTTATTCAAGTTTAAGATGCCAGTTATGTTTTCTTTGTTCTAATCCGCATAGGTAGTCCACTAGTACAAACATTGTCCGCTCATCATCACACAGCTGCTTCAGATTTGTGGGCTATACATCCGTGATGTGAACCTCCTCTCTATTAGACAGATCTGCTGGCAGTGCAGTGAAGTATCCCTGATTTGGATTGTATTTACTCATGGTCTAGCTTTACCTCCATTATGTAGCAGCAGAGAGCAGAGAAACCTGTTAATGACTTCATCTCCATCAGCTGTGTGTGTGAGCTGTGCCAATTGGTTGCCATGTCAACGGGACCTGCAGCATTTCCTCAGAGGCAGACTGGTATTTGGCTGAGATTTTGGGGTCTGCTTAACAATTGTTATGTAAATAGAAACCATCATGGCTATGGGCACAGTTTACTGTGGTGCCATCCTAAGACTAATTTGTGTGTTTTCTGCTTGCACAGCAATCCCAAGAAAACGTATTTTCAGGCAATCTTCCCAATAGAGCTGACATTATGTTCAATGCTTTCTTCTCTTTTGGCAGTTTGCTAAATTGTAACATCACAAAGAGTGGTCGTCCTTTTGTTTGTTTGTTCCTGTAGATCAGCAGTTTCTCAAACTCAGGCAGAAAGACTGTGCTGCCGTCTGATTGGCTGATAAGTTTAAGTTCTATTGCTGTACCACTGTCACAACTGGATGCCAGATTAATGGATTCAATGATGATGTATTTGCATGTGTTGACCCAAATGGTTATGGTAGGGATTTAATCATCTGGTTTAATCTGGGATTGCGTGAGAGAACTGGATGAAAATATTATTCTAATAACTACCGTATGATACAGAAAACTATTTATAACCATGATCTATTTACATATACTCAACACTCACTACTGTATTGGACACTGCAGCTTCATACAGGCACACTGTGTCCATTGCATTTACCTGGACGGGGTTAGGCTCTGCAAAAGGTAAGAGTGCCTCCATGGGGATGACCCAGGGGGAGATGGTGGTCCCGAAGTTCTTCCCCAGGAAAGGTCCTAGAGGAACATACTCCCATGCCTGGATATCCCTGGCTGAGAATGAACACAAGTTGACAGTCAATACCATCATTAACCATTTCCTTGCAGATACAGGATAAAGATGACACAAGGCCTGTGTGGTACACCGCAGGTATTTGAGCATTATGTAATTCCATAGAAAAAGTCATTATATCTATATCCTCTATTTAGGAGTTAACAAACGCCTGAACATACACATGGATACAACAAGTGCTCTAACACACAGTGTTTATCTTGTGAATACTCTAATTAGGGAACATCACTATATAACGACTTTCATCATTTTTGTGATCTATTCAATCACCCTTCCTCACATGTCATTGTGTTTACTGTCTTATTAATCATCTAATTGATGTAATTCCATTATATCACTTTAGTTAACAGGCAATAAATACTGTATGTCAGTGACTGCTGCTCCTCTGTCTCCTCTGTTGTAACTGCAGACAGAATTCTCTGACAGATCATCACTCAGAACAAAGAAGTGTCTGTCAGGCAGACTCTGCTCAGTCAGCCCTATAGGCACCATCTGTGTCACCACAGCTGGTGGGACGTGTAATCCTTCCTAGGAAAAGTAGTTTGAAAGTTACAGTTTAATGACTGCAAGTGTTTATAACTTGCAAATCACTAAATCCAACATAAGGCTTGTGTCTGTCTTGTCTGAGTCAGTTTAACATTTAACTCAAAGGTTGCCAGTTCAGCTGAGGTTTCTTCAGGTGGGGGGTTGCAGTCTCTAACCGCCTGTGAGTGAGCTCTTAAGGTCATGTTGGTGTGTATATGTGTCATGCTGTCTCAGTTCAAGATGTTGATGGTGATACAGATGTCCAACTCTGTTATTAAGTTTTATAAAGCAGGATTCCTTCACCCTCTTTTAAACCGTCTGTCCTTCAGGTGGAGCAGGCTCTAATTAAAAATGGCCAAAAATCTCATTTACTTCAACTTGTTTTGGAACTCAAAGGGTTATACATTTGTCCAAATACATTTTTTTAGTTGTTGTTTCTATAGGCTTGGGATTTATACCCAGGACTGAAGACCACAGCAGTATGTGTAGAAAGTTACAGGTACATTAACCTGTTACATTTGATGTTTGTTGGGTGTGGCCAAAACACCAAATTAATTGACAAACAGCCATCATTCTATACACATAAATTATAATTGTTCTTACTATATTAGGATGTCACATACAGCCATATAATATAACAGTGAAATGCACAGTAGTATCTGCCTCCACCCCGCGTTCCCATAGGACCACTGCAGAGCTAATGAGGCAACAGTGAGATAATCTTCCACTATAAGAGCCTTAATGTCGACCTGATCACAGTATCTTTCATCCTCACACACAGACACGGCTCATTGACCAAGCCTTCCCCGCACTGAGGCCTTTAAAAAGTGACTATTCAATTAGATGGAAAGAGAGGAGGCTGTTTAACATAGCATGCGGCTGTAAAGTAGAAATGTTCATGGAGAGCCCGCGGCAAATGCACTGACTGATCTCCTGAGGGCATCAGCAGTCAAAATGAAAGCAACGTCAGTTCACTCACAAGCTGCACATTCAGCAGAAATGTCACAGACTGAAAAATCTCTTACCCTGTGCTGTGTGGAGGGAAACGCTACGCAGAAATCTGTGCACCAGCATGATGGAATGTCCTTGAAACATTTAGTGTGGAGAATGTGTTGCATATATTTCAAAGGCAGAACTCAGTCTGGAGGTTTTGCACGCTGTCAAAAGATGTTATATTATGCATGGTCTCTGTAGTCAGATATGCCTCCTAGTCAGCTTACTTCTGTGTAACTGTATAACCCTTCTCTGACCCTTCTCTAGTAATTGTAATTGTAACATAACCTTTATTGTAACCGTCAATCTGTGGAGTTGAGGAGGTGTAAATAAAGACTAGTAGATTCAAACAACACGACCTGCTGAAGTTCAGAGTGAGCATCAGAATGTGGACGAAAGTGACTCTGAAGCTGTGTCAATGACTGCTGTGTGATGCTGTCATGTCAGTATGGAAGTGCACAGTGTTTGTATTTGACTACCTAGCAAGCTAACCAGACTACAATTTGCCAATATACTGTACATATTTAAGTAGTATTGACATGAATGTATTACCAAAATATTAATAAGTTTCAAGTTATGCTAAGATTTGGTTAACCATACGCTCCACATGAATAGTGTGTGAACAGACAGCAGTTGTCCACACATTGTAATTGCAAAGAAACAGGCAAATGCTTGGGGCACAGACCAGAAGGGGGCCCCCAAGGGCTGACCACTCCTGAATCACTAAGGCAGTGAAAAGTTTGCAATGACAGTGATCGACCGGTGCAGACTCTCTAAGAGCCCCCACCCCCACCACTCTGACAGTGAGTAGTCTCATATGAACAAGTGAGAGTGGCAACCTTAAAATGAATCATTCTTCTGGCAGAGAAAAAAGAAAGAAGAAAGAGAAGATAAGAAAATAAGAGTGGTAAAAATACAGTTGTCCATTCAGCTCAGAGCAGTGAGTGTGTTAGCTGCTCTGCTCTGCTGCTCCTGCTGTGACAGAGTTCACTACCTGTCTGCAATGACTTGTTTTGTAGCTAGCAGGCTGAAAATAACACCAGCCGGGCTAATGTGAACAATACTGAGCAGTGTCCAAGCTTTTTAGCCTGTATGCATTTGTACTGCTAAGATGCACTGATGGAGGTGACTGTGTGCTGTCTGCAGGAGGAGAACATAAGACCGTTCCTTATTAGTCCTCCATTGTGGGAATTCTCCTGACAGTTTTTGTATGGCGACGCCGCCAAACAGATGTTGATACTTTGATGTATCATCACCAAACTTGGTCACACAGATTTATTATACAGGGGCGATGAACGCTGGTGCCATCAGCCCAGCTGTGATACACAGCACATCACATTCTCTTTAAACAAATAAGTTAAGTGCCTGAAAAAGCCAAACACAATCATAATCTGTATGAACCGTTTAGCTAAGGAGAAATGTGAAGTCATCTCTAGGCTTAGTGATTTAATACCTATTATTATATCTATAGATTGTCTTAAGGAAACCAAAGAAAACCTGCATTGACTGTCTGCAGTGTATCCACAGTGTCAGAGCTAAACTCATTTCTTAATGAGATGCTGCTGTTATATCCATCCTCACACTTTACTCTGTTGTGGGCCATAAAGCAGCAATATGCTGCTGTGTGCTGCACGCACAGGGCTAATGTGCTCTGTACCACAGCACCGATAAAAGAAAACACAAACTAGTAGTTGTGTTGAAATGCCGCTCGCTATACTCTCGCTGCAAATGGCCTCCTCAATCACAGCCAGTCAGGCTGTGGCAGGGCAAAAGTGCTTCAGGCAGTGTTGCTCTGTCGATTATCCGAGTGCTGACATATGGAGCCGAGTGGCACGGGAGGCTGGGCTGACACGGTTCAGTAAAGATGGAAGTAAATAAATTCACTGAATCATTCCCTTCACTGTAACAGAAAGGAACAAATCCATCTGCAGACCAAAACGATCCTCCTGTTAATTATTTATACTGTGTAATAATGCTTTATTGATCCTGACTAATCATATATTCTACATCATTCTAGTGCAGGTCCAAGGAGGCTCCTCTTTGTCAGCAAACACAAGATGGATAGATAGACATTTTATTCCTAAAGATCCATTTGTGATAAATCTATGTTCATAATAAAGTTTAAAAATGATCCACATGGAGAAGTAACAACTGTGCTAATATACCTCAGACCTCTATCAATTGTGTTGCACACATTTTAGGATTTAACTCAGTCCTAAGGACTGAGTTAAGTCCTAAGGACTGAGTTAAGGTGGCTCAGTCCTAAGGACTGAGTTAAGGTGGCACTGTCAGACCAGACGATGCACACGCTGACAAAAAAGTCATTTCATTTATCTAAGTCTAGGGGTATTTAATTGTTCCGACGACATTGGTGCAGGACCATGGAGTTATAGAAGAAGCTGGGCTGTCTTTGAGATCACATGGGTGGCCGGGTGTGTGTTCTGCATGCCTGGAGAACACATGGAAACCTTGGAAACCATTTATGTGGACAAATAGCAGCTAGTTAGCATTGTAGCAGACCATGTCCATGCTTTCATGGAATTAGATGAATGCCTCTTTAAGCAGGATAATGCTCCCTGCCACAAAGCAACAACAGTTCAGGAATGATGAGGAGCACAACAACCAGTACAAGGTGTTGACTTGAGCTCCAGATTCACCAGATCTCAATCCTGAGATCCGTTATCCGATCCTATAAAGGCCCCACCTCACAGCACAAGGATCTCCTGCTACCATCTTGATACCAGATACCACAGCACATAGAGATCTAGTAAAGTCTAGCCCTCCTAGGGTGGTCATAATTTTACAGCTGATTGATTATAATATTATATAGTACTATACTATTTTGTATTAAAGCCCAGCTACAGATATTAGAGAGAAAGCCAGACAGCACTACTCACGTCCTCTCCAGGGACCTCCATCTAAATCAATAATACATATTCAAACTCATGTTTCATTAAGGGCTGACTGCCATTTAGAGAATCATTTCAGACTGAATCTGAAGTGACTAGAATGACATCTATAATGCAGAGCTAAATTAAAGAACAAGTGCGCTTCTAAGTGAAATGCCACTGACGATTAGTGCTGTAGATTTGGCAGCATGGAATCAGAGGAGCCACACAAACTTCATATGAATATGGTATGAATATAGACTGTATGTGTCTGCACACAACAGTATGAAAACATTATAAAAGGACCACCTCAGGTGATGTTCTGAAAGTCTTTAGACTTTTGTGAACATTAGTGTTATCACTGTTTTTGGTCTTGTACTGAAACATACAACTTACAATTTCTGATTTCACCTGTTTGAGCGTATAGATATATACTTAGATTTAGACAAATGTTGCAAAACCTATAGGACACTGCTTCATATTGCAGATGGATATTGGCCCAAAAACAGACAGCAGCAGCTACTCAAATGTTTTCCAATGCAAAGACCTGAGATATTCATCACTGGAAAGGTCGGTCACCTGACTTAACCCAACGGAGCATGCTGCTCATATATTGAAGAAAAGACTGTATAGGCTGAAAGAGCCACAAACAGCATTTGGTCATATCCATGGGTTCAAAACTTTAAGCAGTCATTGACTGGAAAGGTATTCCCACATTCATTATTAAAGGCTATTTAGTTTTGGTTGGTAATTATGTTCTATTATATATGAGCCACCAAATATGTGTGTATGAAAATGGCCATAATAGTTATTATCAAACATACTTTTTTAAACCCTTGAATTAGGCCAGAAAACAAAAAGCACATACACTAACCCTAATTAGATGGTCATTAACGGGTTAAAACACCTAGCACATAGTCAAACCCGGCCCTGACTGCAGTTGTTGCGTGCAAATCTTACTCAAAAATCTGTTTTCTAACTTAATTTGATATTTTTTAGCAATTTTCCCTAACATAAGGATGTGTGGAAGAACCATAACCGAGGTGCAGAGACTCTTACCGCTCCAGTCATTCATGAGCACCATGCCAAAGATGTGTTGGTGGGCTTTGTTGATGGGAATGGGCTCCCCAAGCTGATTCCCTCCTCCAACAAAGAAGGCCTGTAATCACAGAAGAGTGGCAGTGTGATATTGTGCAATGTTGATTATTACAAAATCTATTCAAACACATGAGATTAAGTAAATAATCTAATCACCATTTCCAGCTCAATGTCCAGCTGCTTAGACGGGCCAAACACGGGAGGTTTCGCTAGGAGAAAGCAAACATGGTTATCATCAGCTGCTAAGGAAGTTCAACTGTGCTCAGACAGTCAGAGCATGGTGCTCCACACAAGGCGTTAGCTTCAAGGGATACCACAGCATTGCTTTTGACTAAACGACGCTCTGGATTTTTACTAAACATTATCAATCATTTTTTACAAATAGCTTCTGTAAGCCAGGTTGATGGGCCATTTAGCTGCCAACAAAGCTTTCACTTCTAATTGTTAACTTAATCACCATTAGCATCAAATCAGATAATGCATAATCAGATCTTACTCTGGTCAGGTCTCATCTGGCCTGAGGGGCGACGGATAGGAGTCCCAGAAACGACCACTGATGATGCTCTTCCATGGTATCCCACTGGAAGCCTCAACCTGCACATGTTGATATACATAGATCACCGCTAGTCAACAAATTGTGTATCAAGAGCTTCAGTATTATACTAATGATAATAAGCTGACAATTAATGTGGGTAACTATATATCTAACCAAATATGTGGAGGCCTGTAACATCATCAGAAGTATCTGGTTCACCACAAAGAACAATTTCCAGTGACTGAGTTCTGAGTTCTTACATTTGACAGTCTGTCAATCACCTGCTTAACCAAAGTGCAGCATGTTAAGGCTCCTCAGCCACTTTAGCATTCACTGCACATAAGCCTGGAAATAAATGAAGCCTGTCTGTCCTGAGCTCTGCTGCAGTCTTTAATTGCAGCTCTGGAAAGGCCGCGATCAGCGTGATCATGTTCAAAAGTTAATACTCCCTGTGTTAATTGTCAAATTTTTTGGGATGTAAAAACATCTTACAAAATGCTCTGCCCATTGTGGGTCTTAGTTTTAGGCAAATACAAGTTCAAAGAAACACTTTTTGTTAACTGTGCCATTTTTCTTTAGCAAAAATATCATTATTTTTCAGCCATTCCGATGTAGATTTGCTGCTGTGCTGTGTATTCCACCAAGCTTCCACTGTCAGACAGATGTCCTCACATTTGTCTCTAGAACACTCTGGTATACAGAGGAGTTCATGGTCCACTCATCATCATTAAGACCAAACAACTCCACTTTGGTCTCGTCTGTCCATAGGCCATTGTTAAGCCATCAGAATTGTGTTTCTCTGATGTTGGGATGAATTAGCTCCACTCCCGTGAAGACTGACAGCTGTCTCGAATGTTTCCACTGAAAAAACTGAATAATCTTTCTCACTGAACGTTGAACTCCAAATAGTTTGAAATAGTTTTATAAGTCTTTCCAGAATGATGTGCAGTGATCAGCAGCACTTGCTGCAGCTCATCTAATTAAATCCTATGGAAGCAGTAAGAGGGGATTCAGTATCGGACATGTGTTTTGGCTTCATTTTAGTCAAAAATGCATGAATAACTGTCCACATTGCTTTGTATTCCATTATACCAGTTTGGCATCAGAGCATTCTCCTTCCCCCGGAACATGATGCCAACGTTGGTGGCGTGATCTCTGGAGGAGTAGAAGTCAGTGTAATCGCCTGTGAAAGACAGAGAAGATGAAATATTCATATCCACTGGTTCAACTCTATCAGCCCTCACTGAATGAGCTGCTCAGAACTAATGAAATATTGTCAAACATCGCCCCCTGGTGATAATATGCCTACTACTTCCTGCATTTACTGTTTAAAATACTGTCAAACTGGCCCTCTCTAAATGAATGACAGATGTTGTATGTATGTATATATTATATAAATCTCACAAATAAAGACACATATAGCTAACAGTGTATGGACACCTTTGTCCACATGAATCAGTTTTTGTCATTTTTTGATAATGAATAATTTTTTAATGTAATATATTATTTCTGTGAGCCAGTCAGCCCGATGAATGCATGCATATGTATATTTACTGCTGTAAACTCTATTCCTATAGGTTAAGATATCAATGTAAATGGAACAATAGTGGATATTCCCTGCTGCAGTTCAATGACTTATCATCATATCATTACACAAGATTCAGATGTCAAACTCCAAAACATACATTATTCAGGTTTTTTAGGTTGACAGATTATGCCAAAGGAGAGGTGCGAGCATGTAGTCAACTGATTTAAACAAACAGCCTTGATGACAGGAGTTTAGCACTTTAGTCTCACCGATGTCTGCAGGAAGGTGCATTGTGGCTGCGCTTTGATGGACAAACGCTCTGCAGAGACAAAAACAAGAATACTTGCTTCAAGAATGAACGTCAGTAGATACATGTAGAAGCTGCTTCATTGTGTTTTTCCCTTTGGTTGTGTGATGTATATAAAGTCTGTGTGTACTTAACAAATCCAATAAGAACTATTTAAATAGTTCTATAGGTTCTTTGTTTTTTTTTTTTACTCAAATCTAACAGAAACAGGCAGAAAGAAGCTACCAACAGCTATACCCCTAGATTTCTGAGGAGGCAGGTGGTGAAGATTGTGTTCTGTGGAGTGATGAAACATAAGTTCAGGTTTTTGGATCAGCAGTACTATGTCTGTAGAAGAAAGACTGAAGCATAAACACCCTGCCCGGCTGCTTTGCTTCCTCTGAAAACCTGCAGCATGTGGAGCAAAATATGGATTCAACCAAGAAATCCATCAGAAAGCTGAAGCTAGGGCATTGTGAGACCTTCCAACAGGACAATGCTCCTACCTCAAAGTCCACCAAGGCTTCATTTCAGCGAAAGATTTCACTGCTGCCTAATTTGAACCCCACAGAACATCTCTAGTGGGATTTGGAGGAAGCAGCTGCAGCACACAAACCCAAGAATATTAATGACCCAGAAGCTGCTGGCCATGAGCAATGGGCTAAGATTCCTCAGGAACGCTGCCAGAAGCTGGTGTCTGAATATGCATCATGTTTACAGCAACCGGTTCTTTGTTAAGACGCTCATCATCAACAGCTGAACAATTTTGACAATGCCGCAGACACTAGAAGAGGTGTTTTGTGTTGGCCTTAAGAGAGTTGAATGAGCATATAAATCAGTGAACCTAATTTGCATCTGAGGTTTAATATTTGAAGCACAACCATAGCTAGAGTTATATTGTGCTGTAAGTAAGACAATCATCTTTAAGATGTTATCCAGGTACAGACCACCAGCCAGTTATGAGTGCATCAAATAGCATGTGTTCTGTATGTGATGATTGATGAGAGATGATCAGACTTAGTAGAGCTGTAATCTGATGAAAAGTGATGGTGACTGACCTGCTCCGAAGGCTCACATCATCCCTCAGTGTGCTCTCCCTGGCTGATAGCAACACTCTCAGGGTCTGCCTGGCTTCACTCCAAGCCTCATAACCAAGAGCCATGAAAGCATTAAGAGTGGGCTTAAGAGGAGACACACACACACACACAAAGGGTTATAACATGATGCAACAAACAGTACCACAAACAGACATACCACACTTCTTTATTAAATGAGTTCAATGAAAACATTTATATTTCCCTGTACACACCTGATGATGCTCAAAGTGATGATAATCAAACATAATAACACATGAAAACACAGTCAAGTTTGTATTAAGTGGTCATTTTAGTGGATTTGGTATGAGGATGTCATTCAGCACTGCTGGGACCCCTGTCACACACACGTCTGATAAACTGACCTGGTCAAAGACATCCTGATGCTGGGACATCACAGGTCCTTGGAACAAAGACTTTACCACACTCAGATCCAATATCTGGTCTCCGATGGCAACACCAATGCGATGTTTGGGCTGGAAAGAAACACATCAAAACATACATCATAACCCACGGTATACCTCCATGTTATGTAATTTTGAATTTCCTCTTCAGGATTTGTCCAAAGATTAGTCTGCACCCATATCTCCAACACATATCTGATTCAATACAAATAATGTAAAAGGTTTAAACATCAGTAATCAGTGTGTCTGGTGTGTCAACACTTCTGCATGTGTCCATTGTCAGATATGTAACAGGCAGTTAAAAACACACAAAACTGTACTTACATTATCAGCTGTGGAGAATATTCCATAGGGAAGATTGTGGAAGGAGAAATCAGAAGTAGG
Organism: Parambassis ranga; assembly: GCF_900634625.1. Lineage (NCBI taxonomy): Eukaryota > Metazoa > Chordata > Actinopteri > Ambassidae > Parambassis > Parambassis ranga. Next base: position 24,706,347 of record NC_041024.1, on the reverse strand, counting down.
ATCAACGTTTATAAAAGACATCTCTGCAGTAATGCTATTCCACACCACCTCACTGAGAAACAGAATGACTGTCAGCAGCATGGCTGAGCTCTAAGAGCTTCCAGATGTTTAACTTTGGACAGGCCCGCCTCCTGCTGCACAGCCAATCAGACGCAGGCCACAGGATCCACCCTTTAGTCCACATGTCTGGAAGTTAATGCTAACCAGATCCATAAATGACTAAGCAAAAATCAACCTCCTCTGTTGTCAGTCGAGGTTTCTGCAGAGAACAAGAGGGAATATATATTTAAAAGGTTTAATATTAAATGATCACATTTTAAAGCATGGCCCTAATCATTCACAACACTGACTGTGAATTTTCAGCTGCTGTTGTGCAAATGGAACAGACAACAGGTGGAAATGAGAGGCAGTTATCAAGACAGCCCTATAAAGGAGAGGTTCTGCAGGTGCTGACCACAGACCATGTCTCTGCTCTCATCCTTTCTGCCTGATGTTTGATCACTTTGGCATTTTGTCAGCCACCAACACAGACTGTCCAGGAGCTGACTGATGCTTTAATCCAGGTCTGGGAGGAGATCCCTCAGGACAACATCCACCGCCTCATCAGAAGCAGGCATTGTAGGGAGGTCATACAGGCACGTGGAGGCCACACACACTGCTGAGCCTCATTCTGACCCGTCTTGAGGATTTTTCACTTTTATTTTGAGTATTGTTTCAAATCCAGACCTCCACAGGATATTTTAACAGATCAGCAGTCCATCGCAGGGCTAACACAACTGAAACAAAGTAGATTTACTTTATAGACCACATACAAAGGAGAGCTTGATACTGTAATTGGTGGACTCACACATCTTTGTATTGAAAAGTGGTGTTCATACATGTCAGAGGATGTTATTATATGGTGACTGAGTTCAAGCGCTTGAAGTGAGGCATGCATCTGGACCTGTAGACTTTCTTGAAGACACTGATCCTCCAGGCAGCTTCATCAGTTCAGTTCAGAAGCAACACTATATGGCAACACTATATGGCAACACTATATGGAGTACTACCCCAATAAATTGAGAAATATGATCTCACATGCTAATTCCCATGTCCACATGTGTGGACATGGGAATTAGCATGGGTGTATACGGGATATAATGAATTACAGTGGTCCAGTCTATGATAAATGTATTGACATGCATTAAGCAAAGAAAACCCTAAAGATGCTGAAACTACTTAAACTGGGAAGTTCAACATCACAAAAACAGGATCAGCAGGGTAAAAAAGAGAGATGAACTTAAATAAAGTGAAGAAAATGTCAAAAAAAAACATGAGCATGAGATATTAAAGTTATTTAACAGCTGTGTATCCTTAGGAAAACCACTAATCACTGAGGCCAATCAGGAAAAAGGCTTCAATTTGCTACAGAGCATAAAGATTAGAGGGAAAGGGTCATGTGGTCCAGGTTGACCCTGTTCCAGGGGGATGAGTGCATCAGGGTAAAGAGAGAGGTGGATGAAGTGATGCTCTCACCGTCTAATGTCTGCCTGTGGGAGAAGTGTTAATCAGTTGGTCAGGTCTGAGTTCATTAGGGTCACTGAATAAGCAGCAATGTTTTTTTAAACAGTTTTCTTCCCCAATGGCACAGCCATATTCCAAGATGATAACAGCAGGCAGGCTACACAGGCCACACAACAGGGCCCAGAGAATGTTTGGGATGTTCTAGAGAAGGCATTAAACAGCGCGTCTCTCCATCAGAAACAGATCAATGAGATCTTAGTGAAAAAATGAATGCCACTTTCATGGAAGTAAAAATCAGTAGAAAAAAATATTGTGACTTTTTGAATGTTGAAGTTCACACGATTCAAACTGTATCCACAAATATACACAGACAAACACATAAATAACAGTTTATATTATTATTATCATATTATTATTAAAATCAACACAGTCAAAAAGCATAAATACACCACGGTAACTCCTGGCCCCTCCTTTTTTTAATCCCCATATATGAACTATATTTTCACAGTATAAACCCATACAATCTTTTCATGGTCACTCACAAACAAAATGTTTTTGATGTTAACATCTGGTTATAAAACAAGGATAAGAAAAGGTGATCGGTGAGTTTACATGTTTTTTTAGATACATGCATAAAGTTAGCTAGCTGGTTTTAAATCTTCTGGATCTTCTCGGCCACAATGACAGGGTTTTCTTTCCTGATCTTCTCTGCAGCCTCCGCTTGGTAGTTGAAGGTGCAGTTGTGAACGTCAGAGTAACGGTGCATGGAGCAGAACATGTTTCCACATCTGCAGTCGAAGCCTGCAGCAGAGAATGGGGGAAACATTCACAAATTTAAAGGCCTTTGTCAAATTAAGTAACACTCTTTTAGCAAGCTATTAATGGTGAGAAATCCATAGAGAATATACTTAACAAGTGGGAGCCTCCAGGGCTCAGACATGATGCCAATGCCAAAGTGTTAAAAGTTGCAGTTCACGCTGCAGCCTCTAGGGGCTGGCTCCAAAAGAGTCAATCCCCACAGAACGTCATGTTAACAACTTTAGAGCAGAAATATGCATGTTTGCAGCCTGGTACAAGAAATTATTCTGCTCCCACAGGGACTACAAATGGAGCTTCAAACACCAATGGGTGATGTCACAGAAGCTTTCTCCACAGTTTTTATTGCCAATGGTGCTCAACCGTGTCTAGTTTTAGCTTCCTGGGTGTTATCAAATAATATGCACCTATCAACTGGAGAAACATGTGTGCAGACTGGTTTCATGTGAGGTGTCAGCTGTTGTGTATGTGTGCATGTGTATGTGTATGCTTGTTGTGTATCCTACCTATCAGGCCGACTTTCTTCCGGCAGGTGAAGCAGCGATTCTTCTTGGCTTTAGGCTTCTCCTCCGTCTGTGCAGATGCATCCACTGACACGTCACTCACTGATGCTGAGGAAGAAACCCTGCAGTCAGTAATCAGACTACAATACGAAACCAAAAGCAGCTGATCTTTGACTCCGATGTGCTTCCTCTGATGGCTCATCTCCTCACCTCCTCCATCATTTTCATCAAGATCCTCCCGTTTCCTTTTCTTGTTTTGATGAAAGCCCTGCTTCACAAGCACACTCCTCTGAGGTGAGGAGACTCCTGCTGAACACTGACTTTCCTGCTCACTGCCTATCGCTGTAGCTCTGACTGATGTGCACAAGCCTAAAGGATCAATAACATGGAGAGCGACACCTTACACAGACACTGTCATATACTGTCTTGAAGCAGCTAGCAGAACAATATGTGGATTATTGTTGGACAATATGTGTCACCATACTGATAAACAACGTTTGGAATTAAATTTTGTGACTGAAACAGCATCAATATCTGCACATCATCCATCTACTGCTGGAATTTTAACCTCAGCAACTTCATAATAATCCTATATTATCATTATATCCACTGTGTGGTGAACAGGCTGTATTAAAAGAGCTAGTAAAACAGGTATGAGGAAGTACAGGAATAAGCATGTTTACAGCCTGGTACAAGAAATGATTCTGCTCTCAATTCAGAACTGAACAAGGGTCATTTTATATATCCTACTCATTTTAATTATATCATGATATTAAATTACCCATAGTTATGGGTGTGACTACTTTGAGTTGATGTCACTAGTTTTTCCCCTTTTGACTGGAATTTAGTTGTTTTATTGTTTCCACTGAGAGAAATGCTTCACTCTGCCTTTGTTGCCATAACACAGTGCGAGTTTCCTGCTTCTGTGATTGCCCCCCCACCTCAGCTCCACTCACGCTGCCCCTCTTTGTGTGTATTTGGAGTTTTGGCAGACTGTGACGCTGCCAACATGGCAATCGTCGAAGCGCCCTGGAGCCTCCCACAGGGACTACAAATGGCGCTTCAAAAACCAATGGGTGATGTCACAGAAGCTTTCTCCACAGTCTTTATTGCCAATGGTGCTCAACAGTGTCTAGTTTTAGATCCTGGGTGTTATCAAATAATATGCACCTATCAACTGGAGAAACATGTGTGCAGACTGGTTTCATGTGAGGTGTCAGCTCTCTTTGTTGTGTATCCTACCTGTCAGGCCAACTTTCTTCTGGCAGGTGAAGCTGCGATTCTTCTTGGCTTTAGGCTTCTCCTCCGTCTGTGCAGATGCATCCACTGACACGTCACTCACTGATGCTGAGGAAGAAACCCTGCAGTCAGTAATCAGACTACAATACGAAACCAAAAGCAGCTGATCTTTGACTCCGATGTGCTTCCTCTGATGGCTCATCTCCTCACCTCCTCCATCATTTTCATCAAGATCCTCCCGTTTCCTTTTCTTGTTTTTATGAAAGCCCTGCTTCACAAGCACACTCCTCTGAGGTGAGGAGACTCCTGCTGAACACTGACTTTCCTGCTCACTGCCTATCGCTGTAGCTCTGACTGATGTGCACAAGCCTAAAGGATCAATAACATGGAGAGCGACACCTTACACAGATACTGTCGTATACTGTCTTGAAGCAGCTAGCAGAACAATATGTGGATTTACATGTGTCACCATACTGAACAAGTGTATGCATAAACAACGTTTGAAAACAGCATCAATATCTGCACATCATCCATCCACTGCAGGAATTTTAACCTCAGCAACTTTAATTTTGGCTTCATAATAATCCTATATTATTATTATATCCACTGTGTGTTGAACAGGCTGTATAAAAACAGCTAGTAAAACAGGTATGAGGAAGTACAGGACGAAACGTACTTAAATTATCATCTGTCAGACTGTCAGTCTTTGCTCCTGAGGTATTCTCCTCTTCTGAGGTAGCTGGTGCTTCTGTGGTTGATCCGCTAAAACACACAGAAAAAAGATGCTGAGTCTTGATATACAGTGCTGCTCGAGTGTGTGAGCCAAATTCCATAAATATGACCTAAAAAGTCCAGAAGAATTTATGCAGAGATACAGAAAACTGTAAAAAAGCATTCATGGATTTTCAACAGCAGTGGTGTGTTTGAGTGGCTGTGTGCGTGAGGCAGTACCTGCAGTGCCCTGACTCTGTGTCTGCAGGCGAGGCGTCTGTAGTACCCTGAGAGCACTGTGCTAGGAGAGAGTCTTTGATGCTGTCACTAGTAGAACGAGCTGAAATGAAAAAAGCACATTTCACATTAAACTCAGCCGTCTCCTTCCCACTTCCTTCCCACTGAAACTTGCACATTCTACTGCAGTGTTTCCTAACATGTTCTATATCCATGTCTAGACATACTATCCTGTTCTAAAGGTGGATTTCCTGCTCCTTTTGAAATCTATATCTAGATTTCAAATATACCCCTCACTCCTGCCATTGCATGGCTCCTTTTGACGAGCGTTGTGTGCTTGTGTGTGTTTGCGTATGTGTGTGTTGCTTACACAAGCTGCAACTTTCATCAGACTCACATACTTAATCATTTAAATGATGAAACAAATAACTATCTAGGGTGTGTGTGTAAGCGAGCATCTCTAGAGAGAGAGAGAGAGAGCGGGCAGAGAACACAAATTATTAATGACTTATTTATATGATTAGAATTTAGAAATAATCCCCAGCATGGAGCAATCAGGATCTAATGACAAATCTTCCCCTCAGGTTTGTGCGCTCTCATACAGACACAGTTTTCTTACCTGATGGGCTCACACATCCGCTGCTGTTTTGTCTTTGAAGGAAGTCCTTGTAGCACACTGAACACATGCCATTATTTCTGGGGTTGCCATAGAAGCCACAGCCTGTAGAACAGAGCAGGGGAGTCTGGCTCTGTTTGGTCTCCTGGGCCATGTCCCTCCTGTGGGAGGAGAAAGGTTAGTGTGTGCAGGTCAGGAGGGTCACATGAATATACTGTCTCGATACATTTAGAACAAATGAGGTTTATGACAAATTACATCAGAATCCTTTAAAAACACAAAATTATTAAACATGCAGAAACACCAGAAATAAAAGACATTTGTTTTTGTAGATTAAATGTTTCTATGGACATTTAAAACCGAACAAAGTGACCTGACCTGACAAAGTTTTGATATGACTACACTGGTTTCTGGAATAAAGCCATTTGTCACCAAATCCCTTTGTAATGAAAGCCAAAGATGACTTGCTCATATTATGCAAGATGCAATAAGATCAGGGCTTTCACAGCACTCACACACTCATTTCTAGCTTGACATTCTAAAAAAGTACGAGTAGACTGAGATGTGTGAAGTCACAGAGGTACAGTCAAATAAATATTATCCTGCTGGAGGAAGTTTTTATGTTTTTCAAGAAGCCAGGATCACAGTGAGCTCCACAATTAAAAGGAACAAAAGGAAACACAAACAGAGAAGGTATCTGTATCAGACATAATACAAGTACAAACTCACGTTGTGCCTGGACAACCTTTCTATTTAGCTAGATAGAAGCTTAGACTTCTCGGCTATGTAATGAATAAAATAAGGTTAGGAAAGAATCGTAATTACTGACCTGCTGCAGAGGTTTACTGTAACTAGGTTACCATGGTACGTAAACATGATTACCTACATTATCTTCCTGCATTTTGAGTGCTGATCCCTGCAAACAGGCAGACAATCCATTGTCTAGCACAGGCCAACTTAAAGCACTTTTTCTGTCCTCATCAGGACATGTACACACCTTCAACAGTCATGGCTGCTGGTTTGTGCACATTAACATATAGGTTAGAAATGCTAGAAGTGCTTTAGGTGTACTCCATCTGAATGATATGATATGTTTTGGAATATTCACTGATCAGCAGTAACATTATGATCTTTTATCTGGTTGCCATGGCACCTATCAGTGCGTGGGACATATTAAGCAGAAAGTTAACTTTTAACATTCAATTCAACTTTATTTGTCTCCAGGAGGAAATTAAAGTACATGCTGGGAGTGAAGACTTGTTTGTGTGGTCTGGACCAACAGACAGCCCCAGCTGTTGATGAAATTCCCGCTGGTTCTCATCAAAATGTTTCAGAAAACACAGTGCAGACAAGTCAGAGTGCCTGTGCTGATCAAAATGTCATGACTGATTGGAGTATTTATTCCCTTGTAAATTGATACTTAAATCTATGTGTGTGTGATACAGTGAAACTTATAAGTTTGCTGACTGGCAAAACATATTGCTCAAATATTGGGCACTGCCTTAATTTAAAAACAAAAGGAATATCATGAGTGTATTTGGCTTTAGGCACATCACGGTTACCCCTAAGGTGTAACCCTGATCATCTCCTCACCTTACAGCAGAACCTGACAGTGGTCTTTATGATGACAGCGTGGCCTCCTGACCTTTGCTTACTGACTGTGGAGCATATCCCACAATACTAAAGTACACAGATCAATAGAATACCATGTGTTCTAATGAATAGAAGCAAATCCATTGGAGGACATGATCAATCGTCCTTTACTGTATTTACAGTCAATTCCAATGATCATTCCTTTGTGTGTGGGTTGTGTCAAAGTCCTCAAACATACAAAACACTGTAGATTCAGACTGAATACCAAACACAAGCGACTTTGACACTTTACATTTTTGTCTTGTACAAAACATCAGAACTGGAAATGAGTCCAATTCCAATCAGAAGTTAGATTACACGTTCAGATGTCCGTTATAAGAAGCTGTGTCATCTGCTATGAGGTTAAAGTTATTAGTTAGTTAAGGAAGGAAAGCTAGGTTTAAAGAAGGCTGTACAGGTGTATCGTGTAACAAATACTCAAGAGCTAAAACACACGTAAAAATGAAGTGTGTACAAATATTAGCAAGACTAAAAAACGAGAAAAGTGTATGTAGCTTATTATAGGCGTGACAGTCCTTCCACGACTAAGTTTCCTGTTAAAAGTGTCACAACACGAGACAAGACTTGAATTAGAATACATAATATTAGTCCAAGCAAGCTAGCTACCCGCTTTAAATAACCTTTAGCAATAATACCTGCGTGTCAGTCACTAACTTTTCTTACGTGTACAAAAACAGGAGAAAACTGAAATAACAACAGACCTGTCTGTCAACAAGGCTCAGCCTCTCATTTCCTGCTTCAATACCTTCCTTTCCTTCGAATAAAAGCAACCGAAAACACACGTTTCAGTCATGAAAATCCTTCAAAAGCTTTTTTAGTTTGTCATAAAGAAACTTTCTGATGGACCGACCTCAATTTAAAACCCAAATTCCTCTCCTTGTCTTCGCTTACACACAGATAACTCTCCGCATCGATCCACAGTGCAGGACACACAACCAGCTGCGATTGGTCGGTTCCTCCCGTGTCCCTGCGCTGAGTGGCTGAGAGGCACGTCAATCACTTGTCATTGTCCTGAATAAACAGCTGCTTGGGGGAAGGGAGGGAGCCCGACCCGACAACAACAGACTACAGACTGTGAATTATGGTTATTATAGAGCAAAGGTCCTCAATGTGCGGCCCGCGGGCCAATGGCGGCCGCAAAAAAAAATGTATGGCGGCCCGCAATTAATTATATGAGTTTGTGTTGTGATATGAATTTTAAAATGTCCGGAATTCAGCGCGGTAGTAAATTGTTTCAAGGGGGACGTTTTTCATTGTTGCACCACTGCTCATGGAGCAGTGGAGTTGTTGGTGAGGATGGACAGGGGACGGTCTGAAGCGGGGACGCGTGTAAAGCTCTTCACACGGCTCTCAGCGCACATCGCGGCCACACAGAGACGCTGCTACTGTTTGGTATTTCACGGCTTAGCTTCACGGCTTCCCAAATATCTCCGCTTCATACATGTTCACCTGAACTGCTGCTTCTGCAAACCTGTGTGTGTGTGTGTGTGTGTGTGTGTGTGTGTGTGTGTGTGTGGCGCTGCGTGCGCTCCGTATGAACAGTTCTGCACCCTCGTTTGTCATGAAGTATTAAAGTCCGGGCCAAACGGATCTTGCTCTTATTTCTGCCACCTCAGGAACACGAACAGATTTCTATGTCCTCGTGGAGTATTTAACGAGCTTACGTCACGTCACGTCACGTCACTCCGCCTCCTTCGTCTAGTCTGCGTTCACTCGAAGCCACGAGTGAAGCTGAGTGTAACCCCCTGCTGTATGGTGTTATACTTATGTTATACTAATGTGGATTTTATTTGGACAATTCTCATGACCTGGAATAGGGTAACCTCTCTACACTGTCAGAAAAAAGGGTACAACTGAGGTCCATTTTTGTTCCCTAAGGCAGTGGTCCCCAACCTTTTGTGCACCACGGACCGGTTGATTGTCTGACAATATTTTCACGGCCCAATCTAAAGGTGTGTAGCAGATAAAAACAAAATAAAATTATAAGATCGGCATTAAAAACTGTGGTATTTTCTCTATAATAATAATAATAATGAACGTAAATCCACTGTGTAATAGGGTTGGGCGATATTGGCAAAAAAATTAATCATTAATTGTGGCATTTAGCCGATAACGATTAATTTGACGATTAATTGATGACAGTTGCACTTACATGTTTTTGACTCTAAATTGGCACAGTGTTCTAGCATGATACCGACAAATCATCAGTCAAGTTAACTACTTCATTCACAACAGGCTAAGCTGGTGATTAGGCACCAACCAGCCATGGAAATATGTATTGATAATATTGAGGCACAAACTGCTTCAAAATAATAATGAAGCAAACATTTAAAGTAACTTTGTCCTTCAAATGTTTTTATCTTAAGGTCACAAAGCATGTCAACATTAAAATTAAACAGACAAATAGACAAACAAAGTTCAGAAAAGTCACATCAGTGATTATTTCAAATGAACCTGTGACTGGAATATGTCCCACACTAGTGCATGTTTTCACTCAGACTGTAGAACAGCGGAAGAAAAAACAAACAAACCGGACAATTTCACATTTAAATGTGTGTCTGTGCAAATCAACCTGTTACGTTCTTCCATCGCTTCGTTTGGTCGTAAGCAGCACGATGACTAAACGTATGGCGGATTCTCGGCTGAGTGGAATTCTTTCAATATCTGCTGGAGGAGACTTCGCTGTTGTAATGTTTCCTATGTTGCTGTGGAGTCAGTAAATAAAGATCGGAGTTTATTCCTTTGATACGAGCAAAAATTCAGTTACTATGGCAACAACCAACGCTACACGCGTCACCTAATGCATGTCGCGGCACTATATACAGCTGTAGTGTAGTGTTGTGTCCTCGTTGCGCTTTCTTCGGCTTTCTTCGTGCTCGGGCTTATGGTGACAGACGTTGAACTTATGTTAGAAACGTGCTGCTCCGCATTATTTAACTGAACACCACTGCCTTTTTATTGTTATTGTGGGCTCACATGTGCGCGGGTGATGGTGAGACTACGCCGCACACAAAAATGCGTCATCATGACGAGGCACTAATCGCCGTAATCGATAAGTGGCAAATATTAATCGATTACAGTTTTTCTGACGATTAATTGCACACGATACGATTTTGCACAAGCCTACTGTGTAATCATGTGCAACTTTATTAGCGGCATCCTCCTAACGTCGCACCAACAACAGAACATGACATGAGCAACATCCTTTCTACCCCAACGCACCCTGGTCTCTATGGTAACATTTAAACATACCTTCAAAATAAGACAACACAAAATCAAAGTGCATGAAAATACTCGCTCCTCGCAGCAGCACTGAACTACTGCAGTAATTATTCTCACAATCAATGCAGTTAACACGTCATGCATGAGGGGGAAAAACCCGTCAAATACCAGAAACCGTTATAATATAAAAATACAGTGATCTAGAATTTTGGTCATACCGCCCAGCTCTAATCCCTGGGGATTTTTTGTGCATTACAATGTTTCTCAGGTTCAGCCCCATATGTGTTTATTTCCCATTACTGGATACAGACCAATAACCTGTAGAGATGCAACTGGGTCATTAAAATGATTACACATGTAATTTTTTCATTGGTGGCCCTCAGTCCAGTTTCGGGTTCATAAATTGGCCCTCAGCTATCAAAACTTTGAGAACCCCTGTTATAGAGAGATAGGAGAACAAAATCTAAAATTTGGCAGCAAATATCTGCTGTGTAACTACAAATGTATTTTATGCCACTAAAAGTGGGCTTTTGATGTTCAAAACACTTCAAATAAAGAGGAAAAGAATAATTTACCTGTTTTTCTTCCCCATGCCGTTCTTTTAATGTCACAGGGAGTCTATAGGAGCCATATAATGTGTTGCTGGTTGTCACGGTGATGGGGAATCAGGGCCGGCCCTAACCAATTTGGCCCTAACAAATGAAGTCATCTGGAGCTCGCCCCTTGGCAGCACCGGAAGGGATGACATCATCTGGAGCTCGCCCCTTGGCAGCACCGGAAGGGATGACATCATCTGGAGCTCGCCCCCTGGCGGCACCGGAAGGGATGATGTCATCTGGAGCCTGCCCCCAGGCGGCACCAGAAGTGATGACGACATCTGAAAGCTGTTTGGGGGTCTCTGGAGTCACAGCCGGTCCTAGATCATCCAGGGTATCCCCCGCAGGGTCGAGAGCTGGCCAGGGAAACCAGGAGGGCAGCATGGAGCCCACAGGAGCAGCGAACTCCTCCATGTCCTGAAACGCCCTTGAGTAATAGAGGTGGAGCCAAGGATCAGCGTTCAATGCAAGGACCATCTTGGCTCTAAATTCTTGCTTTGAGTTCCACAGCTTCCCCAGCATCTGGAGCACGGAGATCCTGTGATTTGCCCACTGCCACCTCTCCTTCCTGAGGTGGTGGTGGAAGAGGTGATGGCAGGTGATCTATCAGGTCCAGCTCGGCCTGGAGCTCCCTCCTGAGCTGGTTTATCTGGCTCCAGAGGATGACCAACTCATACGGAGCTTCCTCCGGGTTACAGCTTGAAGCAGCAGACCTAACCGCTTCTGCGTCTGCTGTGTCCATTGTTGGCCAGTTTGTACTGTCAAAAACATAGCATGGAGCAAAACGAAGTCATAAACATGGCATGAGATGAGACTGTGGCAAGGTTTCTGAAGAGCCGTTTTAAGTCTAGGTGGGAGGTTCCGGGACATGATGACCGCCGCCATGTTGGCAGCGTCACGTCCGCCAAAACTCCAATTATGGACAAAGAGGGGGACCATGAGCGGAGTTTAGGGGGGCGGGCGTTCGTGGAAGCAGGAAACTCACGCTGTGATACGTCAACTGTCTGTCACTCAAGCAGCAATGCCCATAATTATGCGTAATTTTAAGTCTGAATACAATTAAAAGTTGTAAAAAAAGTTGTAAAAATATTCACCCCCCTTACAGTTGACACTAGACCAGAGTGGTTTTTTGTACCAGGCTGGAAACATGTTTTTTTCTGCTGTGAAGTCGGCCATTTTAACATGGGAGTCTATGGGAAATTACTCGCTTTTGGAGCCAGCCCCCAGCAGTTGTGGCATGAACTACAAGTTTTGACACTTCCACATGGGCTTCAAGTCTGAGCCCAAAGGTTGCCGCTTGGTACAAACCCCCATGAGCAACGAGACAATGAGACCATGAGTGCAGGGAAGACAACACACAGGTGGCACACATTAGGGCAGGGCAGGTAATCACACAAGGAGGGAAACCACAGGAACCACGTGTTTGTGCACGGTGTAGCTTTCCAGGATGACGAAGTGAAGTGAGCCATGAGCGTCCAGTGTGACGTCTGACTGCACACACCTCTAACAAGTTACAGCCGCTAGTTAACCAGACCACAGACAGCACTGCACACTCACAGCTGTAGCAATTAGCGACCTATCAGCCAATTGGAAAAAAGAACTTCTTGAGGTCCAGCTGATGGTCTCATTGGGAATACAGTGAAACAGAAATGTGGTTTTTGTGGTTAGGCCTATAGTCATGGTGGCACAGAGGTAGACAGTAACAGATGTAAACCTGTTTTGTTATAATAAACTTGGTTGACAGAACTGTTTTCTTTTCAGTTTGTTTTGTATTTGTCATCATTGCTTAAAATAAATAAGGAGTTATTATTGAATCTCTCAGTAATAGTTGTTGAGTTAACCCTTTACTTCTGTCAGTAAAATAGGTGTTGAAATCCAGTGTCTCAAATGTTGGAAGCAACGAAAGATCTCAGTCACAACGCTCTTCAACTTCCTCTGCACGTTTAAAGGCTGAAGCTGAGTCGGCAGCTTTAGCCATAAAGAAACAAGTACTGGAGGAAAAACATGCACTGGAAGAAGAGGAGGAATGGCTGCGGAAAAGGAGGGAAAAGCTACAACTGGAGGCTGAAATTGCTGGAGAAATGGCAAAGCTTGAAATTCTCAGAACTCACAGTGCGACAGGTGGAAGGAGGACGCCAAAGGCTTCAGATGGAATGAACTCTTATGTTGGAAGAAAATCAAACCCACCACTCAAGCAGAGGAATTGATTCCATCAGCACCTGAACAGTACGAAACACATAATAATTGTGACAGAGCAAAACCAAAGGTCAAACATACAACCGTCAAACATCAGACCCTTACACTATTTAATCAAGCATTCATTTATATTTATATATTTTTTACATTTTAATAAATTTACTATTATTAACTAATAAAAGATGCTTAATCTTTGCAAGAAACCACCTTTAGTCCTGGTGTGTACTTCACTAAATGTCCAGCAGGTGGTAGTGATGCAAAGTCAAGGACTGCTACTACCGTAGAAGAAGAAGTGGCTCACATGCTCCGCAGCCCAGCGGCAGCACCGCAGACTGTGGCAGTGGGTTCCTCCTGTTTACTGTTATTGACTGAGTCATTTGGACGTAGCCCACTGTGACAGCGCCATGTCCTGACGTGTTAATGTTTAACTCGCATGCAGTGAACTAGGTGAAGGCTGTCCTCCTAGCCAGCTGAGCAGCAAACCCGCTCAATATCTGTTAACTTCATTAATTCGGACTCATTAAAAGCAGAATGGCCGCCCTGCGAGCGGCGAAGCAGGCGTTAAGAAAAGAAATAAAGCGGCGGGTGGCAGCTGTGAGTGTGGAGGAGAGGCGGAGGCAGTCACTGGTGCTTTCACAGAAGGTAGGAGACGGTGCATTTATCCAGAGGGAACTTATTCCAGCTGTTACAGTGTGTTAGTCCGTGTCTATTAGCGGTTCAGTTAAAGCGCCGGTCTGTGCAGATGCTGAGTCTGCAACGTAACAGGAAGCATCAGAAAACATATAACAGTAACCTGGTATAATGTTATACTAGTTATGTCATTAAATGTTTTTAAACTGTGAAAATGTCACGGTAGTCAATAAATGGTAATAATAACAGTAATTCATTTGGAGTTCCAGTTATTTGATAGATATTTACTAAGGAATACTGTTTATTTAACAAACAGGTTAAATCAGTAGACTCATGTGGGAATCAGGCTCAGATGAGTTCACATGTAAACTGATACCAGTGCTGGTATCTGGGATGTGGTACCGCACTGTAACTGTTTTCTATGTTAACATGTTCCACAATGTAATAGTCCTGTAGAGTTATTCATCATGCTCATGATATTATCTGCAACACTCTATTAGTCCATTTGCACTGTCTTGTCTCTACTTGTCACTAAATCCCTTTTGGCCCGGTTGCAATGTACAAACACACACACACACACACACACACACACACACACACACACACACACACACACACTCCACCAGTGTAATTTCTGTTTCTGTTATGCTACATTCAGATCATTCAGTGTAGCACACATACAATATACTCACACTGAACTGCACTCATTAAAACCTACAGAAGAATGCATCACCAAAATACATTTCATTATATATTTAAACCAAATTCACTTCATTAGGATGCATTCTAGCTATTGCAGTTCATGGCAAGTATACACTACCGTTCCAAAGTTTGGGGTCACCAGGCTAGTTCTACAGCTTCTCTGATCATCATAACAGTTCAGCTGTGCTAACATAATTTCACAGGAGTTTTCTAATCATCAAGTAGCCTTTTTAACATGATTAGCTAACACAATGTACCATTAGAACATAGGAGTGATGAGTGACAGACTTTTAGATGAAGGCAAGAAGGAGTTTGGATTAAAGTAGAATCAAATTAAACGTTTAACAGTATTTTTGGTTAGGCAGTGTAAACATTTGATTTGATCTTTCCCCTCCTTCTTTTCTCTCAGCTGTTCCGACACCCCAAATACGTGTCCTCCCAGCGGATTGCGCTGTTTCTCAGCATGGACGATGAAGTGTGCACCCAGGAGATCATCAAAGACGTGTTTAAACTGGGCAAAAGCTGCTTCATCCCTAGATATGAGAGCACCAGCAGCAACCACATGGACATGTTGAAGCTCAGCAGTCTGCAGGACATGGACACGCTGCCCCTGACCTCCTGGAACATCCGGCAGCCTGCCGAGGATGACAACAGCAGAGAGGAAGCACTGGCTACAGTTGGGCTCTCGGACACACACACAACATTAGCATAGCTTCTTACAACAACAAAGGCATCATGGAAATATACACATGTATATATTAAATAATATAAATATAAATATAAATAATAATAATAATATTGTGTACTCTATAAAAAAGGGAGAGGTTGTCTTTGTAGGGTGATGTAGGTATGATTAGCCAAACTTATGTACCTCTCCAAAAACTGTTTTAGATGCAGTGACTTCTTTTTTGTCCTCTAAAAGAAATCTGATACCATAATAAACATCCCTCCATCAGGTCTACAAGATGAGAGAGTGGATCGTGTCACATTTTATTGATCCATTAATCAAAGGGAAGTGGATGGAACAGGATGAATGTTTTCTGGCCTGTTTTTAATTTAGAGTTATTTATTTATTTTAACTTCATTTTACAACATGAAGTCACAGACTGTACTGACTGTAAAAAGAAAAGAAAACAGACCAATCATCCTTGGTGTACATCTGCCATCTATATTCCTGTAATCCCATTTGCACTTCAGAAGCGGAAAATTAATTGGTTCAACTCGCAAAGTCAGCGGAACAATCAATTCCCATTCCTCCGACTTATAAATATAATTATGTACGGATAATGTCATTTTCCTGACTTCCTCCTCTCACACTGTCTGCTCACTCTGTCCAGGAGGTCTGGACCTGATCTTAATGCCAGGGCTGGGCTTTGACCGCTCTGGGAAGCGTCTGGGACGAGGGAAGGGCTTCTATGACACCTACCTGGAGCGCTGCATCAGGCACCCGAGAGGAAAACCATACACTATTGCCTTAGCCTTTAAAGAGCAGCTGTGCCAGGAAATCCCTGTGGATGACAACGATGTGCTCATAGATGAAGTCCTGTATGAGGATGATAAGGAGCCATAAACAGTGGCAGACGGCTTTAACAGCTTCCTTATACTCAGGAACTGGTATCAGTGTGGTAGGAAAAGGTGAAACGAATGATGGTCTATTGGAATTCATATAATTAAAAAAAGAAAAGCTACAGCTGCCTGTACATTTCATATTAACATGTCCACACAGAGCTATGTGAACGGAGGCTGAGAAACCTGTTCTCACTAGGAACATGTACCATGAGCTCAGTGTTTCAGTCCTTGTGTGCGTATTTCTGCATTGCTATGTGTTCATGGGGCAGGGACTCACCACAGTGGCAGCTAAAAATGGCAACCACAGGATGGGAGTAGTTTTCCTTATAAAGCGTGTTTAATGTTATGAATTAGTGTTTAAAGATCATCGCCTTACCCTAATGCCTGTAAGTAATGAGTAGTTTTCATGGCAGATCCAACTGCGATATAACACAACAGGCCTCCTAACACTGACTTTTGCAGCTGTATCGTTACCATGATGATGATGACTGGGTACTAAAATCATATGTTTTGTTAGCATCAACACAATGTCCTTTATGTTTATTTATGTAATAACATTAGTCAACATGTTTATTCCCAAGTCAACTCTACTCTGAATTTTTGGGAGCTCCGTGTTGAGCAAACAGTGATTTAACTCCTCATATCAGACAATAAAGACAGATGAGAACAGAAGTGGGATAACACTCATAAACACTAAATAAAACCACTTTTTTTTGGCAGTAAAACCTATGTTTTATCTTCTTCTGCACAGCACACATCATTTTTGAATGTCTGTACTACATACTTCCACTGTGTGTCACTCTTGGTTTACCATTTAGGTAACACCTCTTCAAGCAGACCTGGTTTGTTTGACAGCTAACAGCATGCCACTGTGTGTTTTCTGTCTAAAATAGAAGAGAGAAAGTAAGACGGGGAGAGTTCTGTTTCTGCATATTCTGGGCACAAGTTCTAATCTAGGACGATGCTGATGTCTGGTTTCCATGGTTTCAGCCTGTATAATAATGCAGGCAGATTAGCAATATTCAGTCTTTGAAAGACAACAATATGAAGTGTAATAACATGCAATCAATGAAATGATACCTTAGGCTTTGATACATGTTTGCAGGGTTTAGGTAGATAATGTTTGTCAGTGATGCTGTCTTCTCTTATGCTGCGTTGTATGATGGATGGTGTAGTCAGGAGCCCTCTAGCATCTCTATGCTCCATCAGTTTGTTTACATTGTCAGACGTTCAAAAAGTGATTGGCTGACGCAGGAATAGATTTTTACACAGGTTACAACAGAAACAGAAAAACTGTATTTATTCAGAAAAAGGACTCAAGATAATCGTTATGAGAGGGGTTAAAGTATGTGAACCTTTGCAATCAGTGTCTGCTCTGATCTCCTTGTGCAGCAATAGCAGCACCTTAATCTTTTCAGTAACTGCTGATCAGGCATCCATACCAGCTTGGAGGAGTTTGAACCTTTTTCCCCTATGACAGCTTGATGGTGGGTTGAACAAACATAAACAAACTTTAGATTGATTCAGCTCACAGATGACATCCAGTATCCTATAAAATATACTTACAGAATTCAGAATTAATTGTTCTATCAATGGTGGCCAGTCATACTAGCCCAGAAGCCCATGATACTACCACCACCATGTTTAACAGATTCTATTTTGGTCTGATGCTGTGTTTTCCCGGCAGCTCTCTAGGTTTTCTACATGATCTTTATCAAACTGCAGACATCTGTCTGTGTGAGAAGAGCCTAACGAGTTACCATGGGATCCGTTTGACCTTGTGAACTATTACACAGTCTAAATGTGTGGAGTCCAGTCTGAGGTCCTCAGATATCCCCTTTGTTTGTGCCATAATAGAATTGTACATATTCTGAACTTCAGATGTTGATGGATCACCTGATCCTAAATCCATCAATAATTAAAAACATCTCTAACCACATGGGCTCTGATTCAGTCTTCAGAAAAGCAGCTGATCCTACATGTTCATATACTTTTGTCTCTATACTCACATATATGTTGATGTGAAAAGTAACACAAATTGTCTGATTCCGTTCATAGCTGACAAAAGCTGCTAAATTGCAATCAGCTCAGTATGCATCACCTGCACAGCTGGGACTGTTGTGATGTACTCCAAGGTTCAGGGCATGCAAAGGAGATGGATTGGAAGTCTTTTCTGCCAAGAAACAGATCTCAGGTCCCCGTTGTCACGGTGATTTATCAAAGAGAAATGTTTTCCAGGCCTCTGGCTTTGTAAGCCTCCGGCCAGCTGTGCCTCATCCTGTCACCTGAGGCCGTGGAGCTTTAATGTTTCGTCTAATTAATCCAAAGCCATTGAGCAAAATCACTTATAGTATGAGTGATAATAATAATGATAAATCAATTGACGTTTTACTTCTAAAGTCTTAAGCGTAGTGGGATAATAATCTGAGGATTTTGATGTAAAACCGGAGACTGTGTATAAAAATAGAAGACATGATAAAAGGGACGACAAACACTATAAATTGTGGTGGCTGGCTGCATAAAACCTGCCAGCATGTGTAGCAGTGATGTCACCGGGTTGTGTGTTATAAAAGTACAATAGCTGGCATTAGCATTAGCATTAGCTAAGTACCAGTACTGACAACAAACTAGATGGAGTCATTGTTTTATTTTATTTTTCCCCCTCACAGTTAACAACCAGGGGAAGATTGTCCACGGCTGTACATACATAACATCCAGAGATTTATTGTCACTGCTGAATAATAGACTCTGGGTAATTTCAGCCTGAACATTCGTCCTGACTGTGTCTTAGTTCATAGCTGTGGGGGCTTACTTTGTCTTATTAATATTTAAGGTACATCACAGATTATGTTAATGCATCATTTTGTAACTGTACCAGCTGCAACTGAAACCAAAAAACATCCACTGCACATCTGATGTTCAGCTGCACGTACGAGGACAAAACAAGACGTGTGTGTAAGACAACAAAGTCATAGACATAAAATGGATTAAATCTACCAAAGCAGCCACTGAGATTTAATCCCAGCATGAATTTATATTTGATACATTTAGACACACAACAAGCGCTGGGACCAGGACTGAGAAATGAAAGTGTTAAATGTTAAGTAGCCAAAATTTCAGTTCCCTTAGCGGCCTCCAGGCGCTCCAAAGGTGAATCAGCCCCCAGATAGATGTTAAAATGTCCAACTTTACTTTTGGTTTTGGTCTCTATTGATAAGTTATTTTAATATAGTGTAGGGTTTATTAAACCCATGTGGAGGTTGTACAGGAGTTTCTCCCAAAACTCAAGCCAGCCGGTCTATTTCAATGAGTCCAATAGGCTGTGTGTTGCATCTTGGTTTAGTGATGGGACATACATGCCATTCAACTTAATGTTTAATATGCAAGTTAAAAGACAGGGACATTATCTTCATTTAAAAAAAGTCTCCAAGAATATCTGCATCATTTATTTCTGTGCTGTTTAGAAGAAAACACTGTCATCACAAAGAAAAGCCATATTTGGTCAATAAAATGTCTCCCAGACACATCACAAATGGTACATTTGTACTGGATGGCCAAAAGATGGCAGCTTAGGTGATTTCCAGGAGTCCAGGGCTCCCCTTCCCCTGTCACCGGAAGCTGTTTTGATTTCATTAACAGTTGAGTATTATTTTCACTGGCGGTTTAGCTATTCATTAAAAACTGCTGGTTGAGGTTCGGCTTTATGGGCTTAGGTAAAACCCAGTATAGGACCTTATCAGAAGCTTAGTTGTTGGTGTTCTCTTAGTATATGTAAAACATTATGGAATTTTTTGACCCCACAAACTGTCTGTTTTTAGGGTCTTTTGACAAAAGAAGTTTAAGTGTTGACTTTCTGTGGTGAACACAGGTCCTTGAATAGGATATTATACACATAAAATATAAGGTGGGCAGAAAATACATGGATTATTTTCCCTAAACACTAGAGATGGTTGTGTGTGAAAATCCCCGACTACACTCAGACCAACAAGCGTGCTACGTTCAGAGAGTCAGCCAACCAATCAGATGATTAGATTGAGGAGCAGCTCAACAGGTGGAACTGATGACGTACATTGCAGGGCTGATGAAAGTAGTGTTAACAGGGAGCTGATTGGAAAAATGTGTGCAGGCGAGGCAGACAGGAGACAGACCGTACACTGCTCCAAAACATAAAGGGGGCACTAAAACAACACCTCCTAGATCTCAATGAAGGAAATATTCTAGCTGAAAATCTTCATTCATTACATACTGGAGTACGTTGAGTAAAGTAAATCAATGATTAACCCATGGAGGTCTGGACTTGGAACCAAACTCAAAATAAAAGTTGAAAATCACATTACATTAAATTCCTCAAGACAAGAATGAGGCTCAGCAGTGTGTGGCCTCCAGGTGCCTGTATGACCTCCCTACAACGCCTGGACGCATGTGCTCAGTGTGAGCCCGCTCTCATCCATGAAGAGCACAGGGCGCCAGTGGTGAATCTGCCAATCTTGGTGTTCTCCAGCAAATGCCAATCACCCTGCACGGTGTTGGGCTGTAAGCACAAGCCCCACATGTGGACGTCGGGCAGAAACAGAAGGATTAGTATAATCTGAACTTCTGCATTCTTTCATTTAAAGGCGAATCAGCAGACGGTAGTTGGACGATGAAGTATCCAGCCATCACTTTCAGATGTGTGCATGAAACAATAAATGTGCTTTGATTTGAGTACTTTGAAGAAGCCACCAGAACATGTGAAGCACTGATAGCTTCAGAAACACTGCCTTTACTGAATGCATCAATAAATGTTTGCATATTGTTGAAAGACTTTTTTCTGTCCTGCTAGGTGATGATTCTGAGACCTCATTGCTGAGTCTGGAGAAGCTCGACGGAGCATCACCAGACTTGTGGCCAGAGCAGTGTAAGTTTATGTCCTTTGTAATTGGCTGCTGTAGCGTTATACACTGTTTAACCTTCATTCTCCTGTAATCTGGTACACAGTGCCTGGGGGCGCAGAATTCTCTGCATCTTAAAATGTGAGTTATATTTCCTGTGGTTTACCTCCATTTACAAGTGAGTTAATTAAATAGGGGTGACACTGTGTAATATATGAGCACACTGTAAATCTTTATGAGGCGTCCATTGAATTCTTTGTTGCATTCATATTACAGCCCATCTCTAATTCTTCCCCTGTGGATGGCTGGAGAGTGAAGACAGTGAAATGTTAAAAGGTAAGATTATGTTACTTTTTTCTGTGTACCTGCAGCAATCAGTGGTAAACAGGACGACTGGAGAGAATGTGGACAGAAACAGTCTGAGTTTATAATCCTGTCAGCAGGAATAACAGTCGGCCAAAAGTGGTTTAATGTCAGTTTCATTATGGTCACTGTTCTCTGGCTTTAGAGCTGGGGAGTCTGACTACAGCCACCCTGATGGAGAAGGTCAGAGGACTTCAGAGTCCGGCCTACCAGCTGGGCTTAGAGGAGTGTAAGTACCTGAACAACACAGACACTGCAGTGCTACTGATTTAAAAGAGGGCATTTCAAATGTTTTTGTCTGTTGCCTTTTTTGATAAGTTGATTCAACACCTACGTGAAAACAACTAAAAACATGTTAATCACAAGCTGCTTGGCCACTTAATACCACTAGGTGGTGCTCATAGCCTTTTTAGGTTTTTGTCTGTCTGTAATAGATTTCACAGCACACTTGAAGTTTTCTCCAATTCCAAATTTCACATAGACCCAAATTTACAGTCAGTTCTGCTGTTGACCTCGAGGGCTTAAAATAATGGATTTAGGTCAATCTTGTTAAATGGAAGAGGTAAGAAACAAGGGCAGGCCCACAGAAACTCCCCAGAGTCAGCTAAACTTAACCAAAGTTCTTGTATATAAAAACAAAATGCTCTGGTGTAGACAGTCATTTGAAGGAGCAGCTAATATAGTGAATGTAGTCACCACATCCTTTAGTGTGTGTTGAGGGCTGTTGTTTGTATTAAAAAGAAAAAATAATGTAAATTTAAAAATGTCCTTTGGGAAGACCCCCAGGTCTTGGTGTTATCTTCAGCTAGAGACCCTAGCAGATTGTTACAAGCTTTTGAAATAATGTTTTATGCAGATATGTAAGATTGTTGTAGAACGGTTGATTTAGTAAAAAACTTACTAACAACTGACAAAAAGCTTTGACTGAAATGGGTCGATCATGGAGTCCGCTTCTCTGATGATGTGTTTAATGACCTTCTCCATGGCTTTCATCACTAAGGATGTGAGAGCTATGGACCTCAGGTCATTCAGGGTTTTAGGTTTACTTTTTTTGGGGATAGGGATGCTGGTGGAGTGTTTCCAAATATGGGGGATGGTGCTACTGTCCATGGAGCTCTGGAATAGGGACCGGAACACATCCCCTAGTTGCTGAGCGCAGTGCCTCAGGACTCTGGGCCAGGTGAGCTGCTCTCTTTGCTCTCCCCTAAAGGCTCTCACCACGTCCTGTGTGTTGAAGGTGGGCGCAGAGCCTTCAGGGCTTTAATCTTTGTGTTCCCTGTGACACCCCACCTCCTGTCTCTCACCAAGGTAACAGATACTTTTGCCATCAAGATTCAAGGTTCAAGATTCAAAGTGTTTATTGTCACATGCACAGTAAGGAAACTGGTTTCCCTGTACAATGAAATTCTGACTTTGCTGCTCACACTGAATGCCACAAAGGTTTAAGAAAAACAACATAGAATAATTTGTAAAAGAGCAATTTGAGGAGCAAAAAAGATGCAAATAAGTACACAACATGTAAACTATGGAAGTAAATGGGGCTATATACATATACATGTGCATGTGTGCTACATCAGCTGTTGTGCAAGTTGAGCAGAGAATGAGTCATTGTGCAAAAACTGTCAGGAGGTAAACAGCAGGGCACATGTGCAGTTATGGGATGTTAAGGTGCATAGAGAAATAAATAGATCAACAGTATTGCAGTTACTGTTAGTGCATGTAAACATGTCAGCATGTAACAGTCAGTGTGTGCGGGGTACAGTCCATTGTTACAGACTCCTGTCAGCTGTTGAGGAGTCTGATGGCCGAGGGGAAGAAAGAGTTCCTGAGTCTGCTGGTCCTGCACCTCCGGCCTGAGGGGAGGAGAGTGAACAGACCTTGTTGGGGGGTGCAGCCGCTAGATGTCAGTATTTCTGTGGCTCAGAGACACCAGTGACTGTAAACTGTATCCATACACATCATTAATGATTTGGCCATTTTGTACTGTAAACAGAAATTCTGTTGCAGCTCTCTGTAGGCAGACCTATAGATTAATGGCACTTTCACAATCTGTACTCTCCTCTGTATACAATGATGCTGTTGTCTGCCTCATAGATCTTAATTTCATAGAGCAGGTTGGGCAGGAGCACCTTCACCATGTTGTCCCAAATGTAAACAGCTCTGTTCTCTGTTGTGCTGATGGAATATTTTCTGTGGATAAATTGTTTGCGATTGTTGAAATGTTGAAAATAATAAGGGAAAAGGTAACAGTTCAGGGTGATACATTTGTATGGAGATTATATTCGTTTGTTGTTTTGCACAGACGCAGCAAATGCTCCAGCTGTGAGATAGATCCCGGCAAACTTTACAGACTCTACTTCTGCTCATGGGGAGATGCAGCGTGGAGTGGAGGAGACTGCAAACTCCAGGACACAGGGAGACGGCACTGCAGAACTGACAGATCAGCCCACCACAAGGCCAGCTCAGCGCCACCTTCTGGAGTACGTGATGGAGGAGAAGCTGTGGAGTTTCCTGCCCTGGTTTTTATTCAGGTGTCAAAGAGCTCATCTCTTGATAAATGTGTTTTTCACTGTAAATAATAAATTGTCACATTCTGAAACTGTGAGTGTGTCTTGCAGCAGAGCACAGTTGTGTAGTTGGACAAACAGGTTGTGACATGAATTGTACAAAAATCTAAACTATAAACCACAACCCTGTGTGTTTGTTGCCTTCCAGGACATGAACAGTTCTGTTTGTATAAATGGTTATTATTCTTCTTACAAACAAAATTAAAGCTGCGAGCAGTGATGGCGGGCCCTCGCACCCCTTGCGGTCCACAGGACTGGCAGCCCCCCATCGTCCCCCGGCCTCTGTCCCGGGCTGATGTCATGACAGAGTAAGAGGCAGGAAGGATTAACAAACCAAGAAACACAGCAGCTTTCTATAGTGGCCAAGGGTCACCTTTGTGGCGTCGCCCCGCCCACACGGTGTAACTTCAATCTGCACTGTTGATATTTTTTGCTCAACCATGTCCTCAGAACCATGTGACAGAACCTCAGGTCCATCAGAGTGTTTCCCCAGGAGGAGGTCGTTCAAGTACAAGGTGTGGAACATGGAAAGTCAGCCTGAACACAATGCATACTGCCAGTAGGTGGCGCTATGAGAGCATCATCACATTAGCATAATCTGTTCAAAATGACTGGCTCAGCATGCCTGATTGTTTTCATCCACATAGGATGAAGTATGTGGGAGATACAGACACAGATACATCCAGTTCCTGTGGCTGGTGACTGTTAATGGGAGATTACTTTGGAAATGTAACTGGTTACAATTACAATTACCCTGTGAAAAATGTAATGGTAGTGTAACTATTTCAATTACTTTATCAAAGTAATGTAACTAATTACATTTGATTACATTTAATTTCTTCATTTTGAATGAATGCTCTCAGCTGTTCCATGTTGACATTTTAACCCTTGCAGCAGCCTTAACTTAGCCAACATTAACACAACAATAAAATATATCACTGGATTGAACTTCAGTGTCTGTTTTTACTGAAGTGAGGGCTCAGCTGATGAACCAGACAGACTAGAACACACACACACACACACACAAGTGGGCTATTGTGCTGTATCTTGATCAATAAACAAACTTAAAACTAAAACACCAGCTGTAGTGTTAACAAAGAAACACAACTTTCACAGCAGTCCATGTACTTGGCAAATGCAGCCAGATCAGTGCTTTATACTCTTGAAGGTAAAAAGAACATTACTGTTGGCCCGACAGCATAAAGACAGCATCCTGTGATACGCTGAGTCCTGCTGCTGTCCCTGCTTGTTTCAGAGCAGGTTCAGGTTCAAGAGCTGGCTGATCCAGCTTCCCTCTCATCAGGCAGACTGGATGTTCAACAGGACCTAATAAAGACTACACCACTAGGTGGTGCTATCGAATAACATTTAACATATAAAGGTTAGGCTAAATCTTAATTAATAACACTGTCTCACAGCATGAGCTTTATGACTAAAGCTGATTTTATCACATACTCTGTTTCTGAAAGTCACGGAGCAGCTGGACCGCTACGTAAACACAGTGGGTTGACGAGGCTGTGGTTAGCAAGCTAGCTACTAGCTAGCTACACCCCCTCCCCTCCCCTATACTAAACTCTACGACTTTAATTCATGTTGTGTGTTCAACACAACGCAGGAGAAGACACACGGAACGCTGGCTGCTCACATTTTATTTAGCCTAATGTGAGCACCCTCAGTACTACGCTGTATTACAGTTGTATAGATGTCGAAGTGGTCGGATTCATACCCGTAGATGCATCTTCAAGTCAGACTGTTTAGATGTCGACAGCATCTTAACACTAGCTAACTACCTGACACTGCACAGTAATGTGGCCTTTATCTGCGGTTTGGTCACATGTCTTCTGAACCTCCAACACATGAACGCGCTCTTCGCCGCCATTGTTGCTGTCTGACAAATCGCGGCAGCATCAGGGCAACAGGTGACGACAGCTGAGATGAGAACCAATCAGAAGGCTGCTGGTATGCAGTTTACAAAGGATAATTAATTCAAGCTTTTCTGAAGGTTGTTCAACTCAAATGTATTTACAATTGTAACGCTTGAAATTTCCAAAAGAAATTAAAGTATTAAATTACGTACTTGTCTCCAGTATTGTAACTAATTACAAATACGTTCATTTACGTTGCTCCCCAACACTGAGTATCGCAGCAACAATTGTTCTATTACTTCATGTACACTGCATTTGAGTTTTCATTGTTAAAAACTCTATTTCCTGCAGCTTAGTTCCACATTGATAGGGCTGTGACTTCTTCTTTCTTTTGTTCTTAAAGTCTGTTGCATCTGCGAAATGTTGTAAGTCAGCTAAACGACCACCTGCGTAGGAACAGTCTGTTCGATGCTTTCCAGTCTGGATTCAGAGCCCATCACAGCACAGAAACAGCACTGCTTAAAGTCACCAATGACCTCCTCATGGCATCGGACCGGGGTCTCGTCTCTGTACTCGTTCTACTGGATCTCAGTGCTGCCTTCGACACCGTAGACCATCGCATCCTGCTACACAGATTGGAACACGAGATCAGGATTACAGGAACAGCACTGCGCTGGTTTAAATCATATTTATCTGACAGATTTCATTTTGTTCACACTAACGATGTGTCTTCCACAGGTACAAGGGTTAACCACGGTGTTCCACAGGGTTCTGTGCTCGGACCGATCCTGTTCACCCTCTACATGCTCCCTCTAGGAAACATCATCCAGAAGCACGGCATAAACTTTCATTGTTATGCTGATGATACCCAGCTGTATTTATCCATAAAGCCTGAAGAAACGGAGCCGCTAGTCAGACTACAGGCGTGTCTAAAGGACATAAAGGACTGGATGTCCTCCAACTTTTTACTATTAAACTCGGACAAGACTGAGGTCATTGGTTTTGGACCGAAACATCTCAGAACTAGTTTATCAGATAATACTTTCTCTCTGGATGGAATTACTCTGGCCTCCAGTATGACTGTGAGGAACCTTGGAGTTATCTTTGATCAAGACATGTCGTTTGTCTCTCATATTAAGCAGGTCTCCAGGACCGCTTTCTTTCACCTGCGTAATATTACTAAGATCAGGAGCATCCTCTCTCAGAGTGATGCTGAAAAGCTCATCCATGCTTTTGTCACTTCAAGACTGGACTACTGCAACTCTTTATTGTCAGGATGTCCACATTACTCCATCAACAGTCTGCAGCTGATCCAGAACGCAGCAGCTAGAGTTCTGACAGGAAGCAGCCAAAGGGATCATATCTCTCCTGTTCTAGCTTCTCTTCACTGGCTCCCAGTGGACTCAAGAATACACTTCAAGATCCTTCTTCTAACCTACAAGGCTCTTCATGGACTTGCTCCATTGTATCTGCAGGACCTGATTGTACCATATGTTCCTAATAGGACACTCAGATCTCTGAGTGCAGGTTTACTAGTAGTTCCTAGGATTCATAGAAGCAGAATGGAGGACGAGCTTTCAGCTATCAGGCACCGCTATTATGGAACCAGTTACCAATCTGGGTCCGAGAGGCAGACACTGCCTCCACCTTTAAGACTAGACTTAAAACTTTTCTGTTTAGTAAGGCGTACAGTTAGCCTTAGACCTAGTGTGTAGCACAGCTATGCTGCTCTAGGCCTACGCTGTCAGGGGCACAAACATGATCCATTGAGCAGTTTCCCTCTCACCCTCTAACCTCTCCTTTTCTCTCCTTAGTCTGGCTCACACTGGTCTCAAGACCTGGATGATGACCTGCAGTCCGGCCCGTGAAGTCTCTCTTGCTCTACGTTGTCGGGGGGCACAAACACGATCCTCTGAACACCCTCAGGTCAGTATGCAGGTCTCAAGACCTGCATACTGACCTGCAGTCTCTCCTGTGCTCATCGACTTCACTAGCCCCTGCTGCTCATCCTTGCTATCAAATTACTATTCCTACTTATGGACCTACGATATATATAGATATCTATTACAATATAATCACTGTTTCATCTTGCTGTCATGTTTGCTCTGTACTGTATCATGTTTGTATCATGTTTGCTCCTCTTTCTCTCTCTCTCTTTCTCCTTCATCCTCTCTCTCTCCTCTCTCTTTCTCCTTCATCCTCTCTATCTCTCTCTCTCTCCCTCATCCTCTCTGACTAGCAGCAGGACTGGTTCCCCCTTAAGCTGACGGGTCCTGCTCAAGGTTTCTTCCTCTTAAAGGGAGTTTTTCCTTGCCACAGTGCTCTTAGGGGGGTTCCTGTGAAGCGCTTTGAGACAATGTCTGATTGTAATATGCGCTATATAAATAAAACTGAATTGAATTGAATTGAATCATTTAGTTAAAAACACTGCAGCATCATTATAGACAGTTGGTCAGGGTTGCCCCACTGAAAAAGAGGGTCAGAGGTCATAGGAGGTCAGCTCTGTGCTATGTTCACATGTCTGAATTTTGACACCGACTTCACAACAGATGGAAAGTAGGTGGTATTCCTCCAAATCAGACGAATCCCACCATGCCTGGAAAGACAGTTTAGCAACATATAAAAAGAGCGTCCTAGAACTAGAACAGCTCTCTACTCATCATTAATAGAACAAGAACAACCCGCACTTTCTCCAATAAATCACTAATATTAGAAATCAACCCTGTTCTCTCTGTGACCGCCGAGGATACAACAGATCCTGATCTAACTGTGGACTGCTTCGTGCCCATAGACCTCCCCAAGCTGACCACCAGCATCGGTAAATCTAAACCTACTACCTGTCTTTTAGACCCCATCCCATCTTGACTCCTCAAGGATGTTATTCCTCTGATCAGAGACTCTATGTTAGGACAGATCAACCTGTCTCTGGCAACAGGACATGTACCACAGGGTTTTGAAATGCTGTGATCATTGAAAAATCTTCAGTGGACCCAGACAGTGACAGAAAATAAAGACCAATCTCCAGCCTCACCTTTATGTCTAAGGTACTTAAGAGTGGTTGTAAGTCGGCTAAATGTTCACCTGCATAGGAACAGTCTGCTTGATGTGTTCCAGTCTGGATTCAGAGCCCATCACAGCACAGAAACAGCACTTGTATAAGTCACTAATGACCTCCTCATGGCATCAGACTGTGGACGCGATGAGTATAAAAATGACTAAACTATCAGACTTCTTTTGTTGTATTAAATAATAGTAAATGTGTGGTCCCTTTAACTGGTAGGTTACAGCAGGTTTTCCATTTGGAATATGGGATACAGGATACGGAGGAGGTGAAGAAGAGAGATAATCCGTGTTAGATGCTGTGATTTCATTAACACTTCCTCTTCCGTACCCCACCACCACCCGATGTGTGGCATCACACCACCAGGTCATCTTCAGCCATCACCTTCCATGGCAGCCAATTTATCAAACTGTTTCCAACAGTTTTTGTTTTTTTTTTATCTTTAAACCAACACAACCAAAAAAACTGAGATCAGGCAGCTCATTCACAACACACAGTGTAACACACACACTATGATCTTCCATGTGTGTGTTATTGTGTGGGTGTAGTCACATTTCTACCTCCTGATGAGATAGAAGAATTCCTGCTGTGTAAGCTCATTTTTCCCCTCCATCATCAGGCCTACAGTGTGTTCCCTCCTCTACTTTCATCCATTCAACGTGTGTCATACCATCATTGGTATTCATGTTGTTTCTGCAGTCCATCCTCACAGGAGAATGTATCATGAGGCCGACATTTCGGTCCTTTATAACGATCAGAGAAGGAGAGAAGAGAGAAGCTCCTGGCAAGGACAGAAGAGGAAGACTCTAATAGTCCATTTCTAGGACTTTCAAGGGGCAGCAGCAGCATTTTACAGACCCCTCAAAAACCTCCTAAGACCAAATCCAATTGTTGCAGTGATAGCCTTGACCAATAGGACGTCAGATGACAAGAGCATCTAACTTTATTTTATCATGTCATCATTTATTTGACAAAAATGAAACCATAACACAAAAAACCATGGGTCTTGAACCCAGATCGATATGATTTTTTTGATGATGATATGATTTTTTGTGTTCATTCTAACTGCACTAGTGGAGGTTGTTGTGGTGGGTTTTGTCATTTCCTATCTGCAGGCTGAGACAGACTGAGCCGAGGCCGCTCTAATATCCTATTCCCCCAGAAGGTAACACCTCATTAATAATGCTGAATAAATCATGTGTTGTTACCCGTGTCATTGAACACTCATTTAAACTCTAATTGGTTTGTAACCAATCTCACACCCAGCACTATAAAATCTCCCATTCTCCATATACATGTAGGTGTTTGTGACAATGTAAGCAGCATGGGTTAATTGTGTTTTATCAAAACTACTCTGTGATCCAAAGCGTTAACTTACTCAAATGGAATTATGTAGTGAGAAAAAAACTACTTTATAAGATAAAACCTTATTAATCCCAGAGGATTTTTTTTGCCAGAGGTTTCTAGTTACATTAAATACAATTAAGTACAGAGTACAAGTGTCACTATAATCCAAATCAGAGTACAGTACACGGTATGAGCACAATATATGTGTAATATAGAAATGAAAGATGCTCAATTAATACAAATAGAGACCAGTGGAGGGAATGACAGTGATACATGACATGATCATCCAGCTCCTCTCCCTACAGAAAGGAGAGGAGTTATACAGTCTGATGGCCACTGGCAGGAAGGACCTCCTGTGGTGTTCTGTGCTGCTCTTTGGTAGTCTTAGTCTACCGCTGAATGTGCTCCTGAAATGCCTGGCTTTCCTGGTGTCCTTGGAAGGGATGCTGTGAGTTCTTCTCCTGAGGGACTCCATTGTACTGTGGGAAGATTGGCCTATCTGTTCCGAACCTGAGCAGTGTCCTGTGCTGGTCGTGAGGTGTCCATAAGGAACACCATGCTCAAGCATAAAGGTGTCCACAAGTAGTATAAGGTCAAACATTTTATGATTGACCTTATACTCATGTTGACAGACTGGCGCCTGTATATTTTGGACTCTCTGGTGAAGAGAGGAGTTGAGCTGTCAACTGAGGTCGTTAGGGGACATTTTTTTTTGACACCTTCACATGGGCTTCATTTCTCAGGCCTTGATGTGGCCATTTACAGCACCACACACCAACCCATTGTTTGAGCATAGAGGGACTAGAATGAGCACGTCAGTCCCCATGATGTGCACAGATTCACCACAAAACTCGCTAGTAATGCTGTGTCTGTTGTGTCGAATATTCAATATTTTCTCCGCTCTTATCTTTATTTTTCACCACTCTGTGTCACATTTTATTGTGTCTACAGTTGTCTGTGCGGTTTGATATGAAAATTGTCTGCTGAGAGGACGAACCTCCCCCTCCCACTCTTTCAACAAGTGAATACTTCACATGGCAGAGCAGAGGAGGCTGGAGCAGAAATAGCTTTTTAATAAGGCGTGTCTGACTGGTTTAAATTGTGCAGACAGGAAGAAAATGAAGAAAGCAGCTGCAAATAAGGTGTAATTTCTGTCAAATGAAGGAGATAACCTCTAAGTCTCTCAGGATCTGTTCTCGCTGGAGTGATCGTGTCTGAGGCCTTTTACACTGTAAGCTATCATTTATATGAAAATGGTGAAAAATGTAAGGGTCAGCAGAGAAAGAGAAACACATTTTGGTTATTAAAAAAACAGATGAGCATTCTATCTAATCTCAAATCTGCCTACAAGTTAAGGCAGCAGACATTTTCTCATTTTCTTAACTATCAGATGTAGCCAATAAACCTTAGAAGTTTCTTTTCCACATCACAGCATCAGAAAATCAATGTTCTTGGGAAAAAAACCCGTTCTGACACCTTTTCAAATGCTTTATGTGCCTCAGATTGGCTCTGCCTGCATCACATCTAGTCCATCTCTATTGGATTTCTCCAAAAACAGTGCAGGGAACATTCAATGGAACATATTATTATAAAATATGACTGGAACCACACCCATGAACACGATCCTGCCAGGTGAAGATAACGCCATACAACTAACATGGAACCACACAACTGTACCATTTTGACCATGTTGTCCTTCACGACAAAGGCACCACACACTTTTTGGCCGTTTTCCCCTTCATGCACTTCATTGGCTCTTTTGGTGCCATGTTAGAACCTTGGTGTGTTTTTCTCTGGTTTCCTCCAGTAGAGCAGTCTCGTACAGTGCACCACTGTGTGTGAGTGTAAAAACATTAGATGAGTTAGACACTCAAAAAGTTTCTTAGTCTGGAGCAACGCACTCCACAGCACAGTCTTTAAAAGTCAACAAAATAAAAAATGGCAGTACTCTCTGTGTATGGATGACCCTTCTTTAGTTGCAGCTCTCCATCCATTACATCCAAACAGAAGTCTCTGTCACAGCTGTTGCATACCTGCTAGGCAGTAGTGTCATGATACTTGTTTGGCCATTTTATCTCTATAGCAGCTTCTTCCACAAGAAGTCCTGTCTAGCGATGCCTCAGTCTCTGGAAACTTTGGGTTTATGAAGAAGTCACCATGTATCACGTCAAAATGAAAGTGATGCTTCACAGTCTGTGTGTTCTTGCATTCTCTTCATTTTCTCTTTTTCTCTTCCACATAGAGTAACCTGCTTTGATTGTAGACTTTGCGGGCTTGTCAAAGTTAGACACATAGACTGAACACATTTGAGATGCAGTTATCCTTTCAGCACAAAAGTGATGCCAAGATGATGTGTGTTGCTGCCTGGGTTTTCTCTCTACGTAGTGTGCCTGGCTGCTGTAATGAAATTTCAACCTTATTAAAGAGGGTTTTTTAGTACAGGTGCAAAACAGACAGACAGTAGTAAACGTGGTGCTGAGAATGGCTTCTTTAGGTCTGCAAATGCATCCCCAAAAATCAGGTAAGTTCACAAGATTGCAGCTTTGGTGACACTTTCTGCATTTCTGCAAGATATGGAGCCCACGGCTTCCCTGTGGAAACACCAAATCAATAGATTATTATGTATTTGGTGGAAGCAGTGCCAGGTTGTCTCTCTGCAGCACTTTGCTGGTAGGTTGTACAGATCTATGTTGTTTTGTTTTGTTTTGATTTGGATCAGGAGAAGAAAGAATGAAGCATACACTGTGAAGAACACCGCTGTTATGGTGAAGCATGGCAGTAGCTTGGTGATGCTCTGGGACTGCTTTAACTCCTCTGACACTGGAAACCTGCAGCTTATGAAGGAAGAAAAAGAGGTATTATGAAATCCTGCGAGAAACATCCTTAAAAAGTTTAACCTGCGGAAAACAGGGACTTCATGAAGTGTTACTGTACAACTGTTAAATCACCGTAACCTTTGTGAATTTGCCACTGAAGCCATTTTGCAGGTATACATGAAAAGTCCCTGTTAAGTATAAGCAGACACAGTGACTGCTGAGTCACTGTCTGAGAGGTCAAAAAGATTTTGACAAACAAATTAAAACACAGAAATTCTATCATGAAGCACACATCAAAGTGTCCAAAAAGCTCCTTGCTGTGTGTTGCATGATGTTTGCTGCTGCTCTCCTGGACTGGAATCACTCAGATGAATAAAGGTAGTTTTTTTTTCCACCCCGTCCTCACCAGGGGAATGTAACAGGGATACAGTGATGAGGTTTCCTTTCCTTCCAGTCCTTGAAAACAAAATGTGCACATGGTGATGCCAGCTGTTTTCTTTGTAAAAATGTGTTTAATCTGATGAATTTGTGTGTTTCTGGATGATCCTTACCTAACCCCTCACCCTGTTTTTAATGCCTAACCTTAACCAGTAGGTTTTTATGCCAAATCCAGCCAAGATTAAAAACAAAATGCAACATGGCAGAAAACAAACTCAGGCTGTCAGGGGGACCAAACCTCAGACACGGACTAGGAGTGAAACTTTGTGCTTGTCGCAGCTAGTCCCATCTTCGAATGATGTTGTTTTATATGTTGTGTTTACATAACCGTAACCATGTGTTGTATCTTACAGATGTATTGTAATGTGACGTTTTTTTGTTTGTTTTTTTGTGATTTATTGTATGTAAAACAAACAAACAAAACAAAATAAATACCTACAGTTAGGGAAAAAAGGATTTGAACCCCCACACAAAAAAACGACTTTTGAAGTCTCCTTTATATTCAGTTATTTCTGCTGTTCACATGTCCGTGTCCAGAGCACAATAAGAAAGCACATTCTGCAGAACGCAGTGAGTAAACTGCAGCTCAGCACTCTGACAGAGCCTGCAGAGTTCACACTGGCCGTCTGCTGCGTTTCTTTGAAGGAACCCAGACTCTGCTGAACATCATTTCAGTCCGAACAGCACCTGTCACTGTCTCTGCTTTGTTTGTGGTGTATCTCCATTTCACGCATGGCTGACAAAAATCCGACACCTTCGTCACTTTTTAGTCTTTGAGTAAGAGTAAAGCTGTATACCTACACCCTCGGGCAATCAGACGAGTTATGCAGAAAATCCTTCCACGTCCCACCTCTGCTGCTAAGCATGGCTGGTTCCCAGCTGAAATAGGCCTCAAAGGCACATGGTGTTTCATTATGAATCAGAGCCCAGTTCTCAGAGGGTTGTCTTGCTCTCTTTCCTGCAAGACTGACTCGATTTTCACTCAGACCTTACTGGCTGACCTTGAAATGGAAACAGCTTCTTTCTTTACCAGCCAAGATTCCCTCTGAGTTTGCTCTGGCTCGGTGTAATTACTGTAGCCGGTAGGCGGGTGGGCAGGCATGGGGCTAGAAAGATTTCTGAAAACATATGTGACTGTCCTTGTAACTGTTTTTCCTCCCGAGGACAAAGTGTTATCAGAGGGATTAGCAAAAAGGACAGTTCTGTAATGTTAGGATATTCTGTAGGAGTGCTGAGGGATCAGGTTAAGGCTGCGAAGATACAAAGTTATTAAAGGCAGAGTTAGTACAGTAATACGATTAGAGCTGCATGTGTGTAGGAGTAATTGGAAGAGAAACAAAGCCCCTCAATAACCTGATTACAGTTTGCATCCCGCAGTAACCTAATTTCTTAAACAGCATGTTAATGAGAAGCAGTGCTTCTGAAATTGGGGTAGAGCCATTAGAGAATCTCTTTTGGAGAATCGTGGACAGGAGACATTTTTGACAATACAGTTTACAAGTGTATGACCAAAGTTCACTGCTGTGTACTATATATGCATAGAAATGCATGTCATGTATGTTATTAGTAGATGTTTTAATGTCCAAATTTTACATCAGTGTCCGAAGACCATAGAGACACAGACTGGATGGGGATGAGATTTTCCCTTTTTTTTGTCTTTGTTTATGATTCTTTAATTTAAAGGTTTTTTTTTTAAAATTTGATTCTTCCAAATTGGTCAGGTCAGTTGTAAATGTCTGAGTTTAACATCAAACTTGTGAGTTTTGTTTTCACAAAGTTTTGGGGTTTGTGCAAATTTGTTATATAAAATGTGAGCATTCATGCTGTGAGTTTTTTCTTGTAAATTTGGGATTTTTCTCATGAGTTTTGTCAACTTGCAACTTTTTTTCTTGTTAAATCATGTTTTTTTTATTTTTTCATTTTTTTCTTAGCATTTTTTCTCATAAATTTGTGCTTTTTATTCTTGAAAATCTGTGTTTTTGTCTTAATATATTCTCAAAGTTGTGAGTTTTGTGTTTTCATAAATATCAGTTTGGGTTTTGTACTGTAAATTAGTGATTTTTTTAAAGATATAAAGTTTTATGCTCCCAAAGCATCTAAATAACCAATTTGAAGCAATTTCTATAATATAAAAAGATAACTTATCATAGTCTGACCAAAGGTGAAACTAGGCATCACTACAAAATAACTTCTCTCTACATAATATTAACCATATAAATGATTCAATCGTTATATGCACTGCAATTCCACAGTATATGTATAAAGTGTTATTAGTTCTTCTGTGTGCAAATATGATGCTGAGAACTCATTAAGATTTCATTAATGGTATTATAATTACAGTTCTTGTTTCTCTTAATGAACCAGAGTAATATTCACTGGTGTTCTGTGATCCGTAAAACAACCATATAAAATACTCTTTCATGTCATATATATAACCTTTAAATCCTAGCTGTGGCCTTTGACTTGCTAGAATATTCTTCAAGCTGTGCAATCAGGCCAGAAGTGCAGCAGTGCATCACTCATTGCAGTAGCTTCTAATTAGAGTGGTGACTTAGGTACTGTAGTTGGTGAATCACTTCCTCAGAATTACTTAAAAGTAAACTATGTAATCAGAAAGTTGACCCTGTGAAGCATGGTGCCCCTTCTTACAGAGTTTCACCCCCTTCACCCCTGGATCTATGTAGACCAAAGACAGCCACTCCTGCAAACATCCTTTCTTCTGTTGAAAAAAGACTTCTTGCTATTTGAGATTTTATATTTTTATTACTTTATATTGTGCTAATACTCGTGTGTGTGCATACACACATATAAGTCAGCCATTTTATCCCTGCTGCATATAAAGCTGAGAAACCCACCGTCAGGTGGGAGGAGGAATAATGCATATCTCTAACAGGCAAGTCGCCCTGGAGTCTGAGGTTCGTCTGCACCTTGTGGCGCGGTTGTTTTATTCTGGTGAAGCGCTTCCTGACCTTTGAACATCACTTTCATCTTATTTGCCACGCACGGCTGGGGCGAGGCAGTGAAACACAGCATGAAATGCATTAGTATGGACCTGAAAACTACCTTGTTATTGGAGGTGTTGTTCGCAATGCTATGTTTGATATAAATATAGCATATTGAGAATTACCAATTATTTATTAATACAGTAGTAAATATCTACATCTGTTATAAATGTATATATATTTACTTATTTATTTTCAGTACCCCATTTTTAAAAAAAAGTTCTTTCTTTCTCATTATGTATGTTTTCTCCCATTAACAGTATGATTTATTTGTTAATCTTGCCTATACACACACACTATTTCCTCATCCCCTTCACCACACATATGCCACACTTCACTACATCGCTCCAAGCATCTATTATCCAGGTGTCGTTGTCTTGTTGTTCTTTGTATAAGTCTGTATTGTTGTGGTTTAATACTTGTATCCACCTTCTTGCACTAATAAAAAGAAACATGCAGCCATCCTTTATTTGACTTGTGTTACATTAAATGTTCTGCTCTTGTTTCAATCTGTAGATTAACTGTAATCAGAGCCGTGTTAATAGGCTGTGGTCAAGACCTAACTTAATTTGGACTTGTTTATACCGGTCGCTGTGGTACTCTAATGTAATACAGTGAAATAGCAGTACTACTTGGGTCACAGGATGTTATCAGTGGTATCTAATCCCCACCTTCTATATCTATTTCAGAGCCAGACGACAAACAGAAAAAAATCATTTTTGTAAAAATGACAGTGATGGGAAAATAGCAGAACTGAAACAGTGTTCCTTTTACCATATTTGATGTGACAAACAATCAAAGTTTTAATCATTGTTCAGGCCACCTGTATTCGCTTCCACTCGTTAACCTTTTCTGAGTGCTACAGTTGTGTTAGTGAGCGTGATGTGGCCCAACAGGCGTCCACTTCCTGTCACCAGAATGAAACAGCTGGATGATTTATGAGGGAGCGATTTCCAATCTTAGCTCTTAACAACTGTCCAGCCCCCTTAAGATTCATCAACACACACACACCTTCACTCTCACTTCAAATCTGTAATGAGGATCCAACTCCATAGCTGGGTACAGGAATACCAGGCTAAATTGGGTTGATTTATTTCAATTAGCACCAGACTCAGGGCCAAAACATAATGAAATGTGACCAGCAGCAACAGAAAATAGGACAGAGCAATGGTGGGAAAACATTCTGTGCACCGGCCATATGTTGTAGCTGCATGCAGAGCTGTGAATAATTTAGTAATGATGCATGCAACGTCTCTAGAGGAGGCACTGAGAGCTTTTTAAGGATCATTTGATTAGAAGAAGAGGCTGGCTATGGAACATTTTGCAGTATTAGGAAGAAAAGAAACAAGAAAGACCCCTCTCAAGAACCCTATTAACATTTTAACCATGTTCAACCCTCATTTGTATCTAATTACTGATTTACTTTGATAGTTTATGGAACATTAAATAATTACTGAGCAGTTTTTCTGGGTGCATGTCCAGGCTCTCTGTAGCTCGCACACAATTACTAAATAAATTAATAAATGGAAAAAGTTTCAAACCAAAAGGACTCTTTGAGCCAAACAAAGCAAACAGGGTCTTGGCCACAGAGAAGGAGTCATTCCAGCAGAGCTCCACAAATCCTCTACAGACAATTCTGGGGACTCCTGTGAAACAACAGTGAAAGCACGGTGGTGGTAGTATCATGCTGTGAGGTTGTTTCTTAGCAACAAGGACAGGAAGACAAGACTAAGTTGACAGAAGCTGGCAAGTAGACAAATACAGAAAGGTTTTACTTGTGTTTTTGATGGATGGAATTAGTGAGTCATACTTGCTTGTTATTTTTGTATGATTTCTTGTTTACAAATAAGAGGCTAATGAAGCAACAAAAACAATTTTGTCCCAAACATGCTTCATTAATTAACACTAGGAATAGCCTGTGAGGAGCAGCAGCCACTCATGGATAAATGTTCCCTTTGGCATGACTCATTGGAGCTTGTTACAGAAGAAGAATATCGTGCCACCAGAAAACATAAGCATTCTATCAACCGTGCTGAGCGGGAACGTGATCTCTGTATTGCACAGTCTAAGCCATATAAACCTGGCTCACAGGAAGTCTTAATAATTCGGAAAGGTCATAACCTTTTGATTCAGACACATAACAGGCGGCGGCAGGAGGAGTGAGAGGAGAGGGTGGGTGGTGGGCGCGGTAGGAGGGCCAAGACACATGAATAAAGATGGAGCACTGTCATCAGCTGGTGGTGTAGCGAACCTGAATAGAAATGCCAGCAGTGCGTAGACATTACACAGCATGTAGCATTAAAATTGAAGAGCACTTCAAACAGAGCAGACACGGTGGAGGAGATTAAGAAGGAATGAAGGAGAGAGACAGGCTGAGGCCCATAGTAATGCAGCGATTGAGCCATCTGGGCGGATGAATCAGTCCCATCAGTTTTGGAGTTTGGTAGCACTGCTGACTTACCCGGGAGTTAAGAAATTCACAAGATCCCGTGCAAGACAATGTGTGGTGAAGTCAGCTCGAACTGGTTTCAATTTAAGAAGTGCATCTGGAGCAGCACTCTGGGGTCGCCTGTCCTCGGTGTTCCAAGAAGTGGAAGGCAATAAGGCTCGTTGGCAGAGCTTCATTACCCGAATAAAACCAGGTCAAATCATGATCCCCTGTAAGGCAGCCCACTGTGGAAGTGCCCAAGTTTTAACATGTTGGATGTACTATGATGGGCTCCATCATCACAGTTAGCAATGGTTTATGTCATGTTTAATTCTAGATTTTTAGGTTTTTATTTTGAAAGTACTCACTTGTGCTTGTATCTCCTCCATGTGTCTTTATACTATTCTCAAATACTTTTGAGTGATGTTTCCACTTTGTGTGTGATATTAGTGTCAGGGTTTGTCCAAGGAAGAGGACACAATGTTACGGCACAGAGCGGTCTCAAGGCAACAGTCTTTTATTCTGCTGACAAAGTCAGAGCAAGAGTCTATAACCTGGTGTAACAAAAACCCACTTCATGTGGTGGTCAAAAAACATGACAAGGCTTGGAATTTTGGAAAAAAATAATCAAAGTTGAAGAATAACAAAAAATACAAAGCAAGTCACAAGGTTCACCACTGGAGAAAACTGGGTCTGCAGGTTAAGGCTGGCAAGATGAGACACACATAGATCCCAAGAGCACAAAGAAACACTAACTCCAGAACAAACCCTCTGGCAACAAGGCAAAAGAAGTCACACCAGATATACAGAGGGAGACAATCAGACACAGGTGAGACACATGAGGGCAGGGCAGGTAATCACACAAGGCGGGAAACCACAGGAAGTAAAACACAAGACACACAAGGACAGGACTATCGAAGTAAAACCGGAAGCACAAGACACACACCACTAAAGACACCAAGATACACTAAGAACTAACAAAAATACAACTACCAGGAAAATAGCACAGACTAGAGACTACCGAGGAGCAGCACAGAACGCCACAGGAGGTCCTTCCTGCCAGTGGCCATCAGACTGTATATCTCCTCCTCTTTCTGTAGGGAGAAGAGCTAGATAATCATGTCAGGCATCACTGTCATTCCCTCCACTTGTCTATATCATGTTTACTTAGCACCTTACATCTCCATATTTGTATCCATGTATCATATATTGTGCTCATACTGCGTACTGTACTCTTATTTTGGATTATAGTGACACTTATACTCTGTACTTAACTGCATTTATGGTGACTTGATACCTCTGGCACAAGAATTTCCTTCGGGATTAATAAAGTTTTATCTTATCTTATCTTATCTTATAACACAAACTGAACACAGGATTAAACAGAAACCCAAAACAAGGAGAACACTACAAAAAGGAAACACAGGATCATGACAATTAGTGTGAATGCATAGTTTTTTTAAAAGAAATGTCTCACTCTATTGATGGACATATTTTGTATCTGATTGTTGTAACATCCACCTATTTGCATGGATGTGTTGATGATATCAATTAAATTCTAAACATTATAAAGGCAGACATTTTGTTATTTTCTCCTCTTTCAGGTAGAACACACGTGACATCTGCAAATAAAGCACATTTCAAGTCTTACTTATCTTTTTTTCTTCTTATGTATAAATGCAACAGCTGAGTGCCTCCACTAAATACATTATGTGGCATCATGCAATGACACTAAAGGCTTCTAATTCAGATTCTGATAAGCATGTATACATGTTAAACTGTTTCGGAGCCAATACTGATTCCTGAGGTACTCCACAAATAAATACAAATTATCAATTTAATTAAAGTTCCCATGAGGTGAAAGTTTCCTGATCAGTGCTGATCTGTAGGTCTATAAATACCCCTGCTGCATCCATTTTTATATTTTTTATCTGTCAGTTACATTAGTTCATATTAGCTTAGCTTGTCAATTAGTTTGTTTACCACTGAGTACAACACTTTTATAATGTCTCAGAGAATTCAGATTGTAAAGAAACATTTTCAATGTATACTTCTTGAGACTTGATCTCTTTCAGTTTATATTTGAACTACATCGTGCAGCTGTTTACTGTTAGATTAGAATTTCAACGTTTCTGGTTGTCTCAAGATGTTTTATTTAGAATGTCAGTATTAGGAATGATTTACATCGTTCGCCCACACAGCTGTAAATTTACATACAAATAGCACACCAGATGCAGTACAAATATGACAATAGCATCATCTGAATTTGTCCTCAGGAAGCATCCTCGGCCCCATCGGGACACTTTTTAAGCTCAGTGGTTGACAACAGTGTGAGTCATCACATGCGCTGGATGTGTGGATATACATTAGTACACAAAATATCCTGAGGGAAAAATAACCTGGGATTATTATGTAGTTTGACAATCATAACAAAAACCCGGATCATGTGTCCTCGAAGGATTGTTGCTATTTACTTTTTAAGTGGCACGACGTGTTGTTTTCTAAGTATTTTCTAAATGATATGTGATGGACTGTAACATGAAGCACATAATTGTTTATACTTTGGACAATTAAGACTTTCTTGTTGCTGTAAGCTGTTGCTATTATGTTGTGGCTAAATCGCTTCGATAATGAAGGAATATTAAAAAAAACTCTGTTGATTATCTCGTAATTATGAGAAAATGATCTCATAATCAGTCAGAAATCTTGAGGATAACAATAAGATTCAACTTTGATCACACACTTATTCACAACACTGTAGTGGGACACAACAAGGGGAGCCTCGGGTCGGAAATGATTGAAATAAACAAATAAATGAATGAACAAATGTTTTTATTATTCATTTTGTTTTTATTTCTGACTTTGGGCGTCTTAATGAATTATGTCCACATTTCACTTCTATTAGTTATATTGCAAAAATAAAACCAAAGTTGTAGCTGCTGTAACATCAGCTCCAATTTAAACACCTGGTGGGAGAGGAAAACAAGAAAAGATGCTCAAAACCTGAGACAAAAGTAGCCTGAGAACAAAGACAATCTTTAACCACAGAGAGGAAATGATCTCTTTGGATTTTTCTAATTTTACAGTTCTTACAATGCATGGTTGGAGTTCCTGTGACAGCAGCTCTGCAGTATACTGTGAGTAATTACTGCTTTGCAGGGTTAGACAGGGAGGTTACTTTCCAACATTTTGACTCACAGAGCTGATCTTTATTTGGCCAATCATTTGGGACCATCTGGGCCTTTCAAACTGAATGAGCAGCCTCCTATACTTCTCTCTTTACCATGCACTCAAAAGTTAAAATGCATTGTGCATCTGTCATGCTCAGGAGTGTTGTGTGTCCGTGCGCTTTGATAAACCCATGTTCACTGTGCATTAGCCCATTATGTGTTTAGCGAATCATAAACAAAAGGTTTGAATTTCTCATTAAGCCGGGGTTCTAAAGGTTGGCAGCATAACAAAAGGAAATTGGCTGAGTTCATTTGAGCTGCCATAGCTGGTTTGGATGTGGGTGGGTGAGCCACTCAAACACTGCTGGCCTCTGGCGTGGTACACACACACATTAGTTAAGCAGCAGAAATGCATGGTGGAGAACGAGCAGTGCACTTTACTGTGTGTATTGAAATCAGACATTAAATCTGTGGTATCCTGAGACTCTAACAGACCTGGACGTTAGAGGATAATGTGACACAACAACAGAGCCTAATGAGAGCTGCCTGTCTCTGATATGATTTACATAAGTTAAGGAGGCCAGACCTCTGTGCATGAATATAGTTCATCTTTCAGTGTGTGTGTGTGTGCATGCGTGTGCAGATCTTGCTTCATAAAGTTTGAAGCCTTTCCCACCAGCTGCTGCAGGAAATGAAACACACTATTTCACTGCTTTTGCATAGAAATAATGGTTTGCATGAATTTACCCCAGATAAGTACATTAGCAGTGCACTTTTTCACAGTTGCTAATACTCTAAATCTTCTCAGAACCTAATGTTTTACTTTCACAAGTTTTACTTTGATGCACGTTTTTGTTAAGGTTAGAAATAAAACACAATTATAAGTGTCAAAGGTGACACACAACAACTTTAAACTGAATGCCCCTGTTGCTAATGATGTGATCAACATAAGTACGTTTTGGTTGACAGATTGTTTAAAAGCCTGAACCCGTTCACAGCCTGATATTATTCAAATGAGCGAATGCACACAGCTCTTTTTTGCCTTTTGTCAAGAATGAGTCATTTATACATGTTTATACATGTCTTTCATTTTTGTAGGCCTGCTTATTTGTCAGATGTGGAGGAGTTATATCATGTACAAACCAATATGATGCCTGAATGATATAATTACTCCTTATCGAATTGGATGGCACTACAGTCCCAGCGCTTTTCTAAAACGACGTCGGGTCGTTCAGTTCATGCTTGAATTCAGCATTTCGAGTGCTTTTCTGTTACCTGGTTTTGGCTGCTCTAAATAAATCCTTCTGGGAACATCACCTCTCTGCCTGGGCCTTGAGTCTTCTCCTTCACCAAACCCTGACAATCCCAGCAAGGATGTTCAGAGTGATTATGTGAATTCAAAAAAATCAGCATCCATCACCATTATGTTATAAATAATCTGATACCAACCAAATCTGTACTTCCT
Source organism: Parambassis ranga (assembly GCF_900634625.1). Classification (NCBI taxonomy): domain Eukaryota; kingdom Metazoa; phylum Chordata; class Actinopteri; family Ambassidae; genus Parambassis; species Parambassis ranga. The sequence goes on along the minus strand of NC_041024.1, from coordinate 24,662,761 downwards.
TTGGATCTTTGGATCCTTATTCTACTTGCTTGCTAAACTCTGCTCAGCACAGCCCTGCCTGCCTGCTTTGTGCCATCATGCTGTATGATATCCAGCCAGTCTGACAGAGGGGGCGGGACTGACCTGTCTGTCAGGAAATACACCTTGTTCATATTTTTGTGTTACTATATAGTATAACAGAGAAGCATGAGCAGCACCTTAGTTCCAGTGCTTTATCTGTCTCTATACAGGATATAGATGCCTAATACACAGTCATGGATAACAACTGTTTGTGTAGCAAAGTGCTGCACGACCAATATAGGAGCTGATCTTTGTACGTGGACAGGATAGTGACACATTAACTACGGTGATATTCAGTTCACTGCAGAATGTGTGGCTGTTAGCCTGTTTGTCTGCACTTCCCACACTAGTTCCTGTCCTCCTGCTTTTGGCAGCACTGCACAATTACTGCACATGTAACCAGGCAGGAAGAGTTTGGTCTGACTGCTGCACGAGCCATGACAGTGAAAACGAATGCTCCATATAAATGGATATCCTCTTACTAGAATGCACCGCACTGTCAGCTAATTGCTACATGGTTGGCAAGGACTGCTCCCAGTTCAAAAGGAAGTGGATAATGAGAATACTGATAGTTTAGGACTAATGTGCTGCAAGCCGCCCCGACGGGGAGGTGCAGAGATCCTGTGTTAAATTTGTTGTAATGACAGGATCTCTGCACATTAATCATCAGACTGCATAACTGTGAGGAATTATAATTCAACCCAAACATTTCAGAAATAATTAACTGTAGGAAGTGGCCATTCACATTCAAATATTCAACATAAACTTAAAGTCAACTGGCTGCACATCCATGATGTGCTGTTCCACCACATCCCAAAGGTGCTCTGTTGTGTAGGACATTTGAGTGCAGCGGTGAACTCGTCGCCATGTTCGAAATGTTGCTTCAAGCTCATCTCAGTCTGGTTTCCTTTGTTCTAAAAGATCAATTGTTTTGTTAGTTGTTTACTCACTACATAGCGTTTACTTCGTCGTGACCAGAACAACTGAGCACAGTGCTGCATGAATAGATATCCAAAATATCTGCAGGACAACACGATAAACATTTAGACAGATATAGATACTTTATCGATCTCTCTTTATAAGACACAGACAAGACAGCGTGCATGAAAAAGTGTATTTAGACCAGTATTTACACCAGTCAGATGTGGTTCTACTTTTAGGACTAATGCACTGCAGAGGAGGAACACCACTTCTGCTTGGTATCTGACAGCTCTTCTTCTGAGAACAGAGGAACTGCATGGTGGAACGTTTCCATTCATGCAGTGTAGCTCTTATTTACATATCTTGTTTTGGCTTGTTGCATAATGATTTTGAGTGCGTTTAACAGTAAATGAGACCTTCCTTGGTCTCAATATTGGTTGTAATCTTTTCTTGTATGTCTCAGTTTCTTTTACTTCCTGTCCTGTAGCCTCCTCTATGATTGGCTGCTCCCCCCTCATTCATGTGGTGTGTCAGGGTTGAGTCTGGAGTGGCTTTATGTTGAAAGTTATCCTTTTCCTGTTTTATTTTGCTAACATTTTGTTTCCTTCTGTTTCAGGTGTCTTGTCTTCCCCTTCCTCATGTGCTCCTCCCGCTGACCACCTGCGTTTTTGATTTCCTCCCTACGTATTTAATGTATTTGTCTACCTGCCTTCCCCACCAGTGTGTCTTGGGATCCTCCCTGTGTTTGAGCCTAGAGATTGTGATTGTGATTTTGAGACTTGGTGAAATTCTAGATTTAGTCCAATTAGTTTTTTTTTGTCTAGGTCATTATGAGACTTTTGCCCACTGTTGCATGTGTATTTATCCTAGCATCAACCTAAGATTTAAAATAAAATGAAAGAAAAAAAATCTAAATAAATATATATATATATATATATATATATATATATATAATATTTAAAACTTACACTTTAATGGTTGATGTAAACAAGAGGCTCATTTCACACAATGACCTCCAGAGTGCTGGTTTCAGTAACACAGCTGTGATGTATATGTGACAGCCCCGGAGGGTGAATCAGGGATTTCATCACTTGGGCATTGACATTCCTGTCAGCCGCTTTCTGAAATGTTTGGAATATGTCTAGACTGGTAACCGGCGGGTGTTGCAGCAACAGAGGTACAGTTTGCCCTCTCCTTCCTGTGTTGTGTTGTGCAGAAGACTGCAGGACTATCTGGCCTCCCCCTCACAGCATCAAAAAGCTGCACTCGCTGTGTTCACGGCACCTCGAGGTCGAGCGCTCTGTCAGAGACGCCTAACAAATCTGAAGAGCTGGAAACACACATTTGTAGCAGCCTTTTGCATACCACAGCTTTTATATATGAAGATATTCTTATCCATTCTAATCTCATTCTTTGAGTGACCCTGATCTTTGAAGACTTTTCAGGACTACAGATCCTCCATCTCTCCTCACTATCCCTGACTCTGTCCTACTTAATGGGTCAATATTTAGGCTATCAGGAGCATTCAGCTGGCCAGTGTGGACCCAGATGGACCAGAAAGTGACAGCCTCACCCCCAAATGTCGCCTGTTTGAAGATATAGAAGCTGTCATGATGGCAGATAACATCAACTTTTTTCTGGTAAAGCTGGAAATTGAGGATTAAAGGGGATTTAACTGGAGGGTCATTGGCCTGTGCTGCTGCTCTGACTGAACAGTGCAGTGTTAAAGTGTGTGCAGTTTGTTTTTAATGTATGCACTTATAGGTGTTCAAACGTTAGTACCCCCTTATCAATATTCAGTTGCACGACCCAATTTCTACAACAGATGAGCAACAGCATCACTCACACATCAGTTTACAGCACCAAGGTGTTGCCAGCTTGTCAACTTTCTCACTGAATCTGCCCACTTTACCTTCTTAGTCACTATGGTTCGATAAAAGCAACTAGCGACAGGTCTAGTGACTTTTTCTGGGGTGAACACATGTGATGTCATTTGGTTCTATGTATTTATGTGAACAGACTTTTTCAGCTCTGACACAAAGAATAAATACAGCTTAAGAATAATCACAGCTTAACATAGAGGATCATCTCTGAGTGTCCGTCTCCAAACGTATGTAAATCATGACATGATTACTGGGTATGATTATGCATTTTTTAACCCTGATTAAAAGATGATATGTTACCAGTTGAACAAAGGCCTGAGTTATTAGATTTATCCGATCTATAGGCTATAGGTTTTATAGGCGTTAGACTATAAGACTTGAAATGAAGACAATAGTATACAGGGTTTTTATTAATGTCATTTCCTGATTAGCGCAATAAATACAGCAAACAACACCTGATGTGCCATGACGTACAAGATCCTGTGAAGACTGACAGCTGTCTTGAATGTTTCCACTTGTGAAAAATCTTTCTCACTGTAGAACGTTGAACTCCAAATAGTTTGAAATGGTTTTATAAGTCTCAGATTCTAACACCATTGTTTTTGTCTTTCTCTCTTGTCATTGTGTTAACACACACCTGAATGTTCCAGAGCAGCAAACTGTCAAAACATCTGTTTTTATAGAGGTCTGTACACCTTGATGATGATCAGTTCATCAAGGACTGATGATCAGCAGCACCTGCCGCAGCTGATTAGCAATTATGATTAAAAACACAGTTGGTGGTGTGTAAGGCATGGATTTTGGGGAGGTGGGGGTGGAGGGGATTGCTGTTCTGGTGTGTGGTTTGGTTTACAGTAAAAAAAACAAGTCAACCCTAAAGTGATGTTTTGTGTGAGACATTTAAAAGCCACTTTGTGTTGTCTACATTTGGCACTAGTTGTGTTTGCTATTTGTGTTGCATTTTTTTATGGCAGACTGAGCAGTAAAACAGTCAAATAGACACAACACACTTGAAGATTATTTGGACAAATAATTGGTCACAACAAGCCTCACATCTAATCCTGATCCTTAATGCTATGAGTCACCATGGCAACATCAGCAGAGAAAAAGAGGTCTGCTTAATTTTCCCCTAATCCACATACAGACGTACAGCAAGTACTAACATGAGATTGTACCTAACTGTGATGACATTAAAAGTAAAAGTAAAAGTAAAAGTAAAAGTAGTAAAAGTAACTATTGTTCAGAGGCATCATGTAAGACAACATGTTTAAATGAAACTTACAATCATTTGTTGAATTGTTGAAGACTCTAAATGTACAAGTACAGTGTTTATGGTGTACGACGGAGGAAGAGATAAGTACAGTCATTAAGTAATGAGGGTGTCCTTTTCAGCTCTCCTCAGACAGAGAATTCAGTCTGATGGCAACAAAACCAGGCCTTCAAATAAGCTTGTCGAGCCTGTTGGTGGTTATCTATCTTCATCCTGCTGCCCCAGCACACGTATAGTTAAAACAGTCTGATTTTAGCTTAGTTTTCCTATAGGTTAGATATGTTTTTTCTTGTATTTTGATATTTGTCTTCTTGCGAGTTTAGTTGTCTTCATGTTCACATATCCTCCTTGAACTTCCTGTTTTATTTTGAAAGTCAAGTTTCCATATGTGTCTCCCTGTGTCTTACTCCCTCTTGTTTTCCCTCCACAGGTCATTGCATGTCCAGCTCTAATTGTTTCCACCTGTGTCTCGTCAGCCTCTCTTTGTGTATTTAAACCGTGTGCTCCACCTTTGTCTGTGTTATTGTGTCTCCCTGCTGTTTTGTATATATTGTGTACTTTTTTGGGAAACATGCATACTAGTGGCCTGCTGGAGGTCATGTTGCAGGGCTCTGGCTCCTCCTGCTCCTCCCTGCACAAAGGAGGAGGTAGCAGTCCTGCTGCTGGGTTGTTGCCCTCCTATGACCCCCTCCACGCCTGTCTCCTGGTATCTCCTCCCTGCTCTGGACACTGTGCTGACAGACAAAGCAACCATCTAGGGGTGAGAGCACTGACAAAATGCAAAGTGACCAAACATCAGGCAGAAAGGATGAGAGCAGAGAAATGGTCTGTGGTCAGCACCTGCAGAACCTCTCCTTTATAGGGCTGTCTTGATAACTGCCTCTCATTTCCACCTGTCTGTTCCATTTGCACAACAGCAGCTGAAACTGATTCACAATCAGTGTTGATCCTAACTGGACAGGCTGGTTTCACAGAAGAGTGACCGACTTGGAGTTATTGTGTTCTTTAACTGTTCCCTTAAGGGTGTGTTTTGAATGATGTAGATGCTTTCTTGACTCCTCTTTCACACCATCTGTCCTCTCTGTCTAAGATGTGAACATTGTTGTCCTCAAAGCTCTCCTGTGCTGAGCCATTCTTCTGTGGAGGGGTTGTTTGGTTTCTCCAATGTATACAACGCAATTTGACTTGGTAGTAAATTCATCACCACCTCAGTATATTATGACTTTTCCATTTGTCCTAAATATGTGGGTCTACATTTTTTAACTTCATCTAATTAAAAGTATATATGTGCTAGCAGGACCTGAGCAGAGCCTGTCCTATATCGAGCAAACAGTGTGAAATGGGAAAATGTAAGTCTTTGCAAACTTGGCTTGATGACCCATCATTAGAAGACTGGCTAAAGCTGGTCATCATTTTTGCAGTGTGTGCAAGAAAACTAATAAATCTAACCTGGAACAGCATTACTGCCATCAAATCACACAGTCAGTTCACCAGTCACCAGCAGCAGATTTGCATATGAGCGGAGCAGCTATGAACACAAATGTTGCATCATAGTGCTAGCAGCAAACCAGTGCCGCTAGCACTATGATGGCTGCAGCAGACAGCAGACCCTAATCTTGTTACAAAGTTAGTTTCGGCCCAGACTTTTCATACTTGTGTGTGCAGAATTCTTCATGCCCACCCAGTTACACAAACACACACACAGGTTTGAAGAGGTTTTAGTGCTGAACAATGGCAGAAATGTTAACATGTTTGAAGTGGAAGAGGAGGAAGATTTGTTGTTACTATTTGGAATTCCACGGTTTTGCTTGTTTGCCCAAATATCTGTTTACCTGAATGAGGGATGATAACAAGCCGGTATTGTTCAGGGAGATGTCCCTCATACGACTGACACACTAGGATTCAGGATTCAAAGTGTTTATGCAATATGCATATGACAATAGGAATAGGAAACACAATACATTTCTTAATTTGCTTTCCACACTGAATGCCATGAAAGATTATGATATAAGGAATATTAAAAATAGCATCTTGTAACAAAATGGGCAGATCCATCCATCCATCCATCCCCAGCTTAGGTTGACCCCTGTGTGAGGGTTCAGTGATGGGTGAAGCACTGATGTGTGGGCACCCTGGGGTGCCTCAGGCCATGTGGTTTTAAGAAGTATCACGTTGCCCATACTAGGGTGGGGTTTAGGATTATGGTTAGGATAAGCTAAGGGCTAGGGTTAAAGTAAGGGCAACCAAAACTGAACTGCAAAAAAACATAATATTTAATGACAATGACAATACTTTATGTGCTACTTGGGGCCTAGCTCAGAGCTTAGGTAAAGCTGGGCATACATTGTGCAGTTTTAGGGATGTTTATGTTTAACACCAGCTCACACAGTATTGGTAAAACGCACGCAATGTCAAGTCAAAGCTCACGATTCACGTGTTCACACTGTAAGGTGCGATGGTTGGCTGCTGCATGAGCGCTAACACTACACATGACTTCAGGTGCTCAGGTGATCAACATGTCTAACCCGGAACTGTGGATTTTTCAAAGAAAAAGTCAAAGTCAGTCAGAGTGTGTGTGGCATGTTGCTGCCACAGCTCGACAAACATAGCCTCCATGAGGGGCGACAAAAAACATGCCGTTCGTGCGCCCAATGGGGCATGGGTAATCCCTGTGACCCAGCAGAAAGACAGGTTAGACTCACCATATCTATTAATTATACACAGTCCCAGCCAATGTGGTCTCCACATGCGTGATAATAACTGCAGCATTACAAATGATGTTGATGGTGCAGAGAATAATGTTAGTTGCAGTGTTGTGTCAGAAGTCAATGTACATGGATGTGGATGCACTTGTATAAACACCTGATTTATTTCCTGAAAGAGCGTCGAAGGGATTGCAATCAACAGTATGTTACTAACAGAGAGTTAAATGTTTATTTAAATGGATTTCTATATAATTTACCTGCAATCCAGTGAAACTCTTTGATGGCCTTTTCCACCAAGATGCCCTGCATCTCTGAGATTAGAAAGAAAGTTCCATTTGCAACAATGCAACACAAAGAATCTGCTCGGATGTGACAGCATGTCCTTGGATGCATCTGATTGATTGTAAAGTAAAATATGAAGTCAAACAGATATGACAAAATAAATTAAATACAGCAGTGCGATGGCTCTGCATAGGGAAAGAAACAGAGACAAATCAAAGGTATAAACCTGTAGCTTCAAAGAAAGCCTGCTCCTAACCACACAGACTAAGTTACCATGGTAGCAGACTCTATGGTACAAGTTACTGTGTTGTCTGAAATGGGACTACTTCCTTTTCAATAATACTTTTCCTTTTAGGGTGAATAAACTCAGTGACCCTCATTTATGAAATTCCCACTAGATGTGAATGTGCATTGATTATTGATTGCATTCAGGTATGCCAGGCACAGACTCTAATGCAGAAAATAATGAGTAAAACAGTTGACTCACAGCCAAGACAGGAAGAGGAAGAACACACTGCTAAGTGAGAATGCTTCCAAGTAAACTGTGGTGACCACCAAGCTGTCAGGTGCTGCGAGTGGACACAGGTGCAAAACAGGAGGCAGAGGGTTGAAGCAAAAACAAAGGTCTTTATTTGGTGGAAGCTACAAATGGGCAAGATAAAACGAGTCAAAAACAGGCAGGATTCAAAATACGGAATGACTAGGCTGAAGTACAAGAGGTACAAGAGGGCTAAAGAGTCGTTAAAATCAGGCTAAGGTCAAAAACACTGGGGCTAGTTAATTTCCCCATGGGGATTAATAAAGTAGTTCTTAATCTTAATCTTACTGGTGAACAAGGGTATTAACGGCTGGTAAGTCTGACAAAGAGCACAAAACGAACTGGCAAGGAGAGCAGGGCAAGACAGAGTCTAAGTACACGAGGGCAGGGAAGACTCATACAGGTGACACATTAGGAGGGAGCACATGAAGTAGTGTGTTAAGACACCTGAAATGAGAGGGAGTTCAGTGATTTCAAAATGAAAGAGGAAACAATGTAAACACAGCTAAACTACAAAATAAGAGCCCTGGCTCAGAGTCGGAGCAATGACACAAGCTTCTCAATTGCTTGTTTTGTTAAATTATTCTATATTTATGATACCTTAATCCTTTATGGCATTCAGTGTGAACAGCAAAGTAAAAGTTTCCATGTACAGGGTAACACAGGATTTCACATTTTAGCCAGGGCTTTTGTATGAGCCTTAACTGTTTTGTTATGTACTTCCTGTTTTATTTTGACAGCACTGATCTCCCTCAAGGTGTCTTGTCTTCCTCTTCCTTGTATGCTCCCTCCTCCTCCTGGCGATCACCTGCTCCTCCCTAATGTGTCTCATTGTCTTCCCTGCTCCCTGTGTATTTAGCCTGTGTCTCCCCTTCACTCTGTGCCAGTTCGTCTTGTGATGTCTTGTGGGTTTGTCTCTAGGTCCAATCCTTGCCAGCCTTACCTTGGATCGTGTTATCCTGGTACTCATCCATGCCATATTAAGCCAATTAATTAATATTAATATAAAGCCAATTAATTGCTCACAGCCTTGTGTTTTGAACCTTGCTTTGTTAAGCCATGCTTTGGATACCACGCTTTGTTTGATTTTCTGTTTTTTTACATTTTTGATTTTGGCCCTCCTGGCCTTCAAATAAAGACAGCTTTGCTTTTTAAACTGCTCTGTGTTACTGCATCAGTGTCCTCCTCCTGCACAAACTCCAAAAAACTGTCCACGTGACAATAAACACTTTTGAATCTTGACTCTTGAAGCAAGGTCATCAGGTCCCAAGGTCCCCTCCAACAAAGTCTCCTCTAAGCTGACTAAGATACAAGCATAGTATGCAGCTCAAATTCATATACACATTCTAAAAACAAGAAGTGATGTCATAATTGCATGAATGCATGCTGTATCCACAAAAAGGGCAGAATGCAAAGATGGAGCAACACTGGGGTACCAGCCACATTTACACCCGTGTCCAGCCACCCACTGTTTTGTATAGTTCACATCATAAGTTCTGTCCATAAGGTTAGCCACATGCTATTGTATTTTTTGTAGCATTTTCTGGTATGATCCAGCAAAACCTGCAATGAATCATTCCACTTTGGGTCTGTGTCCTTTCCACTAACCTGGAAGAGTTTAGGATTAGACTGCAGCCAGCCACCAGGGGGCAATCCCCATGTTTTTGCCTCACTTTTGGGAAGCTGCCATGTTTTCTATCTCTATTTACATTCAATGGTCCTCACACGTGGAAATCACAATTAGTCATCACCTTAACATCCAGAACAACATTACAACATTGCATTACAACGATGATAGCTAATCCAGAGCTTTGTGAATGTGTGCATAGCACAGATCATGGTAAATGCTTTGCAATTTTGTGATGCAGTTTTCCTGTCTCTTCCTGGTGACAAGTCCTGTCCTTGAACAACACATTTGACATGCTGCAGGTTTCTCGTGTATCAATAAAAATACACAAACGCTATGATCTGGCCTGATCACAGACGCCTGCTGTCTGTCTGCTGGAAACAAAGCTCACCATCGATGAACCGTACCACCCATGAAAACTGATCCATACAACATGTCCCAGAGAAAAAGACCAATTAGCCAAATGCCAGCGCCCGTCTGCTGTCTGAGCTAGATAGATGTGTTAAAGTGAAGGAGGAATGAAAAATGACAGCCCATGTTTAAACAGTAATTACCTCAAGAATTTTACACTGTGAGCGGCAGCATAAAAAGGGGGTTTCAGTTCAAGGAGAAATTCAGGAGTCATCAAAGTAAACCTGGTTTACTTTGATGACAAAAAAAAAAAACACATATCCGGCAAAGACGACTGACAGGTAAAATGAATAACACTGATTATGTGGTTACCATGGTGACTGGCAGTGGGTGGGATATATTTAGACAGCAAGTAAACATTTTGGGCAGCGGGAGGGACCAAACTGTCAGTCAGAGCAGCAACACTGGTCAACACTGTTTCTGGACAGTAAACTGGACTGGACTAAGAACACTGAAGCCCTCTACAAGAAGGGCCAGAGGAGGCTCCGGTCCTTTAACATCTGTCAGACTATGCTGAGGATTTTTTATGAGTCTGTGGTTGCCGGTGCCATTTTGTTTGCTGTTGTGTGCTGGGGCAGCAGACTGAGAGCAGCGGACACAAACAGACTCAATAAACTGATCAGAAGGGCCGGGGATGTTGTGGGGGTGGAGCTGGACTCCTGGATCCTGGAGAACAGCTTCCATCCTCTCCACCACGTGCTGCTGAAGTGCAGGAGGACCTTCAGTGCCAGACTGATCCCTCCTAAAAGCACCACTGAGCACCACAGGAGGTCCTTCCTCCCTGTGGCATCAAACTGTACATTATTCATCATAATGCTGTTATATTTTACCTGTTTGTGGTATTCCAGTTATATATGCCCACTAATATTTGAATTTAGTAGGCCTTGCGAACAAGCCTCATTGATGCATTGTGGGGAGTGGGGGCTGACCCATGTGGTCTGATGATTCAACAGATGAGCTACTTTAAGTACAAAGTTCCTGCTGGTTCTGATAGAAAGGTCTGAACACACAGGGCATCACAGCAATCAGGGCGTCCATGCTGCCCCCCAGAGACTTTGGACAAAGTTCTGCCCCTCATGTTGATGAACACAGCTAGTTCAGGGTGTTGACCTCCAAAGTCCTCAGATCTCAAACCAGTGGATCATCTGCTGGACAAACTAACCTGATCCACCTCACAACTTTCAAGACCCAAAGGATCCACTGCTAACATCTTGGTACCAGATACCACAGCACACCTTCAGAGGCCTAGTGAGGCTAATTCCTTCCTAGAATTTTAAAAATATACAAAAAAAGAATTTTATAACCTTCTAGATAAATGAAATTATCAGTGTTGAAATATTTCTCTGAATCCCGGTAGATAAAACAACATGAACAACACAGATCCATGAACAGTCAGAACAATAAGTTTTTATTACAGTAATGTTCCAGTTTACACCTGCTCCCACTGTGCGCCTCAAACCTGGATTATTTACAGACTCTTACAGCGTCACATTCCCTGTGCTGAAGGCAGATCCAGAGCAGGACATACAATCCTCTGCTTACAGTTCACTCACTCTGTTACAAGCAGCAGATGCATATGGTGTAAATAAAGAATGGAGGTCAGTACAGAACACTGAACAGCTGTGGCCAAACAAAATTGAAACAAACACACACTACACTCTTTTACACGTATACTGTATAATATGCAATGGAAATGCATCTGTTTGTAACAGCTCTGTGTTATTTTTACCCAATCTAGATGGTTTAGTCAACATTTTAAAATGATGTTGTATGAAACAGCAGTGAAAGAGAGAATCTAATATGAGAGAGTCTGACTGAAGCAGCTATAGGGGAGAATAAGAGCTACTGTCTGCTCTATAATGGCCTCAAGAGATGCAGTTTTATCAGCAGCCTGCTTGGATCCTGTTACTTGATGGTCTGTATAGAGTGCAGCTGGGATGATGTATTTTTGCAAGCTAACCTGGAAGCCAGCAACTCGTGGGTGGCCTCAACATGGGATTTTTCCTTCTTGCCTTTTAAATTATTGCAGTGACAAACATACGTTTATGATATTTACATATTTGTTTGGAGGATAATGACTCCTTATGAATACAATCACCAGAATAACAAGCTTATGTTACCACAAGGTGCCCCTCAAGTCTGCCCCAGCCAGGCCGGACTAAAATATTGCATGTCAAACCTTTATGTTGGGGCAGAGACACTTGGACAATGCATTTTCCACTAACATCACATTATTTTTGTTAGTTTACTTTGCTGTGTAATTAACATGCCCAGGCAGCTCTACTGACTGAGTCAGATGTTTGTGGTACAACCAGGACTCATGGCAGTGTATGTAATTGTTTACAGCCAGTTTTTGGCTGTTACTGAAAAAACAACATGCCCTAAAAAAAGGGGAACAAATGTCACATTTGGTTGGTAATACATCCACCCAAATACAACGCATCATTATCTTTATGCTACCAGAATATATGACGTCATGTGTTATAATGGGACCAATACAGCCGCAAAAGCCAGAGGCCGGAGACAGTTTATGTGGTTTATGTGTGGCTTTGCACACAACTGAAAAACCATAACACAAATACAATGAATGCAAAAAACTGCAACACAAGTGCAGAAGCAAAGTAAATGAGCAGAAGAAATGTTCTCCTTATTCACACTGAATCAGAATTGCAAGAGTCACCCATCAACATCCATTGTGGGGCTTACTTCCATTGTCAGGCTTTTGCATTTATGTTGCAGTTTCTTGTCGACGGCCAAAGAGCAAAACCTCCTATCTGAAAAATGTACTTTTTTTTTTTAGAAAAATGCATAATGGTATATATTAAGTATACCCAATGCATAATGCAGTATTTTTTGGATTTATCACTAATACGTTTTAACACATACCAACAAGGTACTGGTTTTTAGGAAAATCCTGCAGAAAGGAGGTTTTGCGCTTTGGCCATTGTTGTATTATTGTTGCATTTTGTGTCATGAGTTTTGTGTTTGCGTGGCCCCTATCAGCCACCGTAAAAACCAGCTGTTATGTGCTATTTAGTAATGCTGTTCGGTGAGTCAGGGTCCCATTCATTTCATTTTCATACAAAATATTGAACTTTACATATAATATACATTTTATAAATGTGTCCAGTGAGCACCCTAAAACTTTTTCCTGATGCTGGTTTCCTGGTGACACCATTTCCTAGTCATTTTGTTTTCCCTCCTATGCGATAAAGTTTCATACATGACCAAGTCTGCAAAGATAAATAGTATAAAAACTATTTTGCAGTGGTTGTAGGCAGGCTGGTTAGTGACTGCAGCAATGAATGAATGTCACACACACAGACACACACATTATGTATATCTTAAGCTGCTCTGATCAAAATATTTAAGCCCATAAAGTCCTCCCTAGGTGAGCCTCATCCCTGGTACAGTGATGCAGAACTTCAAGTATTCATTAACAGTTCATTCAGAGGAGCAGGTCTGTGCTGTCGGCTGGTTACAGTTCAGAAGGAGGAAAAAAAAGAGGAGAGCGAGACTTTCAATACATTCAATTTGGCTGTACAGTCATATCGTTTCTGCATTCTGTGTACACGTATACCTCTTACTTCAACTAAAGACCTATGTATAGATATTTCTATTTAGAAAAATGTGTAGCACAAATTCCAATACTGAAAATGCCTGCTGTCATCGATAAAGATAAATTCTCACATTCGACCAGATAATTCATCAAAAAATAACTTTGATCAAAATACACTGTACAGTAATTATACGAAAAATAAAAAATATATACCATATCGTACTGTATTGGCTAAAAGAACAGATCCAATTCTGTGAATATCTGTTGTTGTTGTAGACTGACCTTTAAATGCATGACCAATCCATCTGTCCAGAGCTCTTCATAACGATACAACTAAGGATAACTGTTAAACAGATAGATATACAGTATATATTATGCACTTGCTGAGTTCATACAATAGCTAACCTATTCGTTTTTTCTTTGTTTACATTGGCAAGAAGGACCACCAGAAGTAAATACTGCATTAACATAAGCCGACAGTCCCAGTGTGTTCATACTGTCCTGCTGCTCCTGTAGGTAGAAATCCTCACGCTCCACCTGGCTGCTCTCATGATTTCATGGTGCAGATTGGAACGACAATGACCAGGATGACAGTGCAGGTGGCAGCTGCAATCAGGGCTCCGATCTTACACGCCTTGGCCCTCCTAAATTCCGCCTCTTTCCTCTTGAGCAGAGAGTCGTAGCCCGGCGTGTAGATGTCCTCCATCCAGTACTCCAGGTTGTTGGGGTTGAGGGACTCCTGGGTCTGATGAAGGAAGACATCACATTCAGACTTCATTTTTTCTGCATACATTAGCATGCATTATTTACTATAGGGCTTTTAACAAGCTCATGTTCAAGCAGCTTCTTCCATTTTTCCTGAAAGTATGTTTTTTATATTTTATTATGATTTGTGCCAGTTTGCTTGTTTTTTAAACATTGAACAATTAACATTTAACTATATAGCACTAATTAAAGTATTGGCTATTAAACTCACACTTCCTGCATAGGATTTCACATTAAAGGTTTAACTATCCAAACCACGAGCTCTAATTTCACTGCTCAAGGTCTATGAAACAGCTTTCCGCACTCTTCTACACATCAGTTGTAGAAAGTCTTAAATATGACAGCTGGTTGCAGTGTAATCAGTTGCATTTTCTATTATATTAACTGTTGGTTAAATATGATATGAAGTTGTACCATAGGAATATGGTATGATATTATATGAAGAAGTACCATATGATAGCACAAAGTCCAGAAACTCTCTCTGTTGCAATCTGTTCCTTATTAAATAATATTTATGTGATTTTATTCATGAATTTTGTGGTCATGATAGTTAGATGACTCGTTCAGCGTAAACAATAGCACATTTCTGAAACAACCTTTGGTCAAAGCAGCCGACTCTTTACAACACCTCCTGATGAAAAAACACCACACTGATAATACTTCCACCAGATATGAAACATGGTTATGTTTATGCTAATGAGCATATTTCTCACATCATGTAGTTATGGCACTGATACAGCAAAGAAAAAAAAGTCAGCGTTGGCTGAGCACAGGTTTGCTCCTGCTGCTGTAAACACCATACGCTGTTTGGTTTCTGCTTGCAGCTGAGTTTTCGTTTTCACTCATGTTTGGGGTTATAGGCATTAAAAACTACTGGCAGCACTACACAGTATACTGTTGGCTGTGTTTTAGGTGGTAGAACAGGTCTTTGTGCTCTGTGAGTTCCGATTCCTGGCCCTGTGGCTGATGTGCCCTGGGGCAGGACACTAAGGGCTACGTTCAGACTGCAGGCCAAAGTGACCCAAATCCGATTTTTTTGCCCATATGTGACCTGTATCTAATATTTTCATGACAGTCTGAACAGCTCAATTGCGATTTTTTTATATCCGACCCAGGCCACATTCATATGTGGTCCTAATCCAAGTTTTTGCAATGCAACCTCAGTCTGAATGGCTATGCGGCATATATCCAACTTTTGCGTCAGTGAAAGGCGACAAACATCACAATTCTGCGACACAGGAGCGGGCAGACAAGCAGTGTTTTCAGTGCAGACAAGTGCCTGTTGCCAGGAAGTAGAGCCCAACTCCAGCGTGCTTCCTCACAGATTAGGGAAAGTGACACAGAAAGGCGCTCGCAGACGTATTCAAGTTCTCGTCATTCTGAAATTATGAATTGAATTGAATTGGGTATTAAGACCTACAGTCTGAACATAGCCTAAAACTGCTCTCAGTGGTTGCACAGTGAATGTGAAGCAATTTGAGAGCCAGGTACGAAGAGTTAGCTGTAGAGATATAGATCATTTACCAAACCCTGATACCAATAGGGGGGTCAGGTGTGCTTCCATGCAGCTTTCTACTGTTTGCTTATGTTGGTCACATACTGTCTGCCTTCCTGGTCCATGCACTAATTTCATTAATGTCGCAACTCAGCGAGGTACCGTGAAAGGTACTCTAAAGGTAGTGGAGCCTCACGCCCATCATACTCATCTTCCTCATACAAGTGAAGCTTAGCAAGGCCCTGGCACTCTGAATGAGGAAACGCATTACTCTCACAGGTTGGGGGACCCTGTCTCTGGCCACTCCTGGGCCAATTTTAGTGTTTTAGTGTTCGATCAATCATCCAAAAGTTATTCTGATAAAGGTTTACAATGTCAAAAATGCTTTAAAATCATAGATTGTGGAACAAAATTCTGGAAAGATGTTACATCAGGGATGGTGCAACATTTAAATGTGTTACTGGACAGTTTGAAGCCTTGTTAGGGGTGTCTGTGAATCCGCCTGCTGTGTTTCTTTGTTTCCATCCATCAGCTGCATCTGACAAGAATTGTAAAATGCTCCACCTCTCGGTCTGCAAGCAGAATCTGCAGAAGTGTGTCATCACCATTTACTCTACATGATAATAAAAAGAAGCCAAAAGCGACCGCTGCTTCAACCAAGGATAACAAACTAGAACCATCACGCTACACCCCCAATCATTCTCCCTGTGTACCAGTTAACACAGCACACTTGACTGCACTTCGTACTGTGCACTAAAACAAGCGCGCACACAGCCAGTGGGAGCTTATTTTCTATTGATGTGAGAGAGATGAAGGACACCGTGCAACAAATAACAAAGACCTCCAGGGGGGGCGTTTGGACATTGTGATCAGCATCTTCAAACCTCTATAGGCAACTATAGTGCTGACTGAATTAAGGCTGACGAGGAGGTTTCAGTCAAACTATACCACCTCTAAAGCATTTTTTAAGGTGAAGAATAGAAGAAACACTCTCTGCAGCCTGGGTGTGATGAGATGAGAACTCGGAGTTTATTCCCACAAAAAAAAGCCGCCCTTGCAGAGAGAAAGATCGATTTAGCTTTTTCCAATCTGCTCTGTAATGGCTTTACTGAATACAGTGCAGGAGAAGCATTCTTCATTGTAAAGCTTCCAACTAACTGCATATTGACATTTGAACAGATTCTTAGATATACTATGAAAGAGACAGATGTAAACAGGTCAACGAGATAAAAAAAATCATGAAATAGTATGCATTTAAATGTATTTAATAGCAGAGATTTATACACATTTATTGTTGGCTTGTTCTTAGGTGGAACAGTGAGGATGCTGCTTCACCTCTCAACCTATGCTGCTCAGATTGTGCTGTTAGTTATTACTATAGCCACAGCTATGGTTATGGCTGAAGCAAATACCCGTAAACAATCTGCTATAGGCTCAGGCTGCCACATACTTCATTCTTCATGTCAAATTAAAGCGCTTCTCTCCACCTAATCCACTCCCACATTTATGTGCCAATCTTGCACATCTGGACAATGTTCCTCTCCTTCCTTCCTTCCTTCCTCTCCTCTGGTCCACTCTCACTCCCTCTCTCCAGGCCAACTCTCATATGATGTGTGTAACTCTCTCTCTCTCTCTGTATGTATCTGCAGGAATGTCTACCTCCAGAGCTGCATGCTGACATATAGTCCAGGCCCCACTGACCTGTATACACCTATCCAATTTTTCTAAACTACTGTGAAAAAATGAACAATCAATCAATCAGCAATTTATTTGGAGAGCTCTTTATGACACAAACGTGACCAATACAATCAAAATAAAACAATAAAAGCAGTTTAAGGCCAGTAATATTTCATAAGACACATGACCAGCATGTCTTAAAGGTAAGGTGGAGCAAAACATTTCTCTTTTCTCCTCCTTTACCCAGCAGGCCATCAGCAGGTGAGTTCCCCCCATATGGTCCTGCTTAAGGTCACATGTCACTTGCTAGCTGGCTTATAGGGCCCAGGCTCTGAGTTTTGAGAGTGAATGGATTACCAATTGAAACCAAACACATTAGAATTCTCAGGCAGTTGTGCTGACAAAGACAAGTGAGAGCGGCCGTGGTTGTACGGCACGCTGTGACTTTAGATTGTGATCTTGCCGCTGGGAATGCGGGCGAGCTTTATTCACAGTGAGCGAAGGTCGTGTGGTCCAGTGCGTTCACACGGACTGCAGTTTGTCAGAACAAAGCCTGTGTCTCAGACCCATGTCCTGCCTGAGGACAACATGTGCATCCAATGTCAACGCAGAAAGAAATGTTGCATCGATTGTGGTCAACAGTGATTCTTTAGTACCTGTTGTTGGATTATGTGTGTGTCAATGAAACAACATTAAATGTTCCTTTAAATTCCCAGACTTTCATCAATAATAATGAAATATCTCCTTGTACCTCTGGAGTGTCCCAGCTGGCCATTTCCCTCCTGACTTCACATGCTTTTACTTCTAAATTCCTTGCAGACGCGGACAGCGGGAGCAGCAATCAATAACAGGCGCTGACTGTAATCCCTGTCCTTGTGGCTTGTTTCCTTTGGAGAGCAGCACAGGGGGACGGTTTGCCCATGTATCACGCAGACTGTCTCTAGGTACCGGTGTCTTGCAAGTGCTTTATGGAGTGCAGGCAGCTAAATGAAACAGGACTGATTCATTGATCAAACAACTATTAGAGTTGGAAACAAATGGTTTCGGTTCAATGA
Organism: Parambassis ranga; assembly: GCF_900634625.1. Classification (NCBI taxonomy): domain Eukaryota; kingdom Metazoa; phylum Chordata; class Actinopteri; family Ambassidae; genus Parambassis; species Parambassis ranga. The sequence continues at coordinate 24,644,513 of NC_041024.1, read as the reverse complement.
TGCCTGTGGGCTTGGAAAAGCAGAGAGAGGATGATAGGTCCCCAAAGCATGTTGTGTAGAGGGGAAAGAAGACTAAATGTACGTTTGTTGTCATGGTTATGTTTGACTGTGTAAACATAGCACTGATCAGAGCGTATTAGGATTTAATGTAGCCAGTGATGATTCAATGCATTCAAAGTATAGTTGAAATATGGGCCAGCTTCCAAACTAATGTAATCAGTGGTCAGTCATGTTGTCTATTTCTAAACTTCCCATTAAAGTCTATCAGAGAACCAATTACTGATGACACAAAGTGCAACCTCTGGGTCTTTTTTTGGTCCAATATTTAGTTCAGCACTGATGAGTTAAAAGATGATAACATTCCATTCACACATTTGTATTTGCTTACATCTTAAATCCAGTTGGGGAAGTGTATTCACCACTTATATATAAATCATAATCCATAACACAACTACGCCAGTAAATACTATGCTAGTGCTAACATTCACATGGAAGTATGATTGTTGACAATGTAGTCTGAGCAATAAATCCAAAGAAACCTGTGTCCTACAAAATTAAAAGCTGCTGTCCACAATTATGAGCCGAACAGCTGGGATTGATGCTCTGATCAGCAGATTAAGTGTACACCTGTGGAGCTGAATGTGTTTATTAGTTGAACACTGCCTCACCTATGTGTTAATATTCTATTAATGGCCATAACAGTCTGTATTACTGTAGATAAAGTACACAACAGAAGGCTGGAGTTAATCAGCAACAGTCAATCTGAGTGCAGTTTAAGCAGAAGCTCATTAAAATAATATGCCAGATAATTAGACTCCTGAACAGAGGATCCCCTAGCTTATAAATACGGTTACAGTGAAGTGCCTCACTGTTTGAACGTGGGGTTATCAGAGAGGGGTACAACTCATAAAGCCTTCCAAGTTTTTCTGCTATTTTTAGCATCCTCCAACTTGATGTTTAAGCCAACTCAGGCTGTCGTTCTCTCACTCTTCATCCCTCCTGCCTGTAGAGACTGCTGTCTCTCACTCTTTCTATCATTTGATTAGCAACATCGGCGTGTTATTATGGTTGTCTTGACATCTGGCAGCTGTGTTGTTTTGAGGAAAAAAAATCCACCCACAGATTGTCAAAGAATGTCAGATTCCTCATTGTTATTACTATGTTAGGTCTGATACAGTGTTTTGGGCACCTTAAGAGTTGGTTGCATGGATGGATAGATAAATGAAATAAAATATAAGAAAATAACACAATACAAAACTCATAATCAAGTTATATTTCTGATAGCATACCCCGTTGGCTGTTAGCTGCACGTCTGATTCATGACTCTCGGGGATCCATGGAGGCACTATTTCCAGTGTGTGATCTAAGGTCATTGATTGGACCAGACAGATCTTGCATTTTATGCTAATGTATGCGTGCTGTTTCTTAAGTGGACGGGGTCAGAACCACGCAGTAACTGCAAATATTAGGATCTATAACTCTGCTTTAGTGTTAAAATGAGATATTTACACAGCTACAGGCTAAATGTAGAATTACAAAAATGACTAATTAGCAAGGATGGTTGTGAATGCAAACGGCTAAAGGGGCGGGGCAGTGGAAAAAGCCCATGCCACACAGATACAGGAAGTGACTTCACACTGAATTGTCTTTGGAGATCAGTAAATATTTGTATTGTTCACAGGATTTAGCATAAGATAAAAGATGTTGTTGCCATTGTTGGCATGGCAACAACATCCAAGTGCAGGTCCTTAATAAGCTGAAAGGGGGTTACAGTACATGACATTTATGTATATTTCACAGCAAAATAAACACTGATTTGCAGATGTTCCCCACATACAGGCAATTTTCATACTTGTACTAGCTGAGAATCACAGTACTTTATTGATGTTTGAAGCGTCACTGCTGTGCATTTGCTTCAGGCTTTGACTTGTGTGCCAGAAAAAGATCTAAGTGTTATGCTTGTGCTGCCTCATTTAAACGAACCTTCCTGGCTCCGTTCCTTTCACCTGTGCACTCTGTGCTGAGAATGACTAAAACCACAAGGACGGGATAAGGTCAGGGGAATGCCACAGAGCTTGACTGTCACCGCCCGGCTGTGATGCTATCATAGCAAGGAAAAAAGGCTGATATATTATACCCAATTGATTTGGTAACAGTGGTTACTGGCTTAGCACTGCGAAATTTGATACAATGAATGAATGAACTATGAACTATGAAATAGGTGACAGTGACAGATATCTTTATGATATAAAAGTTCTTTCAATCTTTGTTAATAGACACAGTAACTCTCACAAAGCCATTAAGGAAACCCATGAGGGCATCTGACGGAGCATCAGATTATTGTCAGGGAGAGGTGTTTATTACTGAGTTTCCAGTGACTCTCAGGTTCGCACAGTGACCATCATAACGGGGTTTCCCCACGGTCACAAGAAAGCCACGCATGTAAGGAGAGAAGGCCATTATCTGTGTAACCTTGTAGCTTACAATCAATAGTGCAAAGGGAAGTATGTGTAACACAGTGCTAAATAAAGATGGGCAGGCTCTTCAAAGCAGATACACTTTTGGATGTCTTAGTCCCTGTGGCAAGGAGCCATCTTCTGTAATGTGCCCCTGTGGAACTCACATATCATTGTATGCCCCAGTGATGCTGCCATATGTCAGCTTAATGATGATATATCGGTATAGCATACAGACAGACTTTGATGATCTAACTTCATAACATAGAGTCCTGTTCAGTGGTTTGTAAACCCTGTAGAATTGACCTAAAACCACAGCTGTCCTCAAAGTAGATAAAGAGAACTTTTAATAGTAGATCTGAACGTAGGAAATGACTACTTACTATTAAAACACTTTTCTGGCTCTGTCTCAGTCTGCACTTTTTTGATTACAGCCCAGCTCTGGTCTCACATTTAAAGCCTGAACAGATTACGTCTTGTGCTGCAGGTAACTTCTGATGAGACCTAATCAGTCCTTTTGAAAGCTCCAACAATGAGGCCCATTAGAGGTGCACACAGCCCCAGCAGTCTGAGGTAAACGGTGTTTAAACATGTGAGGTAAAGAGTTCAGTACCTGCAGGTCCAGAGCTGTAAGCTGCTTCCCCTTCTCTCCTGAACTGCGTTTATACTCCTCGATGGTCCAGGTCGGCTGTCCTCGCTTGCCGTCTGACAGGCTTGTGAGCCTCAGGTCCGTGTACAGGGGGCTGCCCTTTACGTGGGCCTTGACGGTTGGGGTGAATGGGTGTGGTGAAAAAACCTGTTCGACCAAGTAGGTCTCCTTTGGTGGCTTTGGAGGGCGCTGCGCCTGGGGGAGCTCGTATTGACGCTCCCGCTCTGCCTGGAAAAAGAGAAAAGGATGAGAGAGAACAGAAAGGTCATCAGGGAGGTTTGTGTAGCTGCGACCTCAGCTCTGCAGCTGGCTTTATATGAGGCCAGCGAAAGAAGTTCTCTAAATCAGGACGAGACATTTTAAACTTCAGTCTCAGCTGGAATAATAATAGGTAAGTCATAGAGCAGAGGATGTGTTACAGCAAAGGTTTATTTTTATATTTTAATATCTTCAGTTCGCTGATGTAAACACCAGGGGAGAGACTCCTCCATGTGCAGAATTATGAGACAAATGGAGGCGCTCTGAGCCTGGGCTATGAAGCAGGCGATCATAGATACATATAACTATATAGTAGCATTACAAATTAAATGAGATGAAAATACATATAAGTAGGTGGTCTGTTTGTTAGATAATGACTTGACTTCACAGTTATTTCTTATCATACTGCCTCACAACGAGACGGTTCTGGGTGTCATGGTTCTGTCTGGAGACCTCTTTCTATGGTAGCCAAGGGAATGCTGATTTTGCCTGATAAAAGTGTGAAAGTGTATGTTTACACAGTGATCTTTTCATAAACCCAACTAAGCAACCCAACCAATGGCTATTGATGTGATCGTAGGTAGTCCATAGGACATTGCTCCACAAGTGTTGTTCTTTGTTCAGATCAGTTTAGTGAACCTCAGTCCTGCTTCCATGTGCTTTTTAGACAGAAGAGTCTTTCTCCTGGTAACAAACAAACTGTACTTGTTCAGTCCTCTTCTAGTTGTGCTGTCACATTAACACTGAGCATGCTCAGTGAGGTCTGTAGACTCTGACATGTAGCTCTTGGGTTTTTTGTATTTCTCTGATCTTGGGCTGAATTAGCTGGGACGTCCACTCCTGTGAAGACTGACAGCTGTCTTGAATGTTTCCACTTGAATAATCTTTCTCACTGTAGAACGCTGAACTCCAAATTTCTCATAATCATCCGGAGAAAAGGAGCGTTCAATGTTTGGAGTTGAGGAATTAACATGAAACCTATTTGCTTGCGTGAGCAGTTGTTATTGATTTGTGACTGTGAACGAGAGAGAGAGAGAGAGAGAAAGTGTGCACATGTTCTTCCTGCAAATAAGGGGCTGACAGTGGATAGAGGCATTTTCCTGCCCTGCTATAATAAATAAATGACTAAAAATGACTAAGATGGGTCACAAATTATACCCTAGCATCCATATCTGTTCATTTAAAGAGGTTTGTTTCTGTTTGACATTCACAACCAGTGCATCCCTTCCTTTCCCCATTTCCTCAAACTACGGGGGGACCAAGTCCAAATTCCAAATCGTACTTGCGTTCATCATTAGCAGGAACTAGTTATTAACTCTATAAGTCTAAAACTACATTTAAAATGAAACTACAAGCTAATATTAAATTGAAGCGATGAGTCATGAAGTGCTTAAATAAAATGTAGCAACAGTCATATCTGGGTTGCATAAAAGTTGGACTAAAGTCAGTGCTTGTGGCAGCCATAAAGCCAGATGTGTTGTGTCCTGACCATCTGACACAAACATGAGCATCTGCCATTTCTAGGAGTGGGTGGATATGTGGCATTCATGTGCGAACATTTGTTGCAATATACATATTTTTCCGTGTGTGTGTTCTGTGTTCATATTTATGCAATAAATGAATCAGATATGGTGCAAAAAAATCCATATGTACAAGAACTGCATATGGATCTTTTATGTACACAGCATATTAAATAGTCAATTGTTCTTGGTTTTGAAAAATAATCAATTAAATCCTCATAAAAAAAGATTGCAGTCCAATAAACTCCAATATCCAATATCAAAGGAACTCCTTATGCAACACAGCTTCAGTTCACTTCTATTGAGCTGTATTTCTTAATAGCCTCGTCACGAATTATCACTCCCTAAGAAGCCAACACAAAATAAACACCAACAAACACTCATTTCTGGACACTGAGCATTGATCCCTGCAGCATTTACAAGCAGCTCCCGTCAATACCGACCACCACTTGGACACATAGATGTGTCCCCACAGGCAGTAAAGGTGATGGACTTATGTGTGTGTGTCTTTGTCTTCAGTGAACAGGCACAGTTACAGTGACGCTCTGGTTGCTGTCAGCACCTTGTGTTAATTGGATATCTGTGCAGAGGAGAGTGTGTCAGTAGTTCAGAACATTTGTGACTCATGGACATTCATTACACCAAAACCTTCCATAGGGCTACATTGAGCTGGCCTGTTCACACACACACACACACACACACACAACGACCTGCTAAATTCACAGCCGGTGCCATTTTTAAGTGACCTTTGCAGTCATCCACACACCACCAGCGAGGAGGGCGTAACAGAAGTATTACCATACAGGCACATAAACAAGATGTCTTTAACATGTCATAACTATTGTGCACAAACAGCCTTGTTTCTCATTTTGCATATAGAGTATCCATGTTTTTCAACAACATATGATAGGAAAACTATAGATATCTGACTATAATGAGGACAAACGACCCTGACAGTGGTGGCTATGTTATCATGCTATTATGTGGCTGCAGCAGTTTTTTAATGCAAATACCTCCATTCACATTTAACTCCTAAATGAGCACCTGTCCACATACAAGGCACACAGAGAAGAAGTTAGTTTTATTTCTGCTGCAGCTTCTCACCATTTTAAAATAGCTGTATATAACCACAACTGAAACTGCCTTTGGGAATGACCCATGGGTGAATGCTAATTAATATTAGACATTGGCTCCAACTAAAGAGCTTGATCTGGTATTAGATAAATGGGGCAGGTCAATAGACTGTATAAAAAGATGGATGACATGACAGCTCCCGAGAAGTGAGGCCAAAACATCTTAACTGCCCTCTAGTGGCTGCTTGCTTAAAAAAACAGTAGAGTAAATTACTGTTTTTAGCAACGAACATTTAGGCAAAGACCCAAATAGAACATAATGGAAATAGGAATGCTGAGGGGTGCTGCAGCACCTCTACTGGCAGGGGGATGTAATTACAAGAAATAAAACAGTTGATTAATAAATGGTCGAAATAAACATTTTGTTACTTTTTGTTATATTCATTGGTTTTGAATTCAAAGACAGATAAAGTAAAGTAGCTAGAGGTGCCAAGGATCAGATCTGTTAGTAAGCAGTGAGTAAAAGCAGTCGGTTAGGTTATGACGACTTAACCGTGTTAAAAAAATAATTTTAGTTTTTAAAATAAAAAAAAAATTAAAAACAATTGAAGCTATGCTAACATGTTGGTGTCAAGATTTTTCTACTTAAAATTAACATAAAATAATCAAACTTTTATGTATTACATAGCCTTTAATATGACATCATTATATTGTGTTTCCTATCAGGAGCTATTATGGCTTGTTTATATTTATGAATGGCGTTTGATTCAACCATGAAAAAAGTACAGACTCAATTAGCATTAGCCAGTTTAAAATAGCCCATCTTGACATTCATGAAAACCAGCTACCACAAAGTCAAATCACAGCAAACATGGAGCATGTATTTTTATATGTAATATCTATATTTAAATGTCTAAAATTCTTACCACTCTGATATGTACATGAGAGAAAATGAGTGAATTTTCCTGGTTCAGAGTGAAGGCAACAGGCCAGACTGTGGTGTTGAACGTGCCCTAAATAGCAGGCTCATTTTAGAGTTACAGCTGGTGGGTTTGTTGGAGCTACAATCCATTGGCAGAGGAGCTGACAGCGGCAGCTGAGTCCCAACCATGGTTATTGGACATTTTCAAATTATTTTTCCTCTTCCTCCACCCTGACAAAGCACCGACAGCAGAGAGTGAAAGGGGGAATCATCAAAATCAGGATATAAATGCCAGAAGAGAACATACTCTATCTATCATCTGATCCAGGTTTAAAGTGAGGGGCAACCTTAGATCAACAACAGCATATGACATATTACAATGTAAACATTATTAAAGCCAAAATGGAGAAGCTATGTCTCAAAAACCACCTTTACTCCTTTCTTAGGAATTAAGAGGAGACCTAGTGCCCAGCACCAATCTTCCTCAATCTTCACAACAAATTCACCACAAGATCAGAAAAATACAAACACACTCAAGAGCTACATGTCAGAGCCTACAGGCCTCACTGAGCATGCTCGACGTTAATGTCCTTGACAGGGCAATAGGAAAAGAAAGTCACATCAGACTTCGGACTTTTGGGCAGATAGAACCAAAGTGAAGCTGTTTCCCATAATGCACAGATCAAAACACAGCATAAAAGCACAAACACCTCATGTCGACTGTCACGGAGGTGGAGGGCTGATCATTTGAGCACCTTTCAGTCACAAAGTTGACCATGAAATTTCTCTGTATGCCAAAGTATTCCACAGACAAATAGGAGGCCACCTGTCCAACAGTTGTAGCTTGCCAGAATCTATGGTCATACAGTAGGACACCACTATTACCTGAATGGCTCTAAAAGAAAAGAATCAGGGTGCTTCAACAGCCCAATCCAAACGTCAGACCTCAACCTGAATGGCATGCTGTGACCTTATGAGAGCTGTGCTTACACAAATGTCCACAATGACCTGAAACAACATAGTAATGAAGACGTGAGAGGGTGAGAGACTCATACAGGAAGCCATGACTTCAACTCACTGATTTTTTATCTTTTTATTGTTTACTATATTCTCATTTTTTTGTTTTTGATCTAAATAAACATAAACCAACTACAAAAACAAGACATGGAAGAGACAAATAAACAGCACTGGCTTGTCTGAAAGGCACAGATGTGTGCATTAGTCTCATCACACAGGATTTTGCATTGGCACTGTCACTGATTACATGTTGGTTTGTTGTATTATTATAATTTAGCCAGGCAGGTAAACAAATTAAAATCAACAAAGCTTCCCTCAGGATGCAAATACGACAATATATATGAGCTTTAATCAGAGGATGGAATAAAAGTTGCATGAAACCTGCATCTCACAGCAGAGACGGGTAACATTAAAGTTTAATGATATTTTAAACTCCCTTACCGCCTCAGGGGTTTAACTCATTACAGCAATGGAAAGAGTCTTTGTGAATGAAGCTAATCCCATAATGAAACACATACAGAACCTAAATGGATGCCACCCAGTCAGAGACAAGGTCTTATTCATGAGATAGCATGTAGCAGTGTGGCTACTTCTTCCACACATTTTAGGATGTGCAAAATGATCATTTAAGCATGTTTATTTGGAAACACATATTTTAGGTTTTGGTCACACTTGGATGTAGTATGTCTGTAACATTAATGTGAAGGATGCACATAGAGCAGAAAAAGTAGAAGAAAAGATGATGATGCTGAAAATTACCACCACTGTAGACATATATATAAAAAATGCAACATCTGCCATGGTAAAAACCCAAGATGGCAGTTTGCTATCCTTTAGTTGTGAACCAGTTAAACCGCTATTAGAAACTGCTGCACCTTTTAATTCCCTCTGCTATAAGCATACACATACATATTTATTCTACCCTGCATGCCAGCTGCTGTTTAAATCAGCAGACTGGGTGTTGGTGCCGGTCCAAATAAATGGAGTTGAATCCTGCTCAGGTACCCCAAACCTTATTTCTAGTTTCTTTTGCACTGACAGCACTGTCATACTTGTCTATTTGTCTTTGTTTAATCAGTATTAATTGGTTGTAGCCTCTGATGTATCACATTGAACTGCTGCAGCTTCTAATGTTCACACTATTTTAATCAGTTTAATGTTGAACCTAATGCCCCCACAGATAAAAACACATGCTTCAAAAAACACTTAACACTTCAATCAGATACACCACATGGTTAATTTTGTGCTAACAAAACATCGTGAGAAGTTAGGTGGCAGGTTTGTGGCTGGTGGGTCAGACACTCATTAAGATTAGTTGTTTTGTTTTCACTTGCTGTTTTGTTAAGGTTGGGTTAAGGGTAGGTATTAAAAATTGGCTAAAGGGTTAGGTGAAGATCCTGGTTTATCTTAAAACACATGCATTCATGATATTAAACACATTTTACAAAGAAAACCAGACACCAAGTCCGGACACCATTTGTGGCTAACATGTGGACAGGTTGCCATAGAGATGAGGTCAGAGAAACATGTTTCAAGGACTGAAGTATGGACTTTATGTTATGTATGTAGATTATTTTAAAAATTCACGATAATTACATTCTAATCCTATGTAGATGGAGTAGAAGGAGTAAAAGGTAGCAGCAGCTTTAAGTCTGAGCTGAGAGGATCTCTGTTTTCATGCCATGTGGCTCTTTTGTCCCACATGGCATCTCTCACAGCCAAGAGATGTACTCACAGCCATGCAGTGAGAGGAGGAATTAATCCTGTCAAATTAGGGAGACTAAAAATGCGGACAGGATGCCTCTGGGTGCTCGATAACTCTCAGTTCAGGCTTCTGTTCCATTTGTAACCTGTCAACATGTAACAAGTAGAAGCAGAGGCACCCTGCATCAAAGCTCCAGACACAACGTCTGTGTGTGTTTGGTTTAGGGCTGGAGTGACGACGGTAGAAACGTAGCTGTGCCCCTGTCCAAAATTCAGAAATACAATCGCTGACACTCCTATTTACATTTTATTTTATTTATCTTGTGAGGCATCATTGGCTAACATTGGAAACAACATGGAAATGTATTCTTAATTCTTAAAACAACTGTGAAACTACATCCATCCAGCCATCATCCACACCCACTTTGTCCTGCAGTGCAGGGTCACGGGGGGCTGGAGCCTATCCCAGCTATCTACAGGTGAGAGGCGAGGTACACCCTGGACAGGTCACCAGTCCATCACAGGGCAACACACACAGACAAACAACCATTCACACTCACACTCACCAACCTAACAAGCACGTCTTTAGTATGTAGGAGGAAGCCGGAGCACCTGGAGAAAACCCAGGCAGGCACAGGGAGAACATGCAAACTCCACACAGAAAAGATTATTATTATGATTAATGCCTATGATACACACTAAGTCTTGTTGAGATGGAGGTTGTTTTGTTGTGAACTATTAGTTTTAAATAATGTAAAGATGAAAATTTTAAAGGATGTGACATTTAGCTGCAGCACAGATTTCCAGATTCAGGCACACAAGTTTTGCTCCTGGCAACTTCACTCTGAGACTTAGGTATTAATATACATGTGAACATAATAACAATAACATACAATAACAACAATAAAATAACATTACCCCACAGCTAATATATGGCTAGCCTGGCTAAATGTTCAGAGGCTTTTAAAACACCACATTGAAATGTCACAATGTCTCTGCAGGTGTTAAGCACACGAGTCATTCCGTGTGACCTTTCTGCAGGAAGTTAAATGGAGTGCATCTTCACAAAAATGGGTCCTGACCTTGTGTTGTCTTTATGCAGTCTTTTGTTTATTAGCCCAACCTTCAAGTAGCTATATACTGTGTCAACACCATGTAATAGAATTGACCTGATTTACCCCTTCTAATATTATTACTTGGCCTTCCTGTTTATAGTCAAATCAGCAGTACCAATGTGCCACTTCCATTGGCAACCACACATGCTTAAGCTATAAAAGGACCACTGGGGTTGCTATTGACAATTCTTTCAGCAGTATTCAGTGGCCAGGTGCATTGGCCCATTTTCTATTGCATAGCAGTGTGTGAGCTGCAGAATCTATGCATGTATAATGTGATATTCTTCTGTAAAAGTTCTAGCAAATAGAGTTTAAATTATGGATATGACAGAGTGTAAGTGTAGCTAGGAAACTATTGAAACCGATGAGGTACGGTGAGCTGATGGTTTAACTACAGAACATATATCATTCGGTGAAAAGTGATGGAATTACAAAATCACAACCTGGGTAAGGCACAGAAGCTATTAACTGTGAGAGCTGAGTTGTGTAAAAGAGAAAGTAAATCCCATGGAAAAGGTTGATTTTTTTTTAAAAAAAAACCACTGATGCAGAGTCAATGTCTTCCTACTCACAGGCAGCACAGAAACTCTTCTGTTCCATAGCACCAAGAATTTCTCATTTATTTAGTCCTGGAGTCCTTTAGAAAGTAGAATTTAACTTCCATTTCTATGCTGATGACACCCAGCTGTATCCATCCCCGAAGCCAGTCAAACAGATAGGTTAGGTAAGCAGAGGTTATAGTATTGGTCACCTCAGGAGAAGAGTTGCTGACCGTGTTCTTACTCTAAATGGCCTCAATATAACTGTTAAGAATCGCTCAATCTCTAGAACAGCCTTTTTACACTTGCACTACGTATCATTAACAAGACATTAATAGTGATAGAAGCCATATAATAAAATATTCACCGATAAGATTTAGATATCAGCAGATAAGCTGAAACTAACTAGTACTTACTGTTCTCAAAATGGCATACATATTGGTGAGCATGTAACAGGGGCAGGCATGTCTGCAGTGTGCATGCTTTTAGTGTCATAAACTACTAGCATTGTTGCTATCGGCCAGTGAAAGCTCAGCATTGGTATTTCCTCAACACTACAAGTTTAATTACCCAATTTAATATGGTAATTTCACTATAGGAACGGCTTGCATTTTTATGAATCAGTTGGAATTATATGTCAGCATATCAGGACTGGCATTTCCAGTCAGCCAAAAAAAGCTGAATAATACTGGCATATTGAATATCAGAAAATAAATCATAAGATAAGCATCCTGTCTCAAAGTGATGCTGAAAAGCTGTAATGCCTAGGCTGGATTGAGACTAACCTCTCAGAGCTTTGCTACATTGTATCTGAAAGACCTGTAAATCCTGTTCCATCCTAATAGAACAGTTCACTGTCAGACTACTGCTTTAATCATGGTTTGAAAAAGCAGAGTGGGAGGCCAAGCTTTCAGCTATGAGGCACCTTTCCGTGCTCCCAGTGGAGGCAAACACCCTCTCTACGTAAAGTTCCTCCCTCTTTTAATAAAGTATAAGGACAGTCTCAAGTGACCCTTTCAATTTGGCCGCATGATGCACTGAATAAATCTCCACCCCTCTCTTCTTGTCTTCTCCTCTGGTCCAATACCACATTTGAATTCAGATATTTTATGTCAATACATTTCTTGTCTTCTCAACTCTTTAGAAGTCATTTTCATAAGCAGTAAAATTTCCTGCTCTCATAAACACAAAAACATTGTCCTTACCTCTTTGGCTTTCCGATGTCTGTCCTTGCTGTCTCTGTCCCTGTCTTTGTCCTTGCTCTCATCCCCTGGGTGGCAGGAATAGGACACAGTCCTCCAATCCCTTGGAGAGTTGGTGATGCTGGCCACCTTCGACTCAGTGGCGCTGTTTTCCTCATTGAGTGAGCGGGACGACCTTCTAGTGAACATGCTCTTCTTCAGTGCCTTCATCCTGAGGCTGTCGGTGTTACTCCCATCTGAGCAACACCACTCCCCTGTGTGGCCGTTGTCCGCTTTCACGTTGTGACCAGTGGTATGGCACTGAAAAACGTGAGGTGAGAGGGTGTTCTCGGAATGAGGATGTGGGTGAGGACGGACCTTATCTGGGGTGGCATTGGACCCGGATGCTGAGTTTGTCTCCCCTTGCCTCCCATTAGCTTCGGGCTCCTGGATTTTCTCATCCAGCTTGTTGAGCTTAGATAGAACTTGCGAGATCTCGCTGCGAACTCCTGACAGAGACTCCAACTTCTTCTCGATCTCACCTATTCTCATCACCAGTTTGCACACACTTGATTTGAGCTCATCATCTGTGTTTTCCAAAGAGTGGAAGAGGCGGTCCAGCTTGGACTTGGCTAGTTTGACAGTGTTGCGTTCAGGGGAGCTGTCTCCTGACTTCAGAGTTACCTGAGAGAGAGACCCATTACTATTGTAACACGATGACTGGACAATGCCTAGAGAGTCACAAACACTCATATCATCCAGAAAACGAAAAATGTCACTTATGTCATCACTGATGATCTCAGAGTCCTCATCAGAGTGTTTGAAAGCATGTCTTTCTCTGTCACCATACTTGGATTGGAACTCCTTCAGCTTCTTCTGTTCAGCCAGCTCAGTCTGAGTCCCAACACTAGAGGAGCTGTCGACTCCCTGAAAGGATGCACTGTGGATATTTTTGTCCCTAAACCTTTTGGCTATCTCTCTTTTGTCCAAACCCGAAGGTCCACTTGCCATCAGTGATGCGTCCTTGGAGTTTAATCCATTGGTTTTCTTCACAAAGCCAGGAGAAGCTGCTACCTTTTCCTTCGGGCTGTGAAAATGCTGCTCATTATCTACTGATGTACTGATGATGCTAATGTTGCAGTGGTGGTTTTCCTTGAGTGGTTTGCTGTTTAGAAAAGGCCTCTCAAAGTCCGGAGGACCCTCCTCTGTGTTGAGACTGAGGCTCTTCACCGGCCACGATGGTTGCTTCCCCGCCTTGCTGCTGTGCTTCCTGCTGCTGACACACTCGGAGACTGTGGTCGGACCGAAATACGTGGACGCCTGCAGGTCATCCAGGCTCTCGTGCTTCACCCTCCGTCTGTCTTGAAGCGGGGAGTTGAGTGGGGGCTCAAAGTAAGGGTTACTGTAGGGCAATTCAAAGCTGTGGTTGAAAAAGGTAGCCGGCTTGTGCATCTCTCTTCTGTGGTAGCCATCAGCAGCTTTAGCTCCCTGTTTGGACTCACCGGTGATGACCTACAAAAGTATATCACAGACAAGAACTGAGTGTGTTTACCACACACTGAGTCAGACAATGCACTTGTACAAACAAGGATGATTTCAGAAGAAATCGACAGAGGCCTGAATCAACATTTAAAGGAACACTCAGTCTGACTTCTATTGTGACCTTCAGAATAAAAGAGGTAGGGGGACATTTGTTGGAGTAACTACTACTCTTGCTCTGTTCTGAAGAAAAATCACAGCATAAATGTGAAAATGTGCCACTTGACTGACAAAACTAGAACTTAATGTCATTTAGCATTAAAAGCAGACAATAGGAAAATATCAGCCTGTAGAGGGCAATCCTCTAAGTTCTAGCACTAAAACCTAATGTATACCTTATGTATATCTAAGATGTTATAAATGGCACTTAGATCAGTCTATAGTAGTACTTAATACCCTTACACATCAGTTGTATGCTGAAAAATTACATTTCATCCAGTAGGTGGCCATACTAATTCCACTAATAACAAGGTTGGCAGTTCGATCCCTCGACATTCCAATGTGTTCCTGGGCATTTTGCTCTCCATGGGAAAAGTGCTATTTAATGCAGACCATTAATATTTACATTCCTGTAAGCACTATATAGGTTCTACACAAAATTAATATAATATTTTATTGTGGATTAACCATTAAAAACACACGCACATATAGTGTTTTAATAAGGACCCACTATTTACAGCCATTTTTGCTGTCACTACCACCTCAACTTGTAATATCTTTTGAAGCTAGATCAGGTGAGGTTACCTGGCTTATGTTTTGTGTGTGTGTGTGTGTGTGTGTGTGGCAGAGAGTCAACTAATGTGGCTCACAGTTGTATAAATCATGCAAATAAAAATTGCCAGTGACCAAACTGTGAGTTCTAAACCAGTCTTTATGAATGGATTAAGTCACTGCTTTTACATTATGACATTGCCACTCTAATCCAATTAAGATTAGGAGTATTCACTTTAATCCATTAACCAGAATATGGATCTGAATTTATTTTTAAATGAGGCTCCAGACATTAACTAAAACAAATTGAATCAGATGAACTTTTTTCTCTTGTGGATCATAAAACACAAACCTGCGGTGAGAAGGCCACAAAATTATGGAAGTCCTCCTTGAAAATGTTCCTCTTCTGGATGCAGGAATGAACAGAGAAGGGCTCTTGGTGGCCTATGTGCTGCAGGGATTCATGGTCCGTGTTGGACTCGCTGTCTATGTCCATTGGAAAGTAGGTGCTCTGCATTTCGCAAGGCGGTGACGGCGGACTGCCGCTGGAGTACTGGGGCAGATGGTGCAGCTTGTCCAGCGATGCTGCTCTACATTTCAGGTCCTTGCTGACACCCAGGAGGAAGTTGGGGTCTGAGGCGGGAATAAAACGCTGACAGTTGTTGCACTCGGACGATTTAGGAGGGACACTCTGCTGCTGCTGGGAGTGGTGGTGGTGATGATGATGGTGGTGATGGTGTCCGTCCCTGGGGTGATCCATGTGCTCATATCCGATCCCCCTGTCACAGTCTTGATACTTATAAGCATCATTTTCGGACCTGCACAGCTCCACTGACTGGTTTTTGTGAAGCTTGGCTCTGTGCACTATGGGCAGCTTGTCTTTGGCTATTCCTCCGTTCATCTGGATCAAGTTGAACATGGTTACAATGTCTGCTGCCACCATGAGCTTCTTAGACTGTGGGTCCTCCATGGAGCTGCGCATCTTGTCCTTGAAGAGGGTAGCCGGGAAGGCGGGGTCCAGGCAGGCTGTGTAGAAGAGGAGGCTGCGGAGTTTGGCCAGGTGGACCAGGTCAAAGCGGGCACACAGAGACTTGCACAGATCCTGGTAGGACATGGTGTTACGTTTGGTGTCCAGCTCCTCAAGGATCCGGACCAAGAACAGAGAATAATCTGGGAGGGGGTCCATGGCTGATGGGTGGTACAAACAGGCCTACAGAGAAGGTCCTACCTCAGGAGTAGCTTGGCACCTGAAAACAACACAAATATAGTCAGTGCTTATGTTTCTTTTTGTGCCAAATAATGGATTTAAAAAGAACAAGAACAGTCAATAACACAAAGACATGTCCGAGATAATTTACTTTGCTGGTTTAAACACGCACAGGCAAACAAAGGACTATAAAAAGCACCTGCATTCCGACACTAACAGCAGCTGCAGAGCCTCTAACAGAGCGGGTGCGCACACATTTCAATCCGATTCCAGCTCACATTATCACTTACAGTGAGACGCTGGCAGCAGAGCGGAGAATCATCTGATCAGCTCGGTGCAGCACAGCATGTCTGTCATCAGAGACCCAACAAAAGGGAAAATAAACTCAGAGTAATCAAGGATCATCTGGATGTGACTCCGCAGCGCGCAGCCCTCCAAAGCGCGCATCAAAGAGCTTTCACAGGGACCAGCACGTCCAATTATCCGCCAGGTTAAACAGGAAAAAAAGCAAAAATCAAGTCAAACGCACAGTGCAACATCACATGCATGCGCGCAGGTGAATGCTGGTAATAGGTATTTACTGTCCAGCTGGACTGTGGCGTTAAACCCAGAGCCATGCTGGAGAATCCCAGCGGACCGCTGACCTGCGTTTCCCTCTCCCGCCCGGACTCTGATCACAGCTGTGGAGCTGTCGTGAAGGAGCTGTCCGGGGACTGAAACTGCATACTGTGCTGAAAACCAGGCGTCAAGCGAAAACAATGTACACGCACACTGCCGGTTCCGATTTTCAAAATAAAGGTCTAAGAGAGGCTTTTTCTAAAATTCAAAGAAAAGTTACAAATAAAAGTAAATAATAGAAAACAGCCTTAATTGATATAATAATGGATCCCATTTGTAATAAGATATTAATTAATTATTCATGTGCTGCAAAACAGTAAACGAACAATTTGTTGTTGTTAACTGGCCATTCAATATTTTTATATAATCATCAGAATCAGAAATACTCATATAATCATATAATGAATTATAAATTACAAATAATTAGTAATAATAAATATTAATAAAATATTATAATATAATTGGTATACATTTGATAAATAATATGTGTAAAACGTTTTAAAAAGTTTGAATGTTTTGAGGTCAAGTATTGTTGGACAAATAATTACTAATATTCTTATTAATAAGTATTATTATCATTAATATATCTAATCTGGTGAAATTAATCATTGTAAATTACATAAATAAATACAATAAATAATATGCATATATGATAATTCCACCTACCTAACTCTGTTAAATGATGAGTGTATTTCTATTAACTTGTGTATGTTAGTTAGATTATTTATAGATAAATAACATAATAAATAAACATATCATAATAAATAAACTCCTCAGTCACCTCTGGTAATAGAAAGACAGAACGTTTTCCAGCACTTTTATTGTGAAGTCCAGGCGTTTCTTTTCCGGTCAAAGCCGTGGTAATACTTTGTGATCGATGCGGTTCTTTGTTTCCATTTACTATGACGTAACTCCACCTACCACCGGACACTGTAAAAATACCAGTTATCTGTGTTGCCCTTTCACAGCACTGAATTATTGAACATGGTGATGTATTCCTGTCACTGCTCTGACTGACGGCTGACATCAAAACAACCCCCTGACCTCTACTTCTATAACACAGAAGGTGTTCTCTCATGTTGTTTATTATATCTTTTCACAGTATATAGTACATAAGTACATAAACTAAATCTACACACGTATAAAGATTAATATAAACAGCGACAAAATCAACCACATTTTTTCAGATGTGCACTGTTAAAATGTCAGCATGCATTTGCTATTATTTGCAAATGCAAAATCATGATGTAATAACATAATATGTGGAGAAACATAAAAATTTGTGCATTTTGTCTTTCTGGGGTTTTTTTGTTCACAGTTGTCCGTTAAAAAATAAACTTTATTTTATACCCTGGATAATTGTCAGATTTTTTTAAGGCCTGTATGGACACACACATCTGATCATCAGTCCGTTTTGGAATCACACACTTTATGCTGTTGTTAGAAGACAGTGATGATCAATCAAGATAGGCAAATATGGTTCACACTAAAGTTAAAATTAAATTATGCAGCTTGTAAACTAGCTTTTATAGTCAGCTTCCATCACATATAGTAAAATGCTCCTTGTGCTGCTGCAGCAGTTTTGTTTGTGTCTCTGAGGTGCTGGTCAGCACTCTGCACACATGCAAATCAGGTGTAACTTGACTGAATACATAGTGAATGCACCCACCTGTTGATTGTGCCAGATTGTGGGACCACACACGCGCTGTTTGCATGCAGATTTTACCATGGTGATTCCACAGAATCGGTGCACGGTGGTGCAGTGGTTAGCACTGTCGCTTCACAGCAAGACTGTTCCTGGTCCAGCTGGGGCCTTTCTGTGTGGAGTTTGCGTGTTCTCCCTGTACCTGTATGGGTTTTCTCTGTGTACTCCGGCTTCCTCCCACATTCTGCATGTTAATTGGTGACTCTAAATAGCCCATAGGTTTGGTGACTCTAAATCATAGATATAGGTTTGGGTGTGTTTGCCTATGTTAGGCCTGCGATGACATGTCCAGGGTGTACCCCGCGTCTTGCCCGCAGATGACCCGGTGACTCTGTACTACAGGACAAAGCGGGTCTAGAAGATGGATACCACAGACATTAGAGCTCACAGAAACTGAAGCAATCTCACATGACTTCACAGGGTATGGTGGACAACTGACTTCATCAGCTGGCTGTTCTGGTGTATTTTGAGACATTGTAAAAGCACAAGCTGGTCTACTTTTTGGTTTGCCCTATATTTTTGAGCTACAAAAGCACACAACATCTGGTTGGTAAAATAAAATTCAAATTGGGTTCAAATTGGGCATAAAATCCCCTGGTGCACATATAGAATATGCCAGATTTTCATGATCCAAGACAGTCTATGCATATCTTACAACATGCATTCATTAGCCACAAATGCTAACTAGCTGTCACTGACCTCTGACCCTACACTCAAGGTCTACACTACAGCCAAGTAAACCACAAACAGTGGCTCTCTTTATTGTACTTTTCACCATAATAAAGTAATAGGACACTTTAACATCAGTTACACACACACACACACACATGGAGTCATTATGTAACCCCGCATGTGTGATTTCCTCTGCACACTGCTGCCTTGTGTTAATGAGATCCCAGTCATATTAGCAGTCAGTTGAGAACAGGAAGTAAACACTACCACGGGGTTTTATTAAATGAAACACATAAGTCTGAACCTTACTCCTATATTATGCTTTTCCTAATTGTTCACCATTTATTTCATAGAATGGAAGTGTCATATTATCATTCCTTGCTATTCTTTAAAAAAAGCTATCTAGTAGATATGATCAGCAGGGAAGGAGGGAAATGACTGCAGTCATTTTTATAACACAGTCTGGCCATAAAATATTAATTATAATGAAGCTAGGCTGCTGACATTTAGAATGCAGCACAGACATTTTTAACACTGACAACTCTACACTTTTATTACAGTATGCTGTGTGAACATGTGCTGTTATGATAAATGCAATCATTCCACACGCGTGACAGTATTCGAGAGCAGTAAATGCTTTTCTTCCATGCGGCTGGTCATTGGTGAGTCTAGCACAAATATTAGTACTGCCTGTCAAATCTATTGGTTCCGACTTTCCATTCATTGTGAAGTTATAAGCCCGCATAATTGTTGAGGCCTTACCTGTGATATCTTGCTGATGTATATCTGCAACATATCAATAATGTATAGATGTGTATTAATGTATGATACAAGAAAAAAGGATGTATATTGAAGTGATGAACACCAACAGTGACCTAAAAATAAATTAAATATAGTTTGGTTCATTAAAACGCATTCAAAAATGTCCAAGATGGCCGCCTTGTGCTGCCATGAAGTATGTAATTATGTGAACTTGGATGCTGCACAATTTTGTCAATTATCATGTCATTTTGTTCTTCTTACCTTTTATAACATACATCCAGCATAATTAGGTCTAAATAGTTACTATTTTGAATCAGCTCTAAAAGTCAGTCCATAGACCTCCATGTTAAAATGTCAAACCTTAAGAATCATTTGAAGTTTTTCCTTTATAAAAACTTAATATTTTGCATAATTAAGGGCGAGACTACCCACTTGGACTAGACATGATTGTGTAAGAAATCACCCGCTACTCCTACGTAGTCCATTATATAGTGTTTGCCATTTTGCTTGTTGTCTGAATGTGTAGTGGGAATAATTAAACATCCTGCATTGCTCCCAGTATTTATTTAGCTAATGGTAATACAGCCTAATTATGCAACAACAATGATGCAATTAACTCACAATATAGTCCCCTTCAGTCGATTACCGTTATAGGGAGTAGGAAGTAAGTGGGTTCAACAGACTCAGACCCTGTTAACGTGGCGACAGGACCTCACACATAGATTTCAGAACCCCTTCTGGAAACCAGGATGTCTATTTACAACCCACTAGAGCCCAAAAACTGCTGTTCCCCAATTGGCCTCCAGGGGTTTGTGTTAATATCCACACTAGCAGATCACTGAAATAGCTTGGGTGACTGAACCACTGTGCATGTGAACAAGTGAGAGAGTTACCCTGTGTATAAAAGTTAGCACACATGACCGAAGTGAGAGTCTTTGCTAATAGATAGTCCTATCCTAAAATAATCCTATTTATTTATTTCCCTACATTTATACTTTCATAGACTTTATTGCGTACTACTTTGTACCATCTGTTTGTATCCTTATGAAGTGAAATTTCTCCAGTGCAACATAATTGCTGCTGTGGTGCTTACTGTGTTGCTGTTCTATTAAATGACAGGAAGAAACATCAGGAAGAAATAGTGACATGCAAAAGATTGCGGGGGAGAAAAAAAAGCTCTGTGCATGTGCACCTTGAACAGAACCAGACAAAGCTGCAGCTTTATTAATCTGACAAAGTTATATCACATATTCTACCACAGCAGGCATGGCCCTCCTGCTCTGATCTATTTAATATGAAGGAGACAGTATTAATGTTACTGAACATTTTAATGCTTAAGTAGCTTCTGCCTACAGCAACTTTCATGTCTTACTTATTTTTAATGGAAGGAGGCTTCTAATAGTTCAAAATGGATCATTTAAAAATACTTGCTACCTGTTGTTCTATTGACATGTATTGGAAATGAAAAATGTTCTGATATACACTGCTCAATATATATATAATATACAATAAAGGGGACACTTGTACACAATGTAACTCCAGGTCAGTCACACTTCTGTGAAACCAGCCTGTCCAGTTAGGATCAACACTGATTGTGAATCAGTTTCAGCTGCTGTTGTGCAAATGGAACAGACAACAGGTGGAAATGAGAGGCAGTGATCAAGACAGCCCTATAAAGGAGAGGTTCTGCAGGTGCTGACCACAGACCATTTCTCTGTTCTCATCCTTTCTGCCTGATGTTTGATCACTGC
This sequence comes from Parambassis ranga, assembly GCF_900634625.1. Classification (NCBI taxonomy): domain Eukaryota; kingdom Metazoa; phylum Chordata; class Actinopteri; family Ambassidae; genus Parambassis; species Parambassis ranga. Next base: position 24,623,114 of record NC_041024.1, on the reverse strand, counting down.
ATCTACAGACAGACATCTGCTGTAATAGAGCTTTTCCTCAGATGCTGATAGGTCTGGGAGAGTGAAATGAAAAGTTATGAATGGGTGCAATTAGATTGGATTAGTAGGAACATGATAGTTGATATAACTAGACAGAGTTGATTCATTTAAAGTGTTCTATTGTTGGTTTAAATTTCAAACCAACAATAGAACACCGTGAAACAAATTTACCACCCTTTAGTGTAATCATTGTATGTGATTGAATGTGCAGTAATCAATTACTGCACATACAATCCTTGATGTAAAGGTTTCATTTGTGAGAAAAATGGTACAACTTCCCCATTATAAGCCAATGCATAAAATGCCTGTCATTATTGGTTTTTGTGCTTGTGATTTTGAGCTTAGTAGGCTTTTTTAAATGTGTTTCTATGTGTGTGTGTAGTTTTGAGCAGGGCTGAAGCTGATTAACATATTTATGCAGAAAAAAATAATCTGTTTAGTTTTCTATAGCAGTTTTTTGGAACTGGACATTTTTGACCTAATGACATAAAAGGGTAGTAAATTAAAGTGACGCCTGAGGGTTAAGTGGACGGTTGTCTTCGCTATCTGTGAATATACCAGAATTTAATTTAATTTAACTTTTATAACTTTTATTTAATTTTAATTTTGTCACTAGACCGATTAAATGCACAGATTTTTGAAATGAATTGAATTGAACACAAAAACTCCTATTGCACCATAGTGCTGGACAGTTAAACTCATTAATGTTAGGCTGACTTTTGTGCTGCTTTTTATTGTTCTATAGGGTGAATGTCCAAAAAAATACCATAGACCATAACATTGTGTTTAAATGGTTCAGGACTGTTCAGCATGCTGTCCCTGTACACTCACTTCATCAGGTCCACCTGTTCAGCTGCTCCTTAATCTAAGCAGCCAATCAGGTGTCAGCAGCTGGTTCATTTCTGCATGTAGACATGGTGAAGACGACCTGCTGAAGTTCAGAGTGAGCATCAGAATGTGGAAGAAAGGTGATCTCAGTGACTCTGAACGTGGCATGGTTGTTGGTCTGAGTGTTTCAGGGATTTTCACACACAACCATCTCTAGTGTTTACAGAGAACGCTCTGAAACAGAGAAAATATGCAGCGAGCAGCAGTTCTCTGCTGATGTCAGAGGTCAGAGGAGAATGGTCAGACTGGTTGGAGCTGATAGAAAGACAACAGGAACTCAAATAAGCACCGCTTCCAACCGAGGTCTGCAGAAGAGCATCTCTGAACGCACAACAGCCTTGAAGCAGATGGACTACAGCAGCAGAAGAACACAGCTGGTGTCACTGCTGTCAGCTAAGAACAGCAAACTGAGGCTACAACTCACACAGACCCACCAACACTGTACAATAGAAGATTGTAAAAACTCTGCCTGCTCTGATGAGTCTCCATTTGTGCTGACACATTCAGACGGTCAGTCAGAGTTTGGTGTAAACAACATAAAGCATGGATCCATCCTGCCTTGTATCAGTGGTTCAGGCTGCTGCTGCTGCTGTAATGGTGTGGGGGAGGTTTTCTTGTCACACTTTGGGCCCCTTAGTACCAACTGAGTCTGGTTTAAAGACCACAGCCTACCTGAGTATTGGTGCTGACCATGTCCATCCCTTTATGAGCACAGTGTACCATCTTCTGATGGATACTTCCAGCAGGAGAACACACCATGTCACAAAGCTCACATCATCTCTAACATAACAATGCATGTGCGTGTTTTCATAGTTGTTTTATGTCTACTGTATATACACAACGCCTGTGTACATGTATTATATACATGTGTATATGAATGTATACTATACCCCTATGTATGTAGAAGCATGTGTATACATGGAGACAGCAGCCACAGACTGCACACTAAACTGGCCAGATGGAATCTTGGACTCCTGTTGGGCTGACTGAATGCCAGCACATACAGATTCACACAGAGAGGTGCAGCCAGACAAATTCACCCATCCAGAGCTGCATAGTGAAGTCCTCCAGTAATACTATAATAATTATTTTAGACACATCTGATGTTAATAGAATCAGACATGAAACAGTAACATGGACAGCGGGGCAGGAGTAAAGACAGTCGGCTTGGAGTCTCAATAACTGCAAGGCTGCCTCAGGCTGCTGACCAAATCTCTATCAAGCTGATGAACAGCATCACCCTTCTCTCTGTTCCCACCACACAGGAGGAATGACACCTCACAAATATTCCTCCACACACACACACACACACACACACACACGTACATACAAACACTGCAGGCTCCTTTTAATTATGCTCCTGTCACACAGGGATCCTGATGGATAGGAAGGTGTGGCACACACCATAACTTACAACAAAGGCTGTCAGATGGTTTGGAACAAGGCAGTTCCCGAACATAACTGTCCTCTTCTACGACAAATATAGATATTTCAGCTAGTTTACAAAAGAAAGAGTGGGTGCTTATGAGAAAAAAGGGTTTGTACTGTTGTTGGTAGTGCGGTAACATGCTAGCCTGGCCAGCTATAACCATTCTCTCTGTGTGGTATGGGTCTGGAATCCCACGCCCTCACAGCCACTTCCTCTTGTTACAAACATAAATCGCACCAAACGTTCCCATTTATCTGAAATGTGGCAGGTTTTTGTGATGACTCGCTATTTTTGCTATTTACTGTGGAGGATAAAGACTGGACTCAGTAGAAAGGGTCATGTGGTCTGATGAATCCAGACTGACCCTTTTCCAGAGTGATGGAAGCATTAAATGAAAGGTGAATGAAGTGTTGCTCCAATCGCGCCTCATTCCTACTGCACCAGGGCAATGTTATTATCTTGAGTTGCTTCAGTTGGTCAGTTTCGTTCATTTATATACCTTAAAAAATAAGGTCTGCTGGCAGCCTAAGTGTACTAATTAAGCTGGTGACACGGCCATATGCCAACATGACAACGCCCAGATTCATCATAGTCAAAGCGTTAAATAGTGGTTCAGAGAGCATGAGGTCTACACAGATTTACACATAAATCAGCCAAAACAGAGCCCAGACCTTAACCCCAGTGAGACTCTTTGGACTCTCCACACAATTAACCAATGATGATGCCACTCAAATGAGTTTGTTTTTCTGTTACCATCTGTCTACTTGCTCTCACAAAGCTTCTGATGACAACATGCGTGACTGTTGAATTGTGTCCAGATCTGCTGTTCACACTGACTGAGATTCACTTTGCATTTGTAACACTATTTTGCATGTCCTGAGGTGGAGTGTTTGGAGGTCACACTGGAGAGGCTGCTCACAAAGCAGCAACAACAAACAGGCCAGTTTATTGTGACTGTGTCTCCGAACAGTAAAGTGCTGATGCACCACAGAGGGTGACGGGATTGAAAGCAACTTAGCTGATCAGCTGTTCTAAATAGGCCGGTGTCTCTGCTCCCTCTGGATATAATTAAAAAGAGTAAACACAATCACACTGGTCTCAGGAAGCAATTCATCCATCACAACAAAGGAATCTGTCAAAAGTCATTTTAGATTCAAAATACAATTCAAGATGTATTTTTTCTAATTGATCTAAAAACATACTTACTACAAAACATACTTTATGTTTAGCAGAACATAAAACTATTTTAAATCTTTGCTGCATTTTTTTAAATGGCCACAAGATGGCAAACAACTGGCTGCACCACTGCAGTCCAGCTGGGTTTAATACTGAATGATTCAGAGATGTTAAGAACACCTAGGCGAGTGGTGTGACTGCACTCCTCCTATAAGATGAAGCATTCCAGTTGGATTTGAGACTAATTTATATGTTACACACACACACACACACACACACAAGCGTGGCTGAAAAAACGCATATTTTGCAAGGTGCCATCTGGGGAGTGAGCTCAGCCTGTGATAGTGCTGAGTGATTTTTTCCTGCACCATTTGGGTGGAATGATTAATTGTCCTCCACAGTTAAAGCAGGTCTGTAAGAGAATCCAGCACACTGAGAGGAAAAACAAATATTCATTAATCCAGCTCAGGCTATCACAACAGTCTCTCTCTGTTATGCATGTGAACACAAACATGTTTGTACAGTTATCTTTGTGATCATTGACATAATACCTTCCCAAACTAACCTAAACTCTCAGCCAAGCTTTTAAAGTGCCGACTGGCCACAGTGTCCTCACTCCACTGGTTTCGAACTAGTCCTCACAGAAATGACACACACAAAGTAGCAAAGTACATTGTTATTTTTATCTTAATTCCTGCCTTAGTGATTGACACCTATTCCCATCCACTTACTACAACCCATAGGTGAAATAGTAGCTTATAAATATTACAAATAAAGTCTTTAATATTATTATTCCATATTAGTAGTAGATATGATAGTGTGCATGTATGACTGCACACACATCAGTGTCTCCACTACCCATTGACAATAAATTCTATTTTTAGCATTCATATAAATCATGGACAGAATCAATCCAGAGACACAGTCACAACCGGCAACATCTGCCCTGCTCTGCCTGTGGAGTAGCACAGACATGACTGATATAATCCTGTCCTAATATGGTTTATTGCACTATTCCATTTGGAAGCAGCCTGCATTGTGTAAGTGTGTACAGAGATTGCTGTGTGGTCAGCTTATGGCTCTACATCCAGACAAACAGTACGGAGTTCATTATCATAAAGACCCAACAAAAACAGTCCCAGTATGGCTCCTTGTGGGACACCAGTAGTAGATTTAAAAGGAAAAAACGATTAATTAAAATGCAGACTAAATTTTAGGGGTCCCATCATGGATCCATGGGGGCTGCAAGTGGTGGTGTTAAAAACTAAGGCAATTTATTCATGTAATATAGATTAAAGTGATCCCACTATAGAAAAGACTTCCTCATTGAAAAGACATGACAACCTAGAGTGGAGCCCTGGAGGCAGAATTCCATCCCTCCATCCATCCATCCATCCATCCATCCATCCATTCATCCATCCATCCCTCCATCCATCCATCCATTCATCCATCCATTCATCCATCCATCCATCCATCCATCCATCCATCCCTCCATCCATCCATCCACATCACCTGCTTACTGTGTTGCACAGGGCCTGGAATCCTGGAGTCACATTGAACTGGACATTCTGAATAAGACTAACAAACGGAGACAGACAACCACCTTCACCTTATATGCATATCTTTGGACTGTGGTTGGAAGCTGAAGTGCTTCACATACTGAGGCTCACTTTGCATGTGTAACTACTTTGCATTCTCTGAGGTGTAAGCTGAGTGTTCTTCTGCAGGTTTGAAGGTCACGCTGGAGAGACTGCTCACGAAGCAATAACATGCCAGTTTATTATGACTGTGCGTCCAAACAGTAAACTGCTGACGAACTGTGGAAGAGAGTAGGGAGTGGGGGGGTGAGGTTGATTGGGGAATGACGGGATTGAAAGGAACTTGAATTTAGCTGATCAGCTGTTTTAAGAAGGCCGGTGTCTCTGCTCCCCCTGCATATAATTAAGATGAGTAAACACAATCACACTGGCCTCAGTACACAAAGGATGAAAAGGATCAGCATATATTACACATTTTTAAAAATAAACTTCACATACATACATACATTTATTTTATTTTGTTTTGTTTTAATTGATTTGTCTTTTTGTCTATTTTTTATATTATTTTATTTCTCTACTGCTTTTTTAAATAAAAAGTAAAGTTCATATCCATTACTAGGCTTTATTATTTTATTGTATTTTATTTAAAATGACCACAAGATGGCAAACAACTGGCTGCACCACTGGAATCCAGCTGGATTTAACACTGAATGTTTCAGTGCTGCTAAAGAGGCAAAGTGAACAGACCCATGTACTGCATGTGTGACTGCAAACCTCCTATAAGATGAAGCATTCCAGTGCGACTCAAGCTCTCTAATTTATATGTTACACACACACACCAGCAAACACACGTATTTTGCAAGGTGCCATCTGGGGAGTGAGCTCAGCCTGTGATAGTGCTGAGTGATTTTTTCCTGCACCATTTGGGTGGAATGATTAATTGTCCTCCACAGTTAAAGCAGGTCTGTAAGAGAATCCAGCACACTGAGAGGAAAAACAAATATTCATTAATCCAGCTCAGGCTATCACAACAGTATCTCTCTGTTATGCATGTGATCACAAACATGTTTGTACAGTTATCTTTGACATAAAACCAAATCAACTCAAACTGTCGGCTAGCCAAGACGTCCTCAATCCAATACTCTAAAAGTCAATATTACCAGACAAGTGTACACACACACACAGACACTGAGACAGGTCTATCACAGGCAAGCTCATTCTGTGTCCTCAGTATAACCTCAGCAGTTATGCAAGCTGAGAGTTTGGAACTTGAACGTTCCCTCCCTGATTTATTACTAGTGTCCAATACCAACAAAAAATCCTTAAAAACCTCTTTGTGTTGTGAAACTAAACAGTTCAACACTAAAGACAAATGAATCTACAAACATCCATACACACATAAGCCTGTGAGCACTGACAGGTGAAGTGAACAGCACTGATTACCTGATGAGAAAACTGTGATGTTTACTCAACTGGTTCCCAGTGTGCATTGGTCAGTACATGTCAAAAATTGTCCAAGAAAGGACAAGAGGCGAAGCAGTGAATGTGACACAGTGCATTATAGTTTGTTGTCTGCAGACCTCTGTCCATTGTTGAAATCTCTAAGAATGATACATCAGACCTGGACCATGGAGCAATGGAAGAAGGTTTTCTTTGATATCACATTGATGGCTGTGTGTATGTATCACATGGTACCAGGATGCAATAAGTTAAGAAGGTGAGCTGCAGACATCCTGAAGCTTTCCGTTAGGAAACCTTGGGTCCTGCCATTCGTATTGAGGTTACATTAGCACCTTGCTAAGTATGCAGGGTAATGTGCCATGTCACAGCTAAAATGGTTCCGGAATGATTTAAGCAACACAACAACCTCCACATTTCCCAGAACTTAATCCAACGGAGCACTGGGGTGATGTGCGTGTGGTAAACAGACCATCAGTGTGTTTTCTTTCTTTGTGTACTATCAGTGATTGTTTAACAAGAAGTCAAATTAATTGTATGTAGTATCAGATGCCAGAGAGACATGGCTCTGATGAACACTGAATAATAAGCCAGATCACTCAGATGTTATCCATTAATTTCTTTGTATGTATAATTAGCTCAACACCGTTCAGTTGGCAACAAAATCTCTGGAACCGGTCCCATCACAGTGGGAAAGAGGCCAACTATTAAATGGTATAAACACCGGAATTAGTGCTCATTAATTTCCCAAACTATTTCTCCAACAAACTCACTACACTTTCTCCATCAAACTACACAAGTGTACAAGAAGCATCCTTCCTGAGAAACATGCAATACCCTTCAACGGATGCAGATTTATTCCTAGATTTTGCTTGTTTTACATTCAATTTTCATGCTTTTTAAATTGTTAGGTTGGTTTTTTTTGGCAAACTTTATGACCAGTTGGTTAATGATGGGAAATAAATCCAATGAATACCTTGTCAAAATACTCATAAGCTGCTTTCCATTAAAAACGTTGCAAAGGACAGGAAGAGGAGAGCAGTCTGCATTGTGGTTTAATGGTAAATCCACATTTCTTAATAGTTGGTCATACAGGGTTTATTCATGGGAAAATCACATGAACAAAATATAAGAGAATCAACACAGTAGACTTATAGCAGAAGAGAACTGGATCCAACAGGTCAGGTTTGTGTTCCATATGAATATTGAACAAAAGTACAAAATATATTTTGACTCAGAAAAACAGACAGATCCATGTAAAAACAGAATATTTACTCATTTCCAAATCAGCACCATCAAATATATGTAGTGGCAGTTTATGTACCAAATATGGCGTATGTGCAACTAACAAAACAAAAGTACAGTACAGGAATAATTATATATTTGCACTACATCAGACAAAAAAGTGTCATCAAAATTGTTATTAAATAATCCTACAATGAACAACAGATAACTGTTAACTGTGACAGTGACAACAGGACCATTATTGACAATAAGATGAATTCCACAATAGTGAAACAGGTCACAAGATAGCACCATTCCACCCCTGTTAAAAGACTGAGGCTTTGTGTTAACACTTACACACAGACACACAGACAGAGACAGACGCAGGTGTGCTCCATGGCTAACAGGATGGGATCTATGGGATCTCTGTTACTGACTGAATGTGGTTGGTCGGACGTCAGTGCCATTTTGGACTCTTTGAAAAAACAGAGCTTATCTATAGAGAAGAGATGGCTCACACTATTAATATTTGATTACCATTGCAACCATTCGTGGGTGGGATATATTAGGCGGGAAATAAACATTTCGTCCTCAAAGTTAAAAGTTAAAAAAGTCGCAGCAGAACTGCTGTGGGGTGTTCCCAGCCTGCAGAACCTCTCAAAAGAGGTCCAAGGACGGGAATAGTACAAAAGGCTCAATGATGCATGTGGGGGGGACATGTGAGCCACTGATGAGCCAGGTTAATGCTGGTTGCAATGGAAAGGAGTCTGTGCATGGGGCTGTGCAGCTGCAGGCATGTTGTTATGGTATGACTGATCACTGTATTTTAAGTGAACCTATTTTGCACATTATTCTGCCATCAGCACCAGCCTGTTGTGCACTGATTAAATATCATGACATATGATGTGAATGGCTGAAGCTCGGAGTTGGACAGATTGACAGCTTATAACATTTTGCTTAATGTGAATGATGATGTGGTTTGATGCTGACTGTTTACAGCATGTTTTTTGAAATGCCACTGTTGTTTTAATTTATTTTTCCTGATTTCAGATCTGGACATTTGCTTTGCCTAAGTCACATGCTTCATTTCTGTGATTGGTTGTATGTCAACCTAAAGGTGTCCATCTTTTCTGCATCACAGAAAAAAGACATAACATTAAAAACAAACACCATAAATCGGCATGGGCCAAATAAACAGTGAAATCCATCTGTGACAGACCAATGTACTGATATATCAGTCAGTACTGCAGCTGTGGCACAGAGAATGGCAGCTGCAAGGGGGTTTTAATCCTCCACATTATACTACAGCAAGGACGACAAGCAATGAAAGAGCCAAAATGGCTACTGACCCGCGCCTAACATAACAAACCCATCATAACAAAAATATATTTTTTTGATTAAAGTAATATCGTTGGCAAGCTGGACCACAGACTGTGACCTTGATGTTTATCTTCCATCCACGGTCCTTGATCTTACAGTATGTTATCATGGCTCCTCACACTCACACACATTATTACAGCATACCTATGTTTGAACATAGAACATTTTTACCATTATTTGAACTGACAACAATTAGCTATAATACAGTACAACAGAGTAAACAATACAAAGAAAAGCATAATTAGGGGGCACAGGAGGAAAGTTCTGGCTAACTTACATGTTATCCCCTGTTATCTGATAGACCTGCCAGAAACTTCCAAATCAAGCACATGTCTGTCAATCTTTCTGTGCAATAAAGCTCCCCCACTGGTTTGGGTTGTGTTGTTGTTTTTTTTGGTGTACAGCAAAAGAAATATTGGACATTTTCAAGTCTAAAAGCTCATTTCAAAAGGTACACTTTAGCATTTTCTCTTTTAAATACAAAAAGTTCCATCAGTAATAGAAACTGTTTTTTTTCTTTACAACATTAAAAACATTTACAAAAAAAATAGTAAAGGAAATAGTAGGTGCATTTGGTCCTTAGCTCTTGTGCAGTATTTTCTTGGCATAAAAGTCCCTACAGGTTTCACAGCAGCGCTGGTACCACCTCATGTCCTGACAGAGGTTCTTCTCACGGATCACGCGACAGTACACCGTCCACTGGTCCCCCATGCACTTATAGGTCAGAGCAGCTGTGGGTACAGTGTGTGAGTGTGGAGAGGCAGAATTAATATGTGATGTGAGACGGGTCCTCTGCACTTTCTTTAAATCCTAAACAGCAAGGTGTGCCAAATAACCTTATATGTGTTATGTGCAGCTTTAGGCACTAAACTATACACAGTCGTCTGCATAAGAGGGTTACATATGTATATGTTTCCTTACCATCAGTTTCCAACAACAATTTTAGACAATTTTACTCTGAGGGGCTACATCCTCTGAAGCACTATAGAGGGCGCCGCTTCATAGACTGCAAGTGTAGTCCATAAAGGTCACATTAGGAGCTGTTGACTGGGATCTGTGTACTTTTCAGACGTTAATGAATGATCATACACATGCCTTTGAAATGGTCTTGTTGAACCGCAGGGATCGGTCTACAAAGGCATTCCTTGAAGGATGCAGCCCCTCAGTCAGAACACAGTTGTTGTATAATGGGCAGCTATTGGCATATTTAGAGGCAGAATTTGATTCCATCTATGCTTGTTACCATGGTTACAGGGCTTTAAAAAGTGAAGTGAACAAGTGAAGACAGATTTTTTTAGATGTGTGTAATTAAGAAATGTATAATTATAATAAATAATTGTATAAATGTTCTCCCCATTCAGGGCAGTATTTAGAAGTTGCATGTACAGTCACAGCACTGAGTCTGTGTCTCATTCAAGCTTGCACATCTGGAAACTGCAGTTCTACTCAAGTCTTCTTAAACTGCTCAAGCTCTGTCAGATTGCACAGTGATGGGGTGAACAGCCTTTCCTACTAGCTACAAATTATCTAATGGATTGATGTCTGGGCTTTGACTCAGGAAATTCTCCTTGGTTTCTTTAAAGCATTTCTGTTGTGCTTTCGCTCTATGCTGGGGTCATTGTCTTGCTGGAAATAAATCTTATCCCAAGTAATAGTTCTGTTGTAGACTGAATTACATTTCCCTTCAGGATTTCTTTACATTTTATATTATATTTCACCCTCTAGCTTTATTAGCCTTCCCATAACATTATACTACCACCACCATGCTGCACAGTGGGTGTGAGTCTGTAGTTAAGTTCTGTGTTTGGAATCCACCAAACAATGTGTCTAGTCTAGTCCTTTGGGAGACCTGTAATTGAAATTTATTATGTATTTTCTTCAGAATTGCCAAGTATGATAAACATCCTACATGTATACATGACTTACATATATATTGACATATTTTTTTATGTTTTAAACGTCTTTCAAAAGACATTCCAAATAACCTCCAGTGAACCAAGACATGCATTGTAATGCCAATTTGGGCTGATTAAAAGCTTTTCTGAATACTACAAAGCTGCTCAGATACCCAATTAAATTGTCACTGTGCACCATACACAGCACAGAAGATGTGGAAATTTGGTAATCCACTAACTGCAAAACTTAACTCATTATTTTCACATATCCAAAAGTTACCATGATAGGTCTCTATCAATTGTACTGTTTGCATGGGATTAGTTGTACCCAGGAAGCTCTGCTAGCAAAATACATTTTATTTACATTAATTTACATAATAGCCGAGGACTTGAACCAAGTCGAGCAGTGTTATGGGGCCTAGTGTAAACTCTCTCTGCAGATGACATTCTGCTGTTTCAGAGCCACTTTAAAACTGCAGATGCGTCTTACCTAGCCTGGGGGAGGTGATGGTGTTCACATTAATTTTCTCATTGCAGGCACCATTGTGACAGGGTCGGTAGGTTGGCGGCCTCAGTGTCACTGGGCAGTCGTTTCCATGACGACCAGTAACTTTGTGCATACACTGGACCACTCGCGACTGCAGGCCTTTCCCACAGGATGACGAGCACTGAAATAACCGAGGAGAGGTTTATGAGTTATGATTGACTTCATCATGTGACTTAGATAATCTTACATGTTAATGTATTTATATGTAATTCACGATTAACTTGTGATGCACTTTCTTAAATTATTTTCTTTAAACAGAGCCAGGCTAGCTGCTACCCGCCTTCCCTTCCTAATGCAAATCTAGATTAACCACATCTATGTGAAGTGAGGAATGATTAGATCTTAAACTATAGGATTGTATACACACACACACACACACACACACACACACACACATACACACACACACACACACACATATATATAGGAACTCATTCCGGTTTGTTTTGTCCTCATTAATACTACACAGTCAAATGTTTGGCCAACTACAAATGCATGAAGCTATAATATTCACTTGATATTGGATTTGGACAGGAATTAGCTTAATAAATGATGTATGACATTATAAATAATAATATTAACAACAAATGGGATAGAGCCTGCCCTTTGTCCTTCAGCAATGCTGTTAAATGGTGCAAACAGCTGAGGCTCAACCCAACAAAAGTACAATGCTTCATTTACTCTGGTGATTGCTCTTTTGGATATCATTCATCTTAAATAATCACTTGGCAACTTTGCCAACAGTCTTATGAAAACCACTGTTGTATTTTGCTTCTTTTTGTTATTTAGACACACGTAGAGGCATCCATCATCAAATTTGATAGTTTTTTTGTTTTTATAATTGACACACAATATTAACCGTATTATTATATGAAGTAGACAAAGTGTTTTATTACATGATCTTTGACTAAAGCTACAGGAATCGTGACTCTTCTGTTAAAATACGATCACACAGGTCATTTGTCTACTAAGAGGACTCAGTAGTACCTTCCTGATCTCATGTGAATGGGGCCTTACAGCTAACAAAGGTCTCACAAATATGGAAAAAGTGAGTCTTTGCAGGAAGTGTAAAGTGTAAAGTCAAAGAGTAGTGATACATAGCATCTGCTTAAATCAGTTATGTTACGGTTGTACCTCAGCTTAGTAACATTTGAAATAATAACAATGACCACACATAATGTCCTCACATATATCATGTGTGGGTGTATGATTACTAATCCTACTTTGTCCTGTAATTGCCACTGACTTTGGACAATTCTGACGTAATGATACTGCCTGGAGCCGATGAGCATCCAACTGGAAGTTCCAGTCTAAAGTGGTGGCATCTCTATAAGCCAGAATATTATCAGAAAGGTCAGTCAATCCAAATAGTTCTATTAGCAAATTGACTTGTGATTCGATTTGTGATTCATGCACTGCAGCAATAACAATGTTCCATCGTCTTCAGACATCAGTCATCTATAGAAAAGTTCAAATACTATGACACCAGCGGTGTAATGGAGCTCACAGGGAATCTCATTTGCCAAGCATCATTATACTCTAAAATGTGTCCTCACAGACACGAGGAAGCACAGACAAAAAGTGCTGTGGTTGAGGCCGCAGGTCAAAGAACTCATTATCATCAGTTTGAAACTACTGAAAGAGTTTGGTTAATATAAGGATTAAAAAATATGTGATGCCTGCAAACAAATCTTCCTTTTGGTGAATGAGCATAGAAATAATAATTATACCTTGGACCAGTCTCCGGTTTTCCATTCATAACATTTGGAGTGGTCCTCACAGGGTTCTTCTTGTGTTGGCTGGGACAAAGGATCACAGAGACCCTGGGGGTTTGTACATGATACTGTCCGTCTGCGAACTCCTTGACCACAGCTTGATGAGCACTGGAGGGAGTGAATATATATATATATATATATATATATCATATATATATTAAGCTTGCTCTAATTGCACAGTTTCTGCTGTAGGATGGACTGCTGTATTCATATTTAAACGTACTGGCATGTACTAAACTCTCTCATATATACACTGCTCAAAAAAATAAAGGGAACACTACAATAACACCTCCTAGATCTCATTGAATGAAATATTCCAGCTGAAAATCTTCATTCATGACATAAAAAAATGATCAATGTAAATCAAGTTATTATCCTATGGAGGTCTGGATTTGGAACCACACTCAAAATAAAAGTGGAAAATCACATTACAGGCTGAGGAAGTTCCTCGAGACAAGTCAGAATAAAGCTCAGTAGTGTGTGTGGCCTCCACGTGCCTGTATGACCTTCCTACAATGCCTTTGCATGTTCCTGATAAGGCGGTTGATGTTGTCTTGAGGGATCTCCTCCCAGACCTGGATTAAAGCATCAGTCAACTCCAGGACAGTCTGTGGTACAACGTGGTGTTGGTGGATGGAACGAGACATGATGTCCCAGATGTGCTGGATTGGATTCAGGGAACGGGCAGGCCAGTCCATAGCATCAATGCCTTCAACATGCAGAAGTGCTGACACACTTCAGCCACATGAGGCCTAGCGTTGTCATCATCAGAAGGGACCCAGGGCCCACTGCACCAGCATATGGTCTCATAATGGGTCTGAGGTTCTCAACCTGGTACCTGATGGAAGTCAGAGTACCTCTGGCTAGAACATGGAGGGCTGTGCCTCCAAAGAAATGCCTCCCCACACCATTACAGACCCAGTGCCAAACCGGTCATGCAGGAGGATGTTGCAGGAAGCAGAAAGTTCTCCACAGCATCTCCAGACTCTGTCACGTCTGTCACATGTGCTCAGTGTGAACCTGCTCTGATCTTTGAAGAGCACAGAGCGCCAAAGGTGAATCTGCCAAACTTGGTGTTCTCTGGCAAATGCCAATCGCCCTGCACGGTGTTGGGCTGTTAGCACAAGCCCCGCTTGTGGACGTCGGGCCCTCATACCACCCTCATGGAGTTTCTGGACACTGTGCTGACAGACACAGCAAACCTTCTTGCCATCGCTCTCATTGATGTGCCATCCTGGATGAGCTGCACTACCTGAGCAACTTGTGTGGGTTGTAGACACCGCCTCATGCTACCTCTAGGGGTGAGAGCACTGACAAAATGCAAAAGTGATCAAACATCAGGCAGAAAGGATGAGAGCAGAGAAATGGTCTGTGGTCAGCACCTGCAGAACCTCTCCTTTATAGGGCTGTCTTGATAACTGCCTCTCATTTCCACCTGTTGTCTGTTCCATTTGCACAACAGCAGCTGAAACTGATTCACAATCAGTGTTGATCCTAACTGGACAGGCTGATTTCACACAAGTGTGACTGACTTGGAGTTATTGTGTTGTTTAAGTGTACCCTTTATTTTTTTGAGCAGTGTATTAAAGCGTGACATATATAATGTTTTTTTAAAGCATTAGACTTCTTTTCATGCATGTACCTTGGACCACTCTGACGCCTCCCACACTGTGAGGCAGAGACGGCCCTCACAGCCCTGGAGGACAGGAGGCTTTCCTCCTTGGCAGTACAGATCCCTGGTGTGGATGACTGATCCGTTCTGTAGGTGGTAAACACAGGCCACCTCCCTCTGCTGAAGACCTTTACTGCATGTGACGGAGCAGGGCCCCCATTCACCTGTCACCCACCTGTTAAACATACAATGTTTCGCTTCTGTCAGCATAGGGGCACAAAATTACATCATTTCTTCTTCTATGCTCTTTTTAGTTGGCAACAAATAACTAAATCACAGCCAATATGATCCATAGACGGGCAAAAAACAACTGCCCAAAAACTAGATAGCCCCCTCAATTTAATTTTATTTATGTAGCACCATCAAAATTGTCTGAACCCCGAAGCAAGCTGAAGCTGAAGCTGAGCAAGATGAAAGAGAGATACATACATACAATAAACATCATACATTACAGGACGAACATGAGGAACTATGTGTTGTATTTATATGTATTCTAGCTAAAATGTGGTTCAACTTAATTATACTAGTAATGCTGCTGCGTTCTGTGTCAGCTGCAGGCTGTTAATGGAGTAATGTGCACATCCTGACAATAGTGAGTTGCAGTAGTCCAGTGTAGAAGTAAAGCTTGGACGAGTTTTTGACAATGTTAGGGAGTATGGATGCTAAATTCAAAATTGACGGCTGTCTTTCTCCATCTAAAAGTATTGCTTTATATCTACTTGGCTAGATAGCCAGCAGTAATCATGCAGTTTTATCTACAATAAAAAAAGTAAAAATGTGAATTGTTCAGTATTTTTTGCCATCAATATCACCATTTGTAAAAGACAGCAGTATTGATACATCATCCCAATGGACTTAATCTGCATCCTGATGATATAGGATAATGATATGGTGTCTCACCTGTACTGGCAGGGGTGAGAGTTGCAGAGTCGTACTTGAGGCAGCGGCCGGTTCTCGGGCTGACAGTAGCTATCATTGACAACCTCCATGCTTTTATTGGCGATCCTCATACAGGACACCACTGTCCTCCTCTCACCTGCACATACAGCAACACAGACATACGCACATCAATGTCAGTGCCTCACACATTCTGAAGGGATATGCTTTTTGTTCGTTTAAGCATATAAGTAAAAATAAATAAATGAAGAAATGAATATTTAAATAAACATTTAAAAAATGTCTTTGTTGTTCAAATTCTTGTATATTATCACATTTTTGTATTTTTATTTTATTTATGAATTTATTTCTACATATATTTTAAGTATTTTTGATTCATTTATTACCTATTTATTATGTGTCTTATATGTAAACTGAGTGGGTGGGCCCAGCCTCAATCTAGAGCAGGATTGGTAGGTTGTAGGTTAGCAGAAATATTCAGAAAGTCCAAATGAAAATGACCTGGATGACTGAGACTCTTTACTGCCACGGTAGCAGAAATAATTGATTCCTGTCAAGCCCAGGTGCTGCAAGCTAGCTATGCTAAACAAAAAAAAATGGTAAATGGAGGTTAAACACACAAACATCCATCCATCATCTATTAACCCACTTTGTCCTTGGTCACAGGGGGCTTTAGCCTATCCCAGCTAGCTATGAGTAAGAGGGGTACACCCTGTACAGGTCACCAGTCCATCACACTCACACCTACCAATTAACCAATTAACCTAGCACTAGTGCAAACTCCACACAGAAAGGCCCCAGTCATAGGAGCAGTAGTAGAAGCATGGTGGCAGCAGAATCGTGTTGTGGGGAAGCTTTTGGGCAGCAGGCCCAGAAAGCTCCAGGAAGACAAACTAAATCGGTCTGCAAGAGAAGTACAACTTGAAAGAAGACTTCCAGGAGGACAATGAGCTGAAGCACACAGTGAAAGCTACGAGAAATGGTTAGACACCAAGGTCAATGTCCTGAAGTTAAAGTCTAGACCTTGGTCTAATGAATTTGCAATTATGCCATTTTTCATTTTACTCATGTCTCTTTTTGCTGAGAACTTTCCAGACTTGCCTTTCTGCTGTAACACACCTCGTACTTGACTGAATTCATTATATGACAAGAAGCCACAATGCACATTACATGATGTAAGAAGATTGTTAATAGTTCAGTGAGTTACTTGAGAGAACACCTTTAGTGAGCATGTTTGGAAGCCTGACAACAACCCACAAGATTATAAGCCAACAATCATTGCTCTTTATATAACCTTAAGCAGATACACTCACATCCAGTAATAAAAAGAGATAGGCCAACCCCTCACTGCTAATCCAGAAGCACCTGACCTTGTCTCCTGGATAAAAGCAGTCGACTGCAACTTCAAACCCACATATGTGGAAGCTGAAATATTTTGAGCGCTGGAGCACCAATATTACAAAGCAGTAAGAGGATAAAAGGACAAGCTCAGGAAAGCAGCAGTGGGGTGGCTTGGCAATTAGGATACCACTGTGCACTGTGTGTGTGTGCGTGTGTCCACAGAGGCAAGTCAAGTCTGTCTAATATGCTGTTGATTAGCCAGGCCACTGAGTTTCCAGGCTGTATGCAGAGTGGAGCTTCATGCTGCATACCACTAAGTCACTCAAGCTAGTCTAGCATGTTCTATGATCTATGATGTTAGTGTAGTACTCAACTTTTTTTGATCTTCTTCTTATTTTTACTGGACAGAAATCAATGAGCAGCTACATAGGAAATAAAGACTTGAGGATGAATTAGCGAAGTTGAGGCCATGTATATCACCCCCTAGTGGCTGTCTGCAGTGTAGTATATATCGTTCATGTTAGTGGATGAGTGTGATGGACGAACCCAACAACAAACTGAAGTCCTGCAGCCATGTGGTGGACCACATTTTGTCCTCACCAAACCAGAAAATCTTTTTCCTCATGCTCTGAGAATGGGCTGTCATGTGCCATCATGCAAGAATGGCTTCATCACTTAAAGGCCTTACCGATGACTGATCCTCTGTCCAAACTGTCTCTATGAGCCTCTACTTGCCATTCTGACAAACCTGAGGCAACGTGTGTGGCTGGGTAAGAAAGCACCCAGACAGACATGGCATCCCACAGGGATGTGTACTCTCCCCGCTGCTCTTTTTTGAAGTGTTAAAAGTGTTTCCATGTTGTTACTGACAATAGACTGGGCAGACCGTTCCACGGAAAGACAGAGAAGAAGAAAAAAAAGATGAAGAGGTCAGGTGCCTCTGGATTAGAAGGCAGTGAAGCAGCAGGGGGTGGCCCACCACAGCTCAGCTTATCTCTTTTTAATGATGGATTACATTTCATCTATCTGCTCCAGATCCCATGAAGATGTTTGACATCCAGACCTGGGATTAATTCCAGGAATATCAAACTGATCATAATCTTTGGCCCTTGTTTCATAAGAGTGACACAGGCATCAAAAGCTACTATTATTACTTACAAACCGACACATATATATATAATATTACAACATGACATTAAAGTTTTTTTAATATTTTGATGCTGACATCTCACCTCCTCCACATTGGACAGTGCAGTCCTGCCAGCTGCTGTGCGTCCAGATGTAAAGGTACTCTGGTTCCTTTGGTTCCTCACTGACGCGCTCCTGAGTTGTGTTCAGGGACACTGTGTATTCATAGTGGATGCCATAGCTCTGGTCATGAAAGAGCAGCACCTGAGAACAAAAGAAAAAAAATGTCTAAGACAATAGTAAACAAAAGCCAAAAAAACCTTTATATAAAAAAAAAAACAAGCATGTGATCAATACTGCGTCCCCTCTTACAGCTTCTATAGGATTTAATAAGTTGAGCTGCAGCAGGTGCTGCTGATTATCAGTCCTTGATGATGACTGAGGTTCACTAAACTGCATCTGAACAAAGAACAACACTTGTGGAACAATGTCCTATGGACAGATGAGACCTCAGTGGAGTTGTTTGGTCTTAATGATCACCAGCATGTCTGCTGAAAACCAAACACAGCATGAAACACCTCATACACACTGTCAAGCACGGTGGAGGAGGACTGATGATCTGGACTTGTTTTACAGCTACAGAACATGGACACATGGATTGAGTGGACCATGAAGTTCATCCATTACTTTGTTTATTGCTGCTAAAGGTGGCCCTACAAGCGACTTTACTTAGTATTGCCGAAGTTATAGAGATTGTATTTTCCTAAAAGTAAGGCCCACTACAGATGTTTTATATTTTTTAACACAAAAATCATAGAATTATAAGAGAGGGCGCTAACTTTTGAACCTGACTGTGTTTGCCATGTTAGGCTATAACTCACATTACAGGATGGGCATGCAATGCAGTCAAATGGAACATCATTATTCTCCCTCTATGAAGATGATTATGTTGAGCTATGATTGATGCTGTGAGGCGAGTGTTAACCAGTTTCCTAATGAGGTAGTGGTGGTGCTGGGGATGTGTTCTGCATAAATCATTAATATACAGTACATCAGATGGAGGAATATTGGAAACATTTTAATATAATGCAGCAATATGCTACATAATGAGGTGTCAGCGAATGTTGGATAAATGTCAATAAGCTAAATATCAGTGAGGAGCCAAATTATGTGGATTACCCTCATGAGTAGAAGAACGATCATGTTATTAGAGTTTGTGCATGTGAGTCAAAGTTGCTCCTGCACAAGAAATCAAGTTGATCTTTGGACACACTCACATAGCTCAGCTATACATGCATGCACACAACCAATCCAATCAGAGTTGTGGCCTTTTTTTTTTTTTTTTAGCAATTAGATCAATATTTCAGCTTAGCTAGTAAATGTGTATAGTACATTTGTAAGTAACGTCTGAAATATGTCACTGTTCTAAATTAAAAGAGTCAACCTTGTAGACAAAATCATAAATTAACATTTTAACACTAAATTGTATAGTAATATTTATAAGATATAAACAAAAGTGACTGAATAAACAATGGTGGTCCTTCTCGTGATCCTGTTCTTGTTTTCTGATTAAATCCTTAGTTTCTTGGTTGTTGCTGCCTCTGGTCTTTTCCATAGCTGCTCTCACTGCTGTCTTGTTCAGCTTTGTTTCCTGCTGACACTCTTCTGTCACACAACACTCCCTGTCTTACTGGACTATTGACCCCAAGTAGCCTACTTAAACTCCTTCACCTTCTTCACCTCCACCCTGTGACCTCACTCTCCAGGTGTTCCTCCATCTTCTCTCTGCTCTCACTACAGATCACGATGTCATCCATAGACTTCATTGTCCACAGAGGTCCCTTTCTGACCTCATCTGTCAACTAGTCCATCTTTCTTTCTTAGCCTAGCTTCCGCTACTCTTCCCCATAGCTTCATTGTGCGGCTCATCAACCTCATACCTATGTAGGTGCTACAGCTCTGTACATCAGCTTTGTTCTTAAAGATCAGCACTAGAACACTTCTCTATTCCTCAGTTAGAAACCGGCGCACTAGCCTCCAATTAATGTCCAATCCAAGGAAAATAAAAATGAGTGAAGAAAAAATGTGTTTCCTGTTAATGACCAAAATCAAATAAGGGTAACTAATATGTCGACGAAGGGCTAAATGGTAGGTTTGGAATAAGTTAATATTGAGCTAGTGCTGCAGCAATATACATATGTTAATTATTCATATCGTACTTTCATCCAGCATTGTATGCATTTATAGCACATTCTCAGTGTTATGAATATGACACTGTTGGACATCCCTGACATGAGATTCATTAGTTTCCATTACAGCCCAGACCGCTGAATTACAGCTATGCCCAATAGTGTAATCATCTGTTCAACTATGTCTCCCTCTCTGCACGGGGTGACTGTGAGCATTCTCTTGTAAACATAAACTGTAGAGATGCTGTATGTAATAAAAAAAATAAAAAGTTATTTTCTCTTCAAGAGGTTGTTATTCTCATGACAACCGTCTTAACGTATAACAGCAAAATGGGACAAAATGGTTTTCTTTACTAAGGATCCTGGTGTAAAACTAAAAATTAATAAAGCATGAAAATAATAATCGACATGAACCGCTCCATTACAGAGATGTTGGAGTAATTAGGACAAGAAAAGTTGTGGTTATAGGTTGTTCCAGAAAAAAGCTTCTTCCCCTTTTCTTGGCACGGACACAGATAGCGTGCAGACCCAACAAACCCGATGGCCCATCATCGTGCTACTCATGGAATTAACATTAATTAGCAGCAGCTTATGCCACCTCCTGCTGACTGATCTGTTTACCATCAGGTGTAAGGGAGACTTAGTGGGTCCCTTGGCGGATATCTTCTCCCACAGTCCTCTTCTAACGTAGCGCACCGTGGTCCCGGCCAGTTCAAACTCTCCTGGAAGTTCAATCTTCCAGTCGCTGTTGATGGACCTTTTGCTGGAGTCTTTTAGGGCTGTGAAGAAGATACAGGAAATAACACTATGATACACAAGAGTGTTTTCCCATGTTTCCTTCCTACTGAAACTGACACACCA
Organism: Parambassis ranga; assembly: GCF_900634625.1. Lineage (NCBI taxonomy): Eukaryota > Metazoa > Chordata > Actinopteri > Ambassidae > Parambassis > Parambassis ranga. The sequence continues at coordinate 24,601,677 of NC_041024.1, read as the reverse complement.
ACATCACATGTGGCTTAAACAGTCAGATGTATGTCAGACTGGAAGTCAAGCAAAACCCAACATGTACCTAGTGCTGCTGTGAGGATGCTACTACTATACTGTGCATACTCAAACCTTGCTTCCTGCAGTAGCAACAATAGGAAACTATAAAATGTAAACAGCACTTGTCACTCTCAATAAGTCCTTTATCCCCAGAAATGTGTTAGCATTTTTGCTTATGCTTAAGCATATAGCTTTCCCCTGTCCTATTTTAGCACCTCGTCCAGAAATCAAAGGAAATGGGTTAGCATTTTAGCACTTAGGGTTTTATTGTCTAAATTAAAGAAAATGTGTTAGCAATTTAGCATTTAGACTAAAAAACTCCCTTGTGTGACTATCCAGCTGAAATGTGTTGGATTTTATGACTTGGGGTTCCCCAAGTCCTAAAATTATGGAAAAATGATCATAAAACATCATCAAGGTGTTCATACTGTAAAAGAAGGAGAAGAGTGCCTAAGTCACTTGGTTCAGGTGGGATCCTAATTCCAAAAAGTATGAATGGAGAGAGAAAAAATATATTTTTAACCCATTGGAGTTATGATGCCTGACAATATAATGGATAATTTAACAAATAGAGAAACAGTTTGTTGCAAAACTACTGAAAAATACTACGTATTTAGGCAGACTACAGACCAGAAGTGACTCTGTATATATACTCTTATACTCTTACATTCAACAACTTTCATATACTGTCATTAAATAAAAAAATCTTTATGGACAATCCTGCCCTCATAGATATTCAAAATATGTGGTTTTTGTTGTTAAAAATCCAAACTACTTGCAAGAAACATTTTCCATCCAGCCATCATTATAGAATCACAGTAAATGAATGCAGTAGCTGCTGCCACAGACACCTGAAGAACACCCTGTGTTCATCATTACCCAGAAAGCTGTGTGAAGGTTTGTCCTCCACCACTTTGATCCTCCGCGCTCCTGCAGGGATAACCACAGCCTCGATGTAGCCTGAGAGGGTGACAGACACACAAGGTGAAACAAAGTCAGAGGCACACAGTTAGTCAGCAACCAAAACACCACCTTTATTTCAATGAATTAAAGTCACCAGCTCTGGTCCACACATAGCATCATAACATCTTTGTTACATGTTGGGCTTGTTTTAATACAAAGCAGCTCTTTATAGATGGCAGATGATATGATGCATCAGTTTCTTCTGTTATTTTTGTCATTTTTGCAATTATATTAATTAAGAGCTCGAACATATACAAATGTATTAAAATACACACTTTTTAGTAGTTATAGAACCTTTTCAAAGAACAACGTTGAACAGAGGAACAGCATTCTCCTGTGTTAAAAGTCCTAGCTAACCTCTGGGGGCCCTTATCATTGTCGGTAAACACAAGCTGTGTCTCAATTCAGGGGCTGTGACCTTCAACGCCTGCATTTTTAAAGGATGCTTTAAATGTTACCTTCTTTACCCTGGAAAGAATTGAGCACATAGAACATGTGCATATTGTGAATAATGATGGAGGAGTCTCTGAAAAGCTTCTTGTCGTATGTTACCCACAGACTGTATATAACTATGGATGAAAAGTCAATGCCATGTTGGCCATTGTCTGTGTCCGCCTGAATTCCTGGTTGATCCAAACACACACAAATCACTGGAACTCGAGTAGGTAGGAATAAAAGCAGGAAGCTCACCTGTTTTAGTTTAATCAAATTAAAATGACATGGGAAAAATGTTTCTGTCTGCTGTAAAAGATGGACATTTTAACATGGAAGTCAGAAAAGTGTTAGCATGTTAGCACTCCCCACCTCCTTCTGAAGTCACACTCATAAATCAAACATCTTGTCAGTGAGCAGCAGCATTGTTAGATTGATACTCATATCAGATTAATGCTAATGTAATTCATTAGAGAATCCAATAGATGCTATTACTCTATTCATCCTTGCTGTACTTTATGAGGACTCCTCCTCGTTGATGAACTGCAGTTGGGCTACATTTCTAAGCCCTGCATGTTCCCAAGTCACTCAGACTTTGTACACATATAGCAGTTCTGTATCACACTTTTTAATGTTAGTATCAACTGCTGCTTCATGAAATTTGGGGAGGAAAACTATCTCTCTGATTTTCATGGCCCCTTAATTGAGACACAGTAACTGTTCACTGAAATATTTTAACACCATGATCAAATTTACAAATATAATCTGTTTGGTTATGGACTGATTGAATGGATAATGTTTGATCAGATTTTAATATACTGTAGTTCCATTCACATACGAGCTGCTGCTGCATCTAATATACTATTATTACCCATAATGCCCAATAATATCTGATGAAATAAATACATTGTATTTCAAGCTTGATGCAACAATGTGATTTTATACTTACCATGACATCCTTATAAAATGCTTCACACACACACACCACACAGTAACACACTATGAGGCTTCTCAGTGAGCGGCAGCCAGTTTGAGGTGACACCAAACACACACACAGACACACACTGACAAGACAGCGGCAAAAATTTTGTCAAATGAACCCAACCCAATATATTTTCTCCAATCACATTCCAGTGCAGTGATCAGTTCATGTGTGTAAACCTCCTGCTGACATGTGACAGATGGTGTGTGCTCAGTTGTGGTGTAGAGGTTCGAAGCAGGGTGGCACACCTTCATATGCTACAATTACTCTTTGTTTCTCTGTCACGTTCAGATTCTGATGGGTTAATCATAGCATTCTGCTGTCAATAGTTTCTGATGAACAGACCGTTGCTATGTACAACAAACTGTTGCTATGGACGCTGTTCAGACCATGTGTAATTCACACAAACATTTTGAGTAGCACTATTGACATATGTAATCACAGAATAAGTTATTGGTTATTATAGCGAATGTATTATTTTTATTCGGAATAAAATTTAAGGGATTAGAGTCCTGGAGCCCATATGCTCAAAAATGAACCACTAAGATTGTGTTTGTCTCTTTATGGGTGTAAGTAAAAAAGTACAAAAAAAAAGCTTCTTCATTTGAAGATGTGGTTCTTTGCATTTAAAAGTTGTTGGGTTCATGGTACAAAATTTTGCGAGCCCGGGCTGAAACTGATCCTGTGCAGATCTTTTCCGACGCAGCTCGTATCCAAGATGAACAAACACAGCACACCCTTCCTGAAAGCCAACCAGCTGTATCCACCAACCCTCCACCACCACCCTGCCAGTCTGCCTTTGATTAGACACACACTGCTGCGGGCTCACCTGGGTTTCACTAGCAACACATTGGATGATGAAGAAACAGGTTAAATTTGATGTTCTCTAAATGTCAAACTTTGAAGCTGGCAGCAGAACCAGATGTGCATGTAGTAGGTGGGGATTCAGGAGTGTGAAGCCAGCATTTTATTGCCAATGCTTGTTCCCCCCATTCACTTGGCAGGAGTAACAGGGAGAGAGGGAAACAGCTTGGATGAAAGGAATGTGTCCCTGGCATACATAATGGCTGGGTTATGGGGTAACAGGGTCAAACATCTGGTTATGTAACTGTAACCAAGCACTTAAAGAAAAAAAAAGATTCAGACTACACCCCCCCAGGGGAGCCCACAAATATGCTTCTCTCATCTACTTACAGTAAAACACTCCAGACACTCCAAACACACATACACACACAGTGCATGCACCTTACATGAGAAACACTTGGGGACAGCTCTGGGTTTAGCCATCACACAGGTAGATACCTTCTTACACTGTCTAGTGGTAACTGGAGGGCGAGACAAGGAAATGGAGGTCACATGTCCTGCTGACCACACCGAGCATGTCTTGCACACATGCACATAAAACACACAATAAGTTTCCATTTCTGTTTTGAATCCTCATTCATTTACTAAAAGTCCATGCTGACTGTTGGCCCTACAGTGGTCACTGCATTCTATCATGTGTGAAACACCGCGGTGGTAGTGTCATGGTTTGGGCCTGTTTTACTGCACCTGGGCCTAGCCTGAACTAAACAGCTAAATATCCCAGTCTAATATTTCATTCACATTTGATTGGGTGGGGTCTCTTTGTCTACTTATAGGTTTTGTGTGAAATTCTTAGGATGTTTTGGATCATACTCGAGCAGAAATATGGAAAATTCCAACAAAGTTTCAAGCACCACTGCATATGATATATGATTAAGACAGAGTCCAGAACGTGCGAGTATGCTCTGAATCCTGTGTAACTGCCTGACATGGAGCAGCCATCACTTAACTAATGTCTACTGTTAAGAGTGTACCACCATATACCAGCAGCAAAAAACCTCCTTTGATATGCATTTAGCATGAGACTGAGCTGACAGCTTTACTTAAAACATACTGTGAGCAAGTGATGTCTAATTATAGTTTATCTGAACATCTTGCAGACATCTCACAGATTAGTCTGTGAATCGACAGCTTTTTCAAGTATGAATAATTATTTCTTAATAATTTCCTTTTTACCAAACTGTCTGAATGACAAGACTTCATTAAATAAACATTTCAGGTTGCCATGACAGCTCTTTAGCCCTTGTGACCCTCAGGGGTGTGCATTAGAAAATACTCTGGTTTAGCATTTTGTAAACATCATACAATCTAATGTGAAATGTTAAAACATTTTTCAGAAAATAAATGCACTGTTTCAGATGCATCTGAAACAAACACACCTGTTTTATCTAGGAGTTCACAAAAGTTACAGACTGCAAATCATTAAAGGTGTAATTTGTAGACAAGTTGTAGTTCCTTTTTTTAATACTGATAGGTAGATCTGACAAATACTATTATTATTGTAAATTATTATTATTATTGTATTATTGTAAATGTAAATATTGTTGTTGTAAACGTCTACTGTGTATTCTGATGAAGCTGAGTCCACAGAGCAGTCACAAGATAGTCCATAATAAATGGCAGTGAATAGAGCTAAAATCATTATTTACACAAAGACAAATTGGCTGATGTGAATTGAAAAGCTGAGGTGATTTTAGTCATACCATGCTAGCATTCTGCAAAGGGATGTGTGTTGACTTTATAATATAAAGAATTCATTCATTCACAACAGAAAATCCCCCCACAGTAGCAACTAAAGTCCTCAGACATGAAACCATCAGCCGTAACATTATGACCTTTGATCCCTATCTGGTCATTTAGGTCAATCTGATCATTTTTCCCACTCTAAATTGCCCGTAGGTGTAAGTATGGGTGTGAATGGTTGTTTGTCTGTACGTTGCCCTGTGATAGAGTGGTGACCTATCCAGGGTGTACCCTGCCTCACCCATAGACAGCCGGGATAGGCTCCAGCCCCCTGTGACCCTGCACTGCAGGACAAAGCGTGTCTGTGGCATTATGGCATAGCTGGTAATTCTTCAAGTGTTGTGGATGTTTCAATTTTTTTATATATACGGTATAACAATTTACACCTTTAAGATTTGACAAAAAAAAACTAAAAAAACTGACTGAAAATGTTTTAGCATGTTTAAATATCACGAAACATTAAAGCAAAAACACCTTCACAGCATGTCAGTCATCATCACCATTGCCTCGATAACATCAGCAGCAGTAAATATTGCTATATTGCATAAATAAAAAAACACACTTACCCATTCCCTTTGTGTGGTTCAAGTCTCCTCTCACTATTTTACAGGAGCGCCCGTCTCCGTTACACACACCACAGCGGTCTTCCTTGGCTGAAGAGCCGATGATGCCGTCGCAGCCGATTTTCTGTCCACAAACAAACATAGAGTGAAGTCTTCATGTCTGTATGAATTCGGCATAATGTGAAAGTTTGGCCCTGTGCTATGTAGTTCATCCAGCCATCAGAAGGTGGTGTTACAACTTAAGGAAATGGAGAGTCTGCTTCACACACATGTTGACCTACTTGTGAAATTATATAAGAAGTGACTTGTTGATACAATCAGTCAGGTTTTCTGATAGATTCATCCATACAGTGTGCAGCTGTGCAGTTGTCATGCATGCATTGGTTAGTACTAAACGTATTCAAGCAGACAGAATCCAGCTTTATGCCTGGGATTAGCTGATGCACATCACATCTTTGATCATCAAGATCACTTCAGCAAGTTGTCAGAAGACATTTAAGATGCAGAACAAGCTAATCTGAAATCTCCCAGCATCCTACTTGCAAGACGTTCTGCCCTGCAAACATGTAGTCAGGTTTACTGGAGCTGATCTTATTGTAATATCCTTCAGTTAGAGAAGGCTTCCACACATTGTGGTGAGTAAAAATCACCAACACCCGCTCCTGATTGAGCTGCAAGATATTTTTAGAGATCCAGCAGTGATTTGCCTCAATTCTTTGACACTCACAGAATCAGAAATGTAAACGTTCAGTCCACATAGGCAGAGCATACACATGGCAACGCATGATGCAGGAGTTTGCTGAATCAGGGGGCCTCTCTCTAGCTCGGGCCAGACTTCCAGGGTCCTCCTCCATCCAGACAGTCTATTTTCATAGCTTCACTGAATATATTCCTCTCCCCTTTTTTCCTGTCTGCTTCCTCTCCTTCTTTTCTCTCCCTCTCCTTGCCAGTGTTTTCATAGCATGCCTCAGTCTCACATGCCAGGCTTAGAAAAACATCCATGCCTCCTCCTCCACCTCCTCCTCCCTCTGTAGCCTCTGCATCTGCCTCCCCTCTCTTTGTCCGCAGTCTTCCTTCACCCTCTCAGGTGAAAGACAAAACCAGCATGCAGGTCGAGCCAAACTAATGTGCATGAGGTGGATGTTTAAAGCAGGGCTGAGACAAACAGCAGACAGAAAACTGTGCGCATTGTTTTGCTATAATAATCCTTAATCTACTAATCTCAAAAAGACCTGGGACCATGTAGATCTATACCAGTTACTATACCATTATTCTTTTGATTGTGTCTGGTTGAATCACTTCTTTAAATATTGAACATCTTTGAATACATTGTGGGACACAACAGACAGAAGACAGGCAGATGTGACGTGTGCTGCAGGACCTCCCTCAGCAGCAGCGCCTGATGATGGATGGTGATGGTGGTGGGCACAGTGGGGGGGTGATGAGAAGGAACAGAGATGAGGCAAGCAGAACTTGTGCTAATCAGGAGCTAACAATGTGTTGGCTGTATGTCATGTGAGATGATGAGGATTAGCATTAGTCTACTCTTCAGCAGAGACGGACAGATATATCTGCCTTCATACATCGCCCAGTCACAGATTATTGGCTGATATTTTCACACAGAAAAAGAGCTACAGATAGGCGTCATCACATGGTCTGAGCTGAACTTTTTTACAATATTCTCAGCACATGTAGCAGCATCCCAGTTTCACTTTCAGCATATTTCACTGGTCTATTTTGATGTCTCTCGAAACCATTGAGATCCACATTATAATACAGCAGAGCAAAGAAGTGCTAGAGCTCAACAACTATCTTAGCGATGCAATAACTGACCTTTACTCTTATTTCAGTTCGGTTAGCTCACTACTATTAAAAATGCAATTTCCTCATGTAAGGCACATAAGACTGGTCGACTAACACATAAACATAAGCTTACTTATGTTTTCCCAGGTGAAATATTCTGTGGGCAGTGCTAATGCCAATACTTTTAAGGCTGATATCTATGTCGTGCAGCAGTGTTTGTTGTTGATTTGTGCTTTATTTATTAGACTAGTCTTATTGTTTTGTTCTGCTTTAGTCTCTTTAGGAAATAATTTAGAGGAAAGGACCCTCTAATAATCTAAAATGTCTTTTTTTTTCTGGTAAATGTATAATATCATTATCTTGAATTATCTGCCCATGATTTGTACATAAACTCCCTGTGTGTTCACATTTTTCTCAGCATGAAGATAGTTTTGCCCGATGATTTGTATGAGCCAATACTTAGGATCATATATAAAACACATACATATTGTATGCAGTGTATGCTTCAGCTGTACTCACTGAGAGATCTGCACAGTTAATGATACATGCGTCAATGCTGAGATGTAAGAAGTGAGCACACGTGCGTCATAATTGCATCCATATTTGAATTTCTGGACCAGCCTCTCTCTCTCTCTCTCTCACACACATAATCTCTGTCTCTTTCCCTCTCTCTGCCTTGGCCAGAAGGACAGGGGGAATTCCTCCCAAATGTACCAGCATCAAACATTTGCAAATAAACACAAAAGACTGACTGTAGTCGGGACATCGGATCCAAATAAACTCCTCAACCCTCCCCAGGGGAAGCGGGCTGTGGATCCACTCCACCGCTGTTAACAAATAATGAATGAAGGAGCTCCCATTGATCCCTATTAGGGAAATTCTCCTGCACAACTCTGCACATGTTTATTTATTTTTATGGCTGATTAATTTTTTACAGTCATCACAACAATGCCAAATTTCACATTGTGGAAGCTGAGGACTGCATTTATTTATGGGGCCATCTCCGCAGCAACAGCAACTTATAGCATAACTAGCATCATGAAAAAAAGCCAAGTGAAGGCATGCTTTGGATGCTGCGTGTGTGTACCTGACACCTCCCATTAACACACAGGTCGGCTTCGTAGGGTCCACAGGGAGTACCGTCCATCACTCTGTCAGCCATTAGGACGGGGACATCTCGACCCACAGGGCTGCAGAACAGCACACACGGCTTCTCTGCTCATAAACACACAAAATCAATTTGTTAGCTTAATGCAAAGCTGCAAAAACATCAAAAAAGATGATTCAATTTAATGTTATTCACAAATAATACAAAATATAAACCAGACAGACATAATCAATACATGTGGATAATAAAAGGCCGTGTACGGCCCAGTGTTTTGAATCTAAGCTGTGAAAGCAGCAATCATTTACTGAGCTTGCCAAGTGTGAGGATGAGCAGCCATGACAGCTGATTCGGGTTAAGTTAGAAAAGTAAAAACAAAGACTCTTCAACAACATTTGTTGCACAAGTCAACAACTTTTATACAATGAAACAAACACGGTATAGTTATGCAGGAACGGGTCCTAACACCAGGTGACGCATTTTACCTCTTTTGGTCCCCCTCATTCAGAGGTCAGCATGTTTTTGATTAAATGTCTGAGATAAAGGTCTTCTTCGAAATAGCAGTTGCTAACAAGAGGCTAAATGAGACTCAGATGCTTGGACATTATGTAAGCACGCTATGATCAGTTATAATGATGTTACAGTCATGTGACCATGCTGTAAGTTGGTTTGCGGTGTAGCTTTCTGGTATGGACCGAATTTACAAAATCATGGAAATGTTGTTCATTTATGATAAATACTTTGATGAACAAAACAATCATCATAACTTTTATTTGTTGCCATAATCCAAAATCCAACTGTGTTCTAATATAACACAGGAGATGAGGTGGAATACCTGACCTGTAAACTTGAAATTCTTTAATATTTGTATTAAATTATCTTTCACTAGAATTCTAAAATATTATGTCCGTAATTTTACTAAAATATTTACTTAACTCCTATTTAACATATTCAGATGACTAATTTAATCTGTACTGTTGAAATTTGGCTCCGCCTCCTTCCTCTGTGCTCACTGACAGACACTCATCAGCCGCTTCATCAGGTCCACCTGTTCAGCTGCTCGTTAATCTAAGCAGCCAATCAGGTGTCAGCAGCTGGTTCATTTCTGCATGTAGACATGGTGAAGACGACCTGCTGAAGTTCAGAGTGAGCATCAGAATGTGGAAGAAAGGTGATCTCAGTGACTCTGAACGTGGCATGGTTGTTGGTCTGAGTGTTTCAGGGATTTTCACACACAACCATCTCTAGTGTTTACAGAGAACGCTCTGAACCAGAGAAAATATGCAGCGAGCAGCAGTTCTCTGCTGATGTCAGAGGTCAGAGGAGAATGGTCAGACTGGTTGGAGCTGATAGAAAGACAACAGGAACTCAAATAAGCACCGCTTCCAACCGAGGTCTGCAGAAGAGCATCTCTGAACGCACAACAGCCTTGAAGCAGATGGACTACAGCAGCAGAAGAACACAGCTGGTGTCACTGCTGTCAGCTAAGAACAGCAAACTGAGGCTACAACTCACACAGACCCACCAACACTGGACAATAGAAGACTGTAAAAACTCTGCTGCCTGCTCTGACGAGTCTCCATTTGTGCTGACACATTCAGACGGTCAGTCAGAGTTTGGTGTAAACAACATAAAGCATGGATCCATCCTGCCTTGTATCAGGGGTTCAGGCTGCTGCTGCTGCTGTAATGGTGTGGGGGAGGTTTTCTTGTCACACTTTGGGCCCCTTAGTACCAACTGAGTCTGGTTTAAAGACCACAGTGTATCAATTACTTTACTGTAAAAATGACATTAATTCCTGAAGAAGAAAAAGAAGGTTGCAAGGAAGGATGAGGTATAAATGTGTCTACCTCCACAAAAACATGTTCGCATGGTGTTTGAATAAACAGCTTGTATGATGAATCAAAGGCCATTCTTGATTTTGTTACAGCTGTAGGAGAGGTGCTGATTAAAGGATGGAGGGGAAAAAAACCTGATTTCCAAGGTTGTGTCAGCTGAGAAGTGACCCTGCAGGCAGCAGCGGTCCTGGAGAAGAATAAAGAAGTGTCTGTGTGGATCCATAGCAGGCCACAGGGAAGACATTAGAAATCAAAGTAAGATAAAGATCACAGGGATCGCATGAGATTCTGGCCCGGTGATGTGAAACCTGTGCTGAATTACCGTCTCTGTCACAATTCCAAAGAAAATTTCTTAAAAAAAAAAAAAAAAAAAAAAAAAAAAATCACGCAGAAGCTCCTCAGTAAAGGACGACACTGATGAATAAATCTTATTAGCTATTACATGAAAAACTCTTGTTATCACCAGTTTAAATGTTAATATCCCCATGTGCAGGTCTGCAGTGTTGTTGACTGCTTACCCCCTTTTTGCTGCACATTAACAACACCATATGCTGCAGATCAAGCCTTGCTTATTTCAGTCAGACAATGTCAAACTGCATTCTGCATGTATTAGAACAGCACGGCCTGCAGTCCAGACCTGTCACCTATTGAAAACATTTGGTGTATTATGTGAGTACAATTACCTCCAGGAGAACCTCAGCTCAGCAGCCAAGTCGCAGCTCATCCATGTCTCATGTCTTTCTGCAGATCGTTATGAAGCTGACCTTTGTCCTTGCTTGATCATTTCATTGGATATATTTTGGCACATATTTTTCCAACTTATTGAGGAGAAGATGAAGTTTTTGTTGAAGTGGATTTAATACATTATGATGGCTAATTAAATCTGTAGTGTTAAAGGAATGCTGTTTGGCTCTCACTCACATGGCAGCAACAGCAACACCGCTATCAGTGTCTGACACTTAAAAACCTCCACACGCTGTAGATATGACATCATTTGTTTTAATACACACACTGGGGACACAGTGAGTAAAAGTCAACTTATCTGTCATCGGCCATTTTCCATTTTGGGCCAATTCATTATACTGATGTCTTACCGATATCATCAAACTCATCAACCAACTGACTCTAAACCGCTGCATTCACATCAGTTCATGGAGTTCAAATAAGTGTTTGTGCCGAATTCTACTTAAGGTCTGAGCAAAGAAAGTTCTAGTACTGTGACTTTTGTCCAGCTGCACTCTGTCTTCTATGTTCCAAAAGATTTACAGAATTCTAAAGACCTCAAGACCTCATGTCATGTAATTAACAAGTATTGTTGCTGTTATTTTTAACAGGCAGCCATGTCCATATCCTGCTCTTGTGACCTGAGTGGTAACCTACTATTCAATATTCAATGTTCTTTTTTAGGATTCCTTTCTCCTTGAAAAGATTCCCACTGCCAGACATACTGAAGCATCCTCACAGCATTAAAGGTAGGGTAGGAGATTTCATTCTGATGTGTAACTTCTCTTTACAATCCGATAGCAACTGATTAGTTCGGCAGTTTCGCTTTAAAATGAAGAATATGAATCATCTGTGGAAGCTATAAAACACTAAAAACATCAGCCAATCCTCCGGGTGGACCATGTGTGGAGTATTGGCTGGTTGTCACTCTCTTCCTGCTCTGAGCACCAGAGAGGTACGTGCATGATGGCCGAAGTCACAGACCGCAGCTCGTCTTCAGGTAACGTGCGTCCATGTGATTGGAGGCGTGGCTTCGGGGTGAGCTCTGAGAGAAAGGGGCGTGTGTTTACTTTCAAAGTCTGACTCTCACTGAGCTTTTTAAATCTCCTACCCTACCTTTAAACTGCCACCACTGTGTTTGACTGTGTGAACAGTGTTCTTTGGGTTACACACCTCATTATCCAAAGGCAACATCTCTGTGACCAAAGAGCTCTAGATTGGTTTCCAAACGACACACTTCCAGTGTGTGTAATCTGTCTCCAGGTTGTCTCTAGCAGACTTCAGTCTGGTTTGAAGGTGTCTTTTCTGCACAAGGTTTCCTGGCTCTTCGATAAACCTGTATATCTTCTCCTGCTTTGTAGACATTAACTTAATTTCATAGGGTCTAAACGTATTTCTGTCACTTTTGCCTTTAAGCTTTCACAAGTGTTAAAACAAAACATTACCTGTTAAACTGTGTGTGTGCTGCATGATACCAATCCTCACTTTAAAGTGTAAATCAAATGCTTACAGGGTCAAAGCATCGACTACATAGTATCATTATCATCACTAGTACAGCTAATGTGTAGCATCCAGCAGTGCATTGTGGTATATAGTAGGTGGGGTAGACTGCCTGGTGTAATATGTGTATTGTGAACTGTATACTACATGCTGCATTCTGTCCACTTGTTTGTGGACAGACCGGGATGCAAACAGTGTAAAAACTGGTCTCTGAAGTCCAGATATGTCCTCAGTGTTTTTCTTGGTTGTTTTCACGCTGGCTTTGTGGTTTACATGACATGCAGAATATACAAAATATATGAAAACATCAGCCCTGGCTGCAGCCAGGGAGAGAATTGCACTTCCTTTAACTATTCACAATCATCCCTGGTGGCGGTCCAGCCCAGGGTGCAGTGATGCTGACCCTGCACAATATCATTAAGATAGATGAATTACATATTTCTCATCCTATAAACAATATGAACGTAATGTGATAGTTTAAGAGTGTCAACATCCTGTGAGTCAGACAAACCACAGCAGTTGCATCTCCGGCTCAGCATGTCAGTCTAAACAGGATGCGTTCAGGAACAGTACTGAGCTGTATGTTGTATGTGTTTTGGCAGCCCCCTGGACATTCACTGCATCACGTGTGTACACAGATGGATTAATACAAGTAAGAGCAGTGTTACTCTTCCTATGCTGAAGTTAGGAGGAAGATGTGTGTCTCACCATCATTAATAATAGCAGTCAGCATGCTGCCCTTCTTCTTGCTGGCGTGTCGGTCGTAGGACAGACATTGCAGGTCTCTGAAGCTGGGTGTCCCTTTGGGACATGGAGGACCTTCACAGGCCTTGTGCTCCACGCTGGCCTTCGGGCAGTGTCGACCACCTGGACCCGGCCTGCGCATAAACACACACAGTGAATGCTTAGATGTAAAAAGGTTGATAAATATATGCTAACAAATATTAATAAGATCACAACAACTGACAATGTTCACTCTACATAAACTACAGCAAGCCTGCACATGGAATCTTGTTCAAACCGTTTTTTCAGATTTTTTTTTAATGAGACATGTAGAATAAAGCTTTAAGCTTAAATTTGGTTATTTATTCTGATGGATGCATGCATTCAACGACCACTGGAAAGTCCAATGTCCATCAGTATATCCTTTTTTAATTCTTTCTTTGACAAATGGTGTCATTTTGACCAAATTGTTTATTTTTGGGCATGTGATTTTCAAGCTTGCGTCTTAAAAATAGCCTTGGGGTAGAAAAGGTTAAAGAACAAAAAGACACACAAACATGTATTTTAAAGCTGTTTGAAGGTTTTGAGGTCAATGGGGTCAAAACAGTTAGAGCGTTGTTGTTGTGCACCTGCTCGGCAGTCGCATTGTAAACTATTATTACAGAGTGTACAGCCATAAGATGGAGGACACACACAAACACACACATATAAACAAACACACACAGACAGACAGGTGACATACGGAGGGTTGTCACATTTCCTCTGTCTGAACTGGACTCCAGTACCGCAGGTCCTGCTGCACATGCTCCACTGGCTCCACGGACTCCAGTCGCCGTCCACATGCTGAGGGATGGGAGTCTTGCTGACACACTCGCCTGCCCTGCACCACTGACACACAGACGCACACATTAAAAGCTAATGCCTCACTCTTTGTGTGTGTGTGTGTCTGCACAGCGTGCGAGTGAGATACCTTGTCCGCTCCACACTCTGTTCCATCCAGAGGAGGATCCAGTTTGGTCTTGCAGGATGTGTCTCCCTCCACTAAACACCACAGCCCAGCGCACATGAGGTGCTGAGACACACACATACAGAAGACACAATAAATTATGACAGTGTAAATTCATGTTACATTCACCACTCATAAACTGCTTCGTCTTTGTTGTCTTTTTAATCGGTCATACAAAAGACTCGTTGACGTTTCACATTAAAGGCCTACCAGGAAAAATGAAGGATCATGCCGTCGGAGCCGCTTGATGTGAAACATCTGTTCAACCAACACTGTCATAATATGATGTGATTTACTTATTGAATCAGGGAAAAATAAAAACAAAGAGCTGCCTCTGCTTTTAAAATAAATAATATGCCCTGGATACATTCTGAGAGTCGGTGGTATGTCAGGTTCTGGGTTACAGCCTGAGGCACCAGACTAAATATATAGGCATGAAGGGTGCCAGCCAAATGATCAGAAACAGTCATACATATTACACCTCAATTTCCCAATCAAATGACAGGTTAGAAGCTTGTGTTAGCATGGCTGAGGTTGTGCATTTCCAGGTGGAGTCTAACTACTAATATCAGGCTTTAGCCATGAAGCTCCTACTGCTGGAATCTCAAGCATTTTTACAGGTAAGAAACAAAACTAAAGGAAATGCAGAGCTGGAAACATCACATTTCAGGGTCTGACTAACAACTATATACAATCGATGCTGATGATCAGTCCTTGATGAACTGATCATCAGCAGGTGTACAGACCTCTATAAAAACAGATGTTTTGACAGGTTGCTGCTCTGGAACATTCAGGTGTGTGTTAACACAATGACAAGAGAGAAAGACACAAACAATGGTGTTAGAGAAGCAGCTGTTGCTGCACATCAATCTGAAAGACTTATGAAACCATTTCAAACTATTTGGAGTTCAACGTTCTACAGTGAGAAACATTCAAGACAGCTGTCAGTCTTCACAGGAGTGGACGTCACAGCTAATTCACCCCAAGATCAGAGAAACACAAAAAACCCAAGAGCTACATGTCAGAGCCTACAGACCTCACTGAGCAGGTGGAGGGATGATGAGTGGACCATGAACACCAGAGTGTTCTAGAGACAAATGTGAGGACATCTGCCTGTTAAAGCTTGGGGGAAACTGGGTCGTACAACAGGACAATCCAAAGCACAGCAGCAAATCTGCTTCAGATTGACTGAAAAATAATACAATACAAATGTGGTGGGATCTTAAGAGGGCTGACTAACTAACATGACTGTAGGTGTATCTATTACATCCCTACAGAAGCAGAGAAAGCAGATCAAAATGATCTTTTTTCTCTTGCTTTAATGAAAAATACTGCTGAGAAAACAAAAGAGTGTCTGTTGCACTGTACTTCAAATCATCTACTAGGGTTACTTGAGTGCCTCCTGTGAAGCTCCCTCTGACCCAGTCAACTTTGACGTAAGTGGATAATTAATTTAACTCCATTCTTTGATCTGGTTCTCTTTTCATCCTTTCTCACTTCTCATATCCTCCTCGGGTCTTCTCTTAGCTCGTAATAAACAATATATTCTCTAAATGAGTGTGCAGATGCGCTGTGGGCTGTGTAAAAAGGAATGAAATGAAAACTGAACTTCTTTGTGCATTCCCTTCCTGGTTTTAAGGAGCATCTAAATAATATTTAACTATTAAAACAGTTCTGTACCTCCATGTCATTACAGAAAGTTGCATTGGTCCCAAACAGGATCTGGCACTGTTCGTCTACACTGTAGTGCATTCCCGGCAGCTTGGGAGGCAGCCGGACCTGGTATCGACTCCTGGGGTCTGTGTGGAGTAGGCAAGCGCTGGATTTGGATCTGTTTAAGGAAAAAAAATAGATTCATAGTGTATGCTTACAGTTCAAATTCCAAGTGTTTTCTTTTGACGGTCAAAACTGATTCCAACAGAGACTTGGCATCTATAGCAGGAATATGTGAACAATGTTATTCTGAGAGCAGATGTAGATGAGCATTGATGATGACATCAAACAATATACAGTATGAGCCAAAGCAAAGAGGGCCTGGATGAAGTTTGTCTGTTCTTTCAGCGGTTCCCATGGCTTATTGTCCAGCAGAATGTTTTTGCCTTGAGACACAGGACACTGAACTCTGCATCTAAACACTAAAAGAAGTGACTGTAAGCTGCTTCTGCATTATCCTGCTGTATCAATATTCAGTGTGGATATGTTCAGGGACTGTACAGCCACCCTCCCACCTGCTGCCACCTCCTGATGGCGGACATGGCCAGATGGCTTGACATTTATGACTGTGTTGTACTCAGCAGCCTGTCCGTCATCCTCCTTGCTTGACTTTTGTTCTAAACCTCAGACTTCAGAGTGCATGTGTTATCCATTAACCCCACCATCCCAGCCAAAAGATGCCCTAGAGCAAAGATCATATTAGAGACTGTTTTCTGTCATCACATTTTGATGTGATGTTTGTCAGATTCTGAGAGCTGCATCTGTATCAGCATTTTTTAGTCTTCTTGATGAAGATGCTGCTCAGAAAAGACAGCCTAAGGCTTATGAGTCCACTGATTTAGTTTGAAAATCCACTACATTGTCTATGTTGTTTTGGTGTCTGACTTCCCACCATGCTCAGTCTGGTTGGTGCAGATTGACGTGACTTGGCAAAAACTGCAAGTCAGAACACATCCAGCGTGAGCAGCGTGCCCCGCTGTGTGTCTCAGGACTCAGGGTTACACACTAACTAGACACTTATTAAACAAGCGAGCATAGAACTTTTCTAAAAAGAGAAAACATGAATATGTAAGTGTAGTTTAGCTAAAATCTAAGACATACCAGTACCAATTAATTAATCTATGGTGCTGTCCGTGGTGCTGAATTAGCTTAATTGCTATTGGTTCCCTGGAATAACCTTTAAGTTTTCAAGCCTTAGCGGTTTCTCACCTGAGGAATTTCTCCAGGTCATCACGACTGCAGGCGGACCAGGACAGGTCGCTGGGATTCCTTCCCTTCACCCATTCACCAGACATGATATGGGAGTGTCCAGTGCAGGTGGCATGGTCGTCATCATGACTCATTCCCATGCTGAAAAAAAAACACATGGAGAGCAGCATGATACACACACACACATAGAGAGCACAGTTGACTGTGTGCCACACATTTGTTTTGATTTTTTTTTAAATAACTTTTTTTAAAATAAAATTTTTAACAAATGTAATATTTCTCTGTGGAAAAATGTACAAGTAGCCCCTCAGTGTCAGGTGTTTTTAGCATCTTTATCAGAGCATCAAGCATCTTTAGGTGAAAATGCACAACAGTCCACCAATCGTAGATATTGGCTTGCTAAAATATTTGATCACTCCACAACATCATATTCCTTGTTGTTAATAGTATAGCGATTTTTTTTAATGCACAAAGGCCTGGCTTTGGCTACACAGAACCCTCACAGTGGGGGAACAATTTGGTACCCCAAAAACAATACTCATCAGGTGATTGGAGATCAGTTTCACAATCAGATCAACCAATCACCACAAGGAAAAAAAAACCCTAGCAAGTAGCAGCAGGACAGAAGGCTTGCAGAAGCCTAACTGATCTGAACCAACGGAGGTTTGGGCACAAGCGAATAAGCTGAAGCCTGGCAGAATAGATCTTTGTGACTTTCAGCTTCAACTTTTCCAAAGAGTTATGACATTTGACACAAACTGTACTGATTTATAGCTATTAGATAAATTATGAATATTTTTATAAAACTCAACTCAACCAGCAGCAAGCACACCTGCTATGTACTGATACAGTACAAAAGTCAGAAGCTAAGAGAAGCATCTGTCATGAGTCATACATAGAGGGCAACAAAGGAGGGAGTGTTTGTTGAATTTGGGAGGACTTGACTTGGGCACAGTCATCATGTGTGTGTGTGTGTGTCTGTGTTTCCACCCAAAGCCGTGACCTACATTTGCAAATTAAAAACAACAACCTAAGTCTGAACTCCAGGCACAGACTCACTCAGACTCAGAAACTAATAAATTGTGCAGTCTCTTTTTCAGCAACATATGATTACATTTGAGCACTGCAGAGGACAGAGCACGGCAGATACTGATCTGCCCATGCTTCCACATGTGAATATACATGGCAGGCAATATAGGCACGCAACATTTGAGAAAGGGCCATCTCTTTCTTCCTCAATCAGAAGGAGTGATTCAGGTTTGCAGCCCCTAGTGACGTCGGAAAGCGAAGCAGCTGGCGAACAGATCCGCCCCCTTGGATTGCTAATGAATGGCTGCCTTGCAATCAGCCACTTACCAGAGGCAATTCTCTAGCTACCAACAAAGCACACATTGGCTGCAAGAGCAAACAAAAGATCTTTATGTAGCACAGTCTGTTGATTTTAAGAAAATTTTATTCTGGAAAATGTCTTTATTTTGGAAGCCTAATGAATGGATCGCAATCATACGGTTGGTATGGTTGTTTATCCTGCTAATGTTGATGCATTACATGAGTGTGGCTAACATTACATTAGCTTTTATAATCACATCAACCATGTTAACCATGTTAACATGCCCAACTTTACAGCAGAAGGAAACAAAATGGTACGAGAAATAATTTCTCGACTAACGACTCAGCGCTTCTGCGACTACCTGCCTGCCACTTGTGCTCCGCCTCTTTGCCTGTATTAGGAGTTCAGGCAGACTGTGATCCTGCAAACATGGCGGTGGTTGGAGCCTCCCACAGAGACTCAAAGCAGCTCTTTAAAACCAGGTGAAGCAGAAACCGATGCTTCATCCATTGTTATATACTGTCAGTGGTGTGTGCATGTGTGCGTTTGGGGGATCATAATACAAAAAAAAAATGCAGAAATCCTTATTATATCTCTCATCTCTTTTGGTAATATTCTGTCAACTAAACGCTGACCATGATACCAAGCTGATCCAGGATGCATTGGGAAAACCTGTAGATGCATTTATCTCAGTAAACTGAATAAATCAATGTATTTCTTATTGGGTGGACTCTTATACACACTAGTCTACAAAAACGTGTTATTTCTCTTTATTCTAACACATTTCCTTCAGCTTCAGCTGTACTTGTTACTTCATATGGTAACACACTGTGTGTTTACAATAAAGTTTATACATTGTGTTGCGATGAGTCACAGCCCCATTATAACATCTATACTGCCGAGTTTATACACACCTTTAATAGTTGTAATAGGAGATAAATCTCTGCCATGTGTGCTTATGTAACACTGCTGCCATAATGTGCACTGTACATGGGCAGCAGTCAGACCTACAGTGTGTGCCAACTTGTTACCTTTCCTGGCCCCCAAAGCTGGAGCAAAGCTGCCAGATGAAAACGGTCATAAGTCCTGTGGAGCCTGGAATGGCCAAAGAGCTTCAGACCCTGTGCCATGGTTTCCAGGAGAATGTAGCATTAGCTTTGTGTAACTGTCAATGAGGGCTTTATGTGCAGTATGTATGACTCACATCAATGAGTTGTTAAAGAAATAATGGAAATAAAATCATCTGATTGTGGTGGGTCTTAGTATTAGGCAAATACAACTTCAGTTGAATATTTATTTAGCAAACATGAAGTCAAAAAGTTCCTCCATATGATTCAATAATAGATAATGTCAAGCAATGGACCAAGCTTTAACTGTCAGACAGATGTCCTCACATTTGTCTCTAGAACACTCACTGGTGTATGAATGCGTATGAATGAATTGGCGGTGTACGGAACGTGGTGTGAACGAATAATGCATCTCAATGTAAAAGCACTTTGAGTGCCCAGCAGGAAAGCGCTATATAAGACCATTGCATTATTATTATTATTATTGCTCTGGTATACAGAGGAGTTCATGGTCCACTCAATGACTGCAAGCTGTCCAGATCCTGTAGCTGTAAAACAAGTCCAGATCATCAGTCCTCCTCCACCGTGCTTGACAGTGTGTATGAGGTGTTTCATGCTGTGCTTGCTTTTCAGCAGACATGCTGGTGATCATTAAGACCAAACAAGTCCACGTTGGTCTCATCTGTCCATAGGACAAGTGTTGTTCTTTGTTCAGATGCAGTTTAGTGAACCTCAGTCCTGCTTCCATGTGCTTTTTAGACAGAAGAGTCTTTCTCCTGGTAACAAACACACAAACTGTACTTGTTCAGTCTTCTTCTAGTTGTGCTGTCACATTAACACTGAGCATGCTCAGTGAGGTCTGTAGGCTCTGAGGGCTTTTTCTCTTGGGTTTTTGTATTTCGATTGACAGCTGTCTCGAATGTTTCCACTTGTGAATAATCTTTCTCACTGTAGAACATTGAACTCCAAATAGTTTGAAATGGTTGTATTCTCCAATGGAAGCAGTAAGAGGGGAAGCAGTATTGAACAAGTTTAGTTTTTTTGCTTCACTTTTTGTTTAATAAATAATGGCACTGTGAAAAAAAAGTTCATCTGAGGTTGGATTTGTCTGATAGTAAGACCCACTACAATCAGAGGATTCTGTGTGGCTCTTCTTTGCTCCTGTGCACTGCTAAAATGCTGATTTTATAACTGCAGTGTTGTCAAAGTTGTAAGCACTGACCCAGGGTCAGAATTCAAATACTGAGCTGTCACTCAAAAACTCATTAGGGAAGCAGCATGAAGAGACCCCGTCCCGTACGTGTCAGAACTGCAAACAAAGGCAGCACAAACATGAGAGCTGGTGGTGAGGACTAAAGTCTGGGAAATGTACACTAAAAATGCAGTTTGTGTGAGACAGGATTTTTTTTGTTTTATTTTGATGGGAAGGGAATATGGTTGTGGAAGGTGGAGGGTAGAGGAGTAGAAACCACTCCCATGTCACGCTCTGATGCTCAATATCATCTTGCATCCCTGCAGACAAGGTAGAGGCCTAAAGTATACTGAACCCTCTTCTGAATGATGTCAAAGTGTCTGTTATCTAAAAGCGGGGACTTATAGTGTAGCATATTATCCAAGTGCAAACTGCTTCAAGCACTTTTTAGAAGTCTACTGATTATAATATATGTTATGCAGATACACCTACTTGTGTCCCAGCTCATGAGCAATGGTGAAGGCCAGATTGAGTCCGTTGTCCTCTGCTAACACACACTTCCTCTTGGTACTGCAGACGCCACCCAGATAAGCAATGCCTGTATAGAAAAATAAACATGACAGGACAGTTACATTTGTGTTACATTGTTCTTATGGGAACATATATTCAAACCTATTCATGCTAGCATGAATAGGGCATATATAGAACATATCCTCCATGGTGCATAAAACTTAACTTGTCTGCAGTGTTTTGTGTGTGTGTGTTTGTTCTTTTATAGTGAATGATGACCTGACCTGGTCGGCACACTGATGAATGTGTACATTATTTCATGCTGGCAACAGCAAAAAAACAAAAAACCTTTTTGTGTGCAGTCCTGTAAAACATTTATACATTAATTTATTTACTTACTGCCGAATGAATGTGTGTGTGAGACAAAGAAATGAATAGCAACAGTAAACAGTGGGATAAAGTAGCCTACATAATTTAATAAAAAAATACTGAAAGCAATGATACCATAAAGATCTGCAGTTTATGAAATCCCTTCAGCTGGAGGAAATGAAATATGAGATTATTTATGTCACCATTTATAACATCATATATGTGTGTGTGTGTGTGTGTGTGTGTGTGTGGTCTTACTCCTGCCTGCAGTTTGAGAATCAACCTTTTTACACCTTCTTACATTACAATGTTGCTGCCATTACAAAACACACATGTTTTGTTACTGTATTACATAAAGTTAAAAGTCACAAAAAAAGCTGTTACAGGTGTTGCTGCATATATTGTCCATAGGATGCATGCCTCTCTAAAACTAAATGACATAACTCTAAAACCTATAATCAGTATCTCTACAGCCCATTAATCTCAACAATCTCAAGTGCAATTCTCTTGTGTTTTCTTTAATGTTTTCTTACCATGGAGTGAGTGAATGGAGTGTCTAACAAGTACATAGCTCATGTTAAAGGGTACATTTTTGTCACAATCAAAATGCAAGGAAAATATCCATGAAGTTAAAATTGAGGAAGTGTGTACCACCTGACAAGAAACACTCTAACACGCCAAATCGCTGAAACAATCCTTGCTGTTGGTGAGTCATCCACAGTGTGGCGGGCACACAATTGAAGCTGGCAATGGACAGCGCTTCTCAGTCCAGTGTAAACCAAAGATATTTGGCTGTAGCTGTGGCCATGTTGCAGCCTCATCATTGGCTCCCATTGGCCTGTGGGATAGCCTGTACTAGTAGCTGTTCTCCGGGTATTTGGTGATACCTCTTTTGAGATTTTTGCACTGCAGATCCTAGATGTGAGTTTGGATATGGTTTGATTCATTTGGAATGTGTTCTGAGGTGTCCAATCACACTGCATCCTCATTGCATACACACTTGTACATACTTCGCCATCATTTTGTGATTGGATTGCATCTTAAAACCTGGACTGAATGAGTAAAGTGCATAAGCACCAAGTGCTAAGTGCTGTTTTTGGATTACCTTTAGAAACTTTAGAAAATGTTTGCAAAGTTATGAAACATAAATTTTATTATCATTTGATTGAATAGAAAAACTAGAAACAAAAGAATCATGCTGACACAAAGAAAACATAAGGTCTGAGTGTCCATTAGCCTTTCACACCAGTGTCCTCTGGATGTGTCAGCACGTACACCAACACTTTTTTTTTTGCACACATGGAGCCGAGCCACAGAGGGTCATTTAAATCCAGACAGACATAAATGAAATCAAGGATAAGATAATCAAAGTCAGATAATAAGAAACTGTCCACAAGAGAAAAGAGGAAAAGCAGCCAGAGAGACAATGACATCAACCAGCAGTGCATAGAATTGGGATAGAATACATCCATCCTCCATGCATTTTAAACTCACACGTGTGATTGTGTGCATGTGAAAAAGACTGACACACTGAAACCCGCTCTTTTCAGATTACAAGCAAATATTTCTTCTGCATAAATCCTGAGGAAGATTTAGACACTGACATTATCGCTGGAACCGCTCGCCCTTTCCAACAGCGAAGGGAAAAACAAGCCAACAAAAGTAAGCCTAACATCAGGCCAGCATGTTTATGTAATGTGCTCCAGCTGTTTTCCTACACATTCTCCTGATTCTAAATGAATTTTATCTGTTTTCTTCCTAGAAGCAGTTACGTCAGAAAATATTGCAGACTGACAGCTGAGCACTTCATGTTAATGACACAACAACAACAGCTAAATAAACAGAATGAGCTTTTAGTTTTTAACCCTTAGTTTGTTTGAGTCTGCAAGTGTGTAGTGCAGTGTGTCAGTTTTCTCTCTCTTTTTATTTATTAGTCATATATTTAATGCATTTTATGAATGACCTAATATTTTTTTTTTTTTTATAAGTTGCTTAGATTTTGTCAAATGTTGAGTTGAAATGTTTATATTTTATACATATACTTACGCAGTATTACCATCAATCAAGAAAAATATCATTAAATCAATGTGGGTCAATATTGAAATCTGGTAGATGAACCTAAAGTCTCATAAAGTGCCTTCAGAGCAGTGGTGGTTTTGGGCAAGGGCGAACCGGGCAGTCCTTCAACAATGATGCTCTGGCTCGTTGGTAAGCTAACTAGTTAGCTACTGTCTGCTAAGATAAGTCCGCCCATCAATTACAGGCTGATAAACTTTAAACTAAAGTGAGAACACCTTACTTGCTGTCAGCTGGTTTTATGAGTTAAATACAGGGTAAAATGTGGGGAATGATTCAATCTTGATATTTCGACAAGGTTCATTTGTCTCATTTTCTTCACCTTTTTAACTATAAGAGTATTCCTTTCAATCAGACCAGTGCTGATTGGTTTATTATATGACTGGTCTGATTGAAAGGAATACTTATAATTGATTCAATCTTGAATTTGAGTTTCATGTATCTGGTCGCTCGAGTATGGATTAAGTATTGTTGCTGCTGTTGTGCTGCTCGTGTCTATCTGCACACACTCTTTCTGGGTGTACATGTCATTATTTTGAAGATGGTGTAAAAAGTTTTCTTTCCTGTGTTTTTCATTGTTATGTTTTTGCTTCAGAATGTGATGTTGTGCAAAATAGTCCAAAATATCCAAACATGGTGGTTTTGAGGGTTGGCCTGAGCTCAGGTTTTTTAGGTCTACTGGGCTGATGGAAACAGATGTGGGCCTGCATTTGGACATGTTTTTCCCCCTTCACTGGATTGCTGTTTTACAACTGTACACACTCAGTCAGAGACTGGAATTATATATGTATAATGTCAATGATCTGACAACAACATTTATGGCACGTTCTTCTCTAAAGATCCATCTTATAATGTACGAGCTGCTGTTCATAAGCCAGATTTCCTTGATAAGAAACTCCATACCCATCAGCTCTAACATTCTGAGTCTGTCTGTTATTGTGTAGGCCCCCCTTTGGTTGTCAAAACAACCCTGATCTGTGGAGAAATGCACTCCACTAGACCTCTGAAGGTGTGCTGTGGTATCTGGCATCAAGATGTTAGCAGCAACTTCTTTAAAACCTGCAAATTATGAGGTGGGGCCTCCATGGATTGGACGTCTTTGTAAATCCCACAAATGATCCATCAAATTAAGATCTAGAGGCCAAGTCAACACTTGGAAGTTGTTGTTGTGTTCCTCAAACCAATCCTGATTATGCTGAAAGAGGCCACTGCAACTGAAACTCTTTTCCATGTAAGTGTAGACATGGTCTGTAACAATGCTTAGCTACATGTCAAACTAACATCCACATGAATGTCAGGACCCAAGGTTTCCCAACAAAAACATAGACCAAAGCATCACCCTGCCTCTGCCTGTTGCCTTCTTCCTGTAGTGCATCCTGGTGTTATGTGATCAAAAGGCAAGTGACGCACACACACCAGGGCATCTGTGTGATGTCAAAGGTTCTACATCAGACCAGGCCATCTTCGTCTATTGATCCATGGTCCAGTTCTGATGTTGGAGCTTTCAGCAGTGGACAGGGGTCAGCATGGCCTGTTCTGCAGCTACACAACAAACTACGATCCAGTTTCTGTGACCAGTACTGAATTTTGATAGGCACTGACCACTGCAGACCAGGAAGAGTTGCAGCTTTGGAAATGTTCTGACCCAATCACCTAGACATCACAGTTTGGTCCTTGTCGAAGTGGTTCAAATCCTTCTGCTATGATCAATTGTTACCTCATATCCCACCCACTGACAGCTACCATGGTAACCAGATAATCAGTGTAAATACCTTAACCTGTCAGTGATCTTAATGTTATGGCTATGATAAGTTTTTGGGGTGTTGCACACTGGGTTTCTACATTGATAATATACATGCAGATCTAAGTCAATTCAACCAGGAGCAGCACATTGTTTAAAAGCTGCCATATTCATATCCACATATTATTTCTCTAACCCCTAATGCACATGTGTTATGGTCACAGAAGAAGGACAGAAATAAAACTGCCCACAGTGCTGAGTGAGCAGCTTTCACAGGAATGCCATGTTTGGTCCATGGAGCAAGGTCCTCATTAGCTGCTCAGACTCCCTCAAAATGAAACTGGATGCTAGGGGCCTGACCATAAAGCTTGTGTGAATAAGGCAAAGCTGATTGTTGAAGCCCCACAGTGAGGTCAGAGGTGTGGCAGAGATTTTCTGCATCATCAAAGATCCGTTGAAGCCAGCACTTCTGAGGCTAAAGCCCCCGCACAATGAGCTGCGATCCACAACGCTGTGCTAGGTTTTGACCTGGTGTTAGGGACTAGGCTGGCTGATCAAACAGTGATGTGTGTGCTCACACAGCTGGCGGCACATTGAGCCAGACAGCCTCAAAAGAACCACAAAGCCTCATCAGGCCTCTGGACTCGCAGCGCTGCACTGCCCACATGCAGCTCCAGCCGGTCCATTTCTTTTAGGCTAATTAGCCGTTTCAACATGAAGGGCATTTCATTGAGCCACTGAATCCTGGGCAGTCCAAGCTCCCAATGCTGACAACACAGACCTGATTCAGCCAGGAACAGACGCTTTGTTCAGCCTCACTCACACACATGCTTGCACATAACATGCAAATACTTCACCGTAAACTGACCCTGCTGCCATGTCACACCAGCCCCACATACACAAAATTCTACACACATACAGTACACAGAGTGCACTTCAGTACTGCATACAGAAACATAAACAGATCCAGATTCTTTTCTCTGCTGCCATCTGATGGTATTTAGGCCCTTTTTTGTTTTGTACTTCAGATTACTTGGAGTTGCCTGCCTGCACACAATACATATGACAAATAACCGTCTTTGAATCCTCAATCTTTACCATAAACAAAATACACTATATTACCAAAAGTATTCGCTCACCCATTCAAATGATCAGAATCAGGTGCCCTAATCACTTGGCCTGGCCACAGGTGTATAAAATCAAGCACTTAGGCATGCAGACTGTTTTTACAAACATTTGTGAAAGAATGGGCCATTCTCAGGAGCTCAGTGAATTCCAGCGTTGGACTGTCATAGGATGCCACCTGTGCAACAAATTCAGTCATGAAATTTCCTTACTCCTAAATATTCCACAGTCAACTGTCAGCTCTATCATAATGAAATGGAAGAGTTTGGGAACAACAGCAACTCAGCCATGAAGTGGTAGGCCACGTAAACTGATGGAGAGGGATCAGAGGATGCTGAAGTGCAAAGAGGTCGCCGACTTTCTTCACAGTCATTTGCTACAGAGCTCCAAACTTCATGTGATCTTCAGATTAGCCCAAGTACAGTACGCAGAGAGCTTCATGGAATGGGTTTCCATTGCCGAGCAGCTGCATCCAAGCCACACATCAAAGTGCAAAGCAAAGCGTCGGATGCAGTGGTGTAAAGCACGCCGCCACTGGACTGTAGAGCAGTGGAGATGCGTTCTCTGGAGTGATGAATCACACTTTTCCATCTGGCAATCTGATGGACGAGTCTGGGTTTGGAGGTTGCCAGGGGAACGATACATTTCAGACTGCATTGTGCCGACTGAAATTTGGTGGAAGAGGAATTTAGGTGTGGGTTGTTTTTCAGGAGTTGGGCTTGGCCCCTTAGTTCCAGTAAAAGGAACTTTGAATGCTTCATGATACCAAAGCAGTTTGGACAATTCCATGCTCCCAACCTTGTAGGAAGAGTTTGGAGCGTGTCCCTTCCTCTTCCAACATGACAAGCAAGGTCCATAAAGACATGGATGACAGAGTCTGGTGTGGATGAACTGTGGCCTGCACAGAGTCCTGACCTGAACCCGATTGGGATGAATTGGAGCGGAGACTGAAAGCCAGGCCTTCTCGACCAACATCAGTGTGTGACCTCACCAATGCGCTTTTGGAAGAATGGTCAAAAATTCCTATAAACACACAACTCAACCTTGTGGACAGCCTTCCCAGAAGAGTTGAAGCTGTAATAGCTGCAAAAGGTGGACCGACATCATATTGAACCTTATGGGTTAGGAATGAGATGGCACTTAAGTTCATATGTCACTCAAGGCAGGTGAGCGAATACTTTTGGTAATATTGTGTAGCTTTGTGCACAGGTGAAGATAAAAACACAAGTTATCTGGTTACCATGGCACCTGTCAGTGGATGGGATATACTATTAGGCAACAAGTGAATTTTGTCCAACAGTGGTACCAATTATGGACTAATGGTACCAATCCCACGTATGATTGCAAAGTCATTAACACCAGCAGCCACTACAAAGTACAGGAACACTCCTGCAACACTGTCGATCAGAAGGGCTGGGTTCAGTTTGTGTCAGGTGTCATTACAATTTCTTGTCTTATTTTTTCCTGCAACATCTACTTGGTTAGGTTAAAAAAAAATGTTTGGGTCTCAGCTACCACAGTTACAATACTTACTTAACAATATAATCTGCAACTTGAAAAAAGATTGAGTGATGTGTTCTTTTACTATCTAATCCTGCTGCTAAATCATTGGAATTGAAATACTGGACTATCATTTCTGTTCAAAAGTGATGACAACAGAAGCTACCTGATGCTTCATATAGTATGTGACACTTTTGAGCATGGGTCTGTTAAATGGTGGGGTCGGAGGAAGAAATCTCCCTGGCAAATGCTATGGCGACGATTGCCATCTCAAACAACACATTTTACATGCACAATATTCATACAATGAGCCTGGAAAAACCAACCTCATTTAACCTTCTTCTTGGGGATTGGTGATCCCACCTTAATGCTGGATAAAGGCTCTTAGAAACATGAGCTCCCCTGACTCATTGTTACAACTAAATTATAGATATGTGTAAGAATAATTACATGCTCCAAAATGCCTCATCTTCTGATCCCACTGTATACTGTACATGTACAGATTTGTTGGGTTGAATAAAACAAATAAAACCTTGTGGGACCTGGTGGCGTCTTATCAAATGTTATTCCATGGCCTCATTTTGCGTGTGTGTGTGTTCGTGAGTGTGTATCCAAGGGTCTTTGACATGAAAAAGCTTGAGGCAACGAGGAGGGGAAAACATGGGTGGCAGGGGAGTTTTTTTTTTTTTTTTTTAATGAGAGCTGCGATTATAGTGAGGTTCAAAGTGGGTCACACACACTTTGGGTCTGCTTTCACAAAGAGCAGGAGTGTTCTCATTGTGCAGGAAGATTAGCAGATTGAGAGTATTATGGTAGAGCAGAGCTGTGCAGGGCCAGGCATGGCCAGGAGCTGCCACGATGCCTCACAGCACTGCCTCTGTCTGTTTCTACTTCCATTACCTCATCGCTATGTGCACGCTGATAATATGTGATAATGTGTGGGAAGTGGTGCTATGTAGGGTAAGGCTAAGATATGGAGGCAAGCTGTCCACTCAGTTTCATCTACCCCTAGGATCCCCTATATTTGTATAGTTGTTTAAACCATATATGGTCACTTTCAAAAGTTGTCTTAGTCTTAGTCTTATAATTTGATGTTTCTTTGTTTAGAAATATTACACAAAATCTTATTGTCAGGCCAATACAACTTTGGACATACAACAACTTGTTTTTTACCGTGCCTTAATGAATTTAGCAAATTCACCCCAAGATCAGTTCGTGCAATGATCAGAGAAATACATAAAAACCCAAGAGCTACATGTCAGTCTACAGAACTCACTGAGCATGCTCAGTGTTAATGTGACAGCACAACTAGAAGAAGACTGAACAAGTACAGTGTGTTTGTTTGTTACCAGGAGAAAGACTCTTCTGTCTAAAAAGCACATGGAAGCAGGACTGAGGTTCACTAACCTGCATCTGAACAAAGAACAATACTTGTGGAACAATGTCCTATGGACACATGAGACCACAGTGGAGTTGTTTGGTCCTAATGATCACCAGCATGTCTGCTGAAAAGCAAACACAGCATGAAACACCTCATACACACTGTCAAGCACGGTGGAGGAGGACTGATGATCTGGACTTGTTTTACAGCTACAGGATCTGGACACCTTGCAGTCATTGAGTGGACCATGAACTCCTCTGTATGTGAGTGAGTGTTCTGGAGACAAATGTGAGGACATCTAACAGCTTTTAGGTCATGTAACAAGACCATGATAAAGAATAGAAATAAACTCACAAGTTATCACTGCTAAAGGTGGATCTACACGATATTGAATCATGGGGGGTACTTGGTATTATCTACATGATAAGCGGTCAGCAGCAGAAGGACACCATCATGTTAGCCTTCAGATGTCACACTCACATCAATAACAACAGCCAGGCAACAGTCCTCATCACTGGCTTACAGAGGAAGATGATAGATGACTCGGTCAGAGCGTTATCTAAAATCCCAATCTGTGTGATCAAACAAACACGCACATACAAACAGAGTCATGGTTAATTGTCCAAGAAAGGGGGAAGCTAGTTCTTGTGTGTGCTTTTTACATGTGTTTTAAATCAAGGTATGCCTTTGACATGCGCACTGAAGGCTTACGATGTAAAATATGGAATTTAACCTTCAATGTGTTAAATATTAAAATTATTCTTCAAATCATTAAATTGTGTTTGTCCTACGTTTCTTAATGGTGCATCCAACAAACTGAGAAATGAAGCCCATGCAGAGGTGGCTCCAAATGTGAGTCAATCCCCATAAATGTCCAGCTTTACAGCAGAAATAAACATTTTTATAGGCTGGCACAAACAAACAGTGTTGGTCGATGGAGTCATATTTTTCACTGCTTACTCGTTTACATCAAGATGTAGGGAACAATGAAATAGCATGTGCTTAGTTGAATTAAGACTAGAGAAAGTGGGAGGAGGTCCATTTTTGCTATTACTCTATTGGTGGGAAATGTGTATTTTATAATGGGTAATTTATGCCCTCTGATTGCTAAGATGTCATTTCTTCATTTGTGACTTTTATGCACTTTTTCGAACATTGAATAGAGAAATGCTACATTAAAGCTCAGCCATGGATGCTACTGTTTAAAATGTGTAAACTCATAAAACACATGGGGCATTCCCCTTTACAGGAAGTCAGTTAGAAGCAGTGCAAACACACACACAGTTTTCTACTGCGAAGGTTGGCTTTATTGGGGCCGTGCACTGAACTCTGACTGGTATGTTTCTGGTTACAACAAGGAGATAAAAACTGAAAAGGCTTAAATGAAAAAGGCATCTAAAATCATTATTTGCAGTAAATACTTGTCTGATTTAAAGCTGATTAAAACTGTGAGGAAACTTTACAAGGGAATGGAACTGAGACAGACAGTCACACACACAGAGGGAGATTCTCCTCATAAAACAGATGAAAGATTGGGGCCTCTAATAATTTTAAACTTCAGATAGCTGGCTGACTGTGAAAATGTTCAACCCACTTCCTTATTATTCAAAAGGGAAATTCCTCCTCATAAGAAATCCAGCAGATTTACTGGAGGCTGTTCAAAGGTGTTTTTTCATGTGACAAGGTTTCACCATAAAAAGGTGCTCAGATGTTTATTCACTATTATTCGTTCACTGTGTCATTTAACACTACACATAGGTAGCACAGGTACTGGGCTGCTCCAAAAACATCATCCTACAAAAGAGGAAAGAGAGACCTAGGGTTCACATCCACCCGTGTTGTTAAGTTTATGCTGTTAAAAATCTTATGTTATGGGTGTGGAAAATATGGTGGGTTCAAATAAACCTCCAAAATGTCAGCACGTCCTGTCTTGTTCTTTAGTCTCAGTCAAACCTCAACCCAGGCCAAGCTTCAAATTACTGCAATCCCTTCATTGACTTTAATAGGCCCAACTGTATTGGCAATCCCAAGCAAACAAACCTACAGTAATCCAACAAACACTATGAACCACTGCACTGCAATGCCATAATGCAAAACACCAGGTTGGTAGATAGAGTTTGATATGAGCATATGGTGAAAAGAAATAGACAGTAAATAAAGATGGATGAACCAATTATTATGGTGATGTGATAGTATTAACACACAAGCAACACACTTCTATATAACAGCAGGGCAGCGACAGCACTGCAGTTAGTATAGCATTTCTCTTTAAGGTGAATGTTCCCATCACTGTCACTAGCCTGACTTTACAGCCATACCCGCTTACTCTGCAAATATTCTCTCTGTGAAACAATGTGTGGCCAGGCTTCCTGCTTCATACAAGGCAAAAAAGTTACACCTAAGTGCAACACATACAGGGCTTAAGTCTAAGCGGTGCAGAACCTTATGCTGGTCTGAACTTTTGGTTCTAAGTCGGATGTAACATTACACCCAGGTGCACTGTGCTCCTGGCTGCAGAACTGATCGTCTTATTCAGCCTTTGATGATCAGCCGTCCGTACATTGCCGGTGCAGTACACAGAGACTTATCTGTAATAAAACTTTCCAGCTACACATGGTAAAGCTCTTTATTTCCCTCAAAAGAAAAATGTCTATCCTTTTCCATAAATACTGTCAGTGCACCATCTCTAGGTCAGCTTGTAGTCTGAGAGTCCAGATTAAATACATTGACATGAAAATATTAGAGCCCTAACCCTGACTACACCTCTTTTTATGAAGAGGCTGTGGTAAGACGTTCTATAAAATTAAAGTGTGTGTGTGTGTGTGTCTGTGTGTGTGCGTGTGTTTGAGAGAGAGAGCGAGGGACAAGACACAAAATGTTACTCACCCACAGTATCACAGGGTTCATCTTTGTGGACACAGAAATCTGTCCTGAAAGTGAAAAAAGACACTTTACTGCACTGATTTATTTGAATAAGTAGAATCCACCCATAATAAACTAAAAAAGGGCCGTTTTGTTTTAAACTCAACCATTTGTGGTGTGATAAATTGAAATATGACAGCTAACAAGAGAAGAACTCTTAACTCTTACACTCCCATTAAGTTTGGGTTACAGCTTACGGACTCATTTTTTCAGCTTTTATCATTCTTGATGTGTGTTTCTTCAGTTGTTGTAATGGGTTAGCTGTTGACAAGGATATGTTTTACAGGTCCCTCGGTCCAGATACAGTGAGGGGATCGCTCTTTTGCAGTGGTCCTAAACTCTGGAATAGCCTTCCCAGGGACCTGCCACTGTTTAAGGCCAAACTTAAAACTCACCTATTCAGGATGGCTTTTAACACATCACAGTGACACTTATCCTTTTTTATGTTTATTTGTATTCTTTTATCTGTTGTTAATGTTTTTTTATTGATTTCTTTATTATTGTTTTAATTTTGCACTTTGTTTTTAATTTTGTTTTTATGCGTAAAGCGCTTTGGTCAATCTCCGATTGTAGTAAGGCTCTTTATCTCCAAGGCTAATTTGCTACCTGAGTGAGACGACATTGACAAGCGTGTGTGTGTGTGTGTTTGTTTAGACCAACAACATGTGACAATCTAGTAGAGTATTTAAGACAATTTGGTGTATTCCCAGTTCAGTGACTGCATCTTGAGCTAAATGAGAGTTCCTGGTTATCACATCGCACTGCTTCTGTCACCTATCACACTGCAGTTGATTCAAACTTTAAAAAGGTTACTCACATTCTCCCACAAAAAAATCTACAGAGGCCTGTCTTCTAAGGACCACAAAATAGATGTTTGTAGGTCATGGCAAATGACAAATAGTCTGTGAAACATCCTCCTTACTGAGATGCACAGCTAGCAGCAGCCAGCTGATGTTTACCTTCAAAGGTTTACTCTTCCACCATTACAGCTCAAGTTTGCGGAGTCTGCCCGTAAAAGAATCCATTTGTTGCCAACATACAATGATTTTTTGGATATCTGGGCCAGGACAGATCCACCTGATGCATCCGTCATTATCAGGCAGAAGGACGCTGCATTTGAAGGATCTAAATGGGACAACCCTGTCGCACTTAATCCGTCTACAAAAGGTGTCCTTTTGAAGGACGTAGCCCCTCAGGTGGGACACAAACAGTTTAAAAGTTCCAATAGTATTTTATTGGAAAATTGACATGCAATGAATCCTGGGATATTTTGGGCCTTCAGTGGAAGGAAGGAAAAATGAAGGGGTCTTCAAATAGTGCAACAGCCTTGTTGCACCACTGTGTATGGTTTACGAACAGCCAGTGAATTGGACCATCGTACAATACAAGAACTGTCCATTCAACTCCACTTCCTGCTAACACAATGTTAACGCATCTTTTTAAAGTAAAGAGTAAAACACTCCAATTCACCCTGTTAGCCTATGATCTGCAAATGCCAGGTGTGGAAAACTTTTTTTTTTCACCATTGAAAAGCTGCAGGTTTTTACAGCCCTTGGCAGTGCTGAGTGCTCTAGCACTACAGTGACAACAGCTGAGGAAGAGAGGTTCCCACTGACATGTGGTAGTGCTCAGTTAGGTGTGAACAGCTGCATGCTGGCATCTGGGAACCAGACTTTACCAGGACCTGCTGATATGCAGATTTATGTTTTTAGTGATATTGACATGAGCAACAAATGGTAAAGTATAGTAGAAGATCGTCTGCAAACAAAATTCTCAAGGTTTCTGCCTAAAAATCACTTTTTTGTCCAATTACATTGTATCCAATTTCCTGATTAATCTCCTTCAGAGGTGGCCTCAAGTACAATGACCCTGTTCAAAGACAAAACTAGAGCTGATCAGCTACCTCAGCTGACGTGAATCTGCTAAGTATGAAAACATACATAATGTTTTATGCCCTTGGAGTCTATAACTGTTAACATGTATACTGTTTTTTTTATTCTATTCTATTCTATATTTTATTGGTAGTTTATTTTATTATGTATATATCTTTTCTTAACTTATCCTTTGCTGTCTGTATCTTTCCCCATTGTGGGACTAATAAAGGTTTCGTAATCTTTCTTAATCTTAAGTCTCTGCTCCGTGTTGTCCTAAGCAGTAGCACAACGACCATTCTGGTGCCACTTGTGCAAAAGGTAATCTTAATATCTGAGGTTCGCTTTAGATCTGCAGTGTGCTCTAACAATCATCCACAGAAAAAAAAAGCAAGAGCAAGAGGTATACATCTTGAGGAATTTGTGCCTTGTAGCTTGATAGCAAAAGTCAATAATACAAGCTGTGACATGGCCAAGGAGCAAACCTTAAGGTCTCAGGACCTTCTCAGGCAGAGACAAAGAAAGACTAAAAACAGGACATAAAGGGATCACTGTCGAGGATGACACACACAAACACTGCAGGCAGCTCACACAAAGAGGTCAGACAATGGAACAAACAAAGTCCCAAATATTGCCCATTACAATACAAATATTTGTTATTGTTATTTGTTATTTTGTGAGGAACGCCTTTGAAAAATATAACTTGAACTTATGCATTGTTCAGTACTAATAAATCTCTGATTAACTATTAAAGGGAAAAGTTGATGAATGAATGAATGAATGAATGTTCTACATAATACACAATAATATACAAAAGAATACAAAAAATACAATAATTACAACAGTTTTTCAAACAAACTGCATTCAAATTAGCAGAAACGCTTCAGTTTTGGGCTGCACATGCAAAAAAATAGTAATAAACTAACCGTTTGTGGTTTGAGTGCCCTCTACAGGCGTGTTGGTGCCATGTTTCCTATTGTTCATTATCATGTTCAACAAACACTGAAGAAGACATCATATATTGGCCAGCCATCAGCGGTCTGAGAGCTCTGAGTGCTAACTGTAACTCTAACCCTCTAGAGGTGTGTAGATGCCATGCACTAACATCGTGTGCAGCATGAACTGCATATTCTAGTTCCGAACAGGGAGCATTTTTTTACACATTACATTTCGTGCTGGGAATGACCTCTCACATAAACACACCAGAGTGAAATGTGTTGTCATCTTGAAGTACACACTCATCTGATGCCTCTCACTCTGCACCACATTTATCATTTACTCCAGTAACTGCTGTGCTCGCAGGGTCAGTGAGTCACAGTTGACCCTGTCATCACCGTTATTCCACCCAGTCTGCCTCAGATGTAGAAGCCTGATAATGACTACCGGCAGATGCAGCAACTACATCTGGTCTGTCAGACAGACTCAAAGATGCATTTTGGTTTGGGGATACAAACATTGTTCATTTTTTATTTTTCTACTCATGCCACTGTCTGATCTTTCACTGTAATATATAGTCCTGCATCTCTATGGAAACCTGCGTCCAATGAAAAAGAACTTGTTCTTATTTTACCGTAATAAAGACAGAAATCACAAAATAATTGATTGTTTATGGACTCAACAATCAGTATAAACAACATGTGCTCCAGGTGTTACCAATCTTTGATTTTTTTTTGTTTCATAATTTTTATATATATATATATATATATATATATATATATATATATATATATATATATATATATATATATATATATATATATATATATATATATATATATATATATATATATGTATATATACAAAGCCATTAATAATGAACATACACACACTTCCACGTATCGTATTTGTTTAAACGATTTCATTTTTACAGAATCTTGTCAGTGCTTTATTTAGCAAAATTGTCTAAATTGAGATGTGTAGAAGTGCTTTCGATTGAATATTATTGTCGTAGTACAAGCCTGATATCTTTGCATATTCCTCTATGTGAGTGGCATGAAATCACCCTGAGGTAAGTATGTAATTACGACTTATCTCCTCCTAACAGTTATGGTCTGTTACGGTGTGTCATCCATATCAGTCTCTGGGAGAAACCTGAGAGCTCCATGAAACATGTTAATTTGTCTGCATGCCGCCTCGCTATTGCCAACTCCCCTCCGTTATTGCTTCTGACTGATCCTGTCCTCACATGGAAGCCTTTTGACAGAGGAGGCGGAGGTGAGTGGGAGATCAGGTTTAGAATAAACTACTTCAAGAACAAAAGGCCAGTGTATACTCTCTCCTTGTAGGTAGAGGAAGGAGGATGGAATCTGACAGCAGACATGAGTACTCATTTAAACAAAAGGATTCCTTTCACCTCTCGCTCCCTCTTTCCTGGACTTAAAGCAGGTAATAATCCTAAATTAGAAATGTGTCATGTTGCACCGGACGCCGCCTTGTTGCAGCTCAAGCATGACGATGGAGAACAAATCAGCCTTGATGACAGACTGAGGAAGGAGAGATTACAGCACGGGACCAAAGTCGGGAGAAGAATCCAGTTAAGTTTAGGGGCCAGGGGACAGACTCTGCCCACCTTGTGGCACATATTTAAACTGAGTATATAAAGATTGATGACATGACAGCTCCCTGTCAATGAGGAATTTTGATTGCCCCCAGTTTCCCTGATCTGTTAGTGGACACATACCATATAAATAAAATAAAATAAAATAAAATAAAATAAAATAAAATAAAATAAAATAAAATAAAATAAAATAAAATAAAATAAAATAAAATGTTGCCCTCAATATTTTTGTACAATAGGCAGGGCTGGAGCCACGTTGTCTTTATGCACAGTCTATGGTGAGTAATCTAAGAGCACCCTCTGCAATGATCTCTTCCTTGTGTCAAACTGCCTGGTTAGTTTGCACCTGGTGAACTTTGTTTTCCACTCCACAATATAATGTCCTGCACCTGTACGTACGGAAATTGCATCATGGCTACAGCTACAGGGAACTCTTGAACTCAAGAGATTTCTTCTTCTGTGGTGCCCCCTATAAAATGATGGCGATCTATCCACCTCTCCCCTTTTGTACAGTCTTCCTGTGGGAGAGGTGGGAGCCTCATTTTCTGATATATATCCACACTGTTTATAACTATTCCTGTGTTAGTTTACCAACTGTTTACGTCAGTGGTATTTAGCTGATAGGAAAATAACTCATATCACACATTACAACATATATAACACATTTATCATTCATCAGTCAGCGCTGAGTGCATACCTGGTGACCAGCACTGCAGTATCCACCGGTGGAATGTCATCTCTTCCACCGGGAACGTGGTTGGTACCGAGATACCGAGGCCCTCCAAACTCTTGATACTGCCAGTGACAGAAACTCTCCAGAGACCTTTCTCCATGATGGCCCACCTTTAGCTTTTCCTATAGAACACATACAGTCAGTAAACCTCACATGATTACTATTTACAGAGTTTAGTGTGGATAATATCAAAACAAAGGCTCTAATTTGGCAGGGTTTTACATGCAAATTACAAGGAGTGTTCATTTTATATGGGCAGGGGGAAAAGCTGCTCTTTCCAGAGGTCAATGACCTTTTCCACACACACACACACACACACACACACCAGGTGGGACCAGATGCTGCTGATACTCAAGCTATCAGAGCTGACGTAGACTTTGGAGGGGGTCAGAGAAAGGTGAAAAGTCAGGCTTACTGGGCGACTGTGAAGCAACACCAGCTTGGTGACTCGAATGTTGATCCTGATTCCTAGACTCTGGTGGTGAAACATGTTGTAGACCTACACAAAACAGAACATTAAATACACACTGCACCGCTACGGAAGACAAAGAAAAAGAGAGGAAGCATCATGGCCTTGATTCTTTACCATGTTCATGACCGTGAGCAGGAACCTCTGTGCTGCCTCTGCACCGTGGTACTGCACCATGTCTGAGTCTGCCACCACCACCGTCTCCACAGTGTACGTCTCATGTAGCCGAATGGCATTTCTCTTCCCACGACCCTCCTCGGCCACTTTTGACCTCTTCTCCTTCTTCTTCCCTACCACAAAACAGACAGACAGGCAAAAAAGACAGACTTTAGGCCAGAGATATAGTCATGTGACAAACAAAGCATATACATTCTCCTGTGGTAAATGAGAAAGACCCCTTTGCTTCAGAAGCTGGTGTTGAGACAGAAACAAAACAGTCATTTATTTATTCGGGAAAATAATGTTTTTTTTACATAAATATGTATGGCAAAAACATGCAAACTTGTCTGACCCCTTGTGAAGCATTAATGGCAACTAAATGTTTTCAGTAACTGCTGGTCAGTTAAATAGTCACAAGGAATTCTAGCACATTCCTTTGCTCAACTGGTGGGTTCCCCCTCATGAACTGCTTGCTTCAGGTCCTTCCACATCATTTCTATAGAATTAACTTATATGCAGACGTCCTGAAACTTTTGAATTTAATTCAGAATTCATGGCGTACTGGCCCAGATACATGACATATAACACAGACCCAAACCATGATACCACCACCACCATGCTTAACAGAAGGACTGTTTTGTGCCCTGCTCAAGCAACCACAGATCACTATCACCATGCAAACTTAACCTATGGAGAACCTCCAACAACATCTAATGCATGCATACTATTACGCCTACAATTTTTAATCTACACATTGATGACTGAAGCTGAGTGGATCAAGTTTGAGTTGGAACAAAATGGTATTAAACCTTTCAAATATTCTCAGATGTCAGCAGGGAGATCTATATTTAGCTACAAATACACTTTGATGTACACATGTTTTAGCAGGTGAAATATGCTATGCTACCAAGCAGACCAATCACAGGCACATCTCTGAGACGGTTCTCATTAGGTACGACTTTGTGGAACAATCTTGAGCTTTGTGCTGTTGATGAAGTAGCCATTAGGGAAAGCAATGGGTGTACAGATAAAACGCAGCAGCTTGTGTGTAAACACACATAAGCTACAGTCATTTATTTTGCAAAGTGATGAGTCAAACACAGAACCAATATTTATTTAGAGTTTCCTATCGGTGAAGAATTGTCTGTGATACTTGGAAATGACAGATCAATCTAAACTACTTAACCCAAATATGTAAACTCATTATATCCGGCTTACATTGTGTCACAGTAAGAATATATTACATAAATAAAAAACATGTTGTCTGACAGCACACCTAAGATAAGTCTGAGATAAGGCATGTAGACTTGGAGCAGGTCTTGACCATGTTTCTACACTACCTGTCTGTTCCAATCTGTCTGGGCCTTGATTTTCCAGTCTAGTTTTACATCAAAAACACCAGTTCTCTGTCTTCTCTGCTTCATTCCAAAAACTTATGCAAGCACTAAAAGCTAAACTGTTAAAACATAAAAACACCAAACTGTTCGAGGATCACAATAGCCATGACACTGAGACAACTGTATAGGTTAACAGAAAGAGGTGTGGTAAGCTGAAGCCAATACACACCCTGTCAGGTTTCTCATCTTATTTTGT
This sequence comes from Parambassis ranga, assembly GCF_900634625.1. Lineage (NCBI taxonomy): Eukaryota > Metazoa > Chordata > Actinopteri > Ambassidae > Parambassis > Parambassis ranga. The sequence continues at coordinate 24,561,873 of NC_041024.1, read as the reverse complement.
AGTTTGTTCATTTCCTGTTTTATTTTAAACTCACCAACCTCCCTGTCATTTCAGGTGTCTTGTTTTCCCCTTCCTCATGTGTGGTGATTACCTGCCCCCCAATGTGTCTAACCTGTGTTTCGTTGTCTTACCCTTCCCTCTGTATATGACGTTCCCTTCACTTCCCGTCAGATCGTCTTGTGTCCTGTACTGAGAGTTGTAGCCACTTAGAATTTAGCATTTAGCTCTGTGAAAACCTGTCTATGATCCTTGTAGTGTTTTTACTTCAGCATAGCTTACTCCTCCTGGTTATCATAGCTCCTTGTGTTGCTGGTTTTTAAATTTTGCTTGTCTTTTGACCACTGTTTTGCCTAAGCCTTCTGTACCTTTTCCTGGCTGAATGTCTTCACGTGTGCCGACCTGTTTTTGGATTTAAAGGACTTGTTTTGCCTCACTCCGACTCCTGCTCTGCATCTTTATCTGACAAACTGAGTAAAACCTAACACAAGCCAGCAGCAGGGATTAGTCAAAAGTCCAAAAAAAATATAGACACTTCCTAAATGCATCTGTGTGAAGGACAGTTGGGACAGAAAGGTACAGCCAAATTGAACCTCACAATTGTAATATTTCACTTCTCACAGTGACAAGAAGAGAAGAAACAAAAATATGTGCACTCCTCTACATAACTAGGAAGCCATGATTGGCTCTAATGGAATCAGAAGTCACATGAGAAAAAATTAACTTTTTGGCTGAGCTGCAGGCTTTTTATAATCAAAGTACAAAAAACAGTTTTAGTTAAATATCTTTGGCATGTAAAGCTCTATTTCCCCCAAGAATTATAACATTTGTTTTAAGGCATGTTTTAATTTCACATAATTAAGAGCATGACCACTTTGAGTGACAGGATGGTACAACCTTCCTTCCACCTCTTCCCCAGAGTATGGATTGAGTTTAGTTAGACTCAGATACTGCCAATATGGGCATGGTTGGAGTCTCCCATAGGACCTTAAACTTGCTCTTCATTCTTCTTTAGAGCTAACAGTAATATTTTTGCTAAAAACTTCAACACTCCACAAACTTTATATAATAAAACATCAGTTTCTGTATCACATATCCACTCCAGGGATCCTACACATTTTCAAATGTAAAATTCCAGACTTTTTCCATACTCAAAGACACGTGCTCATATTGTGGCATATCACTAAAATGCATATCATGTTTATCTGGGTCTAAAACTTGTATCAGTGCCCTGTCTTTTGTCATCACTTATATATACATTACTCAAAATACATGATCCCACCCTGACACACCCACATCACACAGAAAAGTTGACTTTAAGACACACTAAAACACAGATATGTAAAGATGTGAATCGCACATGTTGTGCAAGTGCACACACAAGCTTACTTATAGCATTCTTGTATTTACTATTGTGTGGCTCTGTATGAGTTCCACTCTAGCGCAAATATAACCATGCCAAGAGATGCTGGAAAGAATTTATGGGTATAGAACATTCACTAATGTGAGAAATGGGTAAACTTACATTCCCCCATTGTTGAGTGACATTAACTCTCATGGAACTAATGTACATCCATATGTTGATCTAACATACGTGGCGTAGCAGTCCACTCAGAAGCATTAAAAAAGTAATTATTATAAATAATATATTTACATAATATCATGGGTGGTCTGGGGGCCCTCCTCCAGGAAATTTTAATTTATTAAATGCCATTTCCTGCATTCTGGTGGATTTTAACAGGTTGTTAAACACCTGTTTTACCTACAGAAGTAAAGGCTTATTTTCTGATTCTGGAATCTCCTTATGTCCACTGCAGATATGGCAACAACTTGTCGTTAGCCAACTAATATTGTCTACTCTAACTTTGAGTAAACAATAGCTTCCTCCCAACTGTTCTTTGTTAAGTTGAATCTAACATCAAATTAATGTCACCTAGAGCAGCGTTTGCGAAACCCCGTCTCTACGGTCCCTGGGTTTACACTTCTCTGGTCTCTGTATTTCACACAGCCGAGTTTGCCCCAATACACGCAGACACAGACACAGACACAGACACACACGACACAAAAGTCCGCTGGCACAGACGAACTAAGACTAATTATATTACCGTAAACGAAGAGAAATTGGATCGACGTCTATGATTACTCGAAATGATAAATTGTGTAACATGTTGATGAGCTCTTTCAAAAAAGTATTTTTTTGACTGCGGCATGTGAACGACGCTCCTCATCTGCATAACGCTCATCTCTACTAGTTCCTCTTGACTCGCTGCTTTACTTTACTAATTGACAGTTTCAGAACACAGAACACCATGTTTCTCTCCCTCCGCAGGCATTGCAGCACATGTCCTTGGCAAAATGTAACGAATTCCGTTGGTCTATATTTCTGAAAGTTGAGCTGCATTTTATAATGTAGCGGCAAATGTCTGGAAATGCAAATATTTTTCCATACCCTAATTTCCCTTTTCCATCCGTTTTCCAGACCTGGAAAACACTCAAATCAAATTCCATGCGTTTCCATACTGCGTAGGAACCCTGCCACTCCAAACATTAATGTGATCATGCCTACTGGCATTGTTAAGTAATCTCACCGCAGTACAACCGCAGTACAACAAAGATCCTTGACATACCTGGCTTAGCCTGAACTCAGGTCCTAGAGTGCCTCTATCAACTTCTTTATCCTCATCATCACTGTTACTGTTGACATTAAGTCAGCTTGTTAAGACTGTTAAGAGGTTTTAACATTCCGCCTCGTATTTACCAAAATAGGATCTCCGGCATCAGGGTGGGACTGCTTACTTGAGGAACTGCAAGGCCAAGTTCTTGCTTGGAATGAGCCCCGTATTGTTTGGCCCATCTGCTGTCTGTTTAGCTTGTTTCCTGAAGTGTACAAATGTGACTGATGGATGTTTTGTTCTCAGGGAAGCTTTGACAGGCCAGTGACAATACAACACAAGAGCAAGGGTTCTCTGTAACACTGCATTAGGGACTTGCCCAAGACACAAATTATCAACCAAGAACCAAGGGGGGCCCCAGTGCATTGGAAGCCAAACGGCCAGAATAATCCATGTATTGTTGCATATGTACCATATAAAGGACTTGCATCTCACACTTGATCTTCTGCACCGCTTGAGTTACTTCTTGAGCCGCTGCGTTGTGACAGAACAGAGGCTGCATATATGACATGACTTGGAAGTTATTCTTTCTAATTAGGTTGTAAAACAAACTGCAACATTAACTTAAGAGCTTTTCTTGGGAAGATACTGTTTGATAGCCCATCCTCAACAGGAAACAGATCAAACATTACAAAAAAAAACAAAAAGCATGCTGAGCGTGCTGATAATTTTTTAGCTGAATATGTTTTACGTATTCAAGATACACGTTGAATCTTGAATATGTAAAACATATTCAAGATTCAAAGTGTTTTGGCTAATGCTATCATCTGTCCAGTCTTTATGTTATGTGTGCTTTCCATAACTCTCCACCCAATGAGATATTTAGGGCTTATTCGGGGTAGAAAAAGGTGTCATCTGCAAGGTACATACTATTTGAGGACCCCTACAATCTGCAGGGTGGGGCTTAGGACTGATCGGCTTAACACAGCAGCGTGGCTCTCTTTGGGTTAAAATTAGAGGTAAAGAAAAGATGATATGCCTCAAACCATGAAGAAATCATCAAACTAAAGGACAAGAGATGTGAATCAATAAATAAAAATAGACCTATTGTGAGGTAAAGCTAACTTATATAATTACACTGTTTCAATCAAATTCAATACGAACCTTGTACTGTATGTAAGGCTGGATAAGCTGATGTAGGGGTTATTCCATGCATGACCTTTACAAACTTCACCCAAAAAACTGGGGTGCTGAGCCAGCATGGTGGATCAGTCCATAGAAAATGTTCGACATAAAGTACACTTTCTGTGCAGCTGTAGGGTGAACAGTGATGTCTAAAGTCAGAAGGTAAGTTTGCCATTTCAGCCTCCATATGTGCTTTGGTAATCTTTGATCCAGCACAGCAACTTGTAAAGCAAGACAACTGTGAACCTAACTGACAGGAACAATGCATTTCAGGGTCGACCCTATTCTGCCGCTTTTACATGATTGTATGTTTGAAGTGGAAATGATATGTTAAGCACTTTAACTGAGATGTGTTTGACTCACAAAAAGACAAATAACACAGTGCTTTGAACTGTGAGACCACCTCCAGCAGCACAGGGAAACAATGACTCTGCCTACTCAGCATTTTGTTGAAGAACATTGCCTCATACAGTGACTGGATTGCAGCGGCTTGTGCTCAGGCCTGAATTATCAACATCTACCTTAGTGAGTCAACGTCACTGCACAAAGAAGAACAAGGTAGAATTCAAGATCAGCATTACAACTACATGCTCAAAACAAAGAAAGGGTTGTACTTCTCTAGCTCTTCAGAGGCATTTGACCACATGGACCGGTCATTGACTTTCACAAGTATGAATGATCCTTGGGTGCCATGACTGTTGTCCTTAATTGGCCCAATTTTTATGGGTATAAACTGCCTCATACTACAGAGCTTTGGAGATACATCATCACCATTTGACCATTGTCAGTCATGGTCTAACTTCATGAACTGACTGTCCTATAAATCCATTTGCAGGTGCCAAATGAGTGACGCTGTTACATACTGAGAGCCTGGACATGTCTCTACTGTTCCACATGCATGTCCTCGATGCAATAAAATACTATGTATTGTCTGGTAAATCACATTATGTCTACATTCATTTACAGAATTCCATCACAATAGCAGGAAAAGAAGCAGAATTGGATATTTTGGAGAGCGGAGGTGTGCACAAACTTTTCTTTTCCTTTTTTTATTTTTGATGGACAACCAATGGTTCTGCTGCCTAAATGTTACTGTACTATTTGTGTTTGCATCCAGTAGTACCTTAAATAACCTCAAACCAACTCCGAACTCAGTGCCTTGATCACATGAGAAGAGGACGAGAGCAGACTTGCCCAACCACAGAGTCTGGTGCACAACACTGCAGGCAACAAGTGGTGCCAAAGTGAAATACTAGTCAAGACCAACAGTGTTCCAGTAAAGTCTGTATTTTTGTTTTGTTTTATTTGCTGAGTGGCAATGAATGTATTGAAGCCAGCTACTGAAAGGCCAGACCGGCTCATTGGTAATTATATACCATTTGAACCACAACTGTAAGTTAAACTCTACAATGCATAGAAACATAAGGCACTGCCTCCGGCAATACAACTTATTTCAAAGCATCCACTCAATTAATGTATGCATGTTTTTCCTCCACTAACTGGTTAGCTATGACCTAGAGCTGGCTTAAAGTGTTTCACCAGATACTCTAATGATTTTTAAATTGTATTACGCTAGAAGTTTTGGCGACATTGTTCAATAGTTTTCACATGATGTCCATGCCAAAAATGCTAGAGTGAGAGGGAGAGAGAGAGGAAAAGACATAGAGACAGATTGTCATTTTGTGAATTCCTCTGGATGTGGGACTGATTGTTAATGGATATAAAGTCTGTCTCAGTTTGCATCTCTCTCCAGAGACCATGTGGTTTTAGGGGAGGAAATGAAAGCTTTGGTGAAAAGGGAGGAGAGGAACGGAGAGGATCTAATCTGGCACTCCCTAACACCTATCCATCTCACTGTAGGACAATAGGTACCTTCAGTACATGGATACTAGTATAGCATTAGCATCTTTTGCTTCTCTCTCTGTACAGCCAAATGGCCCCACCCTCCACTATAAGCACTCTGCTTCCACTGATGGGTCTGGGAACCGCCCAAGCACGACAATAGGAATGTTAGATATCCGCAGTGGACTTCCAAGAAGTTCCCCAGCAGAATAAAGAAATAACTCAACTTCATTAGGTTTTCACTGAGACCAGACGTCTTCTCACATAGCAGAGTGTATAATGTGTTGAGAAATGGCTGAAACCAAGCAGACAGAGGAGCTGCAGCCCAACACACACACACAACTCTGCAAGTTTTTCTTCTTTCCTTCTAAAGAGGTCTCAGTTATTGTGTATGCCCCAGTTATGGACATATGGAAAGAATTTATTTATACAGGTTGTCAAAAGTGCTGGTGGTCTGGTGGTAGCTCGGGTGATGTTATGCAACTTTGAGGGTGCAGCTCAGTTCTCAAGGTCAAGCTGCTCTGGCTAATGACTGTGTGCAGGGGAAACGTGGAGAATGTCTGGAAGCACTTTTAATTGTCAGAGGGCTAAGAGAATTATAACAGCAGACAGACTAGGTACGGTGCCATCACTGTCTCTGCAGCTGAGCAGTTTGTCGGTGTCTCTCCCAAAGAGTTTGACAGTGATAAGTCATTTCTCCACTTAGCTATGCAGCGCTTTTGCTGGATTAGGCAGCTTCTCACTCACAGTTATCTAGAGCATCAACCAAAAACAAGCAATATTAGGTATCAGCTCCAATGTTAACTAAATAGCTAGCCTGATAGGGGCAGAAAACAAGTCAGATTGTTGCATCCCTACTCCTTTACTAATGTAAAATCTGCAAGGCAGGACAGTTCCATGGCAGCCAACAAAATGGTGAAAGCTTGTAGAGAAAGCAGAATTTTTAACCCACTGATACCTAAAATGATACTATACTATACTCAACAGGTGATTGGATGCAAAACCTGTCAATCATTGACTATCATAAACTTGGCAACTTTAACCCATCAGGTTAGTACAAAGATACAAGGAGGAAAACACAATTTGGGGATCTTGGTGCACACCAGCAATTAACTGCGGTAGCTGCAATGTGGGGACTTAATGGAGGAAAGAAGGTTTACATACTACATATAAAACTAATGCACAAGGTTATTTCTTTAGACAAGTTCCTATGCTGACCATCACAGTCATGCACGGGGGTGGGGGGGGGTTAAGTCAGGGGTTTGTACATGTACCTAAGCATGTAACATGTACCATGAGAGCCAAAGTGCTCCATCCAGCTGGCATACATTTGACCAGACACATTGATCTTGCTATTTGTCACCTGTTACACTAAGACCACTACAGTCCTAAATCCATCTGGTTAGAATGCCCCTGGGGAGGGCACAGGATGCGCTCTCAGCAGGCCTGGCAAGGCTTTGATATCAAACTGGATGAGCTGGACTATGTGAGTGGAAAAATGGAGATCTAGGCATCCCTGCTTAGGCTGCTGCCCCATAACCCAACCCTGAATAAGTGGAAGAAATGGCTGGATGAGTAGATGGTTGGATGACAGATTCATTTAAAGTAAATGAAAACATCCTATGAAAATATTAGCCTTATTAAAATGAGCATAAGGAAAGATGAACCATTAGTGATTAGGATTATGTTGTAATCACTGGAAAGTGGTCTCAGGCCTAACTAAATACTCACAAAGGTCAGTGATAACAGGGACACTGAGAAGAAGTGAGGATGTTGTGTACTCAAAAGGCAAAACAACTGCAGAAGAAAAAAAGACAAATGATGTCTCATGAAAGACATACCATAATAGGGCCAGCGAGGAAAAAGGACTGGATGTGACAGGTGAATAAATAGGCTAATGCTAGGTACAGGAAATGACAGTAGTTTCACCCCAACTGTTACACACTGCAGCAGAAAATAAAAGATAGCTTGTGGCTCTGGTTGTAGAGAGTAGGACCACATTACTCCTACACACTACACTCCTCAAGCAAAAACCCAACAGTAATGGAGGCGCTATACTGTCAGGACACCCAGGTAATGATGTCGATCATCCACCTTGTGTTTCTGGAAGAATTCATAATCTTGGCACGGTGCAGCGAGAGTTAGGAAAATATGCACACTATTAATATAAAAGAGCAGAGACGGGGTGGGGGTGGGGGGTGTCTGTGTTTGATAGCGTTAATAGTGAGACGACTCAGCAGGTTCCAACAAGAACCGTACAGTAAGGAGATACACATTAAATAGGAAAACATCTGCATTCCGCACAGCCTTTCTTACAGCACACTGGAGCTGAATGAACATCAAAGCCCGGCAGATAGCAGTAAATGCTGCTCTGAAACCTATGATTTATTAGTGCTGCTTCCCTGGGATGTTCAACTGGCCCACTTCAGCTGGGAGGGCGGAGAGGCAGACAGTAGTTCATTCACACAGCTAGCAGCAAGCACATCACTGCTGAGGGATTTGGAAAGATGTTTCAGGGTTTTTGAGGTGAGGGTAAGGAACATTCCCCAGATTCTGAAAAATCACACCAATCCCATCCACTGTAATCTGACCCATATGTATAAAGACACCTCTGCCAAAGTAAGAATTATCTGCATAGTTTAGTATCCATTTAGGTTTTGAAACTCATGATTAAAGCTGGCAACACATATAACACACAAAGCAAAGACATGGCAGCTGATCATAGGTTCAATAAGAACAATTTACAGTCCAGTGTAAAAATGAAGCTCAATATAAACACATTACACATATCACACAGGACGCACATATATGGAGGTATAAGTTACACAAGTACACTGCTCAAAAAAATAAACACTTAAACAACACAATAACTCCAAGTCAGTCACTCTTCTGTCATCAACACTGATTGTGAATCAGTTTCAGCTGCTGTTGTGCAAATGGAACAGACAACAGGTGGAAATGAGAGGCAGTTATCAAGACAGCCCTATAAAGGAGAGGTTCTGCAGGTGCTGACCACAGACCATTTCTCTGCTCTCATCCTTTCTGCCTGATGTTTGATCACTTTTGCATTTTGTCAGTGCTCTCACCCCTAGAGGTAGCATGAGGCGGTGTCTACAACCCACACAAGCTGCTCAGGTAGTGCAGCTCATCCAGGATGGCACATCAATGAGAGCTTTGCTGTGTCTGTCAGCACAGGGTCCAGAGCATGGAGGAGAAAGCAGGAGACAGCCCAGTACACCAGGAGACCTGGAGGGGGCCGTAGGAGGGCAACAACCCAGCAGCAGGACCGCTACCTCCTCCTTTGTGCAAGGAGGAGCAGGAGGAACACTGCCAGAGCCCTGCAACATGACCTGCAGCAGGCAACTGATATGCATGTTTCTGCTCAGACTGTCAGAAACAGACTCCATGAGGGTGGTATGAGGGCCCTGGGTTCCCTCTGATGCATGACAGTAGGCCTCATGTGGCTGAAGTGTGTCAGCGGTTTCTGCATGATGAAGGCATTGATGCTATGGACTGGCCTCAATTCAACCGAGCACATCTGGGACAGCATGTCTCGTTCCATCCACCAACGCCACGATGCACCACAGACTGTCCAGGCCACCATGAAATAATCATTTTGATTTACATTGATCATTTTTATGATCAACGTATTACACTATGTAATGAATGAAAATTTTCAACTGGAATATTTTATTCATCGCCATCTAGGATGTGTTATTTTAGTGTTTCCTTTATTTTTGGAGCAGTGTAATTACTCACACTGACAGTTTATCCTAAACATACAGTCACCACTTTATTAGTTCCACCTGTTCAGCTGCTCGTTAATCTAAGCAGCCAATCAGGTGTCAGCAGCTGGTTCATTTCTGCATGTAGACATGGTGAAGACGACCTGCTGAAGTTCAGAGTGAGCATCAGAATGTGGAAGAAAGGTGATCTCAGTGACTCTGAACGTGGCATGGTTGTTGGTCTGAGTGTTTCAGGGATTTTCACACACAACCATCTCTAGTGTTTACAGAGAACGCTCTGAACCAGAGAAAATATGCAGCGAGCAGCAGTTCTCTGCTGATGTCAGAGGTCAGAGGAGAATGGTCAGACTGGTTGGAGCTGATAGAAAGACAACAGGAACTCAAATAAGCACCGCTTCCAACCGAGGTCTGCAGAAGAGCATCTCTGAACGCACAACAGCCTTGAAGCAGATGGACTACAGCAGCAGAAGAACACAGCTGGAGTCACTGCTGTCAGCTAAGAACAGCAAACTGAGGCTACAACTCACACAGACCCACCAACACTGGACAACAGAAGATTGTAAAAACTCTGCCTGCTCTGATGAGTCTCCATTTGTGCTGACACATTCAGACGGTCAGTCAGAGTTTGGTGTAAACAACATAAAGCATGGATCCATCCTGCCTTGTATCAGTGGTTCAGGCTGCTGCTGCTGCTGTAATGGTGTGGGGGAGGTTTTCTTGTCACACTTTGGACTCCTTACCCTGGATTTACACCGTACACGAAAGCGTAGCGTTTTATGGACATAACACACGCGTCTTTCTCATAACATCAATTTACACAAGGAGCATTTCAGAAGCTTAGCGCTGTGTAGCACTGCCTCCACACTCTTGTGAGATTCACAAAGTCATGTAGTAATCTGCCTGTTTACCTGATGGTTAATGTCCGCTCTACATATTACAGAGCAGTTACTGAAACCTCAGTTTACTCCATCAACACATGTACAGAGAGAGCAGCTCCTCACCTTTTCCTTTCTGATGTGGTCCTTAT